>NC_080425.1:12469792-13090208 GCF_029873635.1 Malania oleifera
ACTGTTAGGGTCAATGTTGCGATGTAAAAGGGTACTCAGGGGCTATCCTATATAAATTCAGGGGAAAGTGTTACCAGCTAACTTGATTGTATTTGATATGTGTGGGTTTGACATAATACTGGCTATGGACTGGTTGGCTGCCAATCATGCCAGCATTGATTGTTGTCGGAAAGAGGTAATTTTAAGACCCCCTAGTACGCAGGAATTCAGATTCGTTGGTTCATTGGTACGTGCTCCAACGCAGCTGATGTCAGGTGTGTTGGCGAGCAGATTACTCCTGGACGGAGGTTAGGGGTTTATAGCGTTTGTGAAAGAAGTATTTGAAATGAATTAAAGATTGACAACACCCTAGTGGTACGAGAATTTTCAGATGTTTTTCCATAGGAGCTACTAGGGTTGCCTTCCGAATGTGAGGTGGATTTTCCTATAGATTTACCTCTAGGGACTTTTTTTTTGCAAAACACGATTTCTCTAAGGTTTCTTATCATATGACTCCCAGCTGAGTTGGAGAATAGAGAAATTAGTTGCAAGCGTTACTGAATAGGGATTTAAAAGACAAACCCAGTGTAATCGCGCCATGGGGAGCTCCATTGGTTGTTTGTAAAGAAGAAAGAAGAACCAGGTTCTATGAGGAATGTGGTATTCGATTACAAGAAAAATCAAACAAGGTCTCTATTAAGATTAAATATCCTCTACCTCGTAATTGACAATTTGTGTGTTTGATTTAGAGATCAGCTCCCAGGGTACAACGGGTTATAAAATTCCAAGATAGATCCGCCCCTCCAGATTAGGTTACACACAAGTGAGAGTAAAGTAAGTACTGTTGGCAAAAGACAAAAGCCTTCAAGGACTTGGTGTGAAGCAACTTACGAGTTCCTCGTTATGGTGCCTTTTTCCTACTTTCTTTTTTTTTTTCTTCCTCTATAAACCGAAATGTGCCCCACCCGTGTTCATGGACTTGATTGAATAGAGGTTTTTTTTCACAATCAACACAATTTCAAACAAACCCACATTTTCATTTCATCAACCAGTATCCTAATCATTTGGGTAGTAGTTTCAACAATATTCATTGATGATATCTTGGTGTAAACTCAAGGAGTTTTGAAGGACATAGGTGCAATTTGAGGGCAGGTACTTCTTTTGCAGACGCTCAGGGAATATAAAAAACTTCTATGATGCTTAGTAAGTTTAGTCCAATGTGTGAGTTCTCTGGCTTTGAGGAAGTTGCATTTTTTTTTTAAGGAGGCCATGGTGATCTCAGGAATTGGTATTTCAAGTTGATCCACCCCCAAAGAAATTGGATGGATGCGGTAGTGAATTGGGGTCCAGGGCCGAAAAACCCGTGAAGGAAAAAAAACAAAAGTTTCTTGGGGGTTTGGCAGGTTATTCCCAAAAAATTCATATTCCATATTATATATTCTCGTCGATGGGGTTTACGGGTTTTTTCAAAGCTTTATAATTTTTTATTTAGGACCAAAACTCTCAACACACCCCCCTCACTTCCTCTCACACAATTTGAAAAGGAAGAAATGCCAGTTTTGTGGGGGGAGGAAGAATTCAAGTGAGCTTCTAGAATTAAAAAAGCCACGGCTTTCGTCACTTGCCTAGTACTACTGCGTGACGATTTCAAATATTTCCAATTGGGATGTGAATGGTTTTATGTTTTCTTAGTTTGCGCGTCTCTGAAAGGGCCTTGGTTGTGGGTACTGCTGTAGCCGTGGTAGAGTGGTGGGCCATATGGCAGATTATATTGACAATCTCCAAGGCAGTTGAAAGAATATGAAAGAAACTATCCTACTCAGGATTTGGAATTGGCTAAACGGTTTGTTGGCACACGCACTGAAAAAAATTAAATCTGGATGACTTACTTTACAATCACATATGGTGAGAAAATTGTTAACTTTTTCTGATCACAAGAAGCCCTAAAGTATTTCTTCACATACAAAACGAAATTGAACCTGACAATTTGCGGTATAGGAGAGGTTGGAAACCTCATTAGGATTACGACTGTAACCAATCATTACCAACCCGGTAAAGCAAAGTGGTAGCTGATGCATGCCCTGACCGTAAATTCAGAGGATTATGAGCTCAATTAGCCGCAAAAGGTTCAGCACCCAATTAAAGATTGGGACTTGGAAAAGGGCCCTTAGCGTGAAATTAGTAACAGATGATCCTCAAAGAAAAGCGCCTTATTTTATTTCCAGTCGGTTGTAACACAGCCTACACCTACACTTAATCGAGGAATTAAAGAAAAGAGAAAAAAAGAAAAAAAGCTGCTCAAAGGGATGATCCAAGAATTGTTAAAAGTGAATAACTAGAATCAGCATTGTGTCAGGGGGAAGAAAGTTTTAAGCATTTCCTCTCCTTCTTTCTTCTCTCTAAATCTAACGATTGGGGGGGCTTTGAATTTTCATTCCACACATTTTTCACACAACGAGAATATTGTGTATGGTGCCTCTCTGCAGATTGAACAAATGCAATCAGGATGGACGATTCTAGAAAGGCACAACAAAACAGAATCTCCTAGCACTTTCATAATTTCATATTCACTTAATGCCTGGCGGTTACGAAAATGTATTAGGGATTTACGGATTAATTTTGATGGGATGGTCATCAAAAAGAGGGAAATAAAAAACAAAACAAAATAAAATAAGAACACAAAAACGAATTTATATGTATATATGCCGGCCAAAAAGTGTTGACGTGCCCCAAAAAGACAAAAAAGCAGGTTAAATAACTGAGCAAGCACCAGAAAACCGGGCCTGTGTCTGTTGTATCCACTTTTTCATTGCCTGGAATGGAAGTGGGAATCACGTATCTATCTTATGGATTTTAGTTACTTACTAACTAACTACTGGGGCCTTGCCGCCCAGCGCCTCATGTCCAGAACAAATGCCATCTTGGGTAATTGTTGATTGGATTGACAAGGAAGCATCTTTTCTATTTTCATCCCATTAAAGAAAAAAAGAGTAAAGTCCAGCTAAATAACCTACCACTAAATACCCATACCCCATGAACATTAACCCTATGACTGGGGTTAGCAGAGTTTAGATACAGGAGAATTGTGTTTCAAATCCCTGGGAGTGTGCCGGTATCTATAGAGTCCTCAAAGACACAGATCCGTTACCCCTCATTTAAAAACATCATTGTTTTGAAAAGAGTCTGCAGGAGGCCCTTTGAGGATGCAATTTAGGCATTCAGCAACTGCTTTTTTTTCCACACCCCCCCCACCCTTTCCTTTTTTTCCATTTCATCCCTTTCCCAAACCTTTTTTCATCTTCCCCTCCTTCCTTTTTTTCCTTTCACTTTCACATTTTCACCATCTCCCTTTTCCACACACCTCAGACCGATGTCCAGACCAGAGAACAATCTAGGTATTAGAAGATAGGCTTCGTTCCCTGTGTGCTAGACTTATGGAGGTAGTTTAGATTCAGTTTTTTGCCCGCTATTTTTGACTTGCTTATATAACACAAACAGTTATTAGACTAGCAATCACCACATCATCAAACACATGGCAACCCTATGAGCATTATATGGTAGGAGATGCCGATCAGTCCCTCCTCTTTTCTAGATGAAGTAGTGAAAGAACGAGTTTGGTCCAGAGATAATTCAGCAAAGGTGACAAGTCCCGACTATTATTCGAGACAAGGAATCAATGCCAGCGCAGAGTCGGCAAAAAGGCCTAACGCAATACTCCCGTCGAGAACTGAAATTTGAAGGTGGGTGTCATAGTATTCTAAAATAACACCCCCCCCCCCCTCCCTAAAAAAGGGGATCTTTGAATTTTGGAGATGGTAATTTAGCCATAGTTATATTGGCCCATTTTGAGATAACTTGAGAAGATTGGGTTCCGTAGCCTATCGGTTAGCTTAGCGCCCAACTTTTTCGAGTTCATGACGTATTTCTCATGTTTCCAGCTAAAGGAAATACATCTCAGATCAGATCCAATCCATAATCATCAGCCATGCGAACCTAGAAGTCAGTGAGGCGTTAGTATTTGAAAAAGCTCTAGTAGCAACAAAAATCTTAGATAGAAAAGAACAAAGAATTGCGCAGCAGAGATTACTGTTAGTAAAAAAGTTTTATCTATGGAGAAAACCAACGCGATTGAGGGAGGCTCATGGGAGCTTGAAGATGAAATCAACTAAAATAATCCAAAATATCCGCCCCTCTCCCCCACTTGTTTGATGAATTATAGTATTGATGTATATGCTAGGATGGTAATTTTATTTTGTTTAGTCCAGTGTAATTGTAAAGTAGAGCATAGGTTAAGTAATATTTTGGTTTTGGGGGAAATTTTCTTTTATGGTTGTAATCTCCCAGGACTACCTATGTAACCACGGTATTCCTCCGCCATAAGTGAGGGCTAGTAATAAAATAAGTGGACCATTTACCTTTAAGAAGGAAGGATAATATGAATAAGTGAATTTCGAGGACGCAATTTTATAAGGAGGGGAGAATGTAGTGAACCGAAGAATAATAGTATTTAAATAATAAAGAGGGAGAGAAATGGAAACAGTAATAGAAGGAGGCAGTCGACTTCGTCGAAAAACGCTCCGCGTTCGTCAACGACATTACATTTTGAATATAATAACCTTGGGGATTTTCTTATGGCCTTGTCGATGAGGGCAAGTTTTGTCGACGAGAAGATGCCGAGAGAGGATTTTTGGAAGTCTGAAATTCGTTGATGAGGGTGCAGGTTCGTCGACAAACTTTCTACAGGACTCGTTGACGAGGTGACGTGGCTCGTCAATGAATCACGTAGTATAAATAGCCCTAAATTGATTTTAATTGCAGAAATTTGGCCGCAGTCTCTCTCTCTCTCTCTCTCTCTCTCTCTCTCTCTCTCTCTCTCCTTTCCCCTATGGTTCCTTCCTCTTCTTTCTTCAATTTCAACTTCGATAGTCGCTGGATTGACGATCTGAGGCTACCACGACACTCCTGGCGGAGTTCTCTGCAAGTCTGCCGGAACGGATCGTCGGTGGGACGAAGTTGGAATTCATCCCAAATCCAGAGTAAGGTCTTTTAGTCGGAAGTTGACTTTCCAATAGTTGTAGGAAATGCTGTAGACGTAGAAATAGTGACGTTTTGTTCTGGGATATATGGTTTTCAGGGTGTTGAGTGGAGAACCCTGCGGGTGTAGGACCCATCTCAGTAGGGGGATTTTAGCAAAAATCAGGCAAGGGAAATATGCTATGCTAGGCAGTTCTAAAATGATTTTCAGTATGGAATGTGTATTTTTACCAGGTTATTATTCACAGAAGAATTTTATACAGTTTATTGATTATGAATATTATGTTTTAAATTACTATGTGGCTTGAGAATATAAATATAGTACAGAATCATGTTTTACAGTATTTTCAGGGTATGTTTTACAGAATATATAGCCAGTGGATATGTTTTATAGCAATTACAGAATACCATGATTATACAATTTTCAGTACCATGACTTACAGATTACAGTTCAGTTCAGAAATACAGTTGACACAGTTACACTTTATTTTAGTATCATGGTTAATACAGTTATTTTAGAATCATGGTAAATCAAATAGTTGTATATAGAAATATATTATATAGTGTGACGTCCTGCTATTTATTCAATATTTTTTTTTCTGAATATAATAAATGTCATATGCCTAAATACTGATAATAACATCTCAGGACCAAAGAGTGCTGAGGAAACTTTTTCTGTCATATATAACTAAGTAGCGGTACATAAAACTGGGAACTGCTAAATACAATACAATATACTAGAAAACTATACCGCTCTGCAATATATTTACAATACAAAATACCCAATGACGTCACTACAATCTGAAGACTATCCCAAAAATGTTGTTATCTGAGAAAACTGATAAACTGTACAAAATATATTTATCTATTATGTAATCTTTTAAAATATGACTGTGTATCTGAGTTTACTATCTGAAGGTACTGCTAGTATAATAATATAAATTGATGCTATTTGATATATCTATACATAGGAACTTCTGCTATACCTTGGGATTTGTATATCATGATATATCCCCTCATGATGGGGTTGTGCGGCCCGTAGGCTGGACTTACTCTGGTTGGCCCTCCAGGTAAGTCAATCTCTATCATCCGCCAATCTGTGATGATCTATGTAGAACCTGGCCCACTGCAATCACTCCAAACTATCTCAAACCTCTATCATCGTTTAATCGGCTACCTCAACCCAGCATGCTGGGGAGACTGCAAATCTCTTCTAGCACGGTTATACGGAATCCATACGCTATCTGAGTTATGTGGTTACACGTGTCTGAAATTAGCAACAGTACCGTGCTCTGCTGTAAATATATTTGTCTGTAATTTCCATAGGGATCTGATATCGTGTAATACTATATACATATATGAATATATAATCATTTTTCTGCTTTTAACATGATTTCAAGAACAACCATAACACTGTAATTCTGAACTGTACTATCTGAGACTTCTGACTGAAATATATATATTATCTGTCTGTAACATCTGTGTTTTCTGTCTGTATAATCTGTAATATCTGTATAAAATATATGTATATAATATTTGTATACTTTGTATATAATATTTGTATACTCTGTATATAATATCTGTAATCTCGGCATAATCTGATGTAGCATCTTGATGCTATCACTGTATAATTTATCTGAATAAACTATCTGAGTGTTATGATTTAGAAATCATGTTTTTCTCTGGGAAATACTATAACTCTCATTCATTGCTAATAATATGAAATATCTGAATATCTTTAATATTATAAAATCTATATATATTGTATTATAATAAACTCATGCCACACATTTGATTAAACACAATCTCATGCTCAATTTCTGTAATTCTACTATAAAAATAATATTTATAATTCTCTGGAAAAATAATCTGATCTGCATGCTTGTAAATAAACATTCATAATATTTAGTATACATATTAAAACTGCTAGTATAGCATATTTTCCTTACCTTAAATCTGAAAAGCTCCTATAAAATTCTGGCTCTATACCCGCAGGGTTTCTAACTCAACATCCTAAAAACAATATCCCTCAGAACAAAATATCAGTATTTCCTTACCTACAACATTTCTCATAACTACAAGGAAGGTCTAATCTGAATAAAATACCTTACCCCGAATTTGGGATGAATTTCAAATCAACTTTCCCCACGATCTGCTCTGGCAGACTTGCAGAGAACTCGCCAAGAGCGTCGTGGTGGCCTCAAATCTTCAATCCGGCTAGAAATGGGGCCACGATCGAAGAGAGAAAGGGAGGGAGTCGTAGAAGAGAGAGAGAGAGAGAGAGAGAGAGAGAGAGAGAGAGAGAGAGAGAGAGAGAGAAGGGTTTTGCGCTGAAATTTGATAAAAAATCCGAGTTTCAGCTATTTATAGGGTTAGATTCATTAACGAGACACGTCATCTCATCAACGAGTCCTTTAATAATTTCGTCGACGAACTTCCTCCCTTGTCGACGAATTTCAGACTGTCCCAAAAACCCTTCTCGGTATCTTCTCATCGACGAGTCATGGCTTTGTCGACGAGGTCCACTATGTGTTCATCGACGAATTCCCTGTGTTCGTCGACGAAACCCTGTGTAAGAATCCCGAGTTATTACATTTTCCCATCCTTATAAAATTTTGTCCTCGAAATTTACCATCTGTATCTCCATTTATCATCCCATAAAGGAAAATGGTCTACTTATTTTATTACTTGCCCTCACTTCTGGCAAAGGAATACCATGATTACATACTATGTTCTGGAAGATTACATGTATAAAACTAATAACTACTTTTATCTATTTAATACATGTACCTGCAAAAGAAACACTATCTAGATACTATACTTTACCTAATTACCTCTGTACCTCTTGGAACAACTTCGAGTATTTCTATCTGATCTGCTCCTCAAGTTCCCAAGAAGCTTCCTCTATAGCATGATTCTTCCACAAAACTTTTACTAACTGAATTTCTTTTGTACGTAATTCTTGTGTCTTTCTGTCTAATATCTGTACTGGTGCTTCTTTATAAGCTAATGAATCCTTAAGCTCTATCTTTGCATAGCTAATGATGTGGGACGGGCCTGAGACGTATTTCCTTAACATAGCAACATGAAACACGTCGTGTATTCTGGATAAAACTAACGGCAAGGCTAGCCTGTAGGCAACTGACCCTATTCTCTCTATTATTTCAAAAGGACCAATATACCTAGGACTCAACTTGCCCTTCTTCCCAAATCTCATAATCCCTCTCATTGGAGCTACTTTCAAAAATACCCGATCCCCCACTTTTAATTCTAACTCTCGGTGGCGAGTGTCTGCATAACTTTTCTGCCAACTCTAGGCGGTACTGATTGTTTCTTTAATTAGTCGGACCTTGTCACAACTTGCTAAATGATCTCTGGACCCAAAACTCGCCTATCTCTCTCTTCATTCCACTCCACCAAAAGTACTCTCGCAGATCCCTGTATATTTTAGTACCGCTAGGATGGACTGTGTATAGTGATCTGTGAGCCTCCTCCAATATAGTTCTTCTGATTTCGGTATCAGCGGGAACATATAGCCTAGTACAGAAACATAGAGCTTCGTCATCTGATATGCTGAACTCCTCTCCCTGACCATCCCTCACTCTAGCCATCACCTCTGCCAACTCTGCATAATCTCCCTGAGCTGCTTTAATTTTCTCATATAGGGTAGGTTGTATAACTAGGCTGGCAAAAAAACCCTAACGACTATCCTTTACTAACTCTATGCCGAGTCTCTCCAAATCCATCAGGATCGAGTGCTGAATCTCCATGGCTTCTAGTGCTGGTTCGACTAATTTTCTGCTCAATGCATCTGCTACTACATTCGCTTTTCGTGGGTGGTAATTAATAGTACAGTCATAATCTTTAATAAGATCTAACCACCTTCTTTATCTCATATTCAATTCTCTCTGAGTGAAGAAATATTTCAGACTCTTGTGATCTATAAAAATTTCGCATTTCCCACCATACAGATAATGCCTCCATATTTTAAGAGCATACACCACTGCAGCTAACTCCAAATCATGCACAGGGTAATTCTTCCCATATTCTTTAAGTTATCTAGATGCATATGCAATGACCCTGCCATGCTGCATCAATACACACCCAAGCCCCTTTAGGGATGCGTCACTGTATATTACAAACCCATCCTCTCCTGATGGAATAGCCAACACTAGGGCTGTAACCAATCTCTATTTCAACTCCTGGAAGCTCCGCTCACAGTCATTAGTCCATTCAAACCTTACATTTTTCCTAGTAAGTCACGTCAATGGACCTAATAAATTGGAAAATCCCTCTACGAAGCGTCGGTAATAGCCTGCCAATCCTAGAAAACTCCGAACCTCTTGAACATTTCTAGGCCTCGCTCAATTAAACATTGCCTCTATCTTACTCGGATCAATAGATACACTCGCATCAGAAATCACAAGACCAAGAAAAGAAACTTGTTTCAGCCAGAATTCACATTTCTTGAACTTCGCATATAACTTTCTCTCTCTCAATGTTTGCAATACTAGCCTCAAATGATGCTCGTGCTCCTCAAAACTCCTCGAGTAGACCAGTATATCATCAATAAATAAAACTACAAATTGGTCTAAGTACTGATGGAACACTCGGTTCATTAAATCTATAAATACCGCTGGTGCATTAGTCAACCCAAATGGCATCACCAAGAATTTGTAATGCCCATATCTTGTACGAAACGCGTTTTCGAGATGTCCTCTGCCCTTACTTTCACCTGATGGTAACCCGACAGCAGGTTGATTTTAGAATAAACCTGGGTCCCTTGGAGCTGATCAAACAAATCGTCGATCCTAGGAAGAGGATATTTATTCTTAACTATTAGTTTATTTATTTCTCTATAATATATACACATCCTCTTGGTCCCATCTTTCTTTTTCACAAATAAGACTGGTGCTCCCCAGGGCGATACGCTGGGCCTGATGAATCCCTTATCCAGTAATTCTTGCAATTGATCTTTTAATTCTTTTAACTCGACTGGGGCCATTCGGTAAGGGGCTTTAGATACTAGCGTTGACCCCGGTAGAAGATCCACAGTAAACTCAACTTCACGGTCTGGTGGAAAACCAGGTAATTCTTCTGGGAATACATCTAAAAATTCTCTAACTACAGGGACATCAGCTTGTTTCAATTCTTCTTTCGGTGATTCCTTAATGTAAGCGACAAATCCCTGGCAACCTTCTTGGATCAATTTTCTCACCTGAACAACTGACGCAAGCTGTGGCGAAGAACGAACCCGCGAACCAAGAAATTTATATTCTGGCCTCGCCTGGAGGTCTGAAAATCACTTCTTTCAAGTGACAGTCAATACTAGCATGATTATCTGCTAACCAATCCATACCCAGAATTATATCAAAACCTTGCATATCTAATAGCACCAAATCAGCTGGCAATATTTTCCCCTAAATAGTTACTGGAAAACCCCTGAGTACCCTTTTACATCTCACGACTAACCCAGTAGGCATTGCTACTGCTAACCCAATATCCAAAAACTGTGCCTCATACCCCGTTAGCTTAGCATATACCGCAGAAACAAAAGAGTGGGTGACACCTGTATCAAATAAAACAATAGCTATAAATGAGAAAGCAGTAAGGGTACCTGTAACTATGTCTCCAGCTGCATCAGCATCACTCGGTGTCAATGCGTACACTCTCGCTGGTGCCGTATTTCTCTATTATCCTCCACAGGGTGCCTGATAACTACCCCGGTATGGTCTAGGAGCTGGTGCCTGAGCTGTCAATCCCTGACACGACCAAGATCTGTGCCTGGGTCTCCCACAACCGTAGCAGACGTTCTCACCCATCCCGCATTCACCTGGATGTCTGCGGCCACATCTAGGATAGGTAGGAGCAGCCTGTCCACCTTGAAAACCACCATGGCCCATCATCCGTCCCTGACCACCTCCAAAGCGATCTCCTCTCCATGGCCCTCGGCTAGAGCTCGCTTGTAAATCCTGAGGCGCAGATCTCTTCCTCTGACCTTGAGCTGTAGCGCTCCTCTGCATACCACTCTCAATAACAGCAGCTCTATCCACCACCTTGGCAAACTTCTGAGCTCAAAAGCTGATAACTTGCTTAAATAAACTCTACTTTAATCCCTCTTCAAACTTTTTGGCATTTTTCTCTTCGTCTGGTGCTAAATGTGGGGCGAAACGGTATAACTCAAGAAATCGTGCAGCATACTGTGTCACCGTCATCAACCCCTGAGTCAGATGCAGAAACTCCGCTGCCTTTGTGTTCTGAATGATAGCAGGAAAATATTGCTCGAAGAATAATTCCTTAAACCGACTCCACGACACTGGCACTGGATTCGGCCTTTGCTCCTCAATCATACGCGCTGATCTCCACCAGTGCTTTGCCTCTCCTATCAGTTTACACGTCGCAAACACCACTTTCTGCTCATTTGTACATACCAGTACTACTAAAATCTCCTCGACATCCTGAACCCAATTCTCAGCCACAATCGGGTTAGGTCCTCTAGAAAAAGAAGGAGGTCTCATCCGCGTAAACTACTCGATTGTACAGCCATGCTTTCCTCCACTCCTAGCCATCTCAACCATCACCTGCTGAGTGACGCTGCATAGTACAACATCTGTATCTCCACCTCCCATACTGGAGGGTCCTGGCTTGTCACCTCCAGCATCTGTACCACTGCTACCAGGATCCATCCCTGAAAATACACAAAACACTATTTTAAAATCCTATACAGATCTACTTTACCCCATTCAACTAAAACCTCAAATTCACTATCAACTATTTCCCTTGTTCCTACCCCAAAAATCCAATCCTGCGACCCAAACACACGACTCGTCGACAGTTTGTAAGAACCCGAACCGTGATAATGGGTTTATATATATATATATATATATATATAAAGAGGGACATTTTGGTAAAAAAGTAGATTTGTCGACAAAGCCGGATGTCGTCGACGAAGCCTGTGTTCTTCTCATTGACAAAATTCAGAGACTCGTCGATGAGGAGAAGCTGAGGGGTCTTGGAAAAGCTGGCGATCTCAGATTCTTCGATGAGGCCACCGATTCGTCGATGAAGCCAGTGAAAGATTTGTCGACGAAGGCACCATTTCGTCGACGAATTCCCCCGGGTCAAGGGGGTATAAAAGGAAATTCTCTTTACTTCTTCATTAATAAATCTCAAATATCTCTCTCTCTCTCTCTCTCTCTTTAAACCTCTCCCTACTCTCTCTCTCTCTCTAGATTTCCTCACCGATCGTTGCTAGAATCGAGAAACGAAAGTTACCACAAGGATCATGGAAGGATTCTCTACAACTTCTATGGATCAAAATCTCGTTTCGGAGGTTTTTGAGTTTTGGCAAAAAATCGAGGTAAGGCTCGATTTTCATTTCTGATCTGGTAGTTTTGTAGGCAACGGTCTTGTAAACATATTCTATATTGTGATTTATAGGTTTTGGAACTCGGTTCGCTGTTTAGGAGCCTTGGAGTTCAGGATTTTTTATACGGGGTTAAGGTACGGGGAACTTTGTTTATATTGGTCCTTTTCGAAATCGAACTTGGTGGAACTGTGGTCCACGGTCCTGTGTGTGTTTTGGCTACTCATTTGGGGGGATCTAACAGGGAAAACTATGAGTTTTTTCATTATTGCAGTTTTGGGAAAAAGGGGGCGATGGGCTGAATCCCGGGTTTTGTTGAAAATCGAGTATATGTGTGATTTATACTGTAATATTGGGATGACCGTGCCTTGACTTTGTTTAAACTGTATTTTTTTGGAAAACCATGATTTAGATTACCAAATGAGTGCGGTTTTTTTGGTTATATGAGCATGCATGTGTGTGTGATTGCGGAATGGCTGATGGGAACGCAGTTCCAAAATGAGTCTAGGTACTGAGAGTGTCCGACTCTATATTCGAGGGCGTGTGTTTATCGCTTGCCACGTAGGTAAGAGTTCTGGCTCTATATCCGAGGGAGTGAGCCTTGTTCGACAGATCAGACCGAAGGGTGTGGATCCACCATTTAGCGCCGGTACGATGCCATGGGAGTCGAGGACTAGCCATGTGCCAGTGGCGCCGTGCTTCGCGGGTTGGCTCTAGGCCAATGCCGGATTGTCGCGAACCGGCTTCGGGCCGAAGGGTTTGACGACACCAGGTTACTGATCATGTGTGTGTATTATGACGGGGCTGCATATAAATGGCCGCCGTATATGTGCGTGTATGCATTGTGTAAATTAGTACTGGATTCCATTCAACTATATGTATGTTTTTCTCATGATAACACTCAAATGCCACACACCGATATTACCTATGTTCTTCCTTACTGAGAGGTGTCTCACCCCTATTGTACGTACATTTTTACAGGTCCTTCGAGTAACCGAAACTAGCGTTCTGGTGTAGGGAGCGTAGTGGCCGGTGTACTGCGTTAGCACTTGGGTAAGTGCTAGGACTGTAGTTTTGTTGGGTTGCCATTTTGATTTTATTTGGGCATCCAGTTTGTACGTTTGGATAGAGCTATGTTTGGCTCGTGTATAGACTCTGGTATGGTATTGCATATGTTGATATAGAATGACTTTTTTCACTGCGTATATGTTTATGATTGTATGTGTTTAGGGTGCTTGGGAACCCCACGGGGTCGGACCCTCATCTAGTGTACTGTATCTTTTGATGATTTGTTTGATACAGGGATAGGTTAGGTTACATTCTCACCTCCGGGTCCCATTTTGGGGTTCGGGGCGTGACATAGTTTACTATGATTTTCTTGAAATCGTCACCCCAGGAAAAACACAGAACCCATCATGATAATCATGTATTCAGACCACAAAAAAAATCCTCAAATTCTTTTCCCATTTTCTAGTATTGTACCCGCTGCATTCTAAAGTCTACAAAACCTAACAACCTATGCTCTGATACCAAACTGTAACGACCAGCTATTTATTCAACATTTTTTTTTCTGAATATAATAAATGTCATATGCCTAAATACTGATAATAACATCTCAGGCCCAAAGAGCGCTGAGGAAACTTTTTCTGTCATATATAACTAAGCAGCGGTACATAAAACTGGGAACTGCTAAATACAATACAATATACTAGAAAACTATACCGCTCTGCAATATATTTACAATACAAAATACCCAATGACGTCACTACAATCTGAAGACTATCCCAAAAATGTTGTTATCTGAGAAAACTGATAAACTGTACAAAATATATTTATCTATCATGTAATCTTTTAAAATATGACTGTGTATCTGAGTTTACTATCTGAAGGTACTGCTAATATAATAATATAAATTGCTGCTATGTGATATATCTTTATATAGGAACTTCTGCTATACCTTGGGATCTGTATATCATAATATATCCCCTTATAATAGGGTTGTGTGGTCCTTAGGCTGGACTTACTCTGGTCGGCCCTCCAGGTAAGTCAATCTTTATCATTCGCCAATCTGTGATGATCTATGCAGATCCTGGCCCACTGCAATCACTCCGGGCTATCTTAAACCTCTGTCATCGTCTAACCGGCTACCTCAACCCAGCATGCTGGGGAGACTACAAATCTCTCCTAACACGGTTAAACGGAATCCACATGCTATCTGAGTCTTGTGGTTGCACATGTCTGAAATTAGCAACGGTACTGTGCTCTGCTATAAATATATTTGTCTGTAATTTCCACAGGGATCTTATATCGTGTAATACTATATACATATATAAATATATAATCATCTTGTTACTTTTAACATGATTTCAAAAAAAACCATAATACTGTAATTCTGAACTGTATTATTTGAGATTTCTGACTGAAATATATATATATTATCTGTCTGTAACATCTGTGTTTTCTGTCTGTACTATCTATAATATCTGTATAAAATATATGTATATAATATATGTATACTCTGTATATAATATCTGTAATCTCTGAATAATCTGATGTAGCATCTTGATGCTATCACTGTATAATTTGTCTGAATAAACTGTCTGAGTGTTATGATTTAGAAATCATGTTTTTCTCTGGGAAATACTGTAATTCTCATTCATTGCTAATAATTTGAAATATCTGAATATCTGTAATATTGTAAAATCTATATATATTGTACTATAATAAACTCATGCCACACATTTGAATAAACACAATCTCATGCTCAATTTATGTAATTCTACTATAAAAATAATATTCATAATTCTCTGGAAAAATAATCTGATTTGCATGCTTGTAAATACACATTCATAATATTTGGTATACATATTAAAACTACTAGCATAGCATATTTCCCTTACCTTAAATATGAAAAGCCCCTATAAAATTTTGGCTCTATACCCGCAGGGTTCCTAACTCAACATCCTGAAAATAATATTTCCTAGAACAAAATATCAGTATTTCCTTACCTACAACATTTCTTATAACTACAAGGAAGGTATAATTTGAATAAAATACCTTACCCTGGATTTGGGATGAATTTCAAATTAACTTTCCCCACGATCTGCTCGGCAGACTTGTAGAGAACTTCGCTAGGAGCGTCGTGGTGGCCTCGGATCTTCAATCTAGCTAGAAATGGGGCCAAGATCAAAGAAAGAAGGGGAGGGAGTTGTAGGAGAGAGAGAGAGAGATAGAGAGAGAGACAGAGAGAGAGACAGAGAGAGAGAGAGAGAGAGAGAGAGAGAGAGAGAGAGAGAGAAGGGTTCTGCACTGAAATTTGATAAAAAAATCCGAGTTTCAGCTATTTATAGGTCTGGATTCATCGATGAGACACGTCACCTCATCGACGAGTCCTTCAATAATTTCGTCGACGAATTTCCTCCCTCGTCGACGAATTTTAGACTGTCCCAAAAACCCTTCTCGGTATCTTCTCATTGACGAGTCATGGCTTCGTCAACGAGGTCCACTATGCGCTCATCGAAGAATTCCCTGTGTTCGTCGACGAAGCCTTGTGTGAGAATCCCGGGTTGTTACATATAGTATCAGACCCTGTTGGACCATATAGCCGAGCACAGTACCGTAGCTACAGATATTCAGTTCAGAGTGCAACCACCTATTCAGATAATACGTGGTAGTAGGTCGATCGTGCCTAGACGTGGACAGGCTCCCCATCAGATGTGGGTTAAGGAGTGGCCGATCTAACTGAGGGAGTATAGTGGTTTACCCTGGTCGGCTAGCCAGGGTAGATCCCGCCTACGGGCCACACAACCCTGTCATGAGGGGTTAAATCATGACACACAATTATCCACAAGGAAGTTTTCAATTAGTATTATGTATATACAAATTTACAGAGACGAAAAATATACTTATATATATTAGAAGTATTTTGAGTAAAAACCTAAAGTACAGATATGTTAAGCAACAGGGAAAAGGTGATGGTTGATATTACTGGTATTGTATTTATAGATTCAGTGATACATGATTATATAGTAATAGATTTTCATAGTATTGTAATTCATTTGCCACACACTAGTAATAGCATATTTCGTCTTACTGAGCGTTGGCTTATCCCATTACTTTAACATTTTTCAGGTAATCCAAGTAGGCGAGCAGATTAGGTTCGCAGATATAGGGGTCTCAATTCAACCCTGATAATAGAGTGAGTATTTTGGGAGTATTTTGTATAGCCCTAGCCAGTTGAGGGTATTTTAGGAAACAGTCACATATGTATATTTTGGAAAACATTTTAGCACTCTGGTATTGTATATAATTACATATGGTTATGTTTATTTGATTTTTACTTCTCGCTGCTTAGGTTGATGGTTGTGTTTAATTTAGTTTGGTATCAGAGCTTTATAAATGTCACAGTATTTAAAAAAAAAAACCCAGTTAAATAGCAGGTCGTTACAATATATGCGTATTTACTTATACAGAGATATTTATATGCCAGAGTATGATTTGAAAGGAAAGTAAGTATTTTGAAATATAATTTGTATATGCATGCGTTCAGTTTTACATGATTTCATAGAAAAAAAAAAGGGTAGATAATGGATGTACATTTGGAACACAAAAACTCATGTTGTCATACACTGATAATAATTTATTCCTTCTTATTGAGAGATGTCTCACTCCAATAATTTCAATATTTCAGGAAATCTAGGAAGTGCTTAAGGGGCTTCGAGGGAGAGAGGAGACTTAGCTACTATAGTGCAGGGTATGTATTTGTGGACAGGGATTGTGGTTGTATATTTTGGGATGTATTATAGTTCAGAGGAGATAAGTATGTATTCATGGTGTTATTAGAACTCTGGTATTGTATATGGGGATTGTGTATTAATATGCTTCCGTTGTGGTGTTAGTTTGAACTATGGACAAGTATTCCCGGTATCCCAGTTGAGGGTCGGGTGATTTTTTTTTGTTATATGGTATCAGAGAATTATGCATGCCAAGTATAGGGAATAGCACTCCGGGCCTCACTGGGTCTAGGGTGTTATAGTGTCTACTGGGTGACGTAATCTAGCAACATGGCATGATTTTGTCCATCCACATTGTATTTTCTGAAGACGGTTGGATTGTTGTCACGTAAGCAATCCACATGCGTTTGGTATCGTTTTTTGGTAGAGTGTCATGTGTCAAGGTGACGTGGCAAGTAATGTCATCATGACATCACCCTGCCATGTGTTAACGTAAAAAAAACCAAGGTAGGGACACATGTTACCATTCAGATGGTGACATATGGCGCAATCACGCCCATATGTTATGAGTGACATTACCTAAAGATGTAGCACAATATGGGCTATCCATTGTGTGTTTTCTTTGGATAACTAGATCATTGCCACATCAACAGTCCTTGCCCTACCCCTAGGATCAATGTTGTCTTACCACGTGGCAAGTCAAGGCATTTTCTCACCTCCCCTCTCTTGAAACAGGTTAACCTAGTTTGACCCAGTTGAACTTGTCATATTGGTTGAACCGGTTTGACCTTGTTCAATTCGCTTGAACTAATCCCCTTTTTCTTTAATTAAAATAAATTTTTAATTTCATTTTTAAATAATTAAAAATCCAAAAAAAAATTGAGAAAAATTGCAGAAAAATCACAAAAACTTAGGAAAAAATAAAAAGAATTCTTTGACTCTTTTTGACTCAAGGGACTGAAAAATGGAAAAACAACACTACCAAAAAACAAATAAAATTGGAAGAAATTCCTTAAAAATATAAAAATAAAATACAGAAAAATCTTAAAATTTTCAAAAAATTTTAGGAATTTTTTTTTGTTGTTGAAAATTTGGGAATGTTTTGGAGATTATTGTTTCTTAAATTTAATGCATTTGCATGACAATTTTGCATGTTTAATTTCATATGTAGCATATTTTGTGTGTATATACATGTGTGTAACCCAATGATAAAACGAAGGATAAAGAGGTGTTTCAGGCCTTACTTATATCAATTCTTAAGGGAGTTTATTTAGCAAGACCCCATTCTTTGGAAGTTTTATTAGACATTTCTAAATTGCACTTGGTTTTGCATTCTCTTTTAAAATTGCAATGTTCAATTTGATTGCTCAAGAGTTAAGTAAGGATTATATCAATCAATTTGAACTAATTTATAGTTAATTAGGTACCGTTTGTGGAATAAATGTGTAGAGAGTGCTAATATCTTCCCCTCACATAATTGTACTCCCGAACCTAGTTCTGGTAAAATCAGACTGAAATTATTGGTCTCTTGACCTTAGGACTAGTAATCAGATGAACTAACTGCACATAGATAAATAACAGGTTAGTGGCGACTCCATCGAACCTTCATTAATACCATTCTCTTACCCCTTGCAATTCCAAACCCCTTTTTGGGACGTTGCAACAAAAGATGCACATGCAAGGAGGCTATGCCTACTCTTGGGAGACTGCAAGCCAGATTTATAACCACTAGTGTACTCAACCAAAGTTTGCATCAACAATTTGGTGTCATCTATGGGGAATGCAAGAAGAAAGCCATGGCATGGTTAGGACCTCATTGAGGAAAGAAAAGAAAACCCAAACATGAGGACAATTAAGGGCATATTTCCATGTTCACTGGCCTTGCCAACCATTCTCAGCAAGGAGAACCATCATCTCAGGCTTCCCCAACAACAGTAGTTCCAAGTCATGTGAGACCAAACGAAGGCATAATCGAGAACTTCTAGGTTCTGCTTAAGCACAACCCTATGAAAACCAAAGGAGAAGCAACTCGCAGTCCTTGGGATATCCACCCACCCCCATCCAAGAGATTTACGCCTTAAAGGCCCAAGAGAGCTTGATCGCACATAGCAACTGGGCATTGCTAAGGTCCACCAAGTAACCTAAGCCTGTACCAAGGACAATGGAGTGGGTTAGTGCAACCAAGGAGCCCTGGCAGATTTGAAGCACACTCTTGACGGATTAAAGAAGAGAATTGAGAAATCTCCTTTTCACAAGGGAGATAATGGAAGCATTGTTACCCACAAAATTTTGGATGGCAATCATGAAGTCTCTTGACAACACAAATCCGACGGACCATTTAGAGACATTCTCCGTCATTGTAGTTGAGTTTACAACCAAGGTTCATCAGCAGATTTTCAAGGATTTCGACACCCAATAGACATTTTGGATCATGTGAAGATAAATTTTGTATTTTTGAAAATTGGTTATACATTCATCTATTGTTTATTTTAATACCAAGTCCTTGCTTGCTAGTTTAAAAAACAAGACCTCTACTATTATACGTGCATGCGTGTAAAGATGAAAGACATCATTATTGAATTTTGCAATTCTTTCTATTGATGATGGATAATTTGAAGTGTACTTAAAAATATAAATTTAACCCTTAAAATTTAATAATAAAAATATATTGAATAAAACTCAACATAATCTTATGCTCTATTTTGCAGGAATCAACACATTCAAATTTACGCTTGAAATTTCAAACACACAAAATTGTCCCTAGGTTCCAATATACCCACCAACAATCATCTTTAGTTTTGAATTTTTGTTTTTTCAAAGAGAAGAATACAATTTTTCATCTTGCCTAAAACTAGGATTCTAAATCAGTACCATGACGAAACTGATCTTATTTTTTTCAAGTGGTCAAATTGGAACGTAGTTTAATAATGATTTTGGTGCATGACATACTGATTCCATGACCCTTTTTTCATCACTAAATTTTGCGCACTCTCATAAGAAGTAATAATTCAACACCCCGAATTACTTCACATTTCAAGTTCATAGCTTGAGTTGTACAGGTTGGAAGCAAAGAAATGACAACCACGTTGAGGCTCAAACTACATATAGAACCAATGCGCAGCCATGGTTGAAACTCGAATAAGAAACCTGCTGTATTTTAACAAATAAAGCACAATCTAATAATCATTTTCTTTAATTACAATTCCTAAAATATAAAAGAAAAAGGCAAAAGAGAGGTAGAGAACATGAAAATCTGGACATGACTGGGAACAACAGGGAAATAAATATCATCTTGAGGCAGGCTAGTAGTACGTGCAGGTGGACATACGCTCAGCATAAGCTGGCTTCTATGAATCGCTCTTATAAATTCCATGTGAATTTCAAATAATAGACTGATTTACAGATAAATCCTACGTGACTTTAGATAATATCCTCTTAAAAAAGGCATTCATTCACTGCTGAATTTTGGTACCAGACTGAAGGCCTGATTGAACCTTGCTTGAGAAATGAGCTTCAAGCCTGCAATAACCTACCAGAGTTAAAAGAGAGAGAAAGAGAGATTGCAAGGGAATGGGCGCATGGACATGCCTGGTCGCACACTTGTAATAAATGGTTTCGGGAGAGTTGTAAGTGCGTGCGTTGGCAAACATCCTCTTCACATCCGCAACGAACATCTCAAATGTCACATAATACAACTCCGACTCTACCCTCTTTGTCATTGTTTTCAAATCTGCAGTGAAAACAATATAACACCAATTAACAAAATATGTAACTTGGGTCAAGTGGTAAGAGCGACTTGTGACTTTGGTAACCCTAAGGTCACGAGTTTGATTTCTCACTGAAAGTTTACCCCGGTGAATTATCAGGGATGTGTCAATGAACGGATAGCTTTCAACCCCCCCCCCCCCCTTCTCCCTGATTTAGTACCGCACCATAATGTCCAAAATGGCGCGGTGGTGGCTGAAGCCCTTGGGTTATTTGAAAAAAAAAAAAACTTGGGGGCAGAAAATTATGGCTTTATATCTTAAAGTCATCTTACATCTTCTATTGCTTAAAATAATAAGTTGTTCTCAACATGCATTTTTTGGATCATTTTCCCCAAAAAAGGAAAAAAAACTTTCATCATTCAAATCTTGAACACTCAAAATAAAATATTCAAAGGTGGTGCCAGTAATTTTTAAATATATATATTAAAAAATATGTAACCACTTAAAACTACTCACTTACAATTTTTTTGGATTAAAAAAAATATATACCGAGGAAGAAGAAAAGAGTTACAGTTTAAAGGGACAAGACACTAAAAAAATGCAGCTAAAGAAAGAGAGAGGCAAAAGTGAAGGGAAAAAACTAAAAGAACCTAAATTTAAAAAACCCCTCTTAATCCCCTGCCTACATAATTCAAAGATGAAAGAACACAGCAAATTAACTAGATACAACTTCATTTCCTCCAAGACCAAACATCCATAACCCCTCTTATCAAAAAGATATTGGGCTGCTATATCCTTTTCATCAGTTTCCTCCACAGAAATAGGCAAAAGTCCCATCCATGCACTGCTGTTATTCTCCCAGGCCATCTTCCCCCATAAAAGAGGAATCCCCTCCCAACATTTCCAACTTAACAAGTCATACTTTGTGAAAGTTCCAAAATTTTTTAAAATTTTGGGGGCAATTAATGTGTCATACTTGTACACACATGGTGAGTGCTGAATTGCCATTATACAATAAGATAATGGTTGACTAAAACATGATGTCAGTGAAATTCTCTTATACAAAAAGAATAATGGGCAAAAATATGATTTTATTATATAGTCGTAGCAGTATTTTGACCCAAAAATAAAGATTTTGTGAATAATGACCTGAAGCAAAAAGGATGATGGAAGGAATAATAAACAAAAGTAAAAATAAATGTTAAATCGTTTCTAGCATCAAAACCAAAATTATGAAATAATTCAATTGATTAACTGCTTTACCCCCCCCCCCCCCCCCCCCCCCCCCCGCCATAGTTTTCCACATAATCTTGATTATCCTTTCTTGGTATTGTCTGGAAGAATATACCTGAAACTTACAATCTCCCAAGAATTACCTCACGCTAGGTGCTAAGATGTTAAAACATCTTTGTAACTACAACTGAATTGCCCATAGCAACATCAGTGTTACTTGGGCAGTTATATATATCCAGTGTGGGTAACTTCACAAAGGAACTGCAAGGCATAAAACTAGATGCTGCCCGCAAATCTATCACTATTTACAATTAAATTAACAAGTCTGAGAGAAAAAGAATGATTTGAAGTTTTTACCCATGGGATCTTTGATAATGTCATAATAATCTGGCACATCACGTTTATCAACAGGTTCCTTGAATGGCCAAGCATCAGGATGGTCATGCATTGACTGCTTAAACCAAAATTTGTTGTTAGATGTATTTTCAGTAAGGAAATATAAAAAGCAACACAGGGAGAGAGGGAGGGAAGGGGGGAGTCGGGGAGAGATAGGGTAGGAGAAGGAAAGCAAGACTAAGCAAAACTAGAGTCAAACAAAAGCAACAGGCAACCAAGGGAATGTTTGATACCATTTTTGTTTTCTATTTTCTGTTTCCATTGTCGTACACCAAAGGACCAGGTGACAATATGTACGATTAATAGTTCCCTTTTTATGTTATCAGTTTTTCAGCATCGCTGCAAAAACCGAAAACAAGATTCTACTCTGGAAACATGTGTCATTGTACTTCAATATCCACAATCAACTTTGTCTTTTAAACCATTATACACACATTTTTAATATAATATTAAAATAAATGAACATGTGAATTTACAATATAACTAAAATAAAATATTCTTAAAATTTCTAAAAATTTGAATAAATAATTAAAGTCATTCAAAATATTTTTACCATTTTTAAATTGTCAAATAGAACAAGGCTGTTGTTGGAATGAAAAAGTGAGTTTAAACTACAATAATTATATAAATTAATTTTAATTTTATATAATATTTTTCTAATTTTTACTCTTGTTCATTTCATTATTTAAATCATATTTTTTTTAATTGTTATTTGATTAAAGGGAAAAATGAGTATGAGTTCAATTAGGTTTTTAATTTGTTTTAGTCATAGAAATATTAACCATAAATTTTGTCAGTTTCAAATTTTTAGTTTTGTTTCTGGTTTCAGTTTTCATTTCTGAATGATCCAAATCTATCCACTTGATTTCTAAAATTTAAGGAATAGTATCCTCTTATGCTCCCCATTTGAAAGAGCCCATGGCCCTTTGGGCCTCCACAACATGATATCTATAACTTTTCCCGAAGTTCAATATCCACATTAAGGGTATATCAATTGCTTTGAAAGTGGTGAGGGCAATGGCCAAGCCAAAAAAAAAAATGAGGTCACTGGTGTCCACCCTCATGATAACAGGCAGTTCATATTAATAATGTGATGAAAACAAAATGAATACACTGATCTCTCTACCATCAGCCCTTGATTTTTTATTTTTTATTTTTTTAAATTGAAACAGACAGAGACAGAAATATGATGGAATCAGCCTCATCGTCATGTAGTAGGCTTCTCCAGGTAAGCAACTGAAACAACAGAATTTAGCTGCTAGGAACATGCATTCAAGAGAATATGAGAACACCCTTCGACAAATAGAAATTAAATTATCATCTCTAGAAAAATTTCATCCAATCCTGCCATGACTGAGCTTTTTTAATCACTTGCATATACAGTCGAAGCATGATCATTACGCCATTTACCAGCAAGATTTCTAGGAGAATCTACTTTAGAAATTAACTGGACAAACACTTCTACAGAAAAATGAAAGCAAAAATGGGAATCTTAAAAAAAACTTGCCTTTAGAAGTGTGCGCATGAATGCAGTCAAGGATTTCTGATGAGAGGCACTATCCGTGGAAGCATTTACTGTTTTAAAACGTGAATGACCCCATTGATCGGGGGTCCATCCAGCATCCCCTATTATCAAATTCACCACCAAAGTTAGATTGCTGATCTGGAGTAAGACAAACAGACCAGATTGTGCATAAACAACAGACCACATTAATAAAAATATTACATGCATTAACGATCTTGAGCAAATTATTAAGGATCTGTATGGTATCATTTTTGTTTCTGTACAATGACAAAACAAATAATGAACACGCGCTTGTTTGAGTTGCTAGTTTTATATTTCTATCTAAGGTTTTCAGCTGTTTGCAAAAAAGCTAAAAACTAGAATTTTATGGTTTTTTTTCAATTGTTTTGGCAAACTGTTGCCAAAATATTTTAGTGTCCATAATGAATTTTTTTTGGATTATTCATTTTATCCACACTTTTTAATTAAAATAAAATGATCATATGAATTTAAAATATAAAAAATAATAAATGCCCATAAAATTTCAATAAAATAAAATAATCATTTACAAAATATTTTTACTATATTTCAATTGCCATGTACAATAATATTGATTTTGTAAAGTGAATTTGAAATATAATAATTAAGTAAACTAATTATGATTATTTTTATTTTTATTATAGTATTTTAAATTTATATTACTTAGTAATTTTATTATTTTAACCATATTTTGTAGTTGTTAATTGATTCAATAACAAAAATGAGCATTTGTTTAATCAAATTTTTAATTTGTTTCAGTTCTAGAAATATTAACCAAGTAGGTTGATAGTTTTTAGTTTAATTTCTATTTTTGGTTTTTAGTTTTTATTTTTGGTTTTCATTTTCATAATTTTTGACAGTGATATCAAATGACTCCTAAGACTTTAAAAAATGATCTCACATAAAAAACTTTAAAATAGCACTTTTTACTCCAACTAAAAAATAATAAAGGATTTGACTACCTGTAATGGGGTTAAAAAAATTATATTCTGTTTAAACATTGCTCAACATGGACAACCTTAGCTACTAGAATATCTTAATATCTGATAAATAAATCCATTAAGTTCCCAAGGTAGAGAATGTTGATGAAGGATGAGCAGTAGAAGTCATTTTGCCAAAAAGTAAGAAAATATTTATTTTAATGAAGTATACAGTCCACATGATTAGAACATATGAAAACAAATAATAATAATAATAATAATAATAAATAATTTTATGGTTTAAAAAAATTTCAAGAAATCTATAAGCTCAAAATAAAATACCAAACAAGCAAAACAGAGAACTTACTCAAACCAGGAATATCCTCAACTTTGATCTTTTTTGGAATACCAGCTTCGTTCTAAATCCAGCGATAAAACAGATAAAATGATACCATAAGAAATTCATGAAAATGTCTGCTTTTCTGGGCACATGCAAAAAATGAAAATTAAACTGAAATATGAATAGAACATAAAGGTACTCCATGATTTTATGTTATGAAAACACTAATGTTGACTGTCTAAAACACTCAAAACTCAAAAGCTTTGAGAATGATTGCAATGAGTCTGCATACAGTATGAACTTTTCTGTCAACGTTCTAACATATTAAAAAAAAAAAAAAAAAAAACCATCGCTCTACCCAGCGAAAAGAAATCCTTCTCAAAAATAAAAAAAGGATTGTATGAACCAAAAATAAATCTGGCGAAAAGAAATTCATCATCAGTCAAAGTTGCTTTTGTTAAGCAGTACGCTGGGATATCAGCTCCGAACTCTTCAACTATTGAACCTGTTTACTGTGAAGAAATGTTGAACTCAGAGTAATAAATTAAATTAAAAATCCCAAAAATTTTCCTATTTCTAGGTGGATGTGACTCCTGAAAAAAATAAAAATAAGATTTGGGCATGGAGTTTCCTTTCAGTTCAACATCTTAGTATGCTTCTTTTGGAACATGCTACATTGGCTTCAAGTGAAATAAAAAAGCTAGAAAATGTTTTGCAAATTTGAGCTCTATTTTGGATAGAAAATTTGAGTAAGACCCTGTCTGGAATCACTTTAAAATATATATATATATATATATATATATATATATATATATATATTTCAGAAACAACTTAAAATAAGTACTTGAACAAAAATCTTAAATAAATTTAAGAATTCTTCCATCTACCAAATGGGTTAAATGAGCATTTAGATGAAAGATGGCTGCTAACAGCAAATCCTGTTGTAAAATGAAAAATAAAGGTATATGTAAATCCAGTACATTGTCAGAAAACAGAACTAGAATTTTACTCATAAAACCTATATATATATAGGTATGTATGTATCATAGCAGTCAAAGACAAACTCCCTTATTTCCACTCAATGAAAAAGAAGAAAATAATCCAAAAGGAAAACATATTAAATGCATACAAAATAAAATCATTAAAAGGGCCATGCAGCTTCTAGACAGTAATATACCTTCTCAAAATCAGTAATTCCACGGTAAACAATGTGGCATTTTGAGAGCTCTCTGATCTTTTCATCAATTGCCTATCATAACCAAAACAACAAAAACGCCCACTGCAGATTATAATCAAAAGTTTTCAAAGATTAAATCAAGAAATAAGAGGACTTTAAAAATGAAGAAAGAAGACTCATCCTAAAAATGGGGTGAAAAAATATTAGCTAGTAGCGAATAATAAGGGATCGTATGGACCCACTATTGCGGAAGTACTTTTCAGAAAAAAGTGCTGACAAGTGCTGAAAGGTATTGGTGTTTAGTTGTGTTTAAAATAAGTGGTATTTGGACACTTATTTAAATTAAAAATATTAATATTTTTTAATTAATAATTTCATTAATAATTATTTTAATTATTTATAATTAAAATTTAAATATTTTCTATTAAAAAATAAAATAAGATTATTATTTTTAATTAATAATAATCTTGTTAGTAATGTATATTTATAACATATTACTATCATAATTAAATTTTAATAAAAATAATATTATTAATTAAAATTAAAATTTTAATTTATAAATGTTAACTGAAATTAATAAATAATTCTTGTTCAATCCAGAATTGAATTATAATAATTACTATGTATTTTTAAATATATTTTAAATAAAAATATTAATATTTTTATAATTAAATGATAATTCTATTGTTTTTATGATTAGAATTAAATATTTTCTATTAACTAAAATAATATAATATTATTTATTAATTAACAATAATATTGTTATTAATTTATATTTATAACATATGATTATCACATTTATTTATGCTGAAAATAGTATTAACAACTAAATTAAAAATTTTAATTTATTTAATATTAATTTAAATTTATAGATGGTTTTTTATTCATTCCAGAATTTAATTATAATTTATCAATAATTAATAGGTTATAATGCATAAAATAATGTCTGATTAATTTTTAATTAACAAATTAAATAATTATTATTTTAACTATTATTTTTAATCAATATTTAAGTGTTTTTATTAAGTAAAAAACTAAAATATTATTTTTTGATTAATAATCATCTTGTTCTTAATATATATTTATAACATATGATTATCATTTAATTTATGTTAAAATAATATTATTAATGAAATTAGTATTTTTAATTTTTAATATTAATTTAAATTAGTAGATGGTTTTTCTTATTCATTCCAAAATGTCATTATATTTCATTAATAATTAATATATTATAATGCATAGTAAAATAATATATGATTATCTTCTAATATAACTTTTAATAGTCACTAAATTTTCTTATATTTACAAAATTGATCCCGCCTACCAACACTATCACTTAGCCAAAAGCTATCATAGATTGCTTCTGAAAATTTACTTGAATAGTTCTCAAACAAAGTGGTTCTGGAAAAAACACTTACTACAATAAGTGTTTGTTGTAGTGCAAGTAAAACGCCACTTTTTTGTAAAAGTGTTTATTTTAAGTGATAAGTGCTATAAGCACTTTTTTTTAAGTGCTAAAGGGCAGCATACGAAAGAATTTAGCATTCGTTTGCTAGCACTGTGGCAATTAGGATTAAGGAGGGCATAGATTTGCTAACCTACTATGTTTAGCAGTGGTCTTCCTCAATGTAAGACTGGAAAATTCAGAGGGGCTTGCCTTGGCAAATATTAATTTACCATCCACCTCCTTGGTTTTCTGTAGATACTAAGTAATGACATATCATCAAATAAGGCTTAACTGCTCCCCACCCACCCCCCTGGGGGAAGTGCGTCATATCTAACGAAGTGGAGTGGGAAAAAACTGGTTCAGGCTGTAATTAACTTATAGGAGCTTCTTGGTCTGCAGTGCAAACAGAGCTATTGAAATGTACAACAACTGTCTGAGGAATAACATTGCGAACCTGTTGAGATGTCTTAAATGACCAAAATGGCCACTTCTGTAAACCTATCTAAATATCTGTGTAGGCAAATTTGTAATATTTGCAAAACATACTCCCAATCCCCTCCAGACCCCCAAAAAGAAGAACAGGAAAAACCGACAACTTGGAATATATTGCAGGATGTTGGCTCCTAAAAACCTGTGATGTAGACTCACAGTTCTGAAGCCTGATTCTCTGGCACTTTGAAAGCTCTAATGCTAATCATTAACATTGTTATAGAATAGAAGTTGGTGGATGCTTTAACATCCCCTATTAAATGGGAGGCCACCACTAATCCTATCCCAACTATTTGAGATTGGTTACATGAATCCATTTTCTCTATTCAATTTCATTTAAAGCTATCACCTTTTTTTCTTGTGCTCCAAGCAATGTTCTTTTTAGTGTTCTTGTCCTGAGTGTGCCCTGCAACTTAATCAACTTGGTCTTCATTATCCATGCATCTATAAATCTCTAACCCTTTCCCTCATTTAATCATCAGTTGGTGCTACATGTAAATCTCCTGTGTGCGCACGTCTATTTTATTTTGCCAACTTAATCTCTCATATATATAGTTAATCCTTATTCTGTTTTTTCTTGTATTGCTACTCATCCAACATCTTCATTTCAATTACATTCATTCTTCAAATATTCTATTCTTCAACAATACCTCTAATTTCTACTCTCAGCTGGATTATTTCATTCTACATTTGAATCTCTAGTATGTATTTCATTAGATAAGTTAGACAAACAATTTTTTCACATTTCTAGAATCCCATCTTCTACAATAATTCTCTTCTTCCCACCAATGCATTTACTATATTACTTAGGAATCAAATATTCTTTGCACTTCTGTAATTTTGTACAAGTCTGTATATTCAGCCTTTCCCACTCCTTCTCACCTAACATGCTATATAAATTACATTATGCCATAAATTTAGCCTCATTAACTGCTTACTTTCTTCTTTGCCAACATATATTTCTAAAGCCACCCTACTTCTTGGATAGCAAGATAAACAAGTTGAAATTTGAGGAAATGAGTGATATTTAACTCCTCGGCTAACACTAACAAACCCCAGTAAGAATAGCAATGGTTTCTATCAATGGTCATCTATCTGTTTTTTTTTCAACCAATGATCCTCTATCAAGTTTCAAGAAATCCAAAATCAAAAGATTATTAGGACATATTGACCAAATTTACATTCACTCTTTATCTCTTCCAAAAATTAAAGCTTCTTCATTTAAAACTCCCCTATGTGGACCATTAGCTTTCATATAAATGAGTTCATTGCTGCGAACACCACAAGGACATCAAAGGAAAAAATTCGTGACTTTCAACTGAGAATTCATACCATCAAATCAAAACAATAAATGTGCTATTGTCTATGAAGCCCAATTTTTGATGATTTACGGAGTATTTACTATGCTATAAATATTTTTTTTATAGCAAACTATGTTACAAACATAATATTCCTGCTATTTCAAGCATAATGCGCATGTCTTATGCTGCAAAAAACCACCACACCTAAAATTAAACACTTTGACCCTATATAATATGATGCTGTGTAAATTCTTCGAATTGATTTCATATATTAATTCAGTCTAAGATCACTGTATTACAACTATGACAATAATAAAGAAATGTTTTATTTTACCTGTCTTTGACGGCGAATCATAGTTGACAAATCAGTGTATGGAAGCTTTGGATCAATTTTGCATTCCATAAGAATTCCTCCATCATAGTCTTTAATGTACCTGAAATATTTCCAAATTTTCAGTAATAATCTATAACCAAACTAGATGAGAACTTCTAAGCAAATGGCGCATACACAAAAAACAACATGCAAACAGATGAAGGTCATTCATTGCCTATTGTGATTCCCTTGCCTCACAAAAGGACCGAGATGAGCCACAAAAGTACAACAACAACAAGAAGAAGCCTTAAGCCCCACAAGGTGGGGTTGGCTACATAAATCCTTTTCTGCCAACTCACCCAATCAAGAGTGTTTTCCTCTATTAGATCAAGGGTTATTAAAGTCCTTTTTCACTACCTCATTCCAAGTTATTTTGAGCCTAACCCTACCCCTTTTCATACCAGAAACAATAACTAACTCACTCCTCCTCACAAGTGCTCTACTAGGCCTACGTTTCAAATGCTCAAACCATCTAAGCCGTCCCTTCCTTATCTTGTTTTCAACGGGTGCTATGCCTAAATTATTGCAAATATGCTCATTTTTTATTTTATCTTTTAATGTTATACCACTTATCCACCTTAACATGCAACTTTTACTTTTTGTACATTATGTGTTTAATTTCTACACAAGTATTTGGAAACAGAAAATTCCATCTAGAGTAGCTTTTTTCGTTTGGACTGCTGCTTTAGGGAAATGCTTAACGATTGACAACTTACGAAAAAGAAAGGTTTGGATATTGGATTGGTGCCACATGTGCAAGTGTAATAATGAGACGGTTGATCATCTTTTTATTCATTGTCCGGTTGCAATGGACTTGTGGGTTATGGTGTTGGGTTTGTTTGGAGTGAGCTAGGTAATGCCGCAATCTATAGTGGGACTTCTAGCATGTTGGCAAGGCAGATTTGGTCGTTATTGAAATTGATTTATTTGGTTGATAGTTCCTCATTGTTTATTGTGGTGTCTTTGGGGGGAGAGAAATAGTAGGTGTTTTGAAGATAAGGAAAGATCCATTTCAGACCTGAAGCTATTTTTCTTTACAACTTTGATGGATTGGTTGGCTGCTTTGCGAAACCAATCATTTTCTTCTGTTTCTGATTTGTTTACTCCATGTACACTCCTTGTGTATTTGGTGTTCATTTTTTATATCAATAAACTTATTACTTATCAAAAAAAAATTCTATACATGTTTTGTCATACTTTTATTTTTATGCTAGTTTGTGTTTAATTTTCTTATTTATTAGAGTTTTGATTTATTTGTTTATTTTTTGTTTAGGAATAAATAAATTAAAGGAGTCATGGGAATTAAGGAAGAAACTTTCTTTTTCAAATTCAAATTCTCGAATTTCCTAAAACACCCTTCAGTATTTGAAGTATAACTTTTACTAGAGAACTCCAAAAAGGGCGAACTGGGTATCTACGGAAAGCTAAGAAAAAACCCTACAACTTTCGTGTGGAAGATTTCCCAAGATAGGAAGATCTCAACAGAGAAAATAGCACATCAAGGCGGCAGCAGAAGAAGAGCCGATTTTGGAGAATTTTGTTTTGGGGGAGATAAGAGGACGACCAAAGCCTTGAGGAAGGCAATTTTTTCACCATAATAGAGGAATTCGAAGCTTGGAAAAAGATGAAAAAGATGGACGCCGAATTGGAGTTGTTGACGATTGATATTCTCGATCTACATAGAACTTCCTTCTTAACTATTTGATCTTCTCTTTGTACAATTTTCATCACAAATTCTAAAATTATTATGGTTTGTTTTGATTCTATTATAAGCTAATTTCTATTGCTAAGGCTACGATGTAGCCTCTCCATGACAATTCCGAATCTTATTTCTATGTGATCATAATTTTATCATTCCTTCTGAGTATACATCATTGACTTTAATGCTTTCAATTATCTTGCCAATAGTTGAATGATTTGTTGTGCGGGTTAATTTGAGAGATGATGCATATAGTTTAGTTTCGTATGATGTATGCCATGAATTGAACGAAAGACAAGAATGTGCCAAGATGATTTGTGCGGCTTTTATGTGAAATATTATTAATTTTAATGCACTCAAATGCATTTAAATTCGCATAGACATATCGCGGGTTATCGTATGTTGAGTAATTCTAATTCTACTCGAGAGAGGGACTTAGATAAGTTAGAATATTTTGCCGTCAAATAGGATGATAATTGATTGATTGCATGATTAGGTTTTGGGATTGGGTTGGTTAGGTGAGTCGAATGCCTTAGTGTTTTCTTCTTGGGTGAAATCTTCTTCTTTTTAAGTATTTGGTCAATCATTCATTTTTTGATTTAATTTTATTTGTTTTATTTTTATTTTTATTTTTCAGATACAAAATCCACCACTTTTCTTGATTTTCAAATAATTTAAAATTAGAACAATTTCAATAGTAAATAGGTAAATAGTCCTCGTGGGTTTGACATATTTCTTTATCGCTATACTACTTGTCACGATTTCATGCACTTGCGAATTTTCACAACAGTGCATGTTGTTTCTTAGTTGCTCAACACTCAGAACCAAAAAGCATAGCCGGCCTTATATTTGTCTTATAATTTTTTAAAAAAAAATTTTAAGGGTATTTTACGATCACACAACACACCTAACGTCTCCTCCATTTTACCTAACCTATTTTAATTTTATGTACTACATCTTCTCCAATTTCTCCTTCCGCTTGCATAATAGATCCAAGATATCTAAATCTATTAGTACTATTAATTTCTTGATTATTAAGTTTAAACTTCTCTCTACTACTACTTCTTATATTACTGAAATTACATTTCATATATTATGTTTTATTCCTACTAATCCTAAAATGTACTTTTGAGCCACAAAGTACATAAGTCCTTTTTTCCCCCCAAATAGCAAAAGAAGCATTAGTAAGCGAGAAGAAAGATACAAAAAGAAGCACAAATTATCTAAATAATGCACAAATATATATATATATATTGCATTAACACAACACTCCAATTGTGTTTCAAATCACTCAAAGAAATATAGAAAAGAATATACATGAAATACTTCCAAGTTTTTAATAATAATGTATAAGCAAACTAGATGAGAACTTCAGAGCAAATGGCAGACACAAAAACAACATAGAGAAAGATGCAGGTCATTCGTTGCCTCTGGTAAGACCCTCGCCTGACCAATGCACTGAGTTGAATTACATAAATACAGAAGTCTCTTTTTCCCCAATATCAAAAGAAGCATTAGTAAGAGAGATGAAAGAAACTAAAAGAAGCAGAAGTTATCTAAATATTGCAAACAAAATGTTGCCTTAATACATCACTCCAATTTTGCATTTCAAATCACTCAAACAAATACACAAAGTGCACTAGAAGAAGCAGAAGTTATCTAAATATTGCAGACAAAATGTTGCATTAATACATCACTCCGATTTTGTATTTCGAATCACTCAAATAAATACGCGAAGTGCACTAGAAGAAAAGTCCAAAGTGAGGCGAGAAAGACAAATATATCTCAAAGCAACAGGTAAACTAATCCCCAAAAATCCTCTCATACCTCTCATTTCACAACACCCAAGAAAGGGCAAATCACACACTGAAACACAAGTGGTATCATTAAAAGAATATAATATAAAAATAATAAAGACTCCTCAAAATCAGTTCAATGAAAAGATAAAGTTTAATGATTCTAAATATAGAGATGCTTAACAACCATACCCCTGCCATCTATCTTTCTCCAAATCAATCTCTTTCGTAAAGCCCTATATATTACACAGAAAAATCAAACAGATTAAGGAAAGGATACACAGAGAAGAATGATGCTACTACTATAAAATTGCAACATATTAAAAATTCAAATAATCAAATAAACAAATAATATAACCAAGAGATCATCAGATCTTATAATAATATATCACTCGTATTCTAATTAAATAATATGCTTTTTATTCTCCCTTTCTTTCACTCCAATAACCCCTGACCTGCCTTGTTTCTGTTCCTAGATAAGTAAATGGCCTAACTTCTCATTTACTTATTTATTTGGTAATATAAATGTCTAAATTACTTGCATAATTTTCAAGCATGATTATTGAAGTATTAAAAAAGGAGGGAAAAGCCATTAGGTGAGCGCCTTTTTTTTTTTCTTCTCACATTGGCTTCAAAATACACACACACACATGGACATAAATATATTTATACAAGCAACATATTGATGGAGGATTGTTCAAGGATAATTAAAGGCAATCATATTTTGTTTGAAGATTTTAAAACAATGGATTTTGTTTTAGATTAGTAAATCTAGATATTAATAAGTTTAGTTATTTTTGGGTTATTTTGTCTATTTTCAGCACTTTGGGGTTATTAGTTGTAATACCTTGTGTACTGTATTAGACGATTATCAATTCGAATTCAGAATTTCAGGCTTTATTTCCCTCTTTTGCACAGCCCTCTCCTTCTCTTCTTCTTCTCTCCTCTCTCCCTCTCACCCTTAATTCTTTCTCCGTGTTTCTGTTGCTGCCACTGTCCTACATCAATTTGGTACCAGAGCAAATCATGTCATCCATGCCATAGCTATCTCCATTGAAGAGTCATCCCAACCCAAACCGCAACCACAGTATCTCCATTGCTGCCACCATTGTTTGTAATTGGAGCAATCTTACAATAACAAAGGCAGTTGAAGCAATCAAAGGCAAATAATCACAGTTCATCATCCGGCAAGCCAAAATTGAAATTACTCATTCTTCACTTCAAACACAACTTTTCCAACATCATCTTTGCAACACCACTACAACCATCAGAGACAGACAATTCCAAACAGGCACTTCCCGAAATTTCTCCTCCATCCAGCAAGTTGTGGCCCTATGCATCACCAGAAGATTTCCTGGCTGCCAACCCTTCAATTCCCCACCTTGCCGGAGTTATTTGACCCACAGCCACCACCAACAGATTCACACCTCAATCTACCACCAGCCAGATACCATTGCCAGGGGGACTTCAACAGCAGCTCATGCACCCCATGCGCATGTGAAAACTCCCAATTCCTTCTGCAACTTCCAGATTTGCAAGAAATTGATTCTAGCCACAATATTTTGGGATATTTTCACTATATTTTAACTTGGCTTTGGGAAAATTTGACCTACACTGTAGGATCTTGGACTGTCAACTTTCAGTGTTTTGAAGTATGAACTATGTTTGCCAGCATTTTAATTGAGACTCACCTGTGATATTTTGATTTACCCCAAATATTTGCTTCCATTCCCAATATTTTAACGATGATCCAGTGTTTCATATATGTTTATGGAAGAATATTCAGTACTGTCAGCATGCAAAGTGTTCAATGATGAAATTTTTTGGGGTATCAGAAAGGCACTCAGAATGCTGCGTCGAATTTGAAGAAATTTGAAGTGAGAAACCATTATGTTTAATACTTGGCGAAATACAAATTTGGAAAATGTTACATGGGCTTCCATGCCTGATATTTATGATATTCCCTGTTTCAATGATAATTTTTCCAAGAAAATTCATAGATTGGTCGTGTCATCTTCAACTTTATTTTAAATGCAATGGGATGCCCAAATGAGAAGGTGCAGATTTGCATCTTATAAGCTTTTGGGTCATGCGGCTGAGCAGTGGGATGAAATACAACACTACTGAAGACAGCAATGTAAGCCTTAAACATGCTTTGCTTTTAGAATGAAAAGTTTGTTATTATCTGAAATGTTTCCTAATTGATATGATGAGATCTTCCATCTCAAGAGATGACAAAAAATCTTATATCCCAAAACAGTATCAAAGATGAAAGACAAATTATTGTTGTTATAAAACTACATATGTGATCACATAAAAGAGAAAATTTCTAGTGAACCTAAAATTATTGTTGCCATGGATTATCAATGTGGAAATGAAAGCTCCATTAATTGTGTGGATGATAGGCATCTGATGCCATCTTGAGAGCTAGCAAATGCAATGAAGCAAAGTGTTCAAGTTGTAGAAAAGTGCCAGGAGCAGGAAGTAAAATTCAATGTTAAAATTGGGAATTCAATTCAAAGCAAGAGCTTCTATAGGATAAAATTGTTGAATCTAGTGAGAAGTTTGTGATGCACAGGCCCCGAGCTGTGATTCATCTTCCAATGTGATAATTCTTCAACTATCAACTTTCTTGGGATTTCGGAATCCAGAGGAGAATTTCAGTAATTTCCCATTGATATTTTCATGTCAATTGAAAATGGACATATAAAATCACTAGTTCTCATGGATACATATTCCTCATTTTTGTTGTGCCATCGTAAAACTCGAGGTTGAGATTTCACTAAGGGGAGTTTGATGGAGGATTGCTCGAGATAACTCATGGCAATCATATTTCATTTGAATATTCAAAAAATTAGGGATTTTCTTTTAAGTCATTAAATCTGAATATTTTAGAAGTTTAATTAACCTAGGGCTGTTTTCTGTATTTTAAGTACTTTTGGATTCATTTTGATTTCATTTGTTTTGGTTGTAAAATTGGGCGTATAAGTACTTCGTGCACTGTATTAGACAGGTCTAGATTTGAATTCAGAATTCAAACATTTTTCCTTCTCTAGTGAAGCCCTCTACCTGCTCTTCTTCTTCCTTTGTCTACTTCCTTTTTCTTTCTTCTCCTTCTCCCCTTCTCCTCTTTCTTTTTCTATATCTGTTTCTGTTTCTATTCTGTCCTGCATCAGTTTCCCTCTCCTCCTTCCGTCTTCATCCTCCCTTTTCTTCTTCTCTTCATGTCTTGTTCTCTCTCTCTCTCTCTCTCTTAACTTTTTTTGGTGATTCTGTTGCTGTTATCGTTCTTTAGTCAATAGACACTTGTTTTCAGTTTTTCTCAGCAAGGAAGTTTCTCACAGCAGACAAGCTAGCCATATTTTCTCTAAGGGGCCATTTGGTTCACAGAATCTTTCAATATTCCCAGGAATGTGATGTCCATGGCATCCCTCCCATCTTTGTTTTGGCCTGGATTATAACGTGACAGCAACCTCACATTCCCAAAAATGCAGAATTCCCCCATACATGGATCCACCACCACGTGTAAGTTTCATGGAATCTTATTCCTATTGGAATTCGATTTTTGGGACCAAACTGCCCCCCACTATATTGGCTGATTGGACACTAACGCCCACCTAATATATTATTATTACAAGCTATTATTATATTTATAATAACAAGAATGAAAGTACTATTATTATGTCACAATAATATAATAAAAAAAGTTAAAATAATATTATAATTATTTTACCTACCAAGATTTCCATGTTGAACCAAAAGCTGACATGCATCCGGTGTACATTCTTAGGAATCTTAGAATGCCAACCAAACCAAAAATAATAATGTTCCCATGCAGTAAGCAACTTATTCCTAGGAATGACAGCTTCCCAAGGATGTTTATTCCATGGGAATATATTTGCTTCTGCAAATCAAATGCCCTCTAAATGAGTACCACCAGGGAATTACCAAGCAACATAGTTATGCAACAGCAAATATATGCTGAAATTACACTTAAAACTTGAAAGTGGAGTGAAAACTGCCCCACATGAAAAAATGAAAAATGAAACAAAATGATAATCCAACCTGTTTGATGAAATAGCCAACAGCATTATTGTCAGCATAAGTTAAAAAATGTGTTAACCCATCAACATCACGTGCGTGCTGTTTTAAGTGATTCATCAATCTGGTGCCATATCCTTTTACTTGTTCATCTGCTGTTATTGCACAAAAAGCGATCTCCCCAAATCTTTGGCTGCATCATATAAGGGGCATTGTCAGTAAAGTTGCAAATGACAGGTCATGTGGATAAAAACAAATATTGATGGTCAATAGATTCAAATGGTTACAAGCAGCAAAAACAAAAAAAAGTAAAAATTTCAATCTATCTGTTGGCCTAAAATGCAATGTCCTAAGTATAACCATGCTAAACTTTTATGAATCAAATTTCTAGCTGCAGCATGGTGCCAAACCATCTGCTTTTACTACGAAAAATGGATTCATAATTACAACTATGGTGTAGAAAGCTAGAGAAGTTGAACAAACCCTGAAATTTGCCCAAAATCAAGGTCTCAAAAATCACAAAATTTTCAAATTTTCCACTTTCCACCATGTTCAAAATTGTAAAAGGAGGAATTTCTGCCTCACAAAATTTCCAAAAATCATCCAAATTTTATTGAAATCACGAAATTACAACGAAATTTTTCAGAAAATTGACCATGAAACAAAATTTCCTTGAAACAAAATTTGAGTTTCAAATCCTAAAATATTAAAACTAAATATTAAACCATTTTTCTGAAAAAAAAAAAATAACAGAAATTTTGAGGGTCCAATAATTCTCGTACAAAATTCAATAAAATTCAAAGAATTTCATTATGTAAATCCCTTAATCTAGATGGACTTCTTAAGTCTTAAGGCTGTGGACTTTGAACATAGCTTTAAGAATTTTGACAAATCTTCAATGGTAGTGTAAATCATTCGTTCAAACAAAGGCCCTTCTTTTGAGTTTTGGATCATGATAAATTGCTACTACTGAGTTATTACTTCACCTTCTATGTAACAATTTTTTAATACATATATTTATAATCTTTGTTCATAATTTTTGTCAATTGACAAATTGTATTTTGGTTAATGTTATAAAGTAGTTATCATAACAGTGATTAAATTTATTTGTTTATTAAATAATTTTTATTTTTTTAGCACATTAATAGAGTCATAGTAGTCAAAGGCATGCCTAGGTGCAAGGCACTCTGCAGCGATTGAGGATTGTGCCTCATTGGAGTAGAGATGAGGCTACCTTTAAGAGGCACAGGGAGGTGCACTGAGAGGTGCAATTCACACATGTTAACCTTATGCTTTTTCTTTTCCTTCTCTTTTAATCTCAACCAACTGATTTTTATGAGTGATCACAAAAATTAAAAAAAGGTGAAAAACACAATATAATATGTTATTTATCTTGTAAATTATATCTTTCAATTCTCAGCAAGTTAGCATTCTCTCAGAGCTTCGATAAAAGGTCAATCCTAGATTTCCAAAGCCAATTCTCAAGCTTTAGTTAAAAGTCAACTCAAGAGTCTTCTCTTCATCTTCTTCCTCTTGATCAACTAGATTTTCTCTCCTTTCTTTCTTCTTCTTGATTGACCAAAATCTGTGATTCTGCAACTCTGCTGCTATCAATTAGTGTGACACCCTTTTTCTTTGAATGGTTACCGTACTTACCTTGTGCGTGTGTGAATATCTCCCATTTTGAAAATAAACATTTGAATCTTTAGAAAATATGAAAATCAATTTTTGAAAATCACATGGTCAACCACCTATAGAAGCCAGTCGACTACCTCCCTGCATTTTTCAATTTCATTGTGTTGTTCATTTTCAAAAAGTTATCCAACCCTTACCCTTTTGAAAGGCTTTTGTAAAACTCATGTAGAAGTCTGAACCTCATAAGAATCTTACTACTTGAATGCCTAAACAAATCGAACATACATAACACATATAATACACAAATAATGAAGAAAAATGAAGTTTTTGTGTGGTATGGCTAGATCTACTAAGTAGATTGCCTACATATCCTTAAAAGAGAAATCAAGTCATCTGTAGTTCCCAAAAGACATTTTTAATTTCAAAGTTAAAAACATTTTTTGAGTTATTTTATGAAAACCCTTGAATTTGCATGATTTTGGTTTCTTTGAGACAAAAACCATAAAACCTAACTAGAAAACTCTTGCGTTATCATTCAGAAAAAAAAAGCTTTTTAATCCATTCAATAGTCACATCATGAATGGTTCATTAAAAATTTATCTTTTCTAAAAAGACATATTTGGTTTCTTTGAAAGGAAAACCATAAAACCATTTGAGAAAGTGTGGATTTTTGGAGGAAGAACCACAAACTTGCCTTGACGTAGTTAGAAAAGAGTACAAAACATCCAAACGCCACTTCATGGATGTATAACTCTACAATGTTGTGAAAACTTTGTAAAAGCATGAAAGTTTTTATGAAAACTCATACAAATCCAATTGTTTTAATGACAAAGTTGATTTTTTTTATAGAGAAACCATGAACAACTCTGAAAAAGGTTGATCAAACTTTACCAAAAGTGCTCTATCAAGTGTAGAGACTTCAAAATACCTGACATCTCGAAAGAAATCAAGAGATAGTGCAGAAAATAGCACTTTCGGGATTTGGTAGTCGACCACTTGCAGGAGCTTGTCGACTTCTTGTGGCCAATGGCTACATTTTAAAATGAGGAAAGGCCGGTCAAGTGCCAGCATGGGCCAGTCAACCATCTGAACATGAACTTCTTTATAAACATGCAATTTTGGCATTCAAATATGTTTTTTCCTATGCAATCAAGATAAAAACATATTCTACTACTCCTAAGATGCATTTTCAACATAGATTAACAAAGAAATCATGAAGCATTAATTTTAATATTCAAAAACACATAAATATGCTTCCACATTCCAAAATTGATCAAATGCATGGAAATGAATGAAGTAAAGAGTCTGGTACTGAATGAACCTTTGTAGATCACGTGGAAGGCCTCTTGCTTTGAACCACAACCCCAAAAACCCTTTCAAAAGAAAAGGATTGTGGTTTCTCTTTTTCTTTTTTTCCTTCAATAGAAAGTCACATTTTAACCCACGAAAATGCCTTGAAATCCTCACCTTGCCCCCACTTGGGTGTGCCCCTTACTCTCCCATAAAAGTTCCTTTTATAGACCTCCCATGGAAATGGTGGAGAACCTCTTTGAAATTGAGTTTTGAAAATTCAAGTTCAAAAGTTAACTACCAATAACTACTACCTATCAACTATCATTGTCAAGAGTTGACATGTGGCATCAAGAAGACACATGGCAAGCCCAAAATCCCCAACCAATGGCGTGCAAACAAGTCACCAATTTGAATTTAAATATTGGCTGAGCCAGTCGACTAGCTAGTGAAGAAATTGTGCTTCCATTTATTTTTTCCTTGACATCTACATCTTCATTTGGGTTAAAAGTTGTTTGGTCGAACTCGAAATTTGACTATCAACATAAACCCTCAATCATAGGCCTACATACATCATACTCCAAGTAAACATTGGAAAAGAAAAATCACTAATCTTCCCAAATCACGAGGATCAAAGATAACATCATCTCCTCCCAAATGAGTTTCCCTGATCATGTTTTTCCTCGTCTTCCCATTCGCCAACCTATGAAAATATTTAGCATTACTATTGCCTTCTTTTGGCCATTTAAAGTTAGTCTTTTGCCTCCAACTCTTCATTTCCTCAATCATCAAATCCTCCAACTTATTTTTCAACCAGGACTGTGATGCAAGGGCACGTCAAGGTTCTGCAGCCATGGAGAAATTAGAAGAGGAAAGGGAAGGGAGGAGAGAGGAGATACCCGGGGGGGGGGGGTGTCTCACATTCACTTCAATTCAAATTCATCAAAAATTGCCTACAACATGGCTTTCATACACTATTTGTAAGAAATCCTCTTTACATAAAATTACACATAAACCACTAAAACTACATTAAATTACAAATGTGCCCCTACTTTACACAAATATTACAAACAACCCCCAAAAACACATAATCCTGTACTAATTAATACTAAACACACATAATAAACTACCAAGTTAACCCCACAATTCCTTGACCCAACACTTCTTGATTATTTTCAGCAAGGATCTTCCTTAGGTTTCACTTCTTGTCCTACATCAACTCTCACCCAGTTAGAAAAAATTCGGCCTCGAATTTTGTGATTAAAAGGGAGAAGCAAAACTTGGATTCTTTGAAAGCTAGCGCTTGAGTGATACAAGAAACCACGATCCTTTGGCAGCATCATAGACTTGAATTGAGAGTTGGCATCAATATGCACATTGGGAATGACAAACTCAACAATTAGAATGTCTGAAGAACTTTGGACATTTTCAAACACATTAATTTCCTTCCTTGTATATTCTTCAAGCTGAGTAATTATGATCGATTCTTTGTCTTGGTTCATGGGTAGAGCAGACTTCAAAACAATTTTCTTCTCATTATAATGAAAAACATACGTGTTCTCATGTCCTTGAGTCATACGTAAATCATCCAACCAAGGAGTACATGGCCAATCTTCATAGGTAAGACATTGCACCTAACATTATCATAGTAAGCACCCAATTGGATGGGAACCAAACATTTTTTATAAACATATAAGGTAGTGTTATCAATCCAAGATAAGTCATAAGGCTTTGGATGGGGTTCCGGATAAAGTTGCATTCTAATGACTCCATTTATGGAAATCACATTCATTGGACATCTTTCATCAATGATGATTTCGCAAACCTTTTCTCCACATTTGAGAAAGTTGTTGAAAAGCTTGAAATTGCGTCCAAAGTTTGGCAAATGGCATTCCTTTTCCTATAATTTGTCACCACGTTGTTGGATTTATGCTGCAGTTATATATCACAATCCTTTAACACAATTTCCAAGCCTTACTCCCAATTTCTCAAAAAAACTTTTTTTAATACACCTTGATATTGATTGTCCTGCTGAAATGAAACAAACTCACAAAGAAAACTCACAAATTACAGCAACAATACCTGATTTTTTATGGTGGCAGTGGCAATTTCAAGGTTTCATGCCAAAATTATTGTGCTTGCTTACAACAAATTGTGCCCTCAATCAAAATATCAAGCTGCAGATCAAATAATCGTGGAGAAACTCAAAATATCATGGCGGCAGGCAATTTCTCATGCAGCAGGAAATTGCAGGGGAGACTTTCTCACGAGCTTTGCTGCCGCACTTCGCTGCCACGTGAGGCACAATAGTTGCCGGTGGCGAGATTCGGGCTACGAAATTTCAGGCGACTGCAGGTCAGTGGGTGGGGAGCACAGTGGTGGTGGTGGTGTGATGAGAAATACACAAGACACTAGGGATTCTTGAAGACTGATGGCTGGATTATGTTTGGCCGGCGTGTGAATTTCTGAAAAGTTCAGAAAACTGCTTTTCAGTTTTTTTAACTGAAATTCAGAAAAAAAAAATATATATATATATATATATATATAGAGAGAGAGAGAGAGAGAGAGAGAGAGAATTAAAAAACTGCAGGAGAGAAGAAGAAGATGGGAGGTTGGAGGAGTTGCTGGATAGAAACTGCCAAGAGACAGCAACAGAATTCAGAAATGAGAAAGAGAGTTGAGAGAGTTATGGAAGAGAATTAAATGAAGAAGGAGAGAAGGAGAAGAGAAACAGAGAAGAAGCAAGGGGACAGAAGGCTGCCGGGCAGGGAAGGATTAGGGACAGAGCAGGAGATCAGAATAGAAAACCAGAGAACGAGAAGAGAAGAAAGAAGAAGCAGCAGCAGAGAGGGAGCAAAATTACATAACAAAGGAGAGAAGGAAAGAAGAAGAAGAGGAGAAAAAGCAGAGCGGGGAGGGAGGGAGAAGTTACAAAACAGAGGAGATGGAGGAAAGAAGAAGTTGTAGCAGAGGGAGATAGAAGTTGCAGAACAGTGGGGGGAAGGAAGAAGAGAAGAAGAGGGGGGAAAGAAGAAGATTGAAAAGAAAAGATGGGGAATTGAAATGGAAGAAAGAGATCGTGGTTGGGCTCTGATACCAAATGATGCAGGGGCAGCATCAAGGTTCTGCTGCCATGGAGAGAATAGAAGAGGAGTAAGGGGAAGGGAGGAGAGAGGAGATACCTGGGGGGGTGGGGGAGGACTACAACATGGCTTTCATACACTATTTATAAGAAAGCCTCTTTACATGAAATTACACATAAACCCCTAAAACTACATTAAATTACAAATGTACCCCTACTTCACACAAATGTTACAAACAACCCTCAAATACACATAATCCTATACTAATTAATACTAAACACACATAATAAACTACTAACTTAACCGCACAATTCCTTAACCCAACTCTTCTTAATTATTTTCCAGCAAGAATCTTCCTTAGGTCTTACTTCTTGTCTTACATCAGACTGTTTAGCCTCCTCACTCTCCAAAATATTAACACCTTCCTCTTTTCAATCTAAAAAATCCAACACACGCAAAATGACAGCCGTCTTGATCCTAATATCCCTAAATACCTCCTTGTTCCAATTCTTCAGAGTCTCCTTTAGACGCTTAAGCTCCCTCATTGACCTAAACCCTTCCCAACCCCCTCCAAATCCTCACTCCAAGAATCTCTAACCAAAAATGGGAAAAGAATCATCATCAAGACACATATTCTCAAAGTGAAAAGGGGAAGGACCCGCTTCACCTTATAAAATTACAACAAAACAGGAAAATGATCAGACACAAGTCTAGAAAAAACAATTGTGAAAGAGTAGAAAACTCATCCTTCACCTCACTACAAAACACAAACATGTCTAACCATCTAGCAACAGCACTCTCCCTACCCATGACCAAGAGAAAAACACATTACCCAGGGGCAAATCCCTAAAAAAGTATCTAATAAATCAACCAAAATTCTGCATAGTTGAAGAAAACCTCCGTCCCCCTTTTTTCTCCCCAGTAAACCTAACAACATTAATCACCACCTATGGTCGATCTAGGGGAACAAAAGCCAAAAACCAGATACAACTCATCCCAGAGAGAGGATAGAGAAGTGGTTTCTCAGAGGAGTCAAGGACCATAAATGGACGTGAACCACTATTGACCTCTTCCTCTATATATACCAAAATCAACAAGAAGACCCCACAGACATCTCCTGAGAAGATAAAAACTCCCACTCCTTACACCTTCCCTCCAAATACTCTTCATAACCTCCCCTCCCCCCCCCCCCCCTAAAAAATAAAAATAAAAATAAAGTCTACATAGTTTAATTTCTTGAAGTAACATTAAATCAGGAGAATGCCTCAGGAACACCTCCCAAATCAGATCCCTCTTCCTAATACCCCCTAAACTCCTAAAATTCCAACTAATGAACTGACAATTTATTCCATTCCCCCTTGCCTTCTCTATACACCTGCCCCCCCCCCCCCCCCCTCTTCTGGTGCAATAGTTAATTGCAATCAAGAATCAATTATATGGGCCATTTTACAGACAATTTTAATAAATGTGCTTCTCTTCTCACCCTCTAAGGGCAGACCTTCACCTCACACCTACGCTTCAAGTACTCTTGATGCCTCATTGCATCTTGCACCTTTGACTACTATGAATAAAGTTGAATCATAATAATGAGCAAGTATGACCAGAAATATATATACATCTATATATATATATATATATATATATATATATTCATTAGACTATCATAGATGGATTTTACGATAAATTGCTGTCTAACGTTTTGTCAACTTATTATTGAGTGAACTCATTCTATTAATAAATCATCTTTTTATCAAATTACAGAGATAATGAGGTAAGGATATGAATAATGACTTTCAAGCAAAATTATAGATAAATTTTAGCATTTTATTAATTGTTTATGATTTAAATAATTGCAGTTGCATATGAGCTGAATTGATTTATGAAGTCATTTTTACTAACTGAAGATCTTTAATATGCTTTTTGACTATGCTTCTATAGTACTTATTGCACATTATACATCTTACTCTTGTCATTTGTGCATTTTATTTGCAATATTTAGTTCTAAATGGGACATCATTATGCATATATATTAGTAATGTCCAATATTTCACAAAGAAAAAAATTCTAGTTCTACTGATAATTTCCATCATTTTACAATCAAAATCAAAATCGAAATTGATTTCAAACTCAGAGATGGAAATGTCCATATTTCTTAAGCTTCAAATTTTTGGACGAGATCTAAATTTAGAACTTTACCCAAAACAAGAGAGAAGCTATACAGATGACACATGAGAAGCTTCAGCAAGCAAATGCATCAAATACCATGTATTCTGGGACTTTATATGAAACAGAGTGAACAGAAATAAATAAAAGGAGAAACATAGCGATTCTTACATTGGCATGCTGTTATGAGGATTGAAATCAGAAAGTATCATAAAGTAAAAGAATATTAATCAAAACTCTTCTCCAGCTGATACATGAAGAAAGGTCAAAACCAATCACAAACAAGACCACAAACATACCTGACATACGGGCGATATGTAATGCCACCAACAACCTGATTACGTCTAGTAACCATTACGGATTTATGATTTCTGTCAAACAGCCGTAAAAAGCATACATGAGAACCTGGAAAGAATTAAAGCTCTGCTAGATATAAAGAAACGTAAGAGGGTATGTAAAGTTAGAAAGAACAACATAACCTAGTTAGTAGTTACCATCTCTACATGAGAAGGTAGTGATACTTTAAATTTTGTATTAAAATTATAATATTGACAGCCCTGAAAGCAGATTTAAATTTAATCATTGCAGTTCATGAGACCTTAAAACTAAGGAATCAACATCAATGCAAATTATATGAGGTTCTATGCTTAAGCTATGAACACCTTGGAATTTAAAAACTTAGTGGCACTTTCAACCATAAGAATTAGATTTAAACACTATATATATATAAACAAGAAACACAACCAAGGTTTTAGTTTCAATTTCAACTAAAATTCGAAGCTCCAAAAGTATGAAATTTCGATTTCAATTTGAAAAAATGATGGAAATTTGTAGTAAAGCATAGAATTCTTTTATGAAACTTTAGAAATGGTTAATAGACATAATAATGTAAGTTTAGGACTCATATACTATAACTTAAATTCATCTATTTTTTCAGGTGCAATAGGTGTAATATATTATGTGTATCAAACATATTCGGTTAAATTCATCTATGCTGTCAAGTACAATAGGTTTAATATAATATGTGTATCATACATACTCGGTTAATATAAATGAAATTCATAAATCAATTAAATATGTTTTATTATACAAATAAAGATAGTTTAAACATGAATGATCAAATAAAATGTAGTTGTTAAGACCTAAGTTCAATTTTTTTACATAATTTCAAAAGCCCTTGTAATAATCTTCTATTTCAATAAAAATAAATTAAGAGAGAAAAATCACTGTGTGTTTAAATCTCTCATTTGAATTCCATGGAAATTCCATCCTATAATTAAAATTTTGACAAGTTTCATTGAAGTTTGATATTTCAATAAATTTCTGATGATTTGTTGAAATTTTGATAGAAATTTTGTAATACAAAAATCAACTACCATTTCGATTTCAAAGGTGATGGAAATCAGAAATTTTGACAGTTTCGATGAAATTTAAGACCTTTTACACAACATATTTTCCCCACACATTACAGGCAGATACATCTGCAAATGATGGAGCTTTTAAATGCACACTCACATGAAGAAATGGCTGTGGCACTTTCCATTGTAAATTAACTCTCTTTGGCATAAGGTGATTAAAAGCATGGTCTTAAATTTCCACAAAATTATCAAAAATTTCCATTTGATAGTTGTGCTTTCTGTCACCCTCAAAATCAAAATGCAAGCCGATTTCCGTCTTGCATAATTCCCATCAAAATTTCAACGAATCATCCAAATTTATCGAAATCTTGAAATCATAGAGAAACATGTCAAAATCTTAACTACATAATGAAATTTCCTTAGAATTCTTGAGATTTAAACGCAAAGTGATATTTAACTGTTAGTTTATCCAATTTCATTTTTATTGAAACAAAAGATTGTTACAAGGGCTTTTGGAATTACATGATAAATTACACTTTCAACAACATTTTATTTTATCATTCATATCTAAATTATCTTTATTTGTATAATAAATAATATTTAACTGATTTATGAATTTCATTTATATTAACCTAATATGTTTAATACACATATTATATTACAACTATTGCACATCATACACAACATAGATATATTTAATTTGCAATACATTAGTCCTAAAACTTAAATTATTATGTTTATTAACCATTTCTAAAGTTCATAGAAGAATTTCATGCTTTATTACTAATTTCCATCTTTTCAAAATGAAGTAGAAATAGGCATCAAAATTGGAATTTCCATCGAAATTTCAGTACTTTGGAGGCTTCAAAATTTTAATCATAATCAAAATCAAAATTAAAATCTTTTGTTAGCCTTGGTGGCTACACCATCATGGTTTATTGTGTTTTGATGATATTAACCTACTTGTTGTTCCTAATGTTTCCCATCTTTGTAGATTATGCTTAGTATAGGTACAAGTGACACATTCACGAAGTACTGGATCGAAGGCAAAGATTGGACCGAGTTGACAATTGATGTCGGAAAGATCAAAAGGTCACGTACCCAGAAGAACCCAAGCACAACCAAAGGAAGCTTAATTGTTGCATTATATGTAATAAAGGTTGCGTGTCTAGTAGTCAATGTTGTAACTCTTGCAGGTGTCCTTCTTGCATGATTTCTGAGCAAGAGTTGAGCAAATGCATGCATACTAGGACACAGGAGTTTATAGGATTGCACTAAAATCACAAACTCAACTTTCATGGTTTTCAAAGTTAAACTTAAGAGTTTGTCAAATGAATCCTAAACTCAAATACGTTTTCAAAGGGACAAAGTTTTTAAACATCTCAGTTTTATAAACATTTTCGTACTTAGTCCCATTTGTGTCAAAATGAGCTTTATGTCCTAAAGTGTTAAGAAAGTTTAGTCCCATTTGTGTCAAAATGAGCTTTATGTCCTAAAGTGTTAAGAAAGTCAAAAATATTTTATAAAGGATATATTAAGCATATAAGATATCTAAATGATCTTTCAAATATGTTTTCATAATTCAAGATATCTTATATTTGAGGAAAAGCTCACTTGGACAAGTTTTAATCTTCATTAGACTTTATATAATTCATAAACTTTTGTCCAATAATGTTTTAAGTCATCAAAAGGCTTTTTGACAAGGAAAAATCGAGCAATCGTCGTTTAACGTAGTGCGACCTCGAGTCCTAAACACCTTTCGGTATTTCGGACATAACTTTTGCTAGAAAGGTCCAAATAGGAAGATCTTGGTGTCTACGGAAAGCTAAGAAAATTTTCCACAACTTTTGTGTTGATGACTTTTTTTGATTTAGGGTTACAGTTGACCAAGACAGGGAAATGGTCGACCACTATAGGGGAATGGTCGACCAGACATTCCAGTAGCTAATTTTTCCTCACATACCAGGTGAATGGTCAACCACTGCAGGGCATTGGTCAACCAATGGGTGAATGGTCGACCACTGGCCTCATGCCCAGCGCTATAACGGCTAGAAAACAGCTAGTTTTGTTTGGGGAGTGCTCCCAACGGCTATTAGGGGGCTTTGGGCTATATATACATGTTCCTAAACTTGTTTAGGAAGGGTTTTGAGTATTATTGATCATATTGGTGAAAAATATATTTGACTCCAAAATCCTAGCACTCAACACTTGCATTTTAGTTATTCATCTCCAAGTGCTCAATTCTCTCTTGCTTAGAAAATCTTGTGTGATTCAATTGTTGAGAGAATAGTGTGAGATTTGAGTTGTATTTCATATTTGCTCATTTGAGGAGCATTGATTTGTAATCTTCCATTTCTTCGTTGTAAGGTTCTTTGTGAAACATTGTTGGGTGAAGGTTCTTTGTGAACCGAAGAGGCTCTTTGTGAGCGATAGGGATTTATTCCCAAGTGTAGGGATTTGTTCCCAAGGTGTAAGGCTTCTCTGCCAGTGAAGGAGATTGGATAGTGGAATCCTTGGGTTGGTCCCAAGGCGTGGATGTAGGCTTGGTGCCAAACCACGTAAAATCTCCGGTGTTGATTTTTCTCTCCCCACACTCTTTTATTTACTTGTCTTGTGCTTGTTTTAATTTATATATTGTGATATAATTGATTGAACCTTGCCAAGAGTTTTGTTTTGTAGAGAAAACTTGTAATACGCGAAAAGAGTCATTCACCCCCCCTCTTGACTCTATTGTATATCCGCTCCGGGGCACACGTATATACTCCACGGGCTACGACACTTAACACCTTCATTACAGGGAACAAAGGAATACCGGACCATATATACTTTTGCAACATGATAATCTCATTCTTACATGTGCAAAGAGAATGGCCGGGATGCCAATATATGTAGTAGGTTACTCATGAGAGCGCTAGAAGCTCATTTCGAAAATTCTTTTCCTACAGTGCATGCAAGCTCTCTTTTGGGTGTTGAAAAGATTTGTGTGTTGGTGATACTCCTTTTTCTACTGCTTTTCCTCAATCTTATCCCATAACACACCTTTTTTTTTTTTTTTTTTTAATTACAGGAAAAAGGAGCAGGACTATGTCTATTGCAGTTTTCATCTTTGCAGGAATCTTAGTGATAGAGGCTTTAAAGCTCATCTTTATGCTCAATTTCTTGATACTTCTTGTCCTTCAAAAGGGGATACTGTGGTTTGGACTTCTGAAAGTGCAGGTGTTTATTCTTGTAAGTCATTCTACTCTCATATTGGATCCATTCTTCATTTGTATACTACCATTTTGTCAATTGCATTTTCTTTTTTTTTTTTTCAAAACCTCTCCATGAGATTTTTGAAACCTCAGGGGAGATTCACATCTTTTCAACTAGCGTCTTTTGCCCTATTTATTCTTCAATTTGCTCAGCTATGAGTGCTTTTTTTTTTTCTCACTATTTTGGAGCAGTTGCCATCCATTGGGTTAAAGAGTTGGATCATTAGACCAATAAACTTGTAAAACAGAAACAAATAAAGATTGAGAAGCATTGCCTGCTATATTAAAGGAAATTCACAATCGCACCTGTCCATAACAAGACGAACAATATATTCCTTAGGCATGTTAGGTAGTTGCCTAGCAAATATATTCTTCAATCCTATTAGCCTGGGGAGTAAGAAAAAAGAGTACACAATGAATTCCATACAATCCACTATTTTTCCAATTTTGAACTTTTGTTCAAAGGAAATAATAATCATGGTAAAAAAAAAAAGGAAATGGAACATTATAGGATATATATTAATATTCATGTGGAGAAAGTGGATGCAGCATGCTTATTAAGGAAGAGAGAAAAAGATACCAAACCATATGCTCATCGACACCATCATTTGAAAAACATACAAACTTGAGTCTTCCTGCTTCCTCCTATAAGATTACAGATGAATAGCTCCGTTAAATCAAAATCAATACATTCATACATATATATCATGAAAAGACACATAAAACTCGTGTTGTTTCATCACATGATCAAACAATTTTGCTGGTAAAAAAGAATTTCAAAATCTCAGCAACAGCTCAGGAATTAAATATGATGTTATTTCAAACCATCTTTTAACAGCTTTAGAATTTGGAAAACTAATTAAGAATAACATAACCAAACAACTCAATTGTATTGACCAGTCTTTCAAATTTCAACTAATAGACTAACAGAGTGTAAAATGCAGACATAACCACCCTCCCACTCCCCCAATCACCACCACTCCTCCCCTCCCCCCCCCCCCCAAAACAACAACAAAAAATGATGTTACAGAAAACAAAAATGAACAATCATATTATCTGACACACAAGGTTCTTCGTTTATACGCCCTTTAATTTTTTATTTTTTTTTTTTGACAATTCCCAAATTAAAACAAATGCAATTACTCCATGTGTTCCCACAATATTCACTTATTATTTTTTTCTAACTAGAAATACTAACTAAATCATAGAATCACAACACAAAAAAAATTAAAATAAATTTGTAACGAGAGAAAATAAGTTCAGAGAAAACCAATATTAAGCCTAGGTTTGAATTAGCCAATATAAGCAATTGCTTTTCTTCCCCACCTTGGAATTTAACTAATCAAAAAAGAGAAAAAGTGCACAGTAAACAATTGTTTTTTTTTTCTAAAGTGCATAAAATTTAATTTCCCAACTAACCATCCAGGACATAAATTCAAATTTTTATTTCATTTCAAGACGTGCATAACTCAACCACCCCACCCCCTCTCTCTGCAGAGCACTAAGAAAAGAAATATGAAATTTGCAGCTTGCTAATGAACTGAACATGCTATGCACAAGAACAAAGAATGTCAATGCCTAAGGTTCCAATGATTCAAGATTAGATTTACAGCAGGTGCATGTAAGACGCAAAGGTCATTAGAACATATACCATTGTTTACAGTCAAAGCAATGATACTAGGCAGGTCTCTGATCATTTTCCCGTTATTTTTTATTTGTCTAATATCAGGTGGAATACTATTTAATCCCATGCTGAAAGTAGGTGGATTTCTCATTCTCCTTTTCTAGCCTTTGTACAGGAATCTTGGGATAATGGTGTGAGTGTGTGTGTGTGTTTTGGCGGGAGCGGGGTATTGATATAGCATATAGGAAGAGGTTGAAAACTTTAAAGGTAGCCTAGAAAATATGGAATGGGGAAATTTGTGGTTATATGCAGATTAGGAAGTAATATACGAAGAGAGATTGAGGATATTGATCACATGAAAGGTTGGGTAGTATTTCAGAGGAGTTGGTGCGAGCTCCTCTTAAGAATGATTTTGGGGCTTTGTTAATGGAGGAGATGAGCTGTAAACCAAAGGTTAGCTTACCTGGGATAAAGAAGGGCATCGTATTACTAGATTCCTTCATAGAATAGCCAATGGCAGATTCAAGAAGAGTGCGATTTCAGAATTGGAAGTTGATAGGGGTGTTGTTCTTAGGGATCAAACTCTTATTGTTAAGGAGAGTACAAGGTCAGATATCATTTTACAGAGGGCAGTACTTGTCATCCTATGATCAAGGGGTGAGATTGGTGTCCCATTTCCAGTGAGATGTCTGATCGATTGGATCGATCTTTTGATGAGGATGGGCAGGGTCCAACATGAATAGGAAGAAATCTTCAGAGTGAGAAGGCTTTAATTTAGCCTTTCCCCAAATTGTAGGGCTATGTTGAGGGTAATTTGATGGTGGTGTTTCCTGACTTTCATGCAAATGGGGCGATTATGAACTCAACATTATCACTTCAGTTCCAAGGAAGAACTGCTCAGTTAGGGTTAGTGATTTCCAACCTATTAGTTTTATTACGAGAGTCTATAAGATCTTTGAAAGGATCCTGAGTCACAGGATTAAGGAGGTGAAAGGGGTCACCATTTCTAGTTCCCAGGTGGCTTTTTGGAGGGTAAATTTATTTTGGATGTCGTCCTCGAGTCTAAAGAGGTTGTGGAGGATGCTAGGAGTAGGAAGAATAGATTAATTATATGCTGGCTCAGTGGAGGTTTTTGGATAAGGTTGTTTTCTACATATAGGGTGTGAGGCAAGTGGATCCCTTTTCTTCCTTTCTCTTTATTTTGGTATATAGATGTTTGTGTAGAGTAGGATGATCAATAGGACCATTGAGAGGGGTTTGTCCTGCATATTGTTGTATATACGGATGTTGCAGTCGTCCATCATCTGCAGTTTGTTGATGATACAATTCAATTCTTGTCAAATTATCGGAAATTTTTTTGTAACACTCTCACCATTCTACAAGTTCTCGAAATAGTTATCCGCCTTAAGATTAATTTAACTAAGTGTGGATTAGTTGCCATTAATCTGGGTCCAAATGGTTTGTTACTATTGTAATTGTGGGATTTTGCAACAGCTTTTGACTTATTTAGGAGCTCTTAGGTGGGTATCCTTGAGGGGTTTTAAATCCAGTTATTTCTAAGGTCTCTAAACGTCTTGATGGGTGGAAGGGTACATTTTTCTACTTGAGATGTCACATTACTTTAATCCAGATTGTCTCTCTTAAGTTTCCCTATAGTTTTTTATCCTGGTTTAAGATTCTAGTGGGGGTTGCGAATCATCTAAAGAGGATTATGTGAGATTTCCTTTGGCCAAGGGCTGGTGAGAGGAGGGATGATCTTGTGAGTTAGAAGGTAATTTGTAGGTCTAAGGAGGAGGGAGGCTTAGGTCTTGGTAAGTTGGTGTCTAAGAACATTGCTTGGTGGGTAAATGGTAATGATGTTCCCATTTGGAAACAAATTCTCTATGGCATAGGGTTCCTAAAAGTATATTCGGTCTGTGAGAGAATGGGTGGGATGCTAATATTACTACTCATGAAAGCCCATGGAAATTCATTTGGCTGGTATCTTTTTTTTTTTTTCCTTGTACCAAATATAATGCGGGAGATGGTTGTAGGGTCTGGTTTTGGAAAGACCTCTAGCTAGGAGAATTTTGCTTTTGGGACCCATTGTGGTCCGCCCCTTCCCCAGACCCCCACATATGCAAGAGCTTTGTGCACCAAGCTGCGATTTTTGGTCACCTTTCCTTCTATCTTCCATCTTACTTTGTGTCCTAATGCACCTTTTTCTTCTTTTCTCAATATTCATGACACTGAGTTTTCTAGGGATCATTTGTAGAAACCTTAATGATAAGAGAGATCAAGGAGCTTTCCTTTCTCCTAGGCTTGTTGGATTCTTTTACGAATTCTCATGTTGGAGATATTACAGTCTGGTGTTTGGTTAATTGCAGTATTTTTCAAGTAAATCATTCCACTTTCATCTAAATTGATCTTACCATTCTATCCTTATTGCTAATCACTGAGAGCAAAAATTCATTCAAACATAAAGTCTACTATTATGATAGTACTAAGGATCACATTCATTTATTTCTTTGTTTCTCTAACTCCCAGTGCTTAGTAAGCTTTTTGCTTGTCAGGAGAGCACTAGATTTGTTCTCAATCATTTAAGGGATTTCTTGTTGAATGATTTGTTGGTTTTGAAAGGGAAAAGAAGGGAAAGGTTTTGTGGCCATGTGCAGTCTTTTGCAGTTATCTGGTAATCTGGTTGTAGAGGTATGCTTGGATTTTATAACATCATGCTTCACCTATAGATCTTATTCGGGACAAGATTGCTTTTTTGGCCTCTTCGAGTTTGAGAGTGTTGACTACTGGGCATGAGGAAGTATTCCTTCCCTAATATTCAGCACGATTGGTTAGCCCTTTTAGCTTATTTTTCTTTTTTTATTTATTTTATTAACTAGTTTTTATCAATAAAGTGATATTTCATTAAAAGGACACCACAATGCTGCCACCATGTGCTAGAAGGGAGAGAGAGAGAGAGAGAGAGAGAGAGAGAGAAACAAAAAGTGTTGAATCAACTATATGTTAGGGTATCAACAAAATTAAGATTTTGTGTCTTACCAACTTGCAAGAGTTGTAAACCAAAGAAGGGCTTAGATGTACATGGGGCATGTCTCCCATACAATAAAATGGTACTGCATCAATAATGTGGCCCCACACAAAATTATGTGGTTCGATGGGGGCACATAACCCAAGGCTCCTAAGTCCTTGAGCTTTTATATCTTGTTGTCAACATGTACTAGATTTTGTTTTTGATTTTCTTTTGCTTGGTGAGTATTTATCATCCTCTTCGTGTTCTCTTCCTTTCATAATGAATTTCTTCTTTTTCCATCAAAGAGAGAGAGAGAGAGATGACTACAAAAATTGTTATCACATATTGTGAGTGGAGGTCCCTATGGGGGCCATGGGTGGGATTCCACAGTTTACAATAAAAAAACAAGGAAGGCTGCATCTAGATGCACAGAATCAAACTCTTGGAATAAAAGATAGTAATTTCAATCCTACTAATTAGCCTCGTTACAGAAAAATGAGTAAAAATTGAAATCAAGTCTATTGGCCTCAAATTGAGTAATTTCAATCCTACTAATTAGCCTCGTTACAGAAAAATGAGCAAAAATTGAAATCAAGTCTATTGGCCTCAAATTGACATAGAAATTTCAGCATAAAATAAATAATCAGAATTTTATAAAATGATAAAATAGGATGCAGTCCGAAACACAGTTGGGTTTCTTTTAGAATTATTATTCCGTGCAAGTTCTTGCCTAAAATTCAGAAAATCATTTTTGGATTTTTATACATGAAATTTGAATGTTATTATAAAAGTCAGGAGCTGGAATTGGAGCCTCTTCAGTCCTGCAATCAACCATAAGTTATATTTTTCACTACTTCATATGACAGCTTCCAGAACACCCTTATAAACAACTACTACATACATTTTATTGTAAATAAATAAAATTCCATGACTAATTCATTGAAATACAACAAACTGTCGCAACCTCAATAATTAATATACCAATGCGACTAAATCAAACAACAGAAAGCCAAAATATTCAGAAATCCATAAGTAAAGCACTCACCTCTCTCTTCAAACCCTCCTCTCTCGCACTATAAGCCCCACTGGTCTGCAGATTGTCAGTAAATATCTTTGCAGAGTCCTCTTTCACCACAATTCCGGGAACTAAACCGGTCGCAGGCGCCACTGTCGCTGAACCAGCGGATATGCCACTATCCTTCCCGACCTCGGTAGCCTCAATCTTGACCGTCGAATTCTCCAACTTGGGTTTTGTATTCCTCGCCGGCGCAGTAGCCGCATTGTTCTCGAGCCTGGCGGCGGTGAAAGTACGCATGGAGGAGTGGTCATAGTCGTCCTCGTCGTCGTCGACGGAAGCATCGGAGTCGGAGTCAGCGGCTCCGCCGCGGGCACTGATGCTCTCGAGGTCATCGTTGGAGGTGAGGGCGCCGTCTCGAGTGTCAGCGGAGAAGGAGGAGGGGGGGAAGAGCGGGGCGTGGTCGTCGGAAACGAGCTTACGCTTGTGGATAGAAGAGGTGGCAGAAGCGGAGGCCGAGTGAGAGGGGGACGGCGATTGGGAGCTGCGGGATCGAACTGGTGCGGTTAGGTGCGATGAGTGACCCTCCATATTCGCTGTCGAAGGGGGGAGAGAGAGAGAGAGACAGGGGACTTGTTGAGTTTTTTCCAATTTTAATATTATTTTTATAAAAATTATTTAATAATAGCTCAAGATATCCAAAAAAAAACATTAATTCATTAAAAATTTATTAAATAAATGAACCAAAGTTTTTTAATCTGAGCGGTCCATCAAGCCTTTATGTCTAAAAAAATTCCTGGCTCATCAAGCATTTTTCACTCAATTAAATTTCGTCTTCTTCCTTCCCTTCTGTTTGTGATAGAAGGAAGCCGCTAGAAGACAAGAGGGAGTGCCATGCAAAAGTCAAAAAGGGAGTCTACCACTTTTTGTAGGTTATTGTTCTTATTCAAATTGTACAATTCGAACATTTTGCCACAAGATACAAAGCGAAGTTGGAGGAGTATTATATAAGAAACAAAATTAAGGTATGTTTTCCTACATCCAACCTTATAAACTGAAATTTGAGTTGAAGTTTTTACTAGTTTGAAGTAAAAATTATTATTTTGTATCTTGAATTGATTTGAATTGAAATTAATTTGGTAATTTGAAGCATCACTGTGGAATCCCTAAATTGAGGTTAGGTTTTTTTCATGTTTAAATTTTTCATGTATTAATGATAATACATATTAAGTTTTTCACTGTATGTAAATTTTATTATCCATTTGCATGCATATTAAATTTAGTTCTAATTTTAAAGTAAGAAGGTTAGAGTGGAAAGTTTTTATGTGACTATTTTTATTATATTTCATGATTATTTGAATGTTTAAATATTAATATGCGGACTATTGAAGTTAGAGTTGTATTCATGTTTATTTGAATCTACAAATGATGAATGTGAAATTGTTATTATCAATTTGCATGATTATTAAAATTAGCTTTAATTTTGAAGTCATGTGTTTCATATTAAAAAATTTTATTGTTAGGGTTTTAATTTAATTTCATAATTATTTGAATGTTTAATCAATAATGTAATTTTTTTATTAAGGTTTTATTTCATCTTATGTTAATTTAAATATATAAATGATGAATGTATAAGTTTTATTTCGATTTGCATGATTGTTAGATGTAGTATTAATTTCAAAGTCATATGAAGTGGGTATGTCATGTTGTACCTAATCATTTACAATTTGGAGAACTTTACTAAACTACTATGTTATAAGGGAGTCTTTAAGGAATCAAGGTTTGAACCAATTTTTGAAGTCAAGACCTTTCAAAACCAATTTTCATGTCATCACATGCTTCAATCTTATCCCATGTTGTAAAATTTAATATTTATACAAAATACAAAAAATAAAATAAAGAAATAGAGATTTATATATTTATGAATCAAAGTAAAAGTAATCCAATACTATTCTTATTGTCACATTTAAACAATTTTTTTTTTTATTTTACGTGGAAACTCTTGCTACCAAAGAGCCCTTTGGACCCCCCAGTGTGGCACCAAACCCACGGGGCGGCCTCCCCCCCTAGTTCACCACCTGGGTTAAATGGATGCGGACACAACTTAATCACAGTCGGGTTAGGCATTCGGCTAACTTGCTTCCCAGGACCCGTCTCAGGACACTTGCCTCAGGACACATCACTGCGTCAACTAGGAATCTATAACTGAGTGCATCAACCAGGATTCGAAGCCTTGATGCTCCTACTGGAATGTCTGTCTGCTTTCCACTGCGCCAATGCCCTGGGGGCATATTTAAATAAATTTTTTAAGTATAAAAAGAGAGTACAATGTTAATTTATATATTAAATCTACAATAAACGTTAATATATTATTTAGATTTGTTGCAAGACTAAAACTATTTGATATACTATAATTAATTAAAAAATAAATTTATTTTAGTAAAACCATTATTTTTATTATTCTAAATTATTTAAATTCTAACCAACATATTTGTTGTGAAAATTCGCAAGTACACGAAATCATAACAAGTAATATAGTGATAAAGAAGGATGTCGAACCTACAAAGAATATTTATCTATTAACTATTGAAACTGTTCTAATTCTAAATTATTTGAAAATCAAGAAAAGTGGTAGATTTTGAATTTGAAAAATTAAAAAAAATTAAATTAAATTAACTAAATACTTAAAAGGAAGAAGATTTCACCCAATAAGAAAATACTAAGGCATCTGACTCACCTAACCGATCCAATCACAAATCCTAATCATGCAATTAATCAATTATTATCCTATTTGACGTCAAAATATTCTAACTTATCTAACACCCTCTCTCGAGTAGAATTAGAATTACCCAACATAAGATAACTTGTGATATGTCTATGCAAATTTAAAAGCATTTGAGTACATTAAGATTAATAATATTTTACATAAAAGCCGCACAAATCACGTTGGTACATTCCAGTCTTTCATTCAAATTATGACATGTTAAGCTGAAATGGAAACAAAGAAAATGGAAACGAATTAAATAGAAACGGAAAATTAAATGACCTTGAAGAGGATGAGTTGTAGATGAAAATGAGCCGCGAAGAAGCTAGCTTTCATGCACTGGAATGATAATGCCCACGTGCTAAAATAACCCATTAAATATCCCAATTACTCCGTTCCTTTCCTATCCATTCAATATAGCTATATAATGAAGCAACTGTACGTGAATGTGAATATAGTGAAGTGAGTAAGCAAGGAGTGAGAGAGTGATGAAGGTGAGAGAGAGAAAAGTGTGAGAAGAGTTGAGTTGAGTTGAGTTGAGTGTGTGTCTCATCCTATTGTTTTTCTCTCAGGTTATAGTAAATTTGGTGTGTTCCATGAATGTAGGTTAGATTAGACCGAACCATGTAAATCTGGTGTTCTTATTTTGTGTGCTTGTTTTGCTTGTGTGTGTGATTATTGTTCCTAGATCCCTAACAAGTGGTATCAGAGACATGTTGGAGCAAAGTCACCAGATCAAAGCAAAATTGTCAGGTCACGGCAAAGTCGCCAGATCGTAAGTCCCAAGATCTATATTGTGCTAATTATGTGTCTAAAGAAAATTCTTTCTAGGAAAGTAGGACTTAAGTGGTCCATTGTGAACCCCCACCTCCCTGGGAATTTACCTGATGTAATTTAGCACAATCATCACTAGGCTCCACTGCCACGTCAGCAATGCCACATCAGCACTAGGCCCCACTTGCCACGTCAGCGTCCACGTCATTCTAGGACCCCACATGCCACGTTAGTGCCACATCAGCAACCAGGTTTTTGGAGTCATTTTAGATCCATTTTTCGAACGACTTGAACCATTTCTAAGATTTTTCGATCATTCAAGATCCAAGTGTGTTGTCCGTTTGAGTTGATTCCATCTCTACATTGATGAATCGATATGTCGAACGAAAGAGCTCAAAGATCTAGATGTTTAACGGTACCAACTTTGGTTTCTAGAAGATGCAAAATGAGGACTACTTGTTTAGTAAGGAGTTGCACTTATCAAGATGACGGTAGCAAAGTCTGTTGCCTTTAATATCAAGCATATGACAACCACCAAGTCTCTTATGGATGAGCTCTCCAACATGTACGAGCAGCCATCAGCCGCCAACACTTAATGAAAAAGTTATTTACCATGAACAGGTGAAAGTTTTAGTAGACATCTAAATAATTTCAACGATCTATCGGATCAACTCACCTCAGTTGAAATCAAGTTTGACAGTGAAATCCGTGCCTTACTGATTCTTAATTAGTTGTCTGAGAGTTGAAAAGGTGTTGTTACTGCGATCAGTAGTTCCTTAAGAAAATCAAAATTGAACTTTTATGAAGTCGTCAGCATGATTTTGACGTAAGAGATCAGGATGTAGTCAAACAGTGCTTCCACTTCAAGTTCAGCTTTGAATATGGAAAGTCGAGGGAGATATTCATGGAAAGGCGGGCATGGACGATCAAACAATCGCAGTAGATTTAGGACCAGGCGATTCAAATCTAAAAATCCCAGAGGTTCCCAGGGCACAAAGAACATTGACTATTGGAACTGTAGAAAGTTGAGTCATTTCAGAAACTAGTGCAAAGGTACAAGAAAGGAATATGAGGCGAAAACAAAAGCAAATGTTGCTTCAGAAGAAGGTGATATGCTCTTTGGAGAACAAGAAGGAGTCTTGGGTCTTAGATTTTGGAGCCTCATTTCATGCCACTTGCAGTAAAGATTGCCTAGAGGAGTATATACTAAATGACTTCGGTAAGGTATACCTTGGCAATGATTAAACTTGCAACATAACTGACAAGGGAATTGTGAAGAACAAGATGAACAAGTCAGTATGGGAGCTAAAAGATGTCAAATATATTCCAAACCTAAGAAAGAACTTGATCTCAGTTGGTCAACTAGTAGATGAGGGATACACCACAACATTCATTGGCGGCGAATGGAAGATATCAAAGGGTGCACTGACAATTGCACGAGGTAAGAAAAGTGAAACACTTTATGTGACCTCTAATGCTTGTATGTCTATTTCAGTTGCTATAAAAAATGACGATAACAATATTTGGCATCAACGACTCGACCACATAAGTGAGAAGGGACTCAGGGTGATGCACTCAAAGGGAAAGTTGAGTGATATACGGTCAGTAGAGATTTATATGTGCTAGGATTGCATACTCGGGAAATAGAAGAGAGTCAGTTTCCAGACATTCACCAGTACCCCAAAGAATGAGAGACTTGAACTAGTCCACTTAGATGTATGGGGACCGACAACTATCTCGTCCATAGGTGGAAGGAATTACTTCGTGATGTTTATTGATGATCATTCTCGGAAGGTATGAGTTTACTTTCTGAAATATAAATTTGATGTCTTTGATGCTTTCAAGATTTGGAAAGCAATGGTTGAAAATGAAACTGGTTTGAAAATCAAGAAGCTGATAACAGATAACGCTGGTGAGTATGAAGACACTGGGTTCAAGAAATTCTATTATGAGTAGGTGATCAGTATGGAAAGAACTATGGCAGGTACGCCTCAGCACAACGGTATAGCTGAGTGGATGAACCGATCATTGACTCAAAGAGCCAAAAGCATATGTATGCAGTCAGGCTTACCAAAGTTGTAGAGACCTGAAAAAGTAATAACAATGAAAATAATTAATAAAAAAAAGAAGGAAGAAAATTTGAAGGGGCAACACAGCAGGGACTCATCGACGAGTGCCCTATGCTCGTCAATGAGGAGATCTCAAGAGTCAGAAAATCTCAGATTTAAAGACTTGTCGATGAACCCATTGTTCTCATCGACGAGTGTCCTTTTATGACTCGTTGACAAATCTTCTGTTCTCGTTGATGAGTACATGTGGAGCAGCAGCCTATAAATAGGCTTTAAGTCATTTTTCCTCGAAAAAATTACTCTCTCCTCACTCTCTTTCTAGGGTTTCGACCTTAACTCTCTTTTTCTTCGATTTTGGCCCGGTTTCAGTTCGATTTGATGATTAGACATCACCACGAGGTTCTAGGGACGATTCTCTACAAGTTAATTGGAACGATTTTGCAGTTTAGGCTTTTTGGGCAACACTTAAAAACTAGGGTAAGGGAGTTATTTTTAAGTTTAAATAGTTATTAGGATTATGAGGACTTAGGAATAGTAGGATGGTATGCATTTTGGGGTTTGAGCTGATAAATTGGGGATTCTGGAATATATGGTTTTGTGCAAACGCCACACGCACAAATTTAGAATCCCTGCGTGTGTTTCCTCAGGAATCAGGTAAGGGGATAAGTTATACCAATTCGTTTTAGAAATTTTACCGGTTAAAGTGTAGTATAAGATAATGAGATAACAGTGTATGATTTTCTAGATATTACAGGATATGAAATTATGGGCATGAAAATTTATGATTTTTCATATGATATGTATAATTGGGAAAATTCAAAAATTTGGATTACAGGAAAACCCTATAGATGATATACTATTTCCAGACAATAGAAAATATAATTTTTTCGTATAGTAGTAAAATACAGTTTTTCTCATATAGAATATAGTATTATGAGCATTACACATTGTGTGACATGAGAAATACTAGTTTTAGTACAGAATTTAATATAGAATTTTATACAGCTTTTACATACCTATGATGTTATAGTTTTACAGAACCATGATATTATAGTTTTACAGAACCATGATATTATTGTTACACAGAACCATGATATTACAGTTATTACAGGACCATGATATTTCAATTACTATAGAATCATGGTAATACAATTTATACAGAATCATGATAATACAGTTTATACAGAATCATGGTAAAACAGTAATATACAATATGACAACCCTGATGGTCTATAATAGAGCACAGAGCACGGTATTGTAGCTAATACAATATAGATAGTGCAACTACACATCTCAGATAGAGTATCGTGTTGACAATCAATTGTACCTCAGAGGAGAATAGAGGAGCTCACTGACAGTCCGGACAAGGTTGAGCAGGTCAATCATACTATAGACGATTTATAGTTTGACTTAACTTGGTAAGCTAGCCATGGTTAAGTCCAGGCCACAAGCCGCACAACCCAATCATGCGGGGTTAATTCATGATTACAATTATTCATCCAGGGAAGTTTTCATAGTTATATATATATAATTAGATTTACAAAAAACAAGAACTATGTATTACAGTTAAAAGTACGATCAAATAGAAAGTTTGTATTTTAAATAGTAAAGGTGTAAATAAAGATATGTATTTATATTCAATTACTATCTCAGTTACAATTTAATTAATAGTTATGTTATTTATGTAAAACTCATTTGCCATACACTAGTAATAACTTACCCCATCTTACTGAAAGGTGTCTCACCCCAGAATTCAAACATTTCAGGAAATTCAGACTGACGTGTGGAGTGAGCTCTGAGATAGAGGGAACTTTAGCATTGCCTTAACTGCAGGGTAAGTGTTAAGCTAGGGTATGGATTTTGTGTGTCCCTAGGATATTTATGTTTCTTTTTGGGGATGTATATGTGTATTTATGGATACAGTAGAACTCTAGTATTGTATATAAGGTTAGGGTATATCATGTTTTCCGGTACATAGTTGATATATGTTTATAAACAAGTATATCCCCGGTACCCCACTTTGGGTCCGGGTTGACTTTGTTTATAGTTTATGGTATCAGAGTCTTATATATGAAAATATATATATATATATATATATATATATATATAGCAGAATTTTCGGGACGTTACATTGTGGTATCAGAACCAAGGTTGTTAGGTTTTATAGACTATAGTGTATAACGAAAAACAATACCAGAGTATAGGAATGGATTTTTATAAGGGTAGGAAGTGGATGGGCTGGGATTTTGGTAAAGTAAATGTGAAGGATTAAGATGAGAATTTAGGGTTTTGTCTCATAGTTTGGAAGCAGAAACTTCGGGGTGGTTTCTGTGATTTTCCTAGGATGACAATTTTAGGAAAGTCATGGTAAACTATTGTCGGTTTTTGTTTCTGAATGGTAATTCTGAACCTTAAACTAGTTGATTGATGGTTCTTAGTTAGATTAATGTAATGGTTGTACTATGAAGTTAGGATTCTCAAATTATGTTCATTTTATTTGCAGGATGGATCCGGTTAATAGCAATACAAATGCTAGAGGAGGAAGTGATGCAGGGCCTTCTAGTATAGGGGCTAGTGACTCAGATCAGGTGTTGCGTAGTGTAGCACAACAAGTTATGGCCGAAATAGCATGGAATACCAAAGAACAGGATCGCCCATTAACTGATCAAGGCTGCACGATCCAGCAGTTTACTGGTATGAACCCTCCAGCATTCTCAAGGGGAGCCGACCCCATAGTTGCTGAAAATTGGACACTAAAAATTGAGAAAATACTGACGATGTTGCACTGCACTGATGAACAGAGGGTCTTTTATGCCACATACAGGTTAACGGGTGAGGCTGAGAGGTGGTGGACAGTTGTGAAATTGCTCGAGGAGTAGAGGTCGGTATAGTAGCCATGACTTGGAGCCGATTTAAAGAATTTTTCTTTGACCAATACTTTCCCACCACCATCAAAGAAGCCAAAGTGGAGGAATTCCTGAATTTGACCCAGGGGCATCTGACGGTTCAGTAGTACGCAACAAAGTTTATTAAGTTGTTGCGCTTTGCCTCATACATTGTACCTAACGAGGTTAGGAAGGCAAGAAAGTTTGAGAGAGGCCTGAGGCAAAAAATTTATGAACATGTGGAAGTTTTAAAGGAGCATGATTTCTCAAAATTGGTAGACAGGGCCGCTGTAGCAGAGGTAAGCAGGCAGAGGGGTGCTGGGATATAGAACCAAAGAAAGAGGCCCACGCCTCCTGGGTTTCAGGCAGGTACCAATCGGAGTCCATAGAAGGGAGACCGGTACGGTGGAGGTGAGAGGCAAGTGAAGGGGAACTGTGGGTATCAGGGCGAGCAAACTTATCCTATATGTCCTAGATGCGGCAGGAGGCACGTGGGAGAATACTGTGTGGGAGAGAATGTTTATTATTGGTGTGGGAGACTTGGACACATCGCCCTAGCATGTCATGGGCCATTGAACAATGCACTAGCCACCAGCTCCTAGACCGTTCCGAGGAAACAATCAAGCACCCCGAGGGAATCAACAGAGGAATCCCGCCCCGGTGCAGGTCTATGCTTTGACACTGAGAGATGCTGAGACGACACACGACATGTATTATTACTGTTTGTCATATAATGCTATTGTTTCATTTGATTTAGGGGTCATGCACTCTTTTGTATCGCTTGGGTACATCAAGTTATGTGGGATAGAAACTCAGTTGTTAGATATCAAATTAGCAGTAGTCACATTAACAAGATCAATAATGAGGTGTAGAAGAGTGCTTAAAGGTTATCTAGTAGATATTCAGGGAAGAGTGTTACCAGTCGATCTAGTAGTATTAGATATGCAGGTGCTTGACATGATTTTAGGTATAGACTGGCTAGCTGCTAATTACGCCAGTATCAATTATCATAAGAAAGAGGTGGTATTCAGACCTCCTAGAAAATAGGAGTTCAGATTTGTGGGGTCATGTGTGCGAGCCTCACCACGGTTAGTGTCAGCTATTCAGGTGAGGAGGCTACTCCTGGACGACTGCTAGGAGTATATAGCTTGTATTAAGGAAATGCCAGAGGGAGAATTGAAACTTACTGATATTCTGGTAGTTAGGGAATTTTCAAATGTTTTTCTAGAGGAGCTACTTGGATTACCTCCTGACCGTGAGATTGAATTTGTCGTTGATTTGCTTCTAGGGATGACACCAATTTCTAAAACTCCCTACAGAATGGCTCCATCGGAATTAAAAGAATTGAAAGACCAGTTGTAAGAATTATTAGATAAGGGATTTATCAGACCTAGTGTATTGTCCTGGGGAGCGCCAGTTCTATTTGTGAAGAAAAGACGGGACAATGAGGATGTGTATCGACTATAGAGAGATAAATAAAGTAACAGTTAAGAATAAGTATCCTCTTCCTCATATTGATGACTTGTTTGATCAGCTCAAGGGAACCCAGGTCTACTCCAAGATTGATCTTCGGTGAGGATATCATCAGGTAAAAATTAAAGCAGAGGATGTTCCGAAGACAGCTTTTTGAATTAGGTATGACCATTATGAGTTCTTGGTTATGCCTTTCGAATTGACTAATGCTCCGACGGCGTTTATGGACATGATGAATAGGGTGTTCCACCAATACTTGGACTAGTTTGTTGTGATTTTCATTGATGATATTTTGGTCTATTCAAAGAATTATGAGGAGCATAAAGATCATTTGAGGATGGTGCTACAGGTGTTGAGAGAAAATAAGTTGTACGATAAGTTCAAGAAATGTGAATTCTAGCTGAAGGAAGTTACATTCCTTGGACATGTGATCTCTAGAGATGGTATTTTGGTAGATCCAAGCAAGATAGAAGCGATAGTGAATTAGGTGAGACCAAGGAATGTTCAGGAGATTAGGAGTTTCTTAGGTCTAGCGAGATAAAATCGGTGGTTTGTGGAAGGATTTTTCGGATTATCGGGTCCTCTAACACGACTCACGAGGAAATGTGAAGTTTGAGTGGACCAATGATTGTGAGCAGAGCTTTCAGGAGTTGAAGCAGCGACTTGTCATTGCACCGATTTTGTCTACTCCATCATAAGATGGTGGATTTGTGATATACAGTGATGCGTCACAGAAGGGACTTAGATATGTTTTAATACAACAAAGGAAGGTCATTGCATATGCTTCTCGGCAACTTAAAGAATATGAAAATAATTACCCGACGCATGATTTGGAGTTGGCTGCAATGGTATACACACTAAAGATCTAGAGGCATTATTTGTATGGTGGGAAATGTGAGATCTTTATTAATCATAAAAGTTTGAAGTATTTCTTCACATAGAAGGAGTTGAATATGAGGCAGAGGAGACGACTGGAGTTAATTAAAGATTACGACTGTATTATTAGTTACCATCAAGGGAAAGCAAATATGGTAGCTGATGCCTTGAGTTGAAAATCAAGGAGTGCCTCAATGTCAGCAGTGGTGGTGCAGCATCATATCAGAATGGATTTGGAAAGACTTGGGGTAGAGCTTGTAAAGGGTGATCACCAGACAATTGTTGCCAATATGGTACTTTAGCCGATGCTACTAGAGAAAAATAAGACCGCTTAATTGCATGACATAGAATTAGTAAAAATGAGAGATAAAGTGCAGAGCGAACAGGGAGCTGATTTCAATATATCTGATGATGGAACTCTGAGGTTCCGTAGCAGGTTGTGCGTACCCAATGATGTCGGAATTAAAAAGATCATCTTAAAAGAGGCGCACCGTTCCCTGTATACAATATATCCAGGAAGTACAAAAATGTACAAGGATATGTAGTTATCCTTCTAGTGGAGCAATATGAAAAGAGAAATTGCAGAATACATAGAGCAGTGTTTGACATGTCAGTAAGTAAACGCTAAGCATTAGAGATCGACAGGGCCATTGCAACCACTTCACATTCTTGAATGGAAGTGGGAGCATATTTCTATGGACTTCGTATCGAGGTTACCGCTGACACTGCATGGACAGGACGCCATCTTTGTAGTCGTTGATAGATTGACAAAAAATGTTCATTTCCTTCCAATCAGAGTTAACTACTCCATGAGTAGATTGATAGAATTATACATATAGGATATAGTTAAACTGTATGGCATGCCAGTGTCCATTTTTTCATATTGAGACCCACGGTCCACATCATAGTTTTGGAAAAGTTTGCCGAGAGCCATAGGTACATAGCAGATGTTCAACACAGCCTTTCATCCTTAGATCGATGGACAGACGGAGAGGATGATTCAGATACTGGAGGATATGCTGCGAGCCTATGTATTAGACTTTGGTGGTAGATGGATCCAGTACATACCACTAGTCAAATTTGCTTATAATAATAGCTACCAAGCTAGCATTGGGATGACACTGTATGAGGCGTTGTATGGTCAGAGGTGCCGATCTCCATTATATTGAGATGAAACTGATGAGAGGTAGGTTTTGGGGCCAGAGATGGTTTATTAAACTTTAGAGAAGATCAGACTCATTAGAGACATAATCTAAGCAGCTCAGAGTCAGTAGAAAAGTTATACTCACTCGCGAGAGTTAGAGTTTGATGGAGGGGAACATGTATTTTTGAAAGTTGCATCGATGAAGGGGGCAATGAGATTTGGGAAATAGGGCAAGATGAGCCATTGGTACATTGGACCATTCGAGATACTTGAGAGAGTGGTTCCAGTTGCCTACAGGTTAGCTTTTCCACCGATTTTATCCAGAACCCACGACGTATTCCATGTATCTATGTTGAAGAAGTATGTTTCAGATCCCTCCCACGTGATTAGTTATGAGGCACTGGAGTTAGGTGGTACCTTATCCTACGATGAAGTACCCATTCAGATTTTAGATCATAAAAAACAGGAATTACGCACAAAGAAAATCCCACTGGTAAAGGTACTTCGGAGGAACCATGCAGTTGAGGAGGCTTTGTGGGAATTAGAAGAGGAAATGCGACAGAAGTACCTGCATCTATTTAGTGGGCCCAACATTAGTTAGAAAAGAAAAGGTAATAGTTCAGGTAAGAATTCATGGTATGTAAGTAGATTTTTGTGTAGGTTAATTAGTTGTATGTAAAATTTTTTATGTTTGGTGGTTTTGGGGGAATTTTGGTTTGGTTATTGTAATCTCCTAGAACCGTAAAGGTAACCACTGTATTCCTCTGCCATAAGTGAGGGTGATTTATAAAATTTCGATGGTTTCTTTTAAAGGAGAATAAAAGTACTGGATAGCAAATTTTGAGGACGAAATTTTTATAAGGAGGGGAGGATGTAGAGACCCAAAAAAGTAATAACAATGAAAATAATAAAAGAAAAGAAGAAGGAAGAAAATTTAAATGGGTAACACAACAGGGACTCGTCGATGAGTGCCTCGTGCTTGTCAACGAGGAGATCCCGAGAGTCAGGAAATCTCATATTTAAAGGCTCGTCGATGAATCCATTGTTCTCATCGATGAGTGTCCTTCTTTGACTCGTCGATGAATTTTCTGCTCTCGTCAACGAGTACATGTGGAGCAATAGCATATAAATAGGCTTTAAGTCATTTTTCCTGAAAAAATTACTTTCTCCTCACTCTCTCTCTAGGGTTTTGGCCTTAGCTCTCTCTCTCTCTCTCTCCTCTCTCTCTCTCTCTCTCTCTCTCTCTCTCTCTCTCTCTTTTTCTTTCTCTCTCTTCAATTTTGGCTCAATTTTAGCTTGATTCGATGATCAAACATCACCACAAGGTTCTAGAGATGATTCTCTACAAGTTAACCGGAGCAGATTTGCAGTTTAGGCTTTTCAGGAACCACTCCAAAACTAGGGTAAGGGAGTTATTTTTAAGTTTAAATAGTTATTGAGATTATGAGGACTTAGGAATAGTAGGATGGTATGCATTCGGGGTTTGAGCTGATAAATTGGGGATTTTGGAATACAAGGTTTTGTGCGAATGCCACAGGCACAAATTTAGGATCCCTACGTTTGTTTCCTCAAGAATCAGGTAAGGGGATAAGTTATACTAGTTCATTTTAGAAATTTTACTCGTTAAAGTATAGTATAAGATAATGAGATAGCGGTGTATGATTTTCTGGATATTACAGGATATGAAATTATGGGCATGAAAATTTATAATTTTTTTATATGATATGTATAATTGGGAAAATTCAGAAATTTGAATTACAAGAAAAACCTATAGATGATATATACTATTTCCAGACAACAGAAAATATAATTTTTCCATATAGTAGTAAAATACAATTTTTCTCATATAGAATATAGTATTATGAGCATTACTTAATTGTGTGGCATGAGAAATACTAGCTTTAGTACATAATTTAATATAGAATTTTATACATCTTTTACAGAACCATGATGTTATAGTTTTACAGAACCATGATATTATAGTTTTATAGAACCATGATATTATAGTTACACAGAACCATGATATTACATTTATTACAAAACCATGATATTTCAGTTACTATAGAATCATGGTAATACAGTTTATACAAAATCATAGTAATACAGTTTATACAAAATCATAGTAAAACAGTAATGTACAGTAATAGTATTATACAGTATTAGAACCCTGATGGACTAGAACAGAACACAGAGCACGGTACCATAGATAATACAATATAGATAGTGCAACCACGCATCTCAGATAGAGTGTGGTGTTGACAATTGATTATGCCTCAGAGGAGAATAGAGAAGCTCCTTGGCAGTCCGGACCAGGTTGAGCAGGTCAATCATACTACAGACGATTTATAGTTTAACTTAACCTCGTAGGCCAGCCATGGTTAAGTCCAGCCCACGGGCCGCACAAACCGATCATGTAGGGTTAATTCATGATTACAGTTATCCATCCAAGGAAGTTTTCATAGTTATATATATATATAACCATATTTATAGAAAACGGGAACTATGTATTACAGTTAAAAGTATGATTAAATAGAAAGTTTGTATTTTAAATGGCAAAGGTGTAAATAAAGATATGTATTTATATTCAATTACTATCCCAGTTACAATTTAATTAATAGGTATGTTATTTATGTAAAACTCATTTGCCACACACTGGTAATAACTTACCCCATCTTATTGAGAGGTGTCTCATCCCAAAAGTCAAACATTTTAGGAAATCCAGACCGATGTGTGGAGTGAACTTCGAGATAGAGGGGACTTTAGCACTGCCCTAACTGCAGGGTAAGTGTTGAGCTAGAGTATGGATTTTGTGTGTCCCTAGGATATTTATGGTTCTTTTTGGGGATGTATATGTGTATTTATGGATACAGTAGAACTCTGGTATTGTATATAAGGTTTGGGTATATCATGTTTGCCGCTGCATAGTTGATATGTGTTTATAAATAGGTATATCCCTGGTACTCCACTTTGGGTCTGGGTTAACTTTGTTTATAGTTGATGGTATCAGAGTTTAATATATGAAAAAAAAAATATAGAAAAATTTTTAGGGTGTTACAAAAGCAGTTCTGGGCAGAAGCAATCAACACAACAGCATACTTGATTAATAGGAGTCCATCAGTACCGTTGGACTACAGTCTACTAGAAGACGCATGGAGCGGAAAAGAGGTGAGACTTTAACATTTGAAAGTTTTTGATTGTGTAGCATATGTGCATGTTAATGATCATGTCATAAACAAGCTTGATCCAAATTCCCGAAAATGCACATTCATCGGTTATGGTGAAGATGAGTATGGGTATCACATTTGGGATGATGAAAATAAGAAGGTGATCAGAAGCAGAGATGTAGTCTTTAATGAAAAGGTGATGTACAAAGACAGACACATAACAGAACCAACAGAACTCGCAGAACCAGTTCAGAATGAAACAACCTATGTAGACTTGGATGATGTCCTAGAAGGTGTTGGGACACAACACACTGAGAATCTTCAAGCAGAGGAGACACAACAGCAAAACGCCGAGATTCCTCAGGCGAAGGAACGTGTGGAGCAGATTGTCACACCACCTCCTCCTACTCTAGCTCCGGAGCTTAGGAGATCTTCTTGGCAGCATGTACCAAATAAGAGCTATTTAAATTATTTACTTCTTACAGATGGAGGAGAACCCGAATGCTATGATGAAGCATGTCAGGCGGGAGATTTGAGCAAGTGGGAGCTTGCAATGAAGGACGAGATAAAGTCCCTAAAATTAGGAATAGCTTCCCAAGAGGGGGGGTGAATTGGCTTTTAAAATTTTCTTTTAATTTCTTTTTAGAATTCTTAAACTTATTTTATTTCTTTTAACCAATTTGTGACTTATTTGTTTAATTTGTTAAGCACTCAAGAACTTAGTTTCTTTATTTAATTCTTAACCATACAAACATCCAATCATTCAACCAAACCAATCAACTATAATTAGAAAGTAAACAAACAAGCAAATACACAGCACTTATGTAATATAAAACCTCAAGATGGTTGTTTGTTTATTTTAGCCAAATTTGAACCAAGCTCTGTAGTGAATGAGAATTTATGCTTGCTGATGTAAAACCCTGTATAGATGAATCAAATCACTCTTTCCAAATATTTAGAACTCAAATAAACTCTTGGTAAATTTATCTTTGGGATGTTAACCAAGTAACGTACTCTCGTAAGGTTTCCGCAAGATATGGTGTAACCAACATACTCCCTTTCAGTTTTCGCAACCCAAATCAAAATTAAACCTTAAGTTTGTTTGATTTCCAAATATACGTAGTTTATATGATTTTCAAATTTAAATCATCCACGCAATTTAAATATGCACTGAAAATAAAGAATATGGAAAGAGAGAGAGAGAGAGAGACGGAGATTTTTACGAGGTTCGGCTTATACCTAGCCTAAGCCCTCGCCTTTGGAAAACCACCAAAGGATTCACTAAACCTATTCTGTTGATAGGTGGAACAAAACCTGATTACAAGCGATACCTCACGCTCAAACACTCCTTCACTTAGGCTAGAGTCTGCCTCTCCAAACGATGTCCCCTCGTTCAGTCACTCCTTTAGGCTAGAGCCTGCCTCTCTAAGCAATATCCCCTTGCTTAGCCAACGATCCAAACAATCCTTGGAACTTCAAAGAACTACAAGAAATACAAGATAAGATCTGCGTACAAGTATACTCTCTCAAAGAGCAAGTTAGTACAATTTCAGCACTATATACTTCAATGTAAAATATCAATATGAAATACAATGAAGCTTAAGTGTAGAATTCACCAATATTTTTCTTAGATGAGGATTAACAGTAGGAATTCAGAGAAGGAAGGATTAGCACTTCAGAATATCTTAGAAAAAGAGTTTTGCAATGAGTGAGCAAGAGAACTTGTAAGAACAAGAGTGCTTTCAGCTTCTCAAAATAGATTTTTCAATTCTTGGATATATTTTGATTTGCAAAACCATGTATTTATAGGCTTTCAAACTTGTTTCCATGTTGCTAAAGTTTCTTTAGAGAGTTTCCGAAGTTGTTAGAAAATTTGGAGCTCAAAACGGCTATATTTTAAAATATTAGAATTTAAAAATTTTCTCGTTGAACAAAGTTCAGATGTCTGAAGAGAGGGTTCAGACGTCTGAAGTTTTATAAGACTGTAATTTTCAAAGTTAGTACAGGTTCAGGTGCCTAAACTCACATGGTCAGTCACCTGAGGTTATTCTGTCTGCTATTTAGGTGCCTGAAGTTCTGTCGTGAACAATGTTCAGTTGCCTGACAGCTTTGACCCCGTTTCAGTGTTTTGGCTATAAATTTTTTTGTATAACTAAAAATTAGGTGTTATTAGTGTCAAAAGAAATCTAAGAGAAAATACTAAAACTTTCATGTTGAACATATTTTAAAATAAGGAGTTTTTGATAGAGAAAAATTTACCTCAATGCGAATGTATAAAAACTGATAGCATTTGGAAAAACTCTTTTTGGTGCTTTTCATTCCAAAAATGATTCTAACCCTTTTAAAATAATTTTTGACCTTATACAAATATTTTCAAAGTATTTTAAAAGGTATCTAGGTCCAAGAAGTTAACCTAAGAGCTTCATAATATTTCAAACGATATTTTAAACATTAAAGCACTTACATGAGACTTCCAAGACACTAACAATCTAGGTTCTTGAGTCTTCATGCTTTGTCCTTGGATTGAGTTCATCTTTTCTTCAAGCTTCCCTATTCTTTGAGCTTTCTCACTTTGCCTTTCTTTGGTTCTTTTGACTTTAATATTCCTTAGCTTTCAACAACTCATTCATGTCCTCATAATCTTCAAGGTTTAATATATCATCTTTAAATCCATACTTTGACTCATATAAGCTTCATTTGATCCTTGTGAGCATTTTGACCTTACTTTATCATATATGAGCCCTGAAATATCATTACTTACACAATCACATTAAATTTCACTTGTTTGTTAGTATCAAAATAAGATAACAAGATTTTAAGCCTTGTAAGGCCAACAGTCCCTCAACTCCAACAAAACATGGGAACTAGCTAAGTTGCCCACAGGTAAGAAGGCTCTTCATAACAAGTGGGTGTACGATATCAAAGAAGAGCATGATGGATCTAGGAGGTACAAAGCCCGATTGGTAGTCAAAGGCTTCAAGTAGAAGGAAGGAATTGACTAGACTGAAATCTTTACACTAGTTGTGAAGTTAACCACCATCAAATCAGTCTTAAGCATTGTTGCCTTGGAGGGCCTACTTCTCGAGCAATTGGATGTGAAGACAACATTTCTTCACGGTGATCTTGATGAGGAGATTTATATGCAACAACCAAAAGGATTCTCAGTAAAAGGTAAGGAGGATTTTGTGTGTAGATTGAAGAAGAGCTTGTACGGTCTCAAACAAGCTCCCAAGCAATGGTACAAAAAATTTGACAGTTTTATGCGCAGAAAAGATTTTCAAAAGTGTAATGCCGATCACTGTTGCTACTTCAAGAGTATCAGTCTAGCTATATCATTCTATTGTTATATGTCGATGACATGTTAGTCGTAGGACTAGATATAGAAAAGATCAGGAAATTGAAGCAGCAAATATCAGAGGAGTTTGACATGAAGGACTTGGGTTTAGCCAAGCAGATACTTGGGATGAAAATCTCCAGAGATAAGCAATAGGGAACTTTGCGGTTATCTCAGTTAAAGTATATTAGCTGTGTTTTGCAAAAATTCAACATGAGCATTGCCAAAGTAGTAAATACCATTGGATGGTCACTTCCTTCTCTCTAAGGATTAGGCTCCCCAGATAGATGAAGAGAAGAACTTCATGGCTAAGGTACCTTACGGCTCAACCATTGGAAGTCTCATGTACGTCATGGTTGGTACTAGACCAAACATTGGTCAAGCAGTGGGAGCTGTCAATTGGTTCATGTCAAATGCAGGAAAGACTCACTGGGAAGCAGTGAAGTGGATCTTGAGATATCTACGTGACACTATTGATAAGTGTCTATGTTTCGGCAAAGGAGATTTGAAAATTCAAGGATACGTTGATGCCGATTTCACTGGTGAAATTGATCATCGTAGAAGCACCACCGGATATGTGTTCACTGTTGGCACAACAACAGTTAGTTGGATGTCACTGATACAGAAGATTGTTATCCTATCCACTACAGAAGCTAAGTACGTAGCAGTGACAAAAGCCAGTAAAGAGATGATTTAGCTTCAAGGTTTGTTGACAAAGTTCGGAATTAAACATGATAGAAATGTTTTGCACAGCAACAGTCAAAGTGTGATACATCTGGAAAAGAACTCTGTATTTCATTTTAGAACTAATCACATTGGATTATGTTATCATTTCGTCAGATCTCTGTTAGAGGATGGAGTGTTAACACTGGAAGAAATCCAAGGTAGCAGGATTTCGACAAATATGTTAACAAAGGTGGTGACTACAGAGAAGCTGAAGTTGTGCTCAATTTCAGTTGGTCTCCATGCTTGAAGACAGATTTGGGCACATCATTATATATGTACTGGTTGAGATAGTATCTCCATCTCCAAGTAGGAGATTGTTAAGCTGAAATGGAAATGGAGAAAATGGAACGTATTAAATAGAAACAGAAAATTAAATGGCCTTGAAGAGGATGAGTTGTAGATGAAAATAATCCGTGGAGGAGCCATCTTTCATGCGCTAGAATGATAATGTCTGTGTGCTAAAATAACCCATTAAATATCCCAATTACTCCCTTCTTTTCTTATCCATTCAATATAGCTATATAATGAAGCAATTGTACGTGAATTTGAAAATAGTGAAGCGAGTGAGTGAGGAGTGTAAGAGTGCTGAAGGTGAGAGAGAGAAAAGTGTGAGAAGAGTTGAGTTGAGTATATGTTTCCTCCTCTTGTTTTTCTCCCAAGTTATAGTAAATTTGGTATGCTCTATGGACATAGGTCAGATTAGACCGAACCACGTAAATATGGTGTTCTTATTTTGTGTGTTTGTTTTGCTTGTGTGTGTGATTATTGTTCCTAGATCCCTAACATGACATACATCATACAAAGCTAAACTACATGCATCATCTCTCGACTTAACATGGACAACAAATCATTTAACTATTGGCCAGATAATTGTAAGCATTAAACTCAATGATGTATACTTAAAAGGAATGATAAAATTATGATCACATAAAAATAAGATTCGGAGTTATCATAAAGAGGTTACATCATAGCCTTAACAATAGCAATTAGCTCATAATAGAATCAAAACAAACCATAATAATTTTAGAATCCATAATGCAAATTGTACAAAGAGAAGATGAAAGAATTAAAAAGGAAAATGTATGTAGACCAAGAATCTCAATCGTCAAGAACTTCAATTCGGTCTCTCTCTTCTTCTTCTTTTTCCAATCTTCGAATTCCTCTATAATGGTGAAGAAAATCCTCCTCTTTTTTCCTAGCTTCAAATCCCTCCCTCCTTTATAAAACTCTGGTCGTCCTCCCTTCATATCACCCTAAAACAAGATTCTCTAAATCCCCTCCTTCTATGCCGCCGACTTGATGTGTAATTTTATCTATTTAGATCTTATCATATTAAAAAATCTTCAACACAAAAGTTGTGGTATTTTTTATTAGCTTTCCGTCAATACCTAGATCGCCCTTGTTGGAGTTCTTTAGCAAAAGTTATGCTTCAAATACTAAAAAATATTTCAAGAAATTGAGAAAGGAATTTGAGTTTTGAAAATGACTCTTGATGAAGGGAATTTGAAATTAAAAAGAAAAGTTTCCTCCTTATCCCATGACTCGTTTAATTTATTTATTCCTAAACAAAAAATAACCATAATAAATTGAAACTCTTAATAAATTACAAAATTAAACAAAAACTAACATAAAAATAAGAGTGAAAGTATGACTGAACTTGTATAGAAATTAAACACATCAATATTAATTTTCAAAATATTTTTTTCATAAAAATCATCAAGAAAATCATTTTAATATGTCTAGTCAGATAAATTTATTGAGAAAATGGGGGTATGTCACTTTAGTCAAGCTTTTAAATTTTCATCATATTACTTGTAATAATTTTTTTATGTGAAAATCTTTTTTAGATTTTTTACTTTAGGACATATTTTTTGTTGAAATTTTTTTAAGAAAGAATGTATTTACTTTCTTTCATATTTGAATGCTATATGTACTAAAGATGCAACCCCTCATGACCTCCACCTATCATCAAAATCCTTCCTAACCAAAACCTTGACTAAGAAATTCCAACTATTATGAAAACACACTTTCTCAAAATCCAACATAAAAGAAGACACTCATAATCCTTCTTATGCATATCCTCCACCACCTCATTAGGCACCAAAATATAGTCAAAATTTTTTTACCACCCATAAAAAAATAGTTTTTGAGTTTAAGAAATAGAAGTACTTGAAAGCCATATTCAACTTGTAAACATTGACCTCACAGTGATCCTACACACACTATCTTCAAGCTAATTAGGCATAAAATCCTTGACCTTAATTGAAGTGTAATTAATGCTCTTGCCAATAACCAATCAAAAAGAATTTGTGAAGAAATTCATAACTTGCCTCTCATGGTCTCAACACATCCCAACAATCCTAGAAAAAAATCATATTGAAGTTATTTGGACAAGGAGTTTTGTCCCTCACCATCCGTAGCAGAGCTGCCCTCAACTCTTCCTCAGAGGTCACCATGAAGCTACCCTCCAAACCCTTAAACTCAATCATAGAAGTAAAACAGTCTTCCTCCGAATACTAGTTTTTAAAGAAACATAAAATGTCCTTAATGATGAAGTTAGGATCTAATAACCTCACTTATAAACTAGAATCCAATCATGTCTTCTTTTCTCTAGCAATTTAGCCAACCTATGAAAAAATAGAACTGAGATCACCTTTCCTAACCCACTCAAATCTAGTATTTTGCCTCCAAATTCGAACTTCCTTGAGAATCTAATCATCCATGTCATACCTCATTTTTAAGAATCAAATAGTTTGCCCATTCATCTCAAATGACACACATAAATTCACAAAGTTTCAAATAAAGTGAAAGAGGAAGGGGAAAAGGGGAGGTTGGACGAATTTAGCTTCCTAGTGTTAAAATATTCATTTTTGGAACTAGGAGTACGTCATCATAAGTAATTAAGCTAAAGCAAGAGTTTGTTCAAGTTCGCTAACTATATCTTCAAGGTTCAATCTAAGTCCAGTTTCCTTATATACTATGTTTCTCACTGTGTAACAAGTCATCTACTATTTAGAGAACCTTGCTCAACCACCATAATATCAAGGATTTCTTCAAAAACAAAAAAATTGAGGACAAATAATAGGGAATAATCCAGAGAAAACACTAAGTAATAATTAATAAAATGCCACACTTAAAAGTCAATTGAAAATCCAATTCAAATCATTAAATTAAAGCAACACATACTTGTAAACTGTTTAAATCATTAAATCATCAGATAATCATAAAAGACCATAGATAATATACTAGATTATTAGCTACATACAATTGTATTATAAAATGTTGCAAAGATAGGAAAAAATCGTACAAATAATATATTAAAGATTGGAAAAACTTCCTAAAATACCAAACCTTCCCATTTGAGGCCTTGAAGCTCATTTGCATCATTGACAAATCAGTTCAAGAAAAGTGTTGTAAATACAATTCTCATAACAATTAGTAGTAAGCTACGTTGGAGTCCAATTTGTTTCATTAGTTGAATTATTATATCATCATAAATGAGCTCAAGAACATGAAATAATATAAGAGGAATATGGATAACAGATAACAATGAAAAATTACATGAGACTAACATCATCATCTGAATGGTAGAAGTTGAAGGGGTAGCCAAACCCTTTCTCATAGGTTGTGTGTCAGTAACATAATACTAGTAGTTAAATCAATGAAATTGGCTAATTTTTTACTTCTATCTAATGATGACTACCAACTTAAAAATTTGACTTGAAGTGTTCAACTTTGTGCGGACTTAAGCTAAAATGCTAAAGCTGTGACGCCCCGATTTTTCATACCATTTTTTTAAAATCATCAATAATAACTAAATCATACACATCAAACATCACACCGACCACGTTAACAACTCTAATACCACTCACATGACTCGACCCGTATTGGGTACTAGGTAAACAGACATTTTATTTATATTAGCCTAACAGTAGAAGACATAATGTACATACCATTCAGAATACAATATCCAGAGTATGAACATACATATATACACACACTTCTATCATACCCAAAAACAATACAACCCTAGGGGAATTGCACCTCCCTAGTCCAAACTCACCCTGCATATCAGGGTATCCGCTCCACACTATCTCGAAGCTCTATCCCTTGGTCTATCTCTGTTTCCTGAAAAGTTTAGATAATTCGGGTGAGACACATCTTAGTAAGACATAATAAATTATTTACAGTGTGTGGCAATATGAGTTCAGTTATAACACATATTCTTTTCAAATCATCAATTCATCTGAGAAAATACACTGATATATATATATATATATATATATATGCTCATAATCATATAGATATAACACAAGCTTTTATAAGTTTTAAAACCATTTTTCAAGTTTGTTCATATACAACCCATATTTACTTGCGAAATTCCCGAGAATAGGGAAGCTTATCAGCTCATACAAGTAGCTTCCCTCTGCCTTAATATGTTATGCGGCCGGGTATGGCTACATCTGATACCTATGAGGGTATTCACCTTACTCAGTAAGCCCTCAGGCGGAGAGTTTTACTTTACTTAATTATTTATGTTATTAACTCACACATAACCATTTTCAATTCCATTATTCTTTACTTCTCATTTTCTGTTTCAATTTCACTATCCAACACATGAGTATCCTCGGTATTCTGTAACGCCCCAAACCCGTAACTCGGTTCGGTCCGTTATACCTGATTAACTGTGCTTCGTGGCTCCCCGAACCTGCCTTGTGGGACCCAGGTGCCACATCATTCATTTTCCTGTACCTATTATTCCATTAATAATTATGCAGTGGAAAACATAACTACAATCCTCTATCAATAATATACCAAAGTTTTCTACATCTGTTTACATTCTAAAATAATCCATTCAACCATTTGCATCCATATATATACATATCTCCAAAAACATAACCAACAACTTCCAGTATTCACAACCTAAAAGACTTAAAACATGAAACATAAATCATAAAATATTTACATCCCAAAAATATCATCAAGTTTATACCTTTTTTTTTTTTTTTTCTTTTTATATCCCAAAAATGCTATTATAGTCCCGAGCTCTCTAAGCTCGTTCCAGTGAAGCTCGTTCCAGTGGAGGTCCTGAAAAAGATAAATTTGCATTCAGGCGAGACATATCTCAATAAGGGAAGAAACAATATATTAAATCAGCGTGTGGCCAACATGAGGTTTGTAAATAACATATTATTCATCATTTGCAAATCATTAACATAATTTTTGAAATCATTTCCTGCACTAATCAAACACATGCAAGGTATTTTAACCACGTGATTATTGAAGGATAGGGGTGATTACCCACCCATACAAGTAGCACCTTTCTACTCTGATACTTTAGGCAACCAATGGTCACAACTGAAGCATATCAGGGCACTTACATTACTCAGTAAGCTCTTAGGTGAAGAAGTAATCTCGTACTCACATAGTTCATACAATGGTTTACTAGCAAAGGCTCTCGAGAATAAGGAAATTTACCTGCCCATACAAGTAATTTCCTTCTACCCTAATACTTTATATAGCCTACTGCTACATCTGATACTTATTAAGGCACTCGCCTTTTTCAACAAGCCCTTGGGCAAAGAATTTACCCTGCCCATATAAGAACATGTCATAATAACATGAATACATGTATTGCAATATACAATTCATTCTTACTTTGTATCTGTTATCTTTGTATATACATCTTTTCATGTTCTCAATAGTTCATATTATGTAGTTCACTTTCATAGTTCACATTACATAAATCTCATGTAAAGTCCACCTTGCGTGGATCTCCTATAAAGTCCATCCTATGTGGATCTCATATATAGTCTACCTTTCGTTGATCTCATGTATAGTCCACCTTGCGTGGATCTCATGTCATATATATATCATCTGTAACAGTCCACATTACATGGATCTCATGTCATATACTTTTTCTATAACACTTCACATCACGTGAATCTTATGTCGTATCAAACAATACACATGCAACACATATTTTTATCACATTTTAGTATTCCCAACATCTCATAAATGTACATATCATAATCCATCATATAATTTCCATTTTACTCATGCCACACAATTTAGCAATATATTTCAAACATGTTTTATAAAATAAGTCAATCCTCATTTATCATTTATATAACGAAAAATATACCCTTCATTTCTTACACAATTACCCTAAAGAATCTTTCACTTTCATCAGTCCATTTTCACATATGCATATCTAATAAATCAACCCTAGGCTTAGAAATCATAATTTAAACGGTTGGTATTTTTAACCCATAAGAAAACACATACAAATACATAAATTATCCATTTTTTTATCTGTTTAAAATCATAAAATATTGGTTTAATATATTTCCCCCCTTACCTGCTTTCTTGAACTACGCCAATAGGAATCCCAAATGATGCCTGTGACGCTCACCCGAACCCTGGTTCAAAAATCCTAGTTTAATCAGATAAACCCCAAATAAGCTATTATTTCTGCATTTCCTCAACCTATAAACCTCAAATAAGCATTTAAATCCCAAAACTAAGAATCTTAACCCTTACCTCAACATTGGAGCATTTCCCGAAAAACCCAGTTTAGAAATCTGCTCTGCTAGATGTGTAGAGAATCCTCCTTAGAACACTGTAGTGGCCTTCGTTTTTTGATTCGAGCTAAATCCGGGCAGAATTCTTAGAGAGAAGGGAGAGGAAACGTTTTAGAGGGAGAAAGAAATGGTTTTCTTCGCAAGGAAGCTTCCCCAAATATAGTCCACCTTGTGTGGATCTCATGTATAGGCCACCTTGCGTGGATCTCATGTCATATATATACCATCTGTAACAGTCCACATTACATGGATCTCATCTTATATACTTTTTCTGTAACAGTTCACATCACGTGAATCTTATGTCGTATCAAACAATACATATGCAACACATATTTTTATCACATTTTTGTATTCCCAACATCTCATAAATGTACATATCATAATTCATCATATAATTTCCATTTTACTCATGCCACACAATTTAGCAATATATTTCAAACATGTTCTATAAATTAAGTCAACCCTCATTTATCATTTATATACCGAAAATATACCCTTCATTTCTTACACAATTACCCTGAAGAATCTTTCACTTTCATCAGTCCATTTTCACATATACATATCTAATAAATCAGTCCTAGGCTTAGAAATCATAATTTAAATGGTTAGTATTTTTAACCCATAAGAAAACACATACATATACATAAATTATCCATTTTTTTATTTGTTTAAAATCATAAAATACTGGTTTAATATATTTTCCTCCTTCATTTCCTGAACTACATCAACAAGAACCCTAAATGATGTCTGTGGCACTCACTCGAACCCTGGTTCAAAAATCCTAGTTTAATCAGATAAACTCCAAATAAGCAATTATTTCTGCATTTTCTCAACCTATAAACCTCAAATAAGCATTTAAATCCCAAAACTAAGAATCTTAACCCTTACCTCAACTTTTGAGCGTTTCCTGAAAAGCCCAGTTTATAAATCCGCTCTGCTAGATGTGTTCAGAATCCTCCTAAGAACATTGTAGCGTTTTCAATTCGGGTTGAATTCGGGCCAGATTCTTAGAGAGAAGGGAGAGGAAACGTTTTAGAGAGAGAAAGAACAGAGGAAAATGGTTTTCTTTGCAAGGAAGCTTCCCCAAACTCTTTTATACTCGAAGTTGTCACGTGATCTCATTGACGAGAAGACAGACTTCGTCGACGAGTCACAGTAAAGACTTCGTCGACGAGTCACAGTAGACTTCATCGATGAGAAGGTGTGATCATTGAAGAAACTTAAAATATGAAATTCACTCACTCGGGATCTCTTCGTCGATGAGGGACTGAACTTCGTCGATGAGGGACTGAACTTCGTCGACAATTCTATGTAAACTACTCATCGATGAGGACAAGTTATTCGTCGATGAATTCTGCTGTTTTCTTTCCAAAAATTCTCCTTTTTCACTTATTCTTTATTTATCTATCCCATTTATTATTTTCCTAATTATTTAACCATTATAATTTTCCAGGTCATTACATTCTTACCTTCTTTAGAAAATTTTGTCCTCGAAATTTCATTAATCATTCATTTCTACATTCCACTAGATTACATACAATTTTATTATATCATCAGATAAACTTTTACATCATCTATAACTAAGTAAAATCATCATATAAACTTTAAATCCATTCATAACTGAATTAATTTATAAATATTTTAATTATAAACCCATACTTGCGCCCTCGACATTATCAAGCTCAGGCTAGATCAACGAGTAAACTCGTGCTGGACCACCTTTTCCTAGTGGTACTTGTTGCTTTCCTCAGTTTTGACTCGGTGCAAATGTATTTGGCAACAGCATATGACAGTCCCACATGATATGCCCCAGCTTACCGCACCCGTAGTAGTTAGAACCCCTAGCTCGACATTCACCCCTGTGCCTCTTATTACATCTATAGCATACTGGATAAGATAAGTCATTCTGATACTTAGAATAGCTCTAGTCTTTCGCCTCCTGCCACGGACCCACCGCATCCTTTTCTCTCTCCCACGAGCCCTGACTACCCTCAGGCTGAGAACTGGAAGGTGCATGCCTTTTCCTCTACTTTGACGGCCCTAAACTACCCTGCAAGCTCTTTTCTAGTACTGAAGCCTTATCTACCAAGTTCGAGAAGTTTTGGACCTGAAATCCTACTACAAGCTCAAAGATATTTCGTCCGAGACCTTTTTTGAACATTCTGGCCCTTCTCACCTTATTTGGAATCATAAAAGGTGCAAAGTAAGATAGCTCTACAAATTTTGCCGCATACTCCCCAATAGTCATATTTCCCTGGGTCAAATTGGTAAACTCCTCAACCTTTTCCTCTCTAGTGAACGAAGGAAAATACCTGTCAAAGAATAGCTCCTTGAATCGTTCCTAGGTTAGCACCACTTTCACTACCCTCTGTCCCTCTAGCAACTTCATAGAAAGCCACCAGAGTTTCGCATTTCCAATCATCTTAAACACAGCAAAGAGGACCTTATGTTCATCTGTGTAGCCAAGTACTTCCATTATTTCTTCAATTTCTTGAACCCAGTTCTCTGCAGCCACTGGATCATGTCCTCCCTTAAAAGTCAGAGGGTTCAACCTCATGAACTCTTTGATGCTACTGCCCTGATCTACAACTGGACAATTATGCTCTCTAGGCTCCTTCCCCATTTCTGCCCTGATCTGATGGGCTATACCCCGCAACATCGTAGAGGTATCAATTTCCTCTTCACTGGAAGTCACCGAATCATCCCTTCCTTCAACCTCTACATCCTCATCTCTAGGATCCATCCTGAAAATAAGACAGGAAAGAGATAAGAATTCCATTATCATAATCTACTCAACATAATTATTAATATAAATTTAAAATACACCCAACTTTTTAATTTATGACTAGTCTCACAGCTCAAAAACAAAATCGTCTAAGGTTTACCGTGACTTTTTTAAGGCCGTCGACTACTTCAGAAAAAACACAGGAAATCGTCGATGTATTTCCGCCTCTAAACTATAAAACAAAATTCTATACTTCCCAACACCTAACCTACCTATTTCCTGTCCTCATCCTAACTAATTCCTATACTCTGGTATAAATCATTCCTAAGTCTATAGAATCCCAAAACCTATTGCTCTAATACCAAAATGTAATGCCCCGAACTCGTAACTCGGCCCAGTGTGTTATACCTGATTAACCGTGCTTGGTGGCGCCCCGAACCCGCCTTGTGGGACCTAAGTGCCACGTCATTCATTTTCCTGTACCTGTTATTCCATTAATAATTATGTAGCAGAAAACATAAATACAGTCCTCTATCTATAATATACTAGAGTTTTCTACATCTATCTACATTTCAAAATAATCCATTCAACCATCTACATCAATATATATACATATGTCCAAAAACATAACCAACAAAATCTAGTATTCACAACCCAGAAGACTTAAAACATGAAACAAAAATCATAAAATATTTACATCCCAAAAATATCATCAAGTTTATACCTTTTTTTTTTTCCTTTTTATATCCCAAAAATGTTATGATAGTACCGAGCTCTCTAAGCTCTTTCTTGTGGAGGTCCTGAAAAAGATAAATTTGCATTCGAGTGAGACACATCTCAGTAAGGGAATAAATAATATATTAAATCAGCGTGTGGCCAACATGAGGTTTATAAATAACATATTATTCATCATTTGCAAATCATTAACATAATTTCTGAAATCATTTCCTGAATCGAATCAAACACATGTAAGGTATTTTACCCACGTGATTACCTAAGGATAGGGGTGATTACCCGCCCATACAAGTAGCACCTCTTTGCTCTAACACTTTAGGAAACCAATGGTCACAACTGAAGCATATTAGAGCACTTACCTTACTCAGTAAGCCCTTAGGTGAAGAAGTAATCTCGTACTCACATAGTTCATATAATGGTTTACCAGCAAAGGCTCCCAAGAATAAGGAAATTTACCTGCTCATACAAGTAATTTCCCTCTGCCCTAATACTTTATGTAGCCTACTACTACGTCTGATACTTACTAGAGTACTCGCCTTTCTCAGCAAGCGCTCAGGCAAAGAATATGCCCCGCCTTTATATGTACATATAATAATAGCATGAATACTGATACTGCAATATACAATTCATTCTTACTTTACTTGGTATCTGTTATCTTTGTATATACATCTTTTCATGTTCTCAACAGTTCATATTATGTAGTTCACTTTCATAGTTCACATTACATAAATCTCATGTAAAGTTCACCTTGCATGGATCTCCCGTAAAGTCCATCCTGTGTGGATCTCATATATAGTCCACCTTGCATGGATCTCATGTATAGTTCACCTTGCGTGGATCTCATGTATAGTCCACTTTGCGTGGATCTCATGTCATATATATATATATCATCTGTAACAGTCCACATTACATGGATCTCATCTCATATACTTTTTCTGTAATAGTTCACATCACGTGAATCTCATGTCGTATCAAGCAATAAACATGCAACACATATTTTTAACACATTTTAATATTCCCAACATCTCATAAATGTATCTATCATAATTTATCACATAATTTCCATTTTACTCATGCCACACAATTTAGCAATATATTTCAAACATGTTCTATAAAATAAGTCAACCCTCATTTATCATTTAGATAACGAAAAATATACCCTTCATTTTTTTACACAATTACCCTAAAGAATATTTCACTTTCATCAGTCCATTTTTACATATACATATCTAATAAATCAGCCCTAGGCTCAGAAATCATAATTTAAACGGTTGGTATTTTTAATCCATAAGAAAACATATACATATACATAAATTATCCATTTTTTATCTATTTAAAATCATAAAATCCTGGTTTAATGTATTTTCCACCTTACCTGCTTTCTTGAACTACGCCAACAGGAACCCCAAATGATGCCTGTGGCACTCACCCGAACCCTAGTTAAAAAACCCTAGTTTAATTAGATAAACCCCAAATAAGCTATTATTTATACATTTCCTCAACCTATAAACCTCAAATAAGCATTTAAATCCCAAAACTAAGAATCTTAACCCTTACTAAACCTGACAAAATGGTTAAAAATTTGTTAATCCAAACCGCATCCGAACAGTTTTAACCGACTTATAATGATCCGTTTGCTAAACGAGTCGAATATGATTTTTCATTTTCATATCTACCCCTTTAGCAGGTCGGGTCAGGTTTATCTTGCGTATATTCGCCAACCCACTTACATTAGTAACCTAAGAAAGCCCAACAGGCTACAACCAAAGTCCAAACCCAGCCAGCCTAGTGAGGCCACTGCCCAAGTGCCCACGGCCACACAACCCACACACCCCGCTCGGCCTCTCTCACTCCACTCCTAGGTCAACCGGCCCAACCCTAAATCCCTAATCACCTAATGCACGTAGCCCTGTTCAATTCAAGCCCTAGATGCCTGCTGCCCTATTCAATTCTTCATTCGAGCGTGACAAGCATCTCTGTTCAAAGAGCCAATACGAGAGGAGAGAGTGACTGAGTGAGAGACCCTTCATTTTGTCCTTCTTCTTCGACCCTTCGAAGCCCTCTGGCCGTCGTGAGTTGGTCTTCCACACTGCAAACCAGTAGGAGCCCATCGCGAGTTCGTCACTTTGTCAGGAGTTTCGCGAGTTCATCGTGGACATTTTCAAACCAGAAGGAGCTCCTCATCTTTGAGCGTTCATGAGTTCATCAGTTCATCTACGTTGAAGTTCGAATTTGTAAGTATTCTTCCTCTTCTTCTACAGATTTGCTTTTTGCTTTCCATGTTCATAAGTTTTTTAGTATGTTCAGCAACATTATTTGGGATTTTCACTTTTGTTTTAACCTTAATGATGGGGAGCTTGAGAAACTCTCTCATGTGGTTCTTGGATTCTTCTTGTTATTACCATTGTGGGGAATTTAGGATTGGTGTTTGGATAATTATGGTGTTTTCGCCTGTAAATGATTCTGTACTCACTTGAACACATCTCATCATTCTTTTCATCTTGCCAATAAATTGTGGAGAGTTAAAGTTCCTTCAAAGGTAAAGGTGTTGTCGTGTTGTGTAGATCACCATTCTTGATAGGGTTAACACCAATGATTTGTTGTAGCCTTGCAGGTTGAGAGACCTTATTAGGCTTTATGTTCAGATGTTTGTGTAGTGTGTAGCTATGGTAATAAGGATTGTGCTCCTTTATTCTCAGTCCTGTGGCTTGGTGTCTTTGGAACAAGATTTTTGGCCTGCTAGGAAGTGTTATGGTTGCCCTTAATCTTTGGAGGATTTCTTGGTGGTTGAATTTAGAGATTTTGGAAGGCGTGGAATTCTACTTTCATTGTTATTTTGGTTATTTGGTTGGAGAGAAATGCCTAGATTTTTTGAGACCATGGGTCTTCTATGGACTTGATTTGGGTCTGGATGCTCAATATAAGGTGTTTTGGCATTATTGGTGTTGCTGAGAGTCACCACAATCGATTGGCTCAAACCTAGTTTGGGTGGTCTTCTTGTATTAGCATTTTCTATTTTTTTTTCTTCTCTTCAAAAATTTCACTTTTTACAATATCATGTTTTGTTACACTAGCACAGGCTGCGCAGCTAGTGCTTCTATTTATCTTTGAAAATTATGTAGTCAATAAATTATTGTTTATTTGTTTTAACTTGTAGTATTGAATAAATTATTTGCAAATATTTTTTCCAGTTTGATAACTTGTAACTTTTGAGATACTAATTAATAAGATCAATTTATGTTATTCGATTCATAACTTAAATTATATTTTGAATTCTTTCATGATAGGCATAGGAGGAGAAGAAGATGAAAGCTTTGATGTCACAAATGAAAGCATTTCAATTAATTCAAGGCATTCAAATGATTTTGAAGTTATTTGAAGGATGGATTGAGATTTTTTTTAGTTTGTTGATAGTTTTATTTTGAGAGATTCACACGATTTGAAAATAGTTGTATTTAAAGAAACTCACATGCTTTAAGAACAGTTATAATGTTTAGATTTTAGACTCACACGAGTCACATGGTTTGAGTTTCTATTTTGAGTTGGATTGGGACTAATTTATTATGTTTTATTGCTTCTAGTTTTACTTGCATGAATCAGGAGTTGTTAATTAGTATAAATGATTGAATGATTGATATAGTTACTAAAAAAGTTAATACACAAACTAATTGCAAGTTATCGTATACAACTTAAATTATTATGACAAAAATAAATTATTAATAAAATTATATTTGAGAATGATGGATTATTCGCCCATCCGCCATGAATTATTCGACCCGAAACCGCCTAATCCGCCATTTAAACGAGTCGAATATGGATTATTATTTTTTCACCTGATAATCCGCCTTATCCGCCACGGATAAACCAACCCGATCCACTTTTCCACGTCTAACCCTTACCTTAACTTTGGAGCGTTTCTCGAAAAATGGCTAGTTTAGAAATTTGGTCTGCTAAATGTGTAGAGAATCTTCCCTAGAACACTGTAGCGGTCTTTGTTTTTCAATTCGGGCTGAATTTGGGGCCATTCTTAGAGAGAAGGGAGAGGAAACATTTTAGAGAGAGAAAAAATTGAGGAAAATGGTTTTCTTCCCAAGGAAGCTTCCCCAAACCCTTTTATACTCGAGGTTGCCACATGGCCTCGTCGACGAGAAGACAGACTTCGTCGATGAGTCACAGTAAAGACTTTGTCGACGAGAGGGTGCGATCGTCGACGAAACTTAAAATCCGAAATTCACTCACTCGGGATCTCTTCGTTGACGAGGGACTGAACTTTGTTGATGATTTTATGTAAACTATCTGTCGACGAACGTCGACGAGGACAAGATATTCGTCGATGGGTTCTGCTATTTTCTTTCCAAAAATTCTCCTTTTTCACTTATTCTTCATTTATCTATACCATTTATTATTTTCTTAATTATTTAATCATTATAATTTTTTGGGTTGTTACATATTAAGTACCAACATTGCGTCTGTACCTCATGGCTACCCTGAGGATCTCTTTTCCATATCATGCTTCCCCCTATGAACATGGTTATGCGGCCCGAAGGCTGGATCTAACCGCAATTGGCCTATACAATTCGATCAAAATGGTAATCCATCCATGCATTTGTAGTATGATTGGCCGGCCTATAGCCCTGATTTGTATTCAGGGAGCACAATAACTCTACTAAACAACTTAGTCGACTGCCCACACCACACTCTCCACAATACCGTGTGGTTGCACTAACACCTCTAGCAACAGTACCATGCTCAATGTCACAACCCATCATCAGGGTTTTCATATCCATCCATTAGGGTTATCATCGCCACATACCCGCAATCATTATGTGGTATTGACATTTCATCATTTGCATTTCAATGATCCCATTGCAGCTTTCACACTTCACAATATTTACATTTCCCCAATATTCACAATCAGTATTCTCATTTCAATCATTACTTTTCAATTTCCATATTGCATTATTCACGTTACAATATTCTCATTTTCTCATTCTCAACTTAGCATTTATTTTTCCATATTCACATTCTAGTATACTCATTTCAATATTTACATTTCAATATTCGTATTTCTATTCCCACATTTCAATGTTCTCATATCAATGCTCATTTCATTCACATACTAGCATAGATAAATATATATATATATATATATATATATATATATATATTTATTTATTTATTTATCATTTCACACATTCCAGTATTTCTCAAAAAACTCTTCAATATGCATATACACATATATCATTTTTCATTGTTTCTCAATAAACAATTCACATTTCGCATGCTTTAACATTTCTCAATATACTCATATCAGTATTTCATACTTTCTCATTTTCATTATTTTCTCAGAAAATACTCATCACCATATTTAATTTCTAGTATACTTCACAAGCCACACAATTTTCATTTATTATTCGTATCATAATAATTTCAAGTAAAATATCATAATTCATTTTCACGTAATTTCCAACAAATAATTCTCAACAAAAACTGTTATAATTTATTCCCCTTACCTGATTTCTTGAACTATGCCTGCACAGATCCCGAAATTATACCCGCGGCGTTCACCCGAGCTTTGAATTCCAAAAACCCTACTTACTCAGTTCAACCTCAGAATGCACAATATTTAAACATTTCCAAATCTAAATTAATTAAATAAAAATTAATCCCTAAATAACTCCCTTATCCTAACTTTCCCCACGATCAGCTCCGACAGACTTACAGAGAACTTTGCTAGGAGCGTCGTGGTGACCTCAAATCTTCAATCCGATGAGAAATGGGGCCAGGATCGAAGAGAGAAGGGGAGGGGGTCGTGAGAGAGAGAGAGAGAGAGAGAGAGAGAGAGAGAGAGAGAGAGAGAAGGGTTTCTGCGCTGAAGATTTTGATTAAAAATATGAACTTCAGCTATTTATAGGGCGGGATTCATCGACGAGACACGTCACCTCGTCAATTAGATCCTGAAGAACCCTCGTCGACGAATCCCCTGTGTTCGTTGACAAGTCCTGGAAGAATTTCTTGGGTCATTACAATATGCCCTATAGTATGGGGGAGAGAAAGCATATGACGGGGGAGAGAAAGCATATGACACATAGTATGAGGAAGATTAAATACAATGAGGATATCAATAAATATGTTTTAATGCATGACATGATGTTATGAAAATATGTTTTAATGCATGACATGATGTTATGACTCTTATGATTTTTCAATTTTTTTGAACTTATCACCTTGAAATTATTAAAGAGTATGCTTATTGTAAGGGGGAGTCATTTCCAAAGGCTTTCTCATTTTTGCTCCTTATTTGTCATCATCAAAAAGGGGGAGATTATTGGCCTAGTAAGGCTTTCATACCTTGTTTTGATGGTAACAAATAAAGGATGATTTAACTAATTTGTGTTCAAATGATGAGATTTCAGGAACTCTAAAATGACAAGCTCAAAAAGATCAAGAAAGAATGACCAACGATCACCAAGTGCTTAAAGTCATACTATATTTACAAAGTGATGAAGTGGAAGCTCAATGAGAGTCTAGATAGTTAAAGCAAATGCAACTCAAAGAATGATCAAATTCAGGGAAAAAGAAAGGAGATTCATTAAGACTTCAAAGATCAAAAGAGTTTTTAAGTTTTAGGAAGCTTCATGTAAGTACTTCAACTCTAAATATCATTTTGGATGAGATGAAGCTCATTAGGGGATAAAATAGACTTAAAGGCCTTATTTTAAAAACCCTGAAAAATATATTTTAGATGTAAGAAAGCAAGAAAGTCGAGTTTTAAAAATTGAACAAAAAAATAGGTTTTTTGACTGTCTAGGTGACTAAAGTAAAAGCTCAAGCGTCTGAAGAATTTCTTTGGGCGACTAAAGATTAAGTACAGGAGCTTGAAGATTTTTATGAAAGAATTCTAGAGAGGTAGTATAGCCTCAGGCGACTGAAGTTGGACCTTAAGCGCCTGACCCTGTTTTCATTAGAAAAAAAAATAAAATAGTGGGTTGAAGGCTTAGGCGATTGAACCTATAGTTCAGGCGACCGAACCTTGATAACGACCATATTTTTTAAATGTTTTGATTTCAAATCTAAATTACTTGCGCCCCAAACTTTCTAAAAACTTGGGGGACACTCCAAGTAATCTTGGGCAGCACGAATTTGACTCTTACTAAGCCTATAAATACATGGTTTATGAAATCAAAATTTATCCAAGAATTGAAAAATATCTCTCAAAGCTCTCTTGCCCTCAAAGCTTTCTTGCCTATTGAATTGCAGCTAATCAACTGAGATTATTCTGAGTTACTAATTTCTTCTCTGAGAAAAAGTGCCAAGTTATTGTCTCTTATCAAGAGATGAATACTGGTGATATAATTCTTGAGCTTCATTCTTTATCCTTTTGATATTTTGATTGAAGTATATTAGTGATTTCATACCGTACAAACTAGGTCTATTTGAGAGCATTCTTTGTACACACATATTTGATCTTCTTCTTGCAATTTTTTATGGTTCAAGGATGTTTGGATCACTGGACCAAGCGTGGGGTATCGCTTAGAGAGGGGCCTCTACCCTTAAGGAGGCTTGTAACGATTTGTTCCGCTTGGAAAGGAACGATATAGTGGAAACCTTAGGTGGTATTGGCCTAAGGTGAGGACGTAGGCTGGGGAAAAGCCGAACCTCGTAAAAAATCTTGGTCTCACTCTTAACATTTTTCTTTATTTTCTACATATATAAATTGTATGGTGTGTATTCAATGTGTAGGAAGCCAAAATCGAGATTAAGAAGACTTTTGACTTAAGAAAGTACGTTGATCTTTGCGGAAACCTTAAAGGGAGTACGTTGATCATTTGCGAATTTTTTAGTTGAAAGAAAGCAAAAAAATTTCATTCTTAACAAGGCTTGAATCAAATATCCACAGGGCTATAACCAAACTCTGCTTTGAGTGTTTGGAATCAACAAAAAGTGTTGCAGCTTGTTTATTGTGTGTGTTTGGATTATTTGTTTGTTATTTTCTTGTGTTGAGATTGAGTGTGGTTTGTGGATTGGTTAAACACCTAAGCATTATTGTGTGATTGATAAATTAATAAAAGGTTGTGAATTCATAAATAATTTATAAACAAAATTGTAATAACTCAATTCACCCCCCCTCTTGGGACTACACCTTAATTTTCAAGGATATTTATTTATTTTTCCACTGCGTGATTGAGGTTATGGTATCAGATGCTGGAAATTGGATCACATCACACCCTGGGCCCCAATTGGCAGGTTCGGGGCGTGATAACCCTCATCAGAAATAGTAAAATCGGCACCCTGTCCATTCTGTACTTTATTTTTGATCTTTACTAATTTCGTGTCTTGCATTTGCGGAATCTTAATTTTCTCTAGTAAAGTCGATTGAAGTACCAGACTAGCAATAAATTCCTGGTGATCTCCCTTTACCAACTCTACACCAAATCTTTCCAAGTCCATTCTAATTTGATGTTGTGCCACCACTACTGATATTGAGGCACTTCCTAACTTTTGGCTCAAAGCATCAACCGCCACATTAGCCTTTCCTGGGTGACAACTGATGGTATAGTCGTAATCCTTTATCAATTCCAGCCACCACCTCTGCCTTATATTCAACTCCTTCTGGGTGAATAAATACTTCAAACTTTTATGATCAGTAAATACCTCACATTTTCCACCCTCCAGATAGTGCCTCTAGATCTTCAATGCATATACTACTGTAGCTAACTTTAAATCATGTGGGTCGGGTAGTTCTTTTCATATTCTTTAAGTTTCTGAGAAACATACACAATGACCTTCCCCTGCTGCATCAAAACACGTCTGAGCCCCTTTTGTGACATGTCAATGTATATCGTAAATCCACCATCTCTTGATGGAATAAGCAAAATGGGTGCGGTGACGAGTCGCTGTTTCAACTCTTGAAAGCTCTGCTCACATTCGTTGGTCCACTTGAACTTCACATTTTTCCTTGTAAGCAATGTTAGGGGACTTGATAATCTGGAAAAACCCTCCACAAACCGCCAGTAGTATCATGCCAAACCCAAGAAACTTCTGATCTCCGGAACATTCCTCGATCTCCCCCAATTCACTATTGCTTCTACCTTACTCAGATCTACCAAAATTCCATCCCCAGAGATCACATGTCTAAGGAATGTAACCTCCTTCAGCCAGAATTCACATTTCTTGAATTTTGTATACAACTTCTTTTCTCTCAACACCCATAGTACCATTCTCAAATGATTTTCACACTCCCCATAACTCTTTGAGTAGACTAGAATATCATCAATGAAAACCACAACAAACTGGTCCAAGTACTAGTGAAAGACCTTGTTTATTAGGTCCATAAATGCCGTCGGTGCATTGGTCAATCCGAAAAGCATAACCAAGAACTCATAATGACCATACCTGGTTCAAAAAGTTGTTTTTGTAACATCCTCTATTTTAATATTTACCTAATGATATCTTGACCGAAGATCAATCTTAGAATAGACCCAGGTTCCCTAAAACTGATCAAACAAGTCATCAATACGGGGAAGATGATACTTATTCTTAAATGTTACTTTATTTATCTCTCTGTAGTTAATACACATACTCATCGTTCCGTATTTCTTCTTCACAAACAGAACTAGCACTCCCCAAGGTGACACACTAAGCCTGATAAATCCCTTATCTAATAATTTTTGCAACTGATCTTTTAACTCTCTCAACTCTGCTAAAGTCATTATGTAGGGAGCTTTAGAAATTGGTGTCGTCCCTAGAAGCAAATCAATGAAAAATTCAATCTCATGGTCAGGAGGTAAACCCTGTAATTCCTCTAGAAAGACATATGAAAATTTCTTCACCACTGGAAAATCGGTAAGTTTCAATTCTTTCTCTGACACTACCTTTACACAGGCTGCATACCGCTGACATTCGTCCAGAAGTAGTCTCCTCGCTTGAATAGCTAACACTAGCTGTGGTGAGGAACGCATATGCGACCCTACAAATCTAAACTCTTACTTTTCAAGAGGTCTAAAGACCACCTCTTTTGGGTGACAATCAATACTAGCGTAATTAGCGGCTAGCCAGTCCATACCCAAAATCATGTCAAATCCCTGCATATCTAATACCACAAGATCAATTGGTAATACTCTTCCCTGAATATCTATTGGATAACCTTTAAACATCCTTCTACATCTCACTACTGATCTGGTTTGTTTGACCACTAATAATTCAATGCTAGCATTTGAGTTTCTACCCCATATAGCTTGATATACCTTGGTGACACAAAAGAGTGTGTGGCCCCTGAATCAAATAAAACAACAACTTTATACAACAAAACAGTAATAATACTTGTTACGACGTTGCCTGCCGTCTCAGCATCTCCCGACGTCAAAGCATAAACCCGCGTCGAGGTGGTATTCCTTTGCTGATTCCCTCAAGGTGCTTGATTATTTCCCCAGAGCAGTCTAGGAGCCAGTGCGTTGTTCAATGGCCTATGACATGCCTGCATAATGTGTGCAGGTCTCCCACACCAATAACAAACATTCTCTCCCACACGGAATTCTCCCACATACCTCCTACCGCATTTAGGGCAGATAGGAAATGTCTGCTCGCCCTGATACCCACGGTTCCCCATCAGTTGCCTCTGAACTCAGCCATACCGATCTCCCCTCCATGGGCCCCGGCTAGTACCTGCCTGAAACCCGAGAGGTGTGGGCCTCTTTCTCTGACTTTGTATCCCAACACCCCTCTACCTACTCGCCCCTGCTATAGCGGCCCTGTCCACCAATTCTGAGAAATTCTGCTCCTTCAGAACTGCCACGTGTTCATAGATTTCTTACCTCAAACCTCTCTCAAACTTCCTTGCCTTCTTAACCTCGTCTAGGACACTATATGGGGCAAAGCGCGATAGCTCAACAAACTTTGACGCGTATTGCTGGACCGCCAGATGCCCTTGCATCAAATTCAAAAATTCATCCACTTTGGCTTCTATGATGGTAGCGGGGAAATATCGATCGAAAAACAACTCCTTAAATCGACTCCAAGCCATGACTACCGGTATGGACCTCTATTCCTCAAGTAGTTTCACGCTTGTCCATCACCTCTCAGCCTCACCCGTCAACCTGTACGTGGTATAGAGGACCCTCTGTTCATCAGTGCAGTGCAACACCGTCAATATTTTATCAATTTCATGTATCCAATTTTCAGCAACCACGGGGTCGGTTCCCCCTGAGAACGTCGGAGGGTTCATACCAATAAACTGTTGGATCATGTAGCCCTGATCAGCTAGTGGGTAGCCCTGTTCTCTGGTATTTCATGCGATTTCTGCCATAACTTACTGTGCCACACTACGAAGCACCTAGTCTGAGTCACTGCCTCCTATACTAGAAGGCCATGCATCACCACCCCCACCGACATGTGCATCGCTATTTCCAGGATCCATCCTGCAATTAAGACGAGAATAATTTGAGAATATGAACTTCATAGTACAACTATTACATTAATCTAACTAAGATATCCTCATACCATCAATCAACTAGTTTAAGGTTCAGTCCTATCATTCAGAAATAGAAACCAACAATAGTTTACCATGACTTTCCTAAAATCGTCATCCCAGGAAAGTCACAGAAACCATCTCGAAGTTTCTGCTTCCAAACTTCGAGACAAAACCCTAAATTCTCATAATAATCCCTCACAATGACTTTACCAAAATACCAGTCCATCCTCTTCCTACCCTCATCAAAATTCATTCCTATACTCTGGTATTGTTTTCCACTGTGCACTAAAGTGTACAGAACCTAGCAATCTAGGCTCTGATACCAACTTGTAACGACCCCAAATTATTACCATTTTTTTATCTGTATATGTTCTGCAACAATATAATATTACTTTGATACCCATAATAATATTCACTATAACGTCTCAGATCCAAAGTGGTACCGAGGATACATGTTCATAAATTATACCATCTATGTTGTGGAAAACATAAAATACTTAAAGCTTATTTACAATACAAGAGTTATAGTATTTCCCAAAAATATATAAAAGAAACTCTCAGGGATCACTTAAAATCCATAGCCTAGCTCATCACTTACCCTGATTCTAGGATGGTACTAACAATTCCTCTACCTGGGAGCTTGTCATGCTCGCCTATATGGATCACCTGAAATGTTTGAATTTTGGGGTGAGAAACCTCTCAGTAAGATGGGATAAGTTATTACCATTGTGTGGCAAATGAGTTTTTTATAATTTTTTTTATTTTTTTATTTTTTAAAAAATAATATACTATTAATTAAATTGTAACTGAGGTAGCAATTGAATATAAATACATTCATACTTCTTACCTTTGCCTTTAAAAATTCAATCTTTCTATTTAATCTTACTTTTAGCTGTAGTATATGGATCCTGTTTTTCTAAAAATCTGCTTATATTTTATCTATGTATATAACTGTAAAAATTTTCCTAGATGGATAACTGTAATCATGAATTAACCCCGCATGATTGGGTTGTGCGGCCAGTGGGCCGGACTTAACCATGACTAGCCTACCAGGTTAAGTCAAACTAATGTATGTCTGCAGTACAATTGACCTGCTCAACCTGGTTTGGACTGTCAGGGAGCTCCTCTACTCTCCTTTGAGGCACAATCGATTGCCAACACCACACTCTATTTGAGATGTGTGGTTGCACTATCTATATTGTATTAGCTATGGTACTGTGCTCTGTGTTCTGTTTTGGTCCATTAAGGTTCTAATACCATATAGTACTATGTTGTGTATATATTACTGGTTTACCATGATTCTGTATAAACTGTAATACCATGATTCTATAATAACTATATTACCATGATTCTATATAAACTGTAATATCATGGTTCTATAATAACTGTAATATCATGGTTTTGTAATAACTGTAATATCATGGTTCTATAAAAGTTGTAAAATCATAATTCTGAAAAAGTTATATAGAATTCTGTATTAAACTTCTGTACTATATCTGATATTTCTCATGCCACACAATTTAAATGAAACTCTTATACAATAATCTATATGGGTAAAACTGTATTTTCCTACTATATGAAAATAATACACATTATTTGTAAAACTTTCCTGTAACCCAAATTTCTAAATTTTCACAAATATATAACACATGTAAAATCAAAATTCCATACTCTAAATTTGTTTCCTGTAATATTCAGAAAATCATATACCGATATCCCATAATTAAATACTATACTCTAACTGGAAAAATTTCTGAAACTAACTAGCATAACTTATTCCCTTACCTGATTTCCTGAGGAAACACATGCAGGGATCCTAAACCTGTGTGTTTGGCATTCGCACTAAACCTTGTATTCCGCAAACCCCAATTCAATCGACTCAACCCTAGAAAAATAATCACATTCACATTTCCAAGGTCCTAATATTCCAAACAACCAATTAAATCCTAAAATATCTTACTTACCCTAGTTTTGGAGTGGTGCCCGGGAACCCCAACTCAACAATTTGCTTTGATTAACTTGTATGAAATTGTCCCTAGAACCTCGTGGTGGTTCCCGATCGTTGAATCGGGCTAAAACAGAGCCGAAATCGAAGAGAGAAGGGTCAGAGGCCAAACCTAAAGAGAGAAAGTGAGGAGATGGATTTTTTTCTCGCTAAAAATGATTTTAGCTTATATATAGACAGATTTCCACATGTACTCATCAACGAGAACCCAAGATTCGTCGACAAGTCAAAGAAGGACGTTCATTGACAAAAATAATGGTTCGTTGACGAACCCTTAATGGTATGAAAATCCCTGACTCTCGGGACCTGCGCTCGTTGACGAGTCCCTACTGATGCCCCTTCAAATTTTCTTTTCTTTGTTTTTTCATAAATTAAATTTTTTGGGTCTCTACACGTATTCTTAGGGGAAGTCTTTTTTAGGCTAAACCCATTTTTGCTTGTGTATTTGTCATCATAAAAAAGGGGGAGAATGTTGACTCCATAAGTCCAATCCCGTTTTGATAATGACAAATCACTTAGTATCTTACCTGTGCATTGAACTTTTGAACATGATCATTACTTAGCACGCACAGATGATAAGGATGCTATGGAAGCCATAAGGAACTTGAAGCGCATATGGCTTAGTTCATTCCTTAGACTAGAAGAGCAAAAGGATGAAGATAATTCAATTCTTTCAATTGTAATTTGTATTTAGTTTAAACTGTGTATGCATATCTCACTTTATATAATTGGAAGCTCAAAAGGACAGTAGACTGACCCTAGGACTCATATTTTTCATGAAATATTCATTTACATTTGTCCTAGGATAAATTAGCAAGATAGAAAACTAATAGGGCTAAAAAAAATAGGGGACTCGTTGACTAGTGCCCTAGCCTCATCGACGAGTATTTACCGATGCTAAACATTTCTCAGAATAGCCCACTCGTTGACTAATGTCCTGGTCTCATTGATGAGTAAATGAAGGTCACTCTTCGACTAATGTGTGTCCTTGTAGACGAGCAAATGTCGAGACCTTAACATTCTCAGTCAGGTGACTCGTCGACTAATCCCCTAGTCTCGTCGACGAGTGAGTGAAGGACACTTGTCCACTAGTGTGTCACCTCGTCAACGAGTTTGTCGGGCATAACCGATGCTCCAATGGTCAACGGTCAGATTTTTATGTACTAAAATATCTTCTAATGATCTATGCTGAGAATGCCTATAAATACTAACCCTAAAACTTATTTTAGATTCTCTGGCCTGCATTCTCTTACACTAAAATCATTGTTGGGCATTCCCTTCTTCTTTCTTCAAGATCCAAGAGCATCCACTCACATCATCTTGCAAAGCTATATTGATCTTGAGGTTTGGTAAACAAGTTTTGTGTTAGGCTCTCAAATCTTATTTTTCCACTCAGCTACTCATTTTATTTGAAATTTTTATTGGGAGCAAAAATCCTAGTTTTCCGTATACCCATTGTTTGAAACATATTTTGGGAAAGAGTTTATACGACGGCTTGAATCTTTGAAGTGTTCACTTTCATATTTTTTATTCAAAGATTTCATATTCTCTCATCTTTGGAAAACCTATTTGAAAGCAAACCCTAGAATCTCCAACACATAGTTTCAAGAAATTATTTTTGGATAAGTATTGAATAAGGTTTATATCTTTGAAGAAACTTATATATATATATATATATATATATATATATATATATATATATTGTGACAACCTGAATAATAATGGGATTTAAATAATAGAGAGGAAAGGAAATGGAAACAAAAATAGCAGGAGGCAGTAGACTTCGTCGACAAACACAGGGGATTCGTCGACAATGGTATAATAGGACCTCGTCGACGAAGCCCAGTTTTGATGATGAGAAGATACCGAGAGAGAATTTCTGGAAATCTGAAATTCGTCGACGAGGGAGCAGGTTTGTCGATGAACTTTCTACAGCACTCGTCAACGAGGTGGCGTGTCTTGTCGACGAATCTAGTCCTATAAGTAGTGCAAAAACTTGGAATTAAGCAAAAAATAAGAAATCCTCACACATTCTCTCTCCCCCTTTGGTTTCTCTCTCCTCTCTCTTCGATTCTGGCTCCGTCGCTCACCGAATTGACGATCTGAGGCCACCACAACGCTCCTGGAGAAGTTCTCTGCATATCTGCCGGAGCGGATCGTCGGTGGAATTCCGTTGAAATTCATCCCTCAATTGAGGTAAGGCTTTTTAAGCCAAATTGGGTCTTACGGTAGTTATAGGAAATGATATACACGTGAAAATACTGAAGTTTAGTATTGTGAGTTTTCATTTTCAGGGTATTGATCAAGAAATCCTACGGGTGTTAGACCAAGATTTTTAGGGACTTTCTCAGTAGTCAGGTAAGGGAATAAATTAAAACAATTATCATTCATGCAAATTATTATTATGTATGAGTAAACTTATTTTCAGGGAAGCACGTATTATATCAGTATATTACAAAGGAAATGCATGTTTGGGAAAATACTGCTATTATGCTAAAATGTATATATATGTATGAGATGCCAGAAATCATGATTTTTAGAATACAATGTATGATTTTATACAACAAATGTGTGGCATGAATATTATTTTACGTGGAGAAATATCATGATATGATAATGATATGAATGAAGTATGTTTTGAGAAATTATGAAAGAATACAGTACATTATGATGTTGAAAATACATGATAAATTGATTATTTTGATAATGATATACATATATGAAATGATTTCGGCACAAGGTCGTATATGTGTATGAAATGATTTCGGCGCGAGGTCGTATTTATGTATGATTTCGGCGTGAGGCCTTATTTATGAAATGATCGGCACGAGGCCGTATTTATGAAATGTTCGGCGCCAGGCCGTATTTATGAAATTATGAAAGATGTTATATTATCATGTATTATATGTTATCAGAACCCGGATGTTAGTATAGTTCAGTTCAGGAGCACGGTACCGTAACTATATATAGATAAGATATCTATGTTCAGACTTGTGCTAACCACCCCACGAGGGGTGGGTGATGGATAGTCAATGTGGCTTTCAGTGTAAAGTTGTAGACGTCCACCTGGCAGTCTGGACTAGGGTGTGGCGGGCCCATCATACTAACAAATATTTTTAACTCGGTAGTGGTCGACCAGCCATTATCGGGTCCCGCCTTCGGGCTGCACAACCCGTCATGGGGGGTAATACATGACATTAACTAGCTGTTCATCCTGGGTATATTTTCAGTATTATCAGTTATAATAAATGTTTTTATAAACGATATGATTTATTAGCAAATATGATAGTATATGATGAATCAGTGTATTATGATGAATGTTTACAGATATATGAAGTGCATTGTATATGTATAATTACATTAAATGTTCATGTTGCCACACAGTTGTATTTAGTTTATTTTCCCTTACTGAGAAGTGTCTCACCCCCAAACTTAATTAATTTTTCAGGCGACCCTGAGAGACCGGCGGGTCGTGGCCACTGTTGAGTTTATCGAGTTACCCCGTCGAGAGGGTAAGTCTTGTACTAGGATCAGTAGATTTTTGTTGTATGATCTTAGGGTTTATTTAGATGTTTTGGTGGTTATATATATATACAGTATTTTGGGTGATGTAGTAAACTCTGGTATCATGCAATTAATGGTTTGGTGGATGTAAATTATTTTATTGCTGCTTAAGTTTCCACTGTTTATGTCAAGCTATCCCCGCTACCCACGGTTTCGGGTTGATATTATTATTATTTATGTTTATTATGTGATAAGTTAAGCAGGACGTTACATATATATTCATACAAAGATTATATATTTATTGCAAACACCTCATTGGGAAAAAAACGCATTCTCTTTTGAACTTCAAGTTATATCTTGTGAGAGTGTTTAAGTTTCATTGTACTCATTAGCTTATTGGGAAGCATTTGAGTGTAGTCAAAATTATCTCTCGTCACTTGTAATGACGGTTCGGATTGTGAACCGGGGAGGAGGAAGCTACACCTCTTGTAAGCAGTAGATTCTAAAGAGGAAGTTGTGTCTCTTGTAAGCAGCAGATTGTAACGAGAAGCTCTGCCTGAGTTTAAGGAGTGGATTAGTGGAATCCTTAGGTAGTTTGTCCAAGGCGAGGACGTAGGCCGGGTTTGGCCGAACCTCGTAAAAATATGAAGTTTGCATCTCTCTTTCCCTTATCTCACTTTATTTCCTCTTGCATTTGATTATTCATTTCACATTTGCCTATTGTGTAAGTCTTAAATATTTCTTACACTTATAATTGATTGGGAAGTTGTAATTGGTTGTGGAATACATAGCTTGAATCTATTAGGTTTTGTAATACTGAAATATGTGTATCTCCAAACTTGTGTCTGTGTGGTTGTGCCATTTTAAAAATTAGGACTTAAAGACCTAGAAATTCGAAATTACCCAATTCACCCCCCTCTTGCAATTACACCTAAATTCACAAAGAACATTTTTTTGTGGGGCATTTATTCATATTATAAAAGGCATATACTCTCACTCAATTTTTTTTTTGAAAATCATTTTGAGAGTTTACTCAGAGTTTCTCCCGATTATTTTTTCTTGATAAATATTTTTGTGAGTAAACTTTATATTGACTTGTGAATCTTTGCACTTCTATTGCAAGATTCGAAAGCTCACTTGTTCATATTTGTAAAAATCTTTTTTTAGCACAAACCCTAACTTTCCTTAAGCTTTATTTGAAAAATCATTTTTTGGAAAATTCCTGGATATTGAAAAGAGAACCTTGAGCATATTTTTTCATTTCTACATCCTTGCTTGAAATGTCTCTCAATTTTGAATCTTGAGAAAATTATTTTTTCACACTCTCATTTATAATTGAAAAATATATTTTTGGGTGAAAAATACACATACTTACTTGAGCTTCATTTCATATCTTGTATGAGTGCATTCTAGTGCTTCAATTTGTACAAATTTACTTGTTGTAGAAGCATTCTCTTTGTACGCAAATCTTTATTACTATTGTATTCCCGACGTGTGGTAGGAAGAGGATTGCATTAGCCTGTAATGTGCACCGAATTGGTTCAGACCCGGTTAGGAGAACTAAGAGTACCATCCTGTAAGGTGTGGTTGTATAGGTTGGGCTCAGCCCTGTAATGTGGGCTGGGGTATTCCTCGCCCCATAAGGAGAGGGTGGAAATGGTGTCGCTCCACTCGGTAAGCAAGCAAAGGTAGTGAATCCTCTAAGAAGGTTTTGCTTAAGGCGAGGACGTAGGCACGGTTGCCGAACCTCGATAACATATCCTATGTCACTCTTTCCCTCACTCTCTTTACATTCTAGTATCTGCATGTTCATATTAACTTGTTAATATTTTTGCTTGAATCTTTATTTTTGTTTGATTAGGAAATACTGGAATAGTTAAACGGGTGCAAATTATTCAAGCCTTTATATATCTATTGAATTAAAAATTGATTAGATAGACCTTAGGTTGAGTAATACTATTGTTATCTGATTTAACCTAAGAAGAAATTTTAAAAATTCAATTTACCCCCCTCCTCTTGAGATTACACCAAGTCTAACAGTCAGTCCTGACACGTCCATCGCATTGAGTTGGATGTGCTGGTGCTAACAGTGCCTAAAAACTCCACCTTATGAGCTTTTTGCGCACTTATAAGCAAAATAAGAATACAAACAAACTTAGCAAACTTAGTGGATTTTAGCACTCAGGTGTCTAACTCGGGTATACGAAGTCCAAACAAAGTGGAGTCAGTTTCAACACGTCCGTCAGATTGATCTGGATGCTTCGAAGCTGACAATGCCCAAAAACTCCTTCCTGATTGAACATTATGCTCTTAGAGGCGAACTTAGTAACCTTAGTTAATTTTAAGCACTCAGGTGTCCAATTCGGCCATTCGAGCATAAGAGGTCCAAACTGAGTGTGGTTAGTCCCGACCATGCATCACATTGAACTGGGCGTGCCAGAGCTGAAGATGCCCAAAAACTCCTTCCCGGGAGCTTTTTGTGTACTTAGAAGCAAAGTAAAAATACAAATAAACTTAGCAAACATAGTGGATTTTAGTATTCAGGTGTCCAACTCGGGTACACGAAGTCCAAAAAAAGTGGGGTCAGTCCCGACACATTCGCCACATTGAGATGGATATGCCAGAGCTGACAATGCCCAAAACTTCCTCCCTGGGAGCTTTTTGCGCACTTAGAAGTGAAATTAGAATACAAACAAACTTAGTAAACTTAGTGAGTTTTAATACTCAGATGTCCAACTCAGGCATACGAGATCCAAACCAAGTGAGGTCAATTTTGACACACATCCGCCACATTGAGCTGGACGTGCGAGAGTTGATGGTGCTTAAAAATTCCTATCCGATTGAAAATTATGCTCTTAGAGGTAAACTTAGTAAACTTAATTGATTTTAAGCACTCATGTTTTCAATTCGGGCATACGAGGTTCAAACTGAGTGGGGTTAGTCCCAACACATCTGTCACATTGAGCTAGACGTGTCGGAGCTAACGGTGCCCAAAAACTCCTCCCAATGAGCTTTTTGCGCACTTAGAAGTAAAGTAAGAATACAAACAAATTTAGCAAACTTAGTGGATTTTAGCACTCAAGTGTCCAACTCGGCCATACAAGGTCCAAACCAAGCGAGGTTAGTCCCGACAAGTCTGTCACATTGAGCTGGACGTGTCAGAGCTGACGGTGCCTAAAGACTCCTCCTCGGGAGCCTTTTGCACACTTAGAAGTAAAGTAAAAATACAAACAAACTTAGCAAAGTTAGTGAATTTTAGCATTCAGGTGTCTAACTAGGGCATAAAATGTCCAAAGCAAGTGGGGTCAGTCCCGACACGTTCATCGCATTGAGTTAGACGTGCCGGAGCTAATAGTGCCTAAAAAATATCCCATGATTGAAAATTATGCTCTTAGAGACAAACTTAGTAAACTTAGTTGATTTTAAACACTCAAGTATCCAATTTGGGCATGCGAGGTTCAAACTGAGTGTGGCCAGTCTCGACACTTCCGTCACATTGAGTCGGACATGCCGGAGCTGACAGTGCCTAAAAACTCCTCCCTATGAGTTTTTTGCGCATTTAGAAGTAAAGTAAGAATGCAAACAAACTTAGCAAACTTAGTGAATTTTAGCACTCAGGTGTCCAACTCGAGCATATGAGGTCCAAACCAAGTGAGGCTAGTCTTGACATGGTCTGTCACATTAAGTTGGACGTGCCAGAGCTGAAGGTGCCCAAATACTCCTCCCTATGAACTTTTTGCCCACTTAGAAGCAAAATTAGAATAGAAACAAACTTAGCAAACTTAATGGATTTTAGCACTCAAATGTCCAACTCGGGCATACGAGGTCCAAATTGAGTGGGGTCAATTCCGACTGATCAAACTTAACTATTTTAAATTGTATCATTTTTTTAATTATATATGAATGTCTGAAGATTTTGCCATCAAATCATTTTTACTTATAGTACGCACATATATGTTCAAAAATCGTATACTAATTTTTTTTTGTAATTATTACTTTGTAGGGTTTACGGCCGTCACAACATCAGGACGATGTCAAGCACTACTGTCGAATGCAGCTTTTGAATTTTTCTATATTTTTTGTTATCTGAAGAGAATGAATTTTTGTATTTGAATTTAAATTTGTATTTGTATTTGAATTTTGAACAATTTGTATTTTAATTTTGAATAATTTATGAATTTTTTAGTAATTCTAGTTTAATATTGTATACGCTAAAATGTAATTATAGATTTTTACAAGAATTAATGAATGAATTCAAAAAAAAATTTATTTATTTTTGTTATTAGTGACGGTTCTTAAACCGTCACTAATAGTAACACCAACAAGCATTAGAGACGGTTTTCAAATCGTCACTAATAGTACCACTTTTAGTAACGGTTTTCAAACCATCACTAATAATTGGTCTTTAATGATGATTTTTAGCCGAAAAAATGTATAATTTATGGCGACAGTATTAGGCTTTTAGTGACGGAATAAAACCGTCACTAATACTTCATTATTAGTGACGATTTTAAAATTCGTCACTAATAAGTATTAGTCACCGTTGTTTTAACGACAAATTTGAAACCGTCACTAATAACCTTATTTTTTTGTAGGGATGTGACCCTCGTAGTTTGACAAACTTTTTATTGATCATCATACTAGCTTTTACTATAGCCACATCAATTTGACTATGTACAAAGTTTTAAACTCAAACTTACTTAAAATTAGGGAGGAAGAATAGAGTCACAAAGATTCTCAAGGTTCTTATCTTCAATTCCTTTCAAATAAGTTTGTTGAAAATCAGCACATAGAGTTACACAAAAATATCACCCACATACACACACATATATATCATCAAAAGACAACAGAGAAACCAAGGAGGTGGGAAAGCTGGGAGATGAATGTAGGGAGCGCAAGCCATCCAGTCGCAGTGATAAGCTTGCCATGAGTCGAGCATGCTGTAGATTTCTCTACTTCCCCGCCTGCCGCCTTGATAATAGCTTGCATCCCGAGGCTACCGGCACATCTTTTATCCTGGAAACATTCACAACAAAGAAATAAAAATAAAAACAAGAACACTAAAAAGCCCTAATACTCCTTATTCTATATATCTTTGTGTGTGTGTGTGTGTGTGTGTTGAAAGCGAGGTGTGCCTAGCTTGCTTCGTTTAGATAACATTGAACATGCAGTTGAAAATCTTGTATGCCAAATATGACTAGTTTTATTATGATTTAGTATTATTAGCTTTGTTTAAATTAACGTACTTTTATTGTTAAATTTCTTAACTCATGATAACAAGCAACAAACATATAATTGATGCCACGGAAATAAGGGGATATAATTGATGTGGTCACCTTCAAAAGACCAGCAACAGCGAGGAGCCAAGTGCCCTGCCCGATTGCAGCCACGACCTTGTCCTTGCGCGCAAATTGCACCACAAGTGGAATCGCCTTGTCGTTCAAGATCAGCCACTCTGGCGACCTCCCTCCCGGCACAACCACGCAGTCGTAGTCGTCGACGGAAACGTCATCCCAATCGGCGGTGACGGCGAAATTGTGGCCTCGCCTCTCGGTGCAGACGTCGCCAGCAGCAGCTCCCATGTCGTCGTCGAAGATGGCCGTCACGCAACTCTCCCCTTTCTTCTTCCCCGGGCTAACTGCGTCCACCTTGCATCCCAGACCTCCCAGTGCCCGGAACGGCACATTTATCTCGTAATCTTCCACATAGTCCTTCATATTAAATCCACCATTAGAGGCACATTAAAAATAAAAAAGAAAAGAAAATTTGGTCATACCCCACATAGAAAAAGCACGGAATTGTTAGTGGTAGATCTCAGAATTGTGGCGCCCATCGACCCGAGGAGAAAATGGAGGTAATCGGCGTGCGCAGGCCATCCGATGGAAGTCAAGATATTCCCGTCCAGAACGCTTGCGGGAATGGGGAGGCCACAGTGGGTTCCCAAGAGCTGGTCAGACCAAACGCCGCCGGCGAGTTCCATCACCGGCTTCATGCTCGGAAATGCAGTGCACTTCCGGCCTTTCAGGAGCCCCGTCGAGACCAGGAGGAGCTGGCTGTGGCAGCTGGTGGCGATGGGCTTTCCGGCCGCCGCGAATTTAGACACCATGCTTAGAACTTGAGGGTCCGCGCTGAGCGGCTCTGTGAAGCGGCCGCCGGGGACGATGAGAGCGTCGTATGACTCCGGTTTGACGTCGTCAAAGTTGGAGTTGAGCGTGAAGGTATGGCCTTGCAGCTCTGTGTATAGCTGGAAATTAAAGATATGAGATCAGAAGGAGAGATTAATTAAACAATTGAAATTTTTTGGATGTTTTGGATTAACTTTGGTTTACAAATGAAAATTGGACTAGATCATATTAAAAAAAAAAAAAAGCTGATAAATTTGATTTTATTAGGGCTTGATTTAATTTTCTTGTTATGCACGTTCTAGTAAAATTAAGTACTATTCAAAATAAAAATTTACTCTAGTATGATTAAAATTTTTAAATTAAAATATATTAAAAGATAATTATGCATAATTATATTTTTTACTAATTTATCTATTTAATTTCTATTTATTTTCTTGATAATTAATTATGAATAAAAGTGAATTTCTTTTTATTTTCATTTTATTGAGCTTTTTTATCTTTAGATTCTATTTGACTCAATGATTTTATTTTAGCAAAGGAAAAAAAAAAAAAGATAAGAATAAGACTCATTTTAATTGTATTTTTTCTCTATATAATGCTATTAAATTTAAAAAAAAAGTTGATATTATTTAAAGCTAAGAAAATCAAATGTTATTGATGTATTTGGTATGAGTAGTTAAGATTTTTTTTTTCTTTTTTGATTGGGACATGTATTTAAATGGATTAATATATCTAGGTAAATAGATAATAAATATATTAATTGTAAAAATATTTAATATATGTGTAAGGCTCTATGAAATGCCATAACTACGTATTTAAACTATTCTCATCAAGAGGAATCAAAGTTTGAAAGTGTTGTACACTTTTTTCACTCCTCTCTACATATCTCCAACCTGCTACTTCTAACTATATGTAGCTTAAAGGCGATGCCTAAAGAATTTCAAAGGAGACTTAGCCCTAAAAGGGAAACACTACAAGGTCAAGTACAACAGACTAAATAAACCCGCAAACAAAATGGTAAAGAATGAGAGACTAAATAAGTCCACTTGGCATAATGATAAAGTACAAATGACGGACGAGTTATTCTCATAAATGACATGAGTTCTACTAATAAATTGGCATATGACCTTTGCTCATAAAATGCTAGATGAGTTTTCCTCGTAAAATGATAGATAAGCATTGCTCCTAAAATGATAAATGTTGCTCATAATTGACATTTGAGCTATCTTCATAAATTGACAAATGAACAATGCTCATAATTGATAGATGAAGTATGCTCAGAAATAACAAATGAGCTATGCTTATCTTTTGACAGATCGGCTCTACTTATAAAATTTACCAACGGGATTTACTTGTCTCAACAAAATTAGATTTGTTTATAAACATTGCATAGCTGCTTGGTTCAAATTGAGTGGTAAATTTTATTCAGCTGCTACAAAAGAAATCGCATCTTAGAATTACATGCCAAATAGTGCTTGGCTGGTGGCCTATTCTAGTTCAACTGCTAGTCGTTCTGGATTTTTTCTTTTTCGCGCAACCTAATTTCATGTTTCATTTTTTTTCTTTATTGCGAGTGAAATTTATTATTTGTGAATACGCACGGAGATGCGGTTTGATTTTTAACGTGATAGAGTCATTTGTCCCTAAAAATTTGAATTCTGATAAAAAAAAAAAAAAGTCATCGTTAACAGCCTTCTTGTAGAGAATTTTAAGTAGGAATTACAGCGGGGAGATGGAGATGAAAATGGAGAAGCTATAGATGGGATCAGTACCTGAAAACCCATGTAGTCATGGACGGCGGTGAGGCATTTGTGGCCGGGAGGCTTGCCGGGAGAGACGCAATGGACGGTGACGCCGAAGGCCTGAAGCACTTGAAACGGCACCATCACTTCATAGTCCTCCATGTACTCCCCGCATAGTATCAGCGCTGCTTTCCCATTTCCGACGCTTCCCATTTTCATTTTCCTTCTCCTGACTACCGTCCACCCTCAAACCACTACTCCCATATTAGAACATTATCTCTTTTGGCCCTTGGCCCATGAATGTTTCTGACAGTAGTTTTTGTCTATCCTCATCAAAATCTGTGGCAAAATGAGCACGTATTCCAGAATATATAATTTTAAATATTGAAGTTGACCATAAGTTGAAAGAAAAAACAATCGTTGAAAGGTCGTTGAAAGTGGGATAGGCTGATAGCTACAGACGAAGGGATCACATGCTCACCTACCAGAGAGAGAGAGAGAGAGAGAGAGGGTTTCGCGCGTTCAATGATGGGGGGTTAGGGGACAGTCGGTCAGACGGGCTTTAAGCGATGCGGCACAATCGCCGATGCGGAGTGGCGGTACATGATAAGTTGCGATGTTTTGATTAAGAAACATGATCATGGTGTAAGCCTCCGTTTAAAAACACTTTTAAGAAAAGTATTTATAATACTTAAAAAAAATATATTTGTTCAAAAAATAGCATTTAACTTGCACTCCAATAAATATTTATATTGTATTTGGGTGTATGAATTTTAAATTTTAAATTTTAATTTAGATGAATTTAGGTAAATTTTAATATAATTTTGTATTATATTTTGATACACACAATTGATAGACGCGCGCTTATAGAATTAGTAAGCCTCAAAAGTTATAAGACCACTATTTGATGACTCACATAATCATCGCCCTTAGGTTATCTATAACTTCTGGTACATTTGTCGTTATTGATATGTTGTATAACGGCCTTTAAGTTATCCATAACACCCTAAACAAAATGGTATATTCATAAATATCAAACTGAAGGAGGGTCCGCCTCCATCGCTATAAAAAGGGGATCCAAGGAGAAAGTAAGGATCTCATTCTCACTCACTCTTCGCTTGGTATACCTCTCATTCCTTAATTTAGGCATCGAGGTGATCCCTCGAAATACATTCTGAGTCATCAAGTCATTATTGTTTGATTCCTTTCAAATGGTCGCAATCAAAGGACGGTTTAACAAAAGACATTTGATTCTTGACCGCAATACATATTATTGAAATCTAATATAAATCTAAATTTAAAAGCTATCCAAAAATAAGATTATTATAAAAACATATTTTTCAAAACTACTTATTTAAGAATGATTTGAGTGAATTTTGAGAAGTAATTTAAAATAACTTTTTTATCATTAATTTAAAAAATATTTAAAAAATAGTGATAATTTTATAATTTTAAAAAGTATATTAGAAGATATATATTGTTTTATTATGTATTGATTAATAATAATTCAGTTCAAGAATAAAGAAGAAGAACAATTTATTAATTTAAATTAATATTAAAAAATATAAAAATACCAATTTAATAAATAATATAATTTTCACATAAATTAATATGACAATCATATATTTTAAATATATATTAAGAACAAGCTTGTTGTTAATCACAAAAATAATATTATATTATTTTTACTTAATAAAAATATTTAAATGTTAATTAAAAATAATAATTAACATAGTTACTAATTAAATTTATAATTAAAAATATTTTATTTTTAACTTAAATTATATTAGAAATTAATATATTGTGATAACCCAAAAAAACAAAAAAACACACCACCTGAATCCATCAATTATACAATCCTTTGCTTCCTCTTCATCCAATAAGACCAGCCACCCCTCCGCTTCAATTATATGAATACATATATATATATATATATATATATATATATATATATATATATAATATGTTTGATTGAAAGGTTCACTCCACATACTGTTAAAGAAAAATAATAAAATAATAAAGATGGTTATTAAGTTAGTGTCAATACGTAGGTATTTCTCTATTAGGATCCTTGATTTCATGTTTGATGCCTAAAAAAAAAAATCTTGTCTAAACAAGTATTCAAAGACCATTGCGGCTCAGCTGCTCCCTAACGGTCCTAAAAAAAAAAATCTTGTCTAAATAAGTGTTCAAAGACCATTGCGGCTCAGCTGCTCCCTAACAGTCGATCTGATCGAAATGAAATTTTATAGGATAAACAGAGTACACACAATTGGTGCACATATATAAATACATATGTAGAAACTTGAATCCGAAAAATAAAAGAAAATAAATATAAAAGAGAGAAACAAAGGAAAATAAAAGAAAAAGGAAAGAAGTTAGTTGGCAAGGCCAAAACCGTTGATGGTTTCAAAGAGTATGAGAAAAACTGTCACCGGTTTTGGGTCAACTAGGTGAGTCAACCACAAAACCATCTACGATTTTGTGGGTACAGGGAAAACCGTCGACGATTTTCTCCTGAGCTACCCACCTATAAATATAAGTGAGCTCATTTTTTTAGAAGATTTCAAAAGCCTCTTTTGAGCTCTACTAAGGTTTTGGGATTTCTTCACTATAAGACTCCTAGGGTTCCCTCTTACTCCCGGTTCACTCTCTCTTCTCCCGGCTCATAGGATCTCGTGTTTCTACTGGTTCGAAAAGTTAGGGTTTTGGGTTTTTGGTCCATTTCGATTTCTTTTTCGAAATCAAGTAAGGGATTAAGTTAAGTCAGTTTTTTTAATGAATTTGAACTGTTTGAAATGTTTTTGGTGTAAGTATATTTACGTTTTCAGTTGTTGCTTCAAAAATCAACTGTTCAAAATAAACTTTTTCAAACCTAGGATATATGCTATGCTATTTTGAATAAAATGAATGGTGGGAAGTTTGGTTGACCTTGTAAACTAAACATACTGTGTTCTTGGTTGCCTACGGGCTACGTTTAAAGAAATGAAAATTTGTGTGGCAGGTGAATGATATGTAGGTACTATTTTATAACCGAATTTGTAAATGTTTGTGAAATACTGGAACTGTATGTGGAAACATAGGGATTTGATATGACGGCCGCAAGGGTTGGGATTTGATATAGCGGTTGTAAGCCAAGTTTTATATGACGACCGTGAGGGCCAGGATTATGTTTAGCAGCCATGAGCCGAGATGTATATGATGGACGGGAGCCGAGTTTTATAATATGACAGATTTTATATGAAATGAGTTGAAATACAGTTTTTATTACTTAAATTGCATAATATGCTTTAAAAACCCTGAGGACCAGTTATGTTATGAGCACGGTACCGTTGTTAGAGATTCAGTATTTGATCATGTATGCCCACACTGTTCTAGATGAAAGTGTAGGGTGGTTTCAGCCGATTAGCCTCAGTAGAGGGTGTACCTTCCCTGGAAGTCCGAACTTTCAGGATGTGATAGTGCAATCGGAAACCCGCAAGTAAGTTACGGATGACGTTTGTCACAGGGAATGTCTTTTATGCATATCTGTAAATTTATGTAAATAATGTTACTTAATTACTAAATTGTTTATACTATGGAAACGAGACGAGTATTTTCAACTATATAAAGTGAGTACAATGTAAAGTAACTATTTTCGATTAAATAAATAATGGATGTTTTCTGTAAACACCAAATGCATGCTGACGACACACTGATATTAACTTAATCTTTCTTACTAAGAAGTGTATGTTGACCTTATAGGTCACGTCCGATTTTGATTATGACAAATACTCATTGTATCTAATGAGTATTTGAGACTTGTGCAAGAACTTAAATTATTAGATCATAATGCACGTGAAAGCAAGTGAAGCTTGAAGACCTTATTCTCATGTTGTATTATAGTTCATTCATGTAAAGGATCTGTAATTGTAGTTAGGGCTTTTCTGTATGTAATAATTACACACATCACATGCATGATATAATACGTAAGCTCAAACCAAATACAACCTAAAGTGACCTTAGAAAGACCTTAGGGTTTATCCTTCGATCGACCGAAGTCGACCAATGTCAGATTTTTTCGGTGTCTTCAAAAGGACCCAAATGACCCTAGGATACTCACCATTGCACCTATGAATGTTAGGCACTTAAATAGGGTTTGTGTAAATCATAATAGAACCGAAATGCACACTTTGTGCACTTTCAGTTAACCGACCTTGGCAATTCATTCTGCCCCGATCGACCGAATCCGGCCTGAGTCAACAATTTGACCTTGCCCAGTCGACCGAACCCAGGTCTAGGTCAATGGTTGACCAATGCCCCGGTCGACCGAACCATTGTAGTTCAAATCCCTTGGTCGACTGAAACCTCCTAAGCTCAACAATTTGACCACCTGGTCGACCAAGCCAAAATTGAATACCAATTACCTAGTCGACCAAGGGTCCTCGGGAGAAATCCCAACTGTCTAGTCGACCGAATCATTCAGTTCAAAATGGCATGGTCAACCGAACCTCGGTAAAATGAAAAAATCGCCTCGAACATATATGTTCGGTCGACTGAGTCCTTAGTTCAAATTTGTCCCGGTCGACCAAGCCATATGAACTTCGGTCGACCGAAATGGTTCTGGTCAACCGGACCTCTCGGGTTGCTGTGAATTTTTACCGTGGTTAATAATTTTAAAACAAGATTAAAACGGCTAATACATCATTAAACTTTTCTAATAATCTCAATCATGTCCCCAACGATTATAATTCTTCGGGTGTCTATAAATACCCCTTCATTTGGGAAAATTAGCAACTTCATTAGCAAACAAAATAAAAATTTTCTCTCAAGCAAAAATACTCTCTTCTATTCCTACTGCTCATATTCTCACTCATACCACTCAAACTTACCTTCTTCAAGTTTCCATATCCTCTATAAGTGTGTTGAGTGTTTGTGAGAAGAGGTTTGCTCTCTCATTGTTGTGAGATTGATTTGATTTTCATTGAGAGCTAAACCTAAGTGTTCTTAGGGAGCTTTGCTCATAAGTCTATCCTAAGAAGACTTGTTTAAGCTTCTGAGTGTTGCATTCGTATTGTAATATCTTAGGAAGCTTATATTTGTTTTTGGCTTGCAAAAACATTTTCAAACTTACTCAAATATCTTATGAAATTTTTATTGATATATTTGTGAAAAGATATTTGTGTTTGTGATATTAATCTTTGTGGCAATATTTATTCAAGTATACATCATTTTCTAAATACAAAGATTGCATATCCTTTCAAAACCAAGCATATACACTATTTGAAGTGATTGACATATTCTGTTATTTGGAATATTTGAAACTTGCATGATATCTTTGTTTAAGCATCTTGATTGAGAACATCCTGAAATATAAAGATTGCTTGTTGACACTCTCACGTACGCATTACATTGATAGAAAATATATCTGAGAGTTGAAATACTTTACTACACTGAACTTACATATTAAATCATTGTGGTGTATGTGATTGAACGCATATAGGTACATATCTGCTTTACTTGAAAGCAATTTTATCCGTACCATTGATTGTAAAATCTAAGTGATTCCAAGCGTGACCTGAGGGAGTGGTAATCTAACCCGGTAAGGATTGCTATAAAGGTTGAGGTCAGTCCTATGCTAATTAACCTAATTTGTATAAGTGTCGCTCCACCCGTTTAAGTGAGCAACTATAGTGGCAATCCTTGTGTTTGTTAGCCAAGGCGGGGACGTAGGCAATTGGCCGAACCTCGATAACATTTTTGTGTGTCACTCTTACTTTATTATTTTTCTAGTGCATGTGTTTTTAATTAAATCGCTTCATTTAATTTCTGATATATTTATATTACTTGCACTGGATTGACCATAGGGTTATGAAAATATTGCTGTTAGGAGGAATACCTAAAGGTTAAATTTTAAAAATATCAATTCACCCCCCCTCTTGGGATCACGTTAAAGCTAACAATTGGTATCAGAGCCACGTAGCATAGACTAGTTGTTATTTTGCAAAAAAGATCACATATGGCTCATAACTCCGTGACCCTTTTTCCTGAGGGACCATCTTCCACACGACCTCCTATTTTTACTGGTGTTAATTACACCTTCTGGAAACAGAGGATGCGCATCTACCTTCAGAATACTGATTGGAAGGTGTGGAGGATTGTCTCCAAGGGAAACTATGTCCCTATGAAAACTGAGGGTGCAGCTAGGGTTCCTAAGACTAAGGATGAATATGATGATGATGATATGAAAGTTGTTAGTCTTAATGTCACTGTCATGAATATTTTATACTGTAGTCTTAACGTAAATGAATTTAACCGGATTATGGCATGTTCTACTGCAAAAGAAATATGTGATAAGTTAGAGGTCACATATGAGGGTACTAGAGATGTGAAAGACAGTATGATAGATATGTTGACCAGTGAGTATGAGGCCTTTAGGATGAATGTAGGTGAGTTCATTCAGAGCATGTACACTGGATTCACACACATCACAAGCTCACTGCATGCATTAGGAAAGACATATCCCACATATGAGATGATTAGGAAGATCCTTAGAGGCTTACCTCCTGTTTGGGAAGCCAAGGCTATGGCCATTGCTGAGGGTAAAGACCTTAAGGTCATGACCTTAGATGAATTGATATGTTCCTTGATTACTTATGAATTGTCCATAAATGAAAGACTTAATGAGCATAATAGGGTTAAGAAAGTAACTGCACTGAAAGCATCTAACAACACATCTAGTGAGTGCAGTGAGTCTGACACTGCTGATGAAATAGTCATGCTAACCAGAAAGTTTAGCAGATTTTTCAAGAAGAACAGGAAGCCATTTAAAAAATATAGAGACTCTACTAATGAGAAGGGAGAGTCCAGCAAAAGAAAATAAAAATCAAATGCTCCTACGTGTTATAACTGCAACAATGTGGGGCACATCAAAGCCGACTGCCCACTGCTGAAAAAGGAGGCTAAGAAAAAGAAGAAAGCCATGAAGGCTGGGACTTCATGGGACCAATTCAGTAGCAGCGACTCGGATTCAGATCATAGTGACACAGAGGTCGCTAATTTGTGCTTGATGACACACGAGGATGAGGTATTGTCTTCTAGTTCATCATCTTCTTGTTATTCATCTAATGATTGTGATTCTAATTGCATGCCTACATTTAGAGAATTACAGTTTGAATATATTCGTGTTTCAAAAATTGTTAGGCAAAATGACCAAAGAGAATAATGATTTGAAAAAGAAATTTAAAAATTGGTCAAAATTATTTAATATGGCAAAAACCTCTCATGCCTCTATTTTAAAAGAAAATTATGCTACTATTGTTGAACTTGAGAGAAAATTGGAGGATAGCTCCAAAATCATTTTCAAACTCACTAAGGGGAAAGAAAATTTTGAAAAATTACTTGGTGCCCAAAGAAATTCCTTGAGTAAAGAGGGTCTTGGTTTTAATGGTATTAAAAATATTAGACGACCTAATCTTTACTTAGGACACTTTACACGTGAGTCAAAATCTCATATTCCCCCTAAAGAACCTAAATGTAGATTAAGGTGTTTTAAATGTAAACAAATTGGTCACATTCAATTTGATTGTCCACTTAGGAATAAGCATGCTAGAATTAGGAAGGTATGGGTAGTTAAGGGAGATCCTGCTACTAACCCCCGTGGACCCAACAAAATTTGGGGACTAACATCAGTTATTTAGCTTATTTTGCAGGTATGCCTAAGATCGTCCTCCTCCAAGGACCGGTGGTACTTAGATAGTGGATGCTCACGGCACATGACCGGCGACAAAGGAAAATTCATTTCAATTGTTCCCAAGGATGGAGGCTATGTGATGTATGTTGGGAGAATGTTTCATTATTTTCACTGCATTTATTATGATGATTATGGTATCAGGTACTCAGACATCACTAAAGTAGCACCTTGGGCCCACATGGTGGGTCAAGGCGCTACAAGTGGTATCAGAGCCTAGGTTTGCTAGATTCTGCAAACTTTGGCAATAGATAATTACCAGAGTATAGGTTGAGACAATTTAAGGATGAGAATGGGTAGGTTAAGCAAGTCTTAGTTTGGAAGCTTAGAGACAGTAACCTTTCAACGGTCTTCTTTGTTTTTCCTAAAATGACGATTTCAGGAAAATCACGGTAAATCCATCGATAATTTCATTTTTGGGTCAAGAGATTGGAACTTGGAAAATTAAGTGGGAATGTTAGGATTGGGTGAGTATATGTTAGTCCCGGAGTTGTGGTTAGGAACCGATATGTTTATTTGACTATGTGTATACGAGTAACAGAGGGTAGTATGGTTTGTAGGAAGCAAACTATCAACGGTTTCCTGGGGGGAATATAAAACAGTCGACGATTTTATTCAAAGGAGGTTCTTTGTAATTTAGGTTTTCCGTCGACGTTTTTGGAACCCTTTACAAAAATCATCGACAATTTTGTGGCAGGAATGTGTGAATGATTCTTTCTAATTGCGAACTTGTATGTTATATTATTGGTCATTCCATACTTGCATCAACCATGATAAATGTGGAATTTCTAAGTCGGTTTCTATCCTATCTTTAGGATGGATCCCAGGGGAAAGGAGATCATGACTAGAGGGGATAATCATGTGGAAACCTTTAGCGAAGATGACGTTAAGGCCTTGGCAGTGCTACGCAGTATACCACAGCAGGCTAGGAAGGAAACTCGAAGGGATTCCCAAGAGCAGGGTCAACTAGCGGTTGATAGAAGCTGCATGTTCTAGCAGTTTAGTCGGATGAATCCACCGGCATTTTTCGGAGGACTGAACCCGATTGCGACTAAAGACTGAGTTTAGGAGATGGAGGAGTTGTTGGACTACCTTCCTTATTCATAATGGTGCTTCCAGACTTATTCTCTTTTCAAAATATTTTTCCTTTATTTTACTTTTTCAAAATTAAATTGAAGTGGCAACTCCAGTTATGAAACAAATAGGTAAGTTAGAGAACCAATGGTCTGGTTGTCTATCTTACTTAATTTTCAACCAGACACCAAACAAGTCGGCAACTAAAAGAAGCTACCTAAATCCAGTGTCAACTGCCTTAACGACTTCACTAGGGACTTTTGAGAGTCGAGTCACCTCTTGTGTGACTGTGTGTTTTTGGTTGTGTTTATGTATGGTTGTATATGTTTTCTGTGTTTATGTTGTGTAGGTTATTAAAGAAGTGCTCCCAATTCACACATCTACACTACACCACACAAGCTGTATTCTTGGACTCCTATCCCTTTAGGTTGCAGGAGAAGGAAGAATTAGTGAGACCTTCATGGGGATTAGTCCTCCATATACGTCTTATGAAAATTCCTTCACTCGGTTTGTTCTCTTTGAAGAAAAATCGGAAGGCTTAGAAGTTATGTGTCGTGTAGAGTTTAATCATCAGCTAGAAAACTTTATCTTATACCCTAAGATAAATCTTTACTCAGTGTTTGGAGGAAAACAATATGCTAAGATGCATAGAGCCATAGACATGATCCTTAGGGGCATGTTAATATTTCATGATGTGCATTTGTCCTTACTTGTGTTAGAAATAAATTGCATACGTATACAACATGTCGATGAGACCGGTTAGAGTTATAGAGGAGGCGTACCATTCAAAGAGACAATATGTAGTTGAGATAGATGTTATTCCATCAAATTATTAGAGAACTTTACTAGATAGAATGAAACTTTGGGTGAGAAAGCAAGACATGACTGAAATTATAAGTTGTTGGAACTACTTGTCGAAGGATAATCAGAGGAGGTTCATAGTTGATTATGGTCGCGTCATGGATATGCTTCAAGTTGATGTTGATTGGAGAGTCCTTGATTTCATGATCTAGCATTGGGCCCCTATATACAGATGTTTCACTTTTGGACCGATTGACATGGTTCTACTCATTAAAGAGTAAGAGAAGTTGTTGTAGAAGTTGAAGTCAGCTCATGATCAATTTTCATTTTTTATCCAAACATTTATCAAACATGAGCTTTGATTAGAGCCATTAGAGGCAAAGCTGAGGAGTTGGCTGGGAAATTTTAAAAAAAGGGAGAGACTAAGGGATGACATTAAAGCAAGCTATAAGAAGCTCTTTAGGGGGCACCTTGATGATCCACGTCCTAGGTTCAAATTTCATCTTTTGGCTTTGGCAATATATGGCCTTGAGGGCGGCACCTCCATTTATTTATTAATACACCCTCACTTTTGGCGGAAGAATACCGTAGTTACAAGTTAAAACAAACCAACCAAACTAGGACAACAAAACTAAACATAACTAACAAAGGAGATAAAAACATAAAAACAACCAAAATCAAAATGAAATACATCAAACGAAACTCTAGAGTTGAACTAACAACGAACAGAAACGAGACCCCACCTATCCATCCGAAGAATACCTTTTAGATAACGTAGTAGAAGGTGTTGTTCTTCATAGATTACATTATTTCCCATTTCTCCTTCTTTAGCAAGAAAATCAGTCGCACTGTTGCCTTCCCTATATTGATGCATCACCATGACATTCACTCCTTCTAACTCTGCCACGAGCTCCTCTCAAAATTTTCAAAGATACCACAAAGTATATCTACCTTTTCGAAACTAATCAATTACAATTCGCGAGTCACTTTCAATAATCACATTAACATAATGCCAACGTTTGCACAAACGAATTTCTTCTCTGATTGCTTTTAATTCTGCACTATTATTCGTACCATTACCAAAATAACTTGAGAAAACCGCTTTTACCATGCCATGGCAATCCCGAATAATTCCTCCACCTCCTGAAGTACCCGGATTGCCTCTACAACTCCCATCATAATTAAGTTTTATCCACCCTACTGGAGATTTAACCCACGAAATAATTTTTTCCAGGCCTGTCGCAAACTCCCTGATGTTTAATTTGAAACTCATTCAAAATCTTAATGTCCGACTTCTTCAATTTTTGAAAAGAATTTGTGCTCTCAGCAATAAAACTAACCCAAAATCAAACACTTCTCCACATCTGATCTGCACTTTGATAAACTCCTTCCATTCTCGCTTTACATCTTCGATTCCAGAGGCACCACGTAATCAAACACGGAATCAACCCGATTAAAATACATTTAATAGACGATTTTTGAATATAGTGGAACCAATTTGCCATTTTGTTTTTCTAGGGAAAAGATTGTTGGAAAGGAATCCCGAGCGCCACACTAGTCCGACGTCAAACCTCTGAAGCCACCTCACCTAAAGAAAGAATGTCAAAACCAGTCATTCCACAAAAAATTATCACTTCTGCTCCTCACTGCCTCATAAGCCGTTTTTGTAGAAAACTTACCGTCCAGGGCAGACTTCTTGACAAAAACATTCTACCCACTTTTACCCGCCGCCACCTGGTACAAAATTTCCCATGTTTTATCAACACCAATCAATTCCCGTAATAAATCAGAATTCCAATTATTATTTAGCCAGCAATCCTTAATACACAGTTTCTTATTCAATTGCGCATATTGTTGATTATGGAGTTGCTATGTTGGTTTTTGAGATGGAGCATAAAGGGCAAGCACCAATTCCCACCTTCATTGCCTAGAACTCTCCCCACTTAACTTCTATTTATAGAAGGGGAAAGGGTCATTACTCTACTACACACAAATGTTATATGTCTAGTTTATGGGGTATGTCATATCTCATTTGTTCAAGAGTGCATTCATAGGAGGACAGAACCCTTTATAGGACTATGCTATAGGGCATCAAAAGATTGATACAACTACTATACTTGAGAGTTTAGGGGGTTAAGATGGTCAGATGGTTGGGTAAGTGGATGCTTATTTGATCGACGCCGTTAAGATGTGGAGATTTTCCTTTTCAAATTATCCTAGATCATCTGATACAGTCAAAAATGACAAAAATAAGTAAAAAAGTCTTAAATATATAATAAATGCCAGAGAAGGAAAATTAGCACTTGCCGGTCTTCGTTTCGGTCATTTGGTCAAAATGACCATTGACAACCCTCTTCCTCCTTGATTTGTTCCATTTTAACATAAGTTACAACACAAATGGATTAATGAACTTATAGCACTATATATATGTGTGCATGTGTGTGTGTGTGTGTGTGTGTTCAAGAAGAGAGATTGAAGAAAGAAGTAATTTTCTAGTTAAAATGAACAAGAAACAACCACCCATTAAGTTTGACTAGTATATAGGCATGACCCTAGTAAGACATTAGCCCAATATGAGCCTGAAATGTGCAGTAGCCCATCATTGATAGGCATGTGCATGAACTCAAAATGAGAAAATTTAAGAAAATTACTCCTAAACCCTAAAAGCCTTTTAGGTCTAATAGTGGGGGCCACTAGTGAGAGGGATAATAATCAAACCATAATGAAAATGGTAACCCCTTATTACCTATTACGGATGGGTAACCCCCTTATAATGATAATATTAACCTCCTAATAAACTTTTCACAGTAACAAGAGTAATTCTCCTAATGAATTGAGTTGTAAACTGTTTTGGAATAAGCTTATAAAGAGGTGGCAATGAGAGAAGGAAGGTGGCAATGAGAGAAGGAAGGTAGGTATTCTTTTACCTAAATTGTAAGATCAATTATATTCTATCTCCAACACTAATTTAAGCATTGGAGATGGCCCTCGGAGGCCATTGGGGTTCTCCCAAGCTTTTCCTCAATTTCATAGTTGTAAGTGCAAACGATAGATGTCAAAGGACTATTGATGCAATAATTGGAATTCGACTTAGACCAATTTTTGCATCAAAACTTGCATTATATCATGGCAGTGAATTATGGTTAACATAATATTATAATATTATAATATATTACATCATAAATTATATTATTTTACACAGAAAATTTTTAATGAATTTCATCATATAATATAATATTATCGGATGCTATCATAATATTTAGTAAAAATAATTGCAATATTAAAACCAAAGGGAAATATTCTTATGTCACAATAATAAAATACTATTCCGATAAAATATTTTATTATAATTATAATAATAATAATCTGTTATAATTAGTGTTAAAATAATCCAATAATATCAAAATAATTGTTATAATAGTACAATAGTATTATAGAAGAGTTTAAATATGTTATAGTAATTTATGCTATAATTATTTTAATGATATTGTATGTGATACTATTATAATATTATTGCATAATATTTTCTTGTAAATATATAGCAAGAAATTTTTATTTTTTTTGTTATAGTTATTATTATTGATGGTTGTGGTGGTACTGGTAGTAGTAATCCTCATTAAACCAATACTTATTTTTCAATATTGCCAAACATCAGTTTTAACTTTTTAGAAGTTATGGCAAAGTACTTAATTGGCAATACTTAATAAGTACTAATTTTAATTCACTACATAATGTTTGAACAAACTTTAAAAGAAAGTATAACCTAATATCAACTACAAATTAATAATACGAACCTTTGGATGGAACAACTTTTAATCCTCCTCGATGCTGAAACTGGAATGAAATAAAAATTTATATGATAAATATGTAAAATTATAAAGACGAATTTCATTTCATTTTTTATAAGTAAGATAACTATAAATAAAAACAATCACCTGTCTCAAAGTGTTCCCCACACTGTTCCCCCAGCTCCGAATTGATCACAACTGTTGATCTTAAAAAAGATTGTGACAGTTGCAATTTGTTGAACGAGGACCACATTGGAATGGGTAATCAATCAACACTGGTACACTGTTAGGTAAAAGTGAAATAGAATGGAATACAATCAATTATTTTATATCTACATATTTACTGTACAGATTTTTTTGTTCCCATTTCATTATTAGGTCACTCTACACAGCAAAGGAAATTGGATAAAATAAAATTTTGAATGTAGAACACATAAATAAATCAAATGATTGGATGACAAATTCAATACAAACTGTTCGTGCACAAAATGTGTAGTTAGTAGAAAGTGATGCTACAAGTTCCCCATTACACAAGAAGGCCGGCAGCTATCCTCAAAGAAAATACATTTCACAAAGTAGAAGAAAGGCATAAAACACTGCTCCACGATCATACTTCTAAAAACAAGGTCAACGCCCAACAGCAATAATAACAGAGAATCTCTCTCTCTCTCTCTCTCTAAAAGAGAAGAACATAAATATTGTGAAAGCAGCATATTCAAGACCACATCCCCCTCAAACTGTCACACTTCATGCTCAATCAAGATGAAGCCCAACAGCTGAATCGCCTAATCAATAGACTGATGATGAAAGAAGCCAAACCTCTTATACAGACAGGATGCAGAAGTCCAATTCACTTTGGCAGAGTGAAGTTGGCATGCTTTGAAATTCTAGTTTGCTTGCGGAGAAAGCCACCTGAATTGGGACTCATAACAGCAATTAATATACAAAAATTCGGGTAACATAATTATGTACATAATTGAACCAATGAACTAATAAATAGCCACACTAAAAGAAAAGAAAGAATAATCAAATAATATGGATTAGGGAAACAACTCAAAAGCCATAATTCGGGCCCATGGCCAAAAACAAGCCTAATCATCCTAGTTTACATTTGGACTTCAAGATTTAATTTGCAGATTACAATTCCCAAATATTTTATGCCTAGTAATCACAGAAATCCACCTTGTCGAGAGAAAATAGTATTACCAGCTGGAATGACCATTTCTGGTTAAAGAACTAAAGATTCCAAGATTACTAGTGAAACCAAAAGGGGGATGCCCTCCTCGAGATTACCAATTTACAAGTAATCTTGCAAGATGCCTTAAACGCAGCACACTGTTTCAGAAATTAAAGATGATTTTTGAGCAATGAAAATTTGTGCAAATTTAAAAAATCACAACTAGGCTTCTATAATTCACTTCAACAAAAGCATTAAATTTCTTACATGGAACACTTATAAAGTCATCTAAAATACCTAAATTCAAAATACAAACTGCTCAGTGAGGAGTCCTCGGCCAATTGTCCAATGAGGGGTTCATAAACCAAGAAGAATAAAGCCAAGCATATCAACTAGAAAGTAAAACTAAGTTCTCATTTGGGCCAAGCATTGCATTTTGGTGAAAAATAAAACAGAAAAAAAAAACAAAGAAACCAGCATGTTCATGGATAACTCATACTGGGAGGAATTCTTTCAAGGAGACGGAAAGAGAGGAGGATAAGTGGGTTTCGTTGAAGAATGAGTCGGAGAATATGATTTCTTAAGGAAAGGGGTTGGAAGCAAATAACAAATATTAAATGGGTGAGAGATGGAGATTGTAATTCAAAATTTTTCCAAGTTGGCTAATGGGAAGATTTCTTATCCTTGTTTGAATACGAATGACCAAAATTTTTTCTTGAATATCTACACTGAGTAGGATGCATGCAGGCCTATGATTGAGGATTTGGATTGGAACATGTTGGAGTCGGTGGCTCATATTGAGTGGAATACATACTCGGGGGAAAGCATGGTGAAGCAAGAACAAGGAAGCTAAGCCGTAGAAAGAAATCGTCGACAGTTTGGTCAACGGTTTGGTCTCAAGAGATAACCTTCGAAAGTTTCCTTGAAACCGTCGACAGTTTCAGTGTATTATTACAGAAGTACTTTAGATAATTTCTAAGTCTTCTGTACACATAGGGTTAGCATATAAACATTATTTTGTAACCGTTGGTTGATACGATAGTGAAAATCAGCCGTTTGCTCCCTTCAACGTAGGCACATTGCCAAACCACGTAAATTCTTGTGTCGTGTGTTTTTATTACTTTCCTTTATTCTCTTTGTGATTGATTGGTTTCGTATTGTTCATCGTTGATTGCTGCATTGCTACATTGCGCATTGGAGTTTACTTTACACAACAAATTGGTATCAGAGCTATTGGTTGCAATGGCTGGGATTTCTTCTGCAAAGTTCGATGTTGTTGAGTTTGATGGAATAGGAAATTTCAAACTTTGGCAAAGGAGGGTTAAGGACTTGTTCGTCCAGCAAGGTATGACGAAGGCACTATATGGAAAACAGTCAGAAGGCATGGACGACATGAGTTGGAAGGAGTTGAAAGCAAACGTCGTGGCTACTATCAGGCTTTGTCTGGCCGATGATGTGATGTATCATGTCATGAATGAGGAATCGTCAGCGGCAGTTTGGTTGAAACTGAAGAGCCGGTATATGTCCAAGTCATTGACGAACAAGTTGTATCTTAAGCAAAGACTGTATGGGCTTAAGATGGCAAAGGATTCGGATCTGAATTAACACATCAACATATTCAATCAGATCATCAGCGATCTGAAGCAGGTTTATGTGAAGTTCAAGGACGAAGACAAGGCGTTGATGTTGCTGAATTATCTACCTACGTATCCTACGTATGAGAATCTGATTACGACTCTAACATAAGGGAAAGAAACTCTGGAGTTGGAGGATATCACGAGTGCCCTGTTGAGTTTTCATCAGAGGAAGAAAACTAGCGATGAGAATTTTCAAAATAAAAGGCTTGTGGTGAAAGGTAATCAAGATCGTGGGAGAAGCAAGTTCCAGAGTGGATCGAGTAACAATGAGGCTCGATCCAATTCCAGGAAAAGGGGGATGTATGGTGTTAGTGCGAAAAAAAGGCACATAAAAGCGGATTGTCCAGAGAGGAAGAAGGGGAATGCTGAAAATAAAGAAGGTTCATCAAACACGGCGAATGTAGGGGAAGAAGCAGACTGTGGGAGCGGTGATGGTGATATGCTCTCAGTTTCATCTGGTTCAGTTGGTTTTACAGATTCTTGGATCTTAGATTCAGCGTGCTTTTATCACATGACACCCAACAAAGACTAGTTCACCACTTACAGATTGGTGAATTATGGTCCTGTTCTGATGGAAAGCGATGCTTCATGCAAAGTTGTCGGAATGGGGAATATCATAATCAAAATATATGATGGTGTGGTGAGGACGTTATGCGATGTTAGGCATATACCATAGTTAAGGAAGAATTTGATTTCATTGGCCACTTCAGACTGTAACGGGTTTAGTTACAAGTTTGAAGGTGGGGTAATGAAGGTGAGTAAGGGTGTTCTGACTATGATGAAGGGGCAAAAAGTACCAGGGAATATCTAAACACTGCTAGGTACTACAGTTGTAGGTGGAGCTGCAGTTACAGAGTCCGAGTCAGATAGCACTATCTTGTAGCATATGCGGTTAGGGCATACGGGTGAGCGTGCAATGAAGGAGCTTCATAAAATAAGTCTTTTAAAGGGGGTCAAATCATGCAAGTTGGATTTCTACAGGTACTATGTGCTTGGGAAACAGAATATGGCCCAATTCATGGTAGCCACGCATAAGACGGAGGGAATACTCGACTACATTCATTCAGATGTTTGGGGGTCAATGAGAGTAGCATCGCGAGGAGGGCATATGTACTTCGTGAGTTTCATTGATGATTACTTACGAAAGGTCTGGGCGTACTTCATGCGGCACAAGTTAGAGACGTTTGTCAAGTTTAAATTGTGGAAAGCTAAGGTGGAAAACTAGACCGACAAAAAGATTAAGTGACTCGGGTCAAACAATGGCACTCAGTAGACAAATGCAAGCTTCAAAGAGTTCTGCGAGCAGCATGGCATAAGGAGACATTTTACAGTACGCGAGACACCACAACACAATGGTGTGGCAAAAAGGATGAACTGAACCCTAACTGAAAGGGCTCAGTGTCTCAAGTTGAATGCAAGGCTTGCTAAAAATTTCTGAGCCAAAACAGTGAGTATGGCGTGTTTCTTGAGTAACTGATCACCAAGGGCATCACAAGATAAGAAAGTTGCAGAGGAGGTGTGGACAAGAAGCGAGGTAGACTACTCTGGTTTGAGAGTATTTGAGTGTCCAACCTATGTGCACGTTCCTAATGAGGAGAGATCAAAATCTGAGGCAAAATCTAGGCGGTGCATCTTTCTGGGATATCAGAAAGTGGTGGAAGGGTTCAAGTTGTGGGATCCGGAAGCAAACAAAGTGGTGATTAGTAGAGACGTGGTTTTCGATGAGAAAGTCATGTTGCAATGTACTTAGGACGAAGAAGAAGAAGAGAAACAGGTGCCAAAAAATTGCAGCAACAATGAGCGTGTGGTGTAGGTGGAGTTAGAGACTCAAGGTGGAGATGACAGTGGTCAGGATGCAGGGAGTTCTAGCTCGAGTGACTAGAAACAGCATCGCAGTATAGCCGTAGATAGACCCGGACGCACTATCAGGCCACCGCCCCAGCTATGGTATTGATGATCTAGTGTCTTATGCACTTATCACTAGTAGTGGGGATCCTACTACATTTTAGGAGGCGGTGCACAGCCAAGAGAAAGGTAGATGGATGGGTGCCCTAGTGGAGGAGATGGAGTCATTGCATAAAAACTAGAAGTGGGAGTTGGTGGAGCTTCCAGCAGGGAAGAGGGCGATAGGATGCAAGTAGATATATAGAAGAAAACAAGCGGTGTCAAAAAAAAAAAAAAGAGAAATTCAAGATTCGGTTAGTAGCAAAGGGTTACTCAGAATGGAAAGGAGTTTATTACGAAGAGATCTTCTCCCCTGTGGTCAGATACACTTCCATCAGGGTAGTGTTGGGATTAGTGGCACATTACGACATGCATTTGAAGCAGATGAACATAAAGATAGCATTCCCCCATGGTGATCTGGAGGAACTGATTTACATGGTACAGCTAGAAGGGTACAGTCAGCCTAGACAAGAGCACTTGGTCTGTAAACTGAAGAAATCACTTTACAGGCTAAAGCAATCCCCGAGGCAGTGGTACAAACGGTTTGACTCCTACATGATCCATATTGGCTACAAGAGGTGTGAGTACGATTGTTGCATCTATGTGAGAAGTCTTGAGGACGGTTCACTCATATTTATGTTGTTTTATGTTGATGACATGTTGATTGCTGCAAGGAATATGACTGAGGTAAATTAGCTGAAGACTATTGAATAAAGAGTTTGACATAAAATATTTGGGTGCGGCCAAGAAGATTCTTGGGATGGAGATTCACAAAGACAGAGTTGTAGGGTGATTGTGGTTATCTAAGGGCAGTTATGTGGAGAAGGTGTTGGAGAGGTTTAGCATGATTAATGCCAAACCAGTGAGTACACCGTTAGTGAATCATTTTAGGTTGTCTACCGCCAAATGCCCAAAGACGGATGATGACATTCGTGACATGTTAAAGGTCCCCTATGCTAGTGCAGTGAGGTGTCTGATGTATGTCATGGTATGTACAAGGCTAGACCTGGCACAAGCTGTCAGCGTGGTGAGCAAGTTCTTTTCGAAACCAGGTTGACAGCATTGGGATGCAGTCCAGTAGATTCTCAGATACTTGAGGGGTACAATAGGATATGGCATTATGTTCAATAAACAATAGGGTGATCCTTCGGTGGTAGGATATGTGGATGCTAACTATGCAGGGAATTTGGATGATAGGAGGTCTACCACAGGGTACGTATTTACCCTTGTGGGAGGACCTATTTGTTGGAGGTCCATGGTGCAGTCACTTGTTGTTTTATCTACTACTGAATCGGAATACATGACAGTGGCTAAGGCTGCCAAGGAAGCGTTGTGGCTTACAAGATTGGTAAAGGAGCTGGGTATCGAGCAAGGTGGAGTTCGGCTACCATATGATAGTAAGAATGTCATCAATTTGGCAAAGAACCAGGTGTTTCATGCGAGGACAAAGCACATAAATGTGTGGTTTCATAGGATTAGGGAACTGGTTGATTCTGGTGAACTACTACTTGAGAAAGTTCACATGTCTGAGAATGCAACTGATATATTGACAAAGTCTGTTACAACAGACAAGTTCAAGCATTGCTTGGACTTGATTAATGTCTCCAGGTGCTAGATGGGAGGCGTCCCAATCTACTGTCCCAGGTGGAGTTGCGGGTTATGCTTTTGTATTTCTCCTAAGGGATGAATATTCACTAAAGTGGATATTTTTGGAGTATGTGGCTCATATTAAGTGAAATACATGCTCGGGGGAAGGCATGGTGAAGCAAGAACAAGGAAGCTGAGTTTCAGGAAGAAATCATCGATAGTTTGGTCGACAGTTTGGTCTCAGGAGATAACCGACGACGATTTCAGTTTGCATAATTCATTCTTAGCATTAAACCATCGACAGTTTGCTGAAACCGTCAACGATATTGTTCGGCGCTAATTACAAGATTTGAATTAGGAAGATCAGTAGATTGGGGATTTCAGAGGATTTTCTTTCGGGAATTACTACAGGAGTACTTTAAAATAATTTCTAAGCCTTCTGTACGCATAGGGTTAGCATATAAACATTATTTTGTAACCCTTGTTTGATACGATAGTGAAAATCAGCCGCTTGCTCCCGTGGACATAGGCACATTGTCGAACCACATAAATTTTTGTGTCATGTGTTTTTATTACTTTCTTTTATTCTCTTTGTGATTGATTGGTTTCGTATTGTTCATCGTTGATTGCTACATTGCACGTTCCAATTCAATTTGTGTTTTCGCTACGCATTGGCGTATACTTTGCACAACATAATCCTATTTCTAAATACCAGGTGATTTGGATAGAAAGATCTTTTGAGGAGAAGGGACGACATCTCTATTTGGGATAGAGCAGGATAAGCATTCTGCTTTTAGACCTATTAGCTTAATGATTGGTTTGTGTAAGATTATCGCTGAAGTGTAGGATAATAGGCTGAGTGTAGTGTTAGCAAGACATGAATGTTGATGAATAATACCTTTAGAAGCCAAAAATACCTAAAACTCAGTAAACACATATTCACCACTAGTATCTGTGCATAATGTCTTAATAGAAGCAGAAAATTGATTGTCGACATATGCTAAAAACTCAGTGAAAGTACGAAAAACTTAAGATTTAGAGCGAAGAAAGTAGACCCAAGTAAATCTGCCATGATCATCAATGAAAATCGCATAGTATTTAAATTTTTTATGTGAACTAACCGGGGAAGGTCCCCAAACATCACTATGGATAAGATCAAAGCACTAAGAAGCTCTACTAGCATGCAAAGGGAAGGGAAGAGTTTTGCTTTTACCAAGTTTGCAAGAGGCACCGTCAAGAGATAAAGAAGAACGTTCTTTATTACCAAGTAAACCGGAGTTCAATACATGAGATAAGATCTGAGTATTGGGATGGCCTAAACGACGATGCCACACTATACTAAGATCTGAAGCATTATTACAATAAAAATACTTAATAGAAGAAACTGGAGAACGTGCCGGAACAGGCAAAAGTAGTGGAAAAAAGAGCCCCACTTTAGGTCCCTTCGCAATCGACTCCCCCGTTGCCTGGTATTGCACATAGAACCATTACTAGAAAAATTAACGGCACAATTGTTATCAACTAATTGACCAACAGAAATAAGATTCGTGGAAAGTTGAGGAGCAAGAAACACATCAATGAACTTAGAAGAGGCATCTCCGACAGCAACTATTGACAAAGAACTCCCATTGGCAGTCTGAATAGCAGATTGACCAGCGTAGGGCCAAACATGACACAGGGTAGTGGGATTATGCGTCATGTGATTAGAGGCACTCGAGTCCACATACCAGAGTTTAGTAGAATTGTTACCTTGGAGCGCCATTGCTGATAATGCCGAAATTAACATCTATTGCACCATTTTGGGTGTGCAGTAATTCGCTGTAGGAGGTGTAGGAACAAATGAGTCACCTAAAGAAGAGCTAGGGGCCGCAAAAGTCACTATGGGGGGAACACTAACAAAAGTTTGTAATGCCTAGGCCTGACGATTCTGCGGGTGGATACGACAATCTTTGATAATGTGACCCTTCTTGCAATAAGAGCATAATTTCTTAGAACAATTAGCAGCAATATGCCCAAATTCTTTGCAGCAAAAACACTGCAAGGTGCTAGAATGGGCAGGCGGTCGTCGTTGTTGAGCAGCATAAGCCACAGGGACAGACCCTGAACTACCATGAGATTGTGCCAGAGAGACTTGAGTACTGAGTTGTTCTTCACGAAGTAACCCACCAAAACAAACATCAAGAGAAGGAACAAGAGAGCGATTCAACAGAGACAAGCGAACAAATTCATACTCAGGGCGGAGTTTCATAAGAAACTGTTCATAATGACTTGTCTTGTGAAGACGTTGAATAATGGGAAGATAGGCAACGGGAACATCCGTAGTAACCATATTAGAATATTCGTTCCAAAGAGTCAGAAACCCCAAATAATAGTCTTGGATGGAACGACTGTCATGTTGTAACATGACAATCGCATGCTCTAACTAAAAAACGGTGGGCACCGTTATCTGAATGATACACTGTTTTTAAATAAATCCACATGGATTGAGAGGTGCGATAAGGTCGCAAGTTGGGGACAATATGTGGCTCAACCGAACCAAGAAGCCAAGACATAATTCGGGCATCAAGCACAGCCCATGAAGAACAAGCCGCTAACTCCTTGGATTTATCAGGATTGGGTGCACAATCTGTGCCATCAATATGACCCCAAAGATCTTTTCCCTTAAGGAAAAGTTCAAATTGAAAAGCCCACGTAGAATAATTGTTTCCCGTAAACTTGACACGGGTGCGAAGTCGATGCTAAATAAAGGAGAAAATCGAGAAGCCCAAAAAAACAAATTGTGCCAAAAGAAAAAACCACCAGAAAATCTAGAAGCCCAAAATATAAACACAGGTACAAAGAAAAACCAAGAACAACCTGCCTGCACTAAAAAATAAATCTAAACCAAAAAAAACTTGCTATGCCGAGAATCACAAGGACAGAGAAGCACCAGAAACAGCAACAAAGAGAACCAAGACCAACCTTCCTGCACTTTAAAAAAAATAAATCTTGAACCAAGAAACCTGCTGTGCCGAGAATCATAAGGACAGAAACCTGCTATGCCTATCAGCAGAACAGCAAACAGCAAAGCAAAAAGATTTCTTTCCTTGCTTCAGCCCACATTTATTTCCTTATATTTCAATTCATTATTTTGTACAGTTAGCATATATTTAGTTTACATGTATAGGGCTTGACAGATTATAGTTTACTTGTATAGGGCTAGAATCATACTAGACCTTATTTACTTTCCATGTATAGCGTTCTTGTAAAGTCTATATATAATATACAGAACTCAAGGCCAATTCATTCGGCCATTCACAAAATATTTAACATGGTATCAGAGCCAGCCAACTGCTAGGCTTTTTTTCCCTTCGATTTTTTGTCTTCTCGGTTTCATGGCTGTTGTGATTTTGTTTTCTCTTCTGGAATTTTTCTCTGTTCTTTCGGTACTTCCGTGGCTGCGTGGCTATCGGCACAGCAGGTTTCTGGGTTGTCATTTATTCCTCCAGTTTATGTCTTTGTGATTCTCGGCAAGCAGGCAACAAGTTTCTGTTGCTGTTAGTGACTTTCAGCAAGCAGGCACAGCAGGTTTCTGGTTTGCCACTTATTTCTCCAGTTTCTGTTGTTGTTTGTGACTCTCGGCAAGCAGGCTTGTGACTTTCAGCAAGCAGGCACAGCAGTATTCTGGTTTGCCACTTCTTTCTCCAGTTTCTGTTGCTGTTTGTGACTCTCGGCAAGCAGGCAACAGCTTTCTGTTGCTGTTTCTGGCACTGATCTTCTCAGCAAAGCAGGTTTTTGGTTCAAGGTTTAATTTTTAGTGTAGTTTTTTGGTTCAAGATTTAATTCTTTAGTGCAAGGAGGTTGTTCTAGGTTTTTCTTTGTACCAGCATTGTTTATTTTGGGCTTCTAGATTTTTTAGTGGTCTGTTTCTTTTGGCATAGTCCGTTTTTTTGGGCTTCTCGATTTTCTCCATTATTTAACATGGACTCCGCACCTGTGTGTGCCAAGTTTACGGGCAACAATTATTATACGTGGGCTTTTCAGTTTGAACTTTTCCTGAAGGGAAAAAATTTTTGGGGTCATATTGATGGCACAAATTGTGCACCCAATCCTGATAAATCCAAGGAGTCCGCAGCTTTTCCTTCATGGGCTGTGCTTGATGCTCGGATTATGTATTGGCTTCCTAGCTCGGTTGAGCCACATATTGTCCCCAACTTGCGACCTTATCACACCGCTCAATCCATGCAGACTTATTTAAAAACAGTATATCATCAAGATAACGGTGGCCGTCGTTTTCAGTTAGAGCATGCGATTGTCATGTTTCAACATAACAATCGTTCCATCTAAGACTATTATTCGGGGTTCTGACTCTTTAGAATGAATATTCTGATCTGGTTACTGCAAATATTCTTGTGGCTTCTCTTCCCATTATTCAACGTCTTCACTAGACTAGTCGTCATGATCAGTTTCTTATGAAACTCCGCCCCAAGTATGAATTTGTTTGCTTGTTGTCTCTGCTAAATTGTTCTCCTATTCCTTCTCTAGATGTTTTTTTTGGTGAGTTACTTCGTGAAGAACAGCGGCTTAGTACTCAAGTTACTCTGGCATAATCTCATGGTAGTTCTGAGTCTTATCACTGTGGCTTATACTGCTTAACGACGAGGGCCACCTGCGCATTCTAGCACTTTGCAATGTTTTTGCTGCAAAGAATTTGGATATGTCGCTGCTAATTGTTCCAAGAAATTCTGCTCTTATTGCAAGAAGAAGGGTCACATTATCAAAGAATGTCATATCCACCCGCAGAATCGTCAGGCCAAGGCATTCCAGACATCTGTTAGTGCACCCCCCCACGGTGACTTTTGCAACCCCTAGTTCTTCTTCAGGTGACTTCTCTGCTCCTACACCTCCTCCAGCGAATTACTGCACACCCGAAATGGTGCAACAAATGCTAATTTCAGCATTATCAGCAATGGGGCTCCAAGGTAACAATTCTACTAATCTCTGTTATGTGGACTCGGGTGCCTCTAATCACATAACGAATAATCCCATTACCTTGTATCATGTTCGGCCCTATGCTGGTCAATATGCTATTCAGATTGCCAATGGCAATTCTTTGCCAATAGCTGCTATCGGAGATGCCTCTTCTAAGTTCACTTATGTGTTTCTTGCTCCTCAGCTTTCCACGAATCTTATTTCTATTGGTCAGTTAGTTGATAACAATTGTGCTGTTAAATTTTCTAGTAACGGTTGTGTTGTGCAGGACCAGGTAACGGGGGAGCCAATCGCAAAGGGACCTAAAGTGGGGTGCTTGTTTCCACTACTTTTGCCCATTCCAGCACGTTCTCTAGTTTCTTCTATTAAGTCTTTTGCTTGTAATAATGTTTCAGATCTTAGTATGGTGTGGCATTATCGTTTAGGCCATCCCAATACTCAGATCTTATCTCATGTATTGAACTCTGGTTTACTTGGTAATAAAGAACGTTCTTCTTTATCTCTTGAGTGTGCCTCTTGCAAATTTGGTAAAAGTGAAACTCTTCCCTTCTCTTTGCATGCTAGTAGAGCTTCTCAGTGTTTTGAGCTTATCCATAGTGATGTTTGGGGACCTTCCCCAGTTAGTTCACAAGAAAAATTTAAATACTATGTGACTTTCATTGATGATCATAGCAAATTTACTTGGGTCTACTTTCTTCGCTCTAAATCTTAGGTTTTTCGTACTTTCACTGAGTTTTTAGCATATGTTGACAATCAATTTTCTGCTTCTATTAAGACATTACGCACAGATTCTGGTGGTGAATATGTGTCTACTGAGTTTCAGGCATTTTTGGCTTCTAAAGGCATTAGTCATCAACGTTTATGTTCTGCTACTCCCCAACTGAATGGAGTAGCCAAACGGAAAATTCGTCATCTCCTAGATGTGGTCCGTACTCTCTTGCTAGAATCCTCTGTTCCATCCTTGTTCTGGGTTGAGGCTCTAAAAACTGCTACTTACTTGACCAATCATTTACCTTCTCAAGACCTACTCATGGAGTCTCCCTATTTCCATTTATTTGCTAAACAACCTAGTTACGATAACCTCCGTACCTTTGGTTGTGTATGTTTTGTTCATCTACCTCCTCATGAGCGACATAAATTATCTACTCAATTTGTTCGATGTGCATTCTTGGGATACAATGTGTGTCAAAAGGGATTTGTTTGCTATGATCATACATTACATCGTACACACATTTCTAGGAATGTTATTTTCTTTGAAGATCAACATTTCTTTCTTGTGTCCTCTATCGTGATGGTTTTAAATAAAGGCCATGACCGTTACGTAATGTCGTTACGTAACGATTTTTTGGGTTACCGATACTGTTACACACCGCGAAATCAGTGGGAAGAAAAATCACAGCCGTAGCGGCTGTTACAGACCGTGACCGTTACGTAAAGGCCACTATGGCCGTTATGTAACCGCTACAGACTGTTACACCAAAAAATTATTTTATTTTTTACTTTATCTTCTCACTTTTTCCCTCTCTTTCATATATCATTCTCAATATAGTGGCAAGAGGGGGAAAAGTAATAAGGATGACAATGATACAAATTTTACTATTTCTTTAAATACTAACAATAGATGCATTAGTTAACAATTTGAAAATACTAACTTGTTAGGAAAATATTTTATTTTGATAATATTAGTAATGTGATATTTATGTTCTATATTTTTCAACTTCAACCTTCTTTCTTTTCTAACTATTTTATATTTGTATTATTCGTATGTCTTATGTGTCTAATAGATTAATGAAGTGTATAATGTATTTTGTTTTTTTAATTAATTTAGCACACATAAGAATTTGTCACAAATAAGAACAATGAGAAGTATAAATACGCGCACACACGTACTTTTTCTATTAATGGTGGTTTAAAACAAATATAAACTTGTTGCCCTTACCAAATAACTTAGTTACACAAACTAAAGGATCCAAAATACACTAAACTCTTTCTACGAAGGGCTAAAAGCTTAAAACATGCAAGTACGCTAATATGCACATGGTTGTGCGTGCTTCAAAAAAATTCACGGCCGTTACACCTGCTTACCGTTATGTAACATCCGTTACTCCCGCTTCCCGTTACACCCATCACCGTTACATTATGCTACCCGCTACCGCGATTTAAAACCACAGCCTCCTCTCCTACTGTGATTCTCCCCTCCTTTGAGGAGCAATTCTCATATCCTCATCCAGTCAGTTCTCGTTTTAAACCAGATATTGTGTATACGCAGCGCCCTCGCCCAGAGTCTCTTCCGGTAGCTCATTTGATATCTGATCCTAACACGCTCCAGATTCAGTCAATTGCAGCACCTCCGGAGCCTTTGGTACGTCGCTCTTCTCGAGTGTCTGTACCCCCGGACAGGTATAGGTTTCCCTCTTCAAGTTCTGGTAACTTCAGCTCTTACTGCTGCATTGTCCAATTTAGATATTCCCACTTCCTACTCACATGCTGCCAAGCATGATTGTTGGCGACAAGCTATGCAGGAAGAAATTGCTGATCTAGAGGCCAATCACACCTTAGACATTGAGCCTTGTCCTCCCACCATTGTTCCTTTAGGTTGTAAATGGGTTTACTCAGTCAAGGTCCGATCTGATGGAAGTCCGGATCGTTACAAAGCTCGCCTTGTTGCACTTGGGAATAATCAGGAATATGGTGTCAATTATAAAGAGACCTTTGCTCCTATGGCTAAGATGACTACTGTTCGTACAAGTCTGGCTATTACAGCTTCCAGTGAGTGGCCACTACATCAAATGGATGTCAAGAATGCTTTTCTTCACGGGGATCTTAAAGAGTGTATTTATATGAAGCCACCCCCGGGCTTGTTTCCCTCTCCGACTTCACATGTGTGTAAGCTTCATCGTTCCCTTTATGGTCTCAAACAAGCTCCGAGGGCCTGGTTTGATAAATAATGCACCACTTTATTACAATTGTCATTCAAACAGAGCAAGTATGACACTTCATTGTTTCTTCGGAAATCAGACATGGGTGTTATTGTTCTTTTGTTTTATGTTGATGATATTGTGATTACTGGTTCCGCTTCTGCTTTACTTGCTCAGCTCAAGACTCATCTCTCATAGTCCTTTCATATAAAAATCTTGGGTCTTTCACATATTTTCTTGGTCTTGAGGTGAATCGTAGTCCCTCAGGTATTTCACTCAATCAACATAAGTATGCTAGTGACTTGGTGGCCATAGCTGGCCTTCAGAAGGGTACTTCTGTTGATACTCCCATGGAATTAAATGTCAAGCCTTGCAAAGAGGAGGGTGACTTACTTGCTGATCCACGTTTATACCGGAAGTTTGTGGGTAGTCTTGTCTATCCACCATTACTAGACCAGACACTTCTTTTTCTATACAGCAAGTCAGCCAGTTTCTTCACACTCCCCGTCATCTTCTTTTGGCTATTGTCTGTAGGATCATACGCTGTGTTCAGGGCACTTTTGCCCGTGGTTTATTCTTCCCTGCAGGCAATTCTACTCGCCTTGCTGCTTATAGCGATGTTGATTGGGCTGGTTGTGCAGATACACGTCGCTCCATCATTGGTTGGTGTGTGTTCTTAGGTGATGCATTGATCTCTTGGATGAGTAAGAAGCAAGACAGAGTTTTTAAGTCATCGACGGAATCTAAATATCGGGCAATGTCTCTTGCTTGTTCTGAAATTATTTGGCTTTGAGGCTTGCTTGCAAAGCTAGATTTTTCTGAGACCAATCCTACACCTCTACATGTCGATAATAGGAGTGCTATCCAAATCACGGCCAATCCTGTCTATCATGAGCGCACGAAGCATGTTGAAGTCGATTGTCATTTTATCCGTGAAGCATTTGAAGCTCACGTTATCACTCTTCCACACATCTCCACTGAATTACAAATTGTGGATATCTTCACCAAGGCTCTCACTCGTCATCGACATTGCTAACTAAGTAGCAAATTGATGCTTATTGATCAACCCGCATCAATTTGAAGGGGGGGGGGGGGGAGCTGTCAACGGAACAGCAAACAGCAAAGCAAAAGATTTCTTTCCTTGCTACAGTCCACATTTATTTCCTTATATTTCAATTCATTATTTTGTACAGTTAGCATATATTTAGTTTACATGTATAGGGCTTGACAGATTATAGTTTACTTGTATAGGGCTAGAATCATGCTAGACCTTATTTACTTTCCATGTATAGCATTCTTGTAAAGTCTATATATAATATATAGAACTCAAGGCCAATTCATTCGGCCATTCACAAAATATTTGACAGTGCCGAGACAGAGAAGTACCAAAAAAAGCAATAGAAAGCTGTTGCCTGCTTGCCGAGAATCACAAACAGCAACAGAAAGCTGTTGCCTGCTTGCCGAGAATCACAAGGACAGAAACCTACTGTGCTGAGACACAAAAGAACCAGGAACAACAACAAAAAGCTATTGCCTACACTAAAATAAATGGCAAACCAAAAAATCTGCGGTGCCAACAGCCACTCAGCCACAGAAGTACTGAAAGAACAGAGAACATAAAAATTCCAGAAGAAAAAAAGAAGAAAAAAAAAATCACAACAGCCATGAAACCGAGAAAACAAAAAATTTCGAAGGGGGAAAAAAAACTTAGCTGTCGGCTGGCTTTGATACCATGTCAAAGTATTGTGTGAATGGCCGAATGATTTGGCCTTGAGTTCTGTATATTATATATAGACTTTACAAGAATGCTATGCATGAAAAGTAAATAAGGTCTAACATGATTCTAGCCCTATACATGTAAACTATAATCTGTCAAGCCCTATGCATGTAAACTAAATATATGCTAACAGTACAAAATAATGAAATGAAAAATAAGGAAATAATTGTGGGCTGAAGTAAGGAAAGAAATCTTTTGCTTTGCAGGTTTGCTGTTCCGTTGACAGTTGTATCTCTCCTAGCTGATAATGCTATGTTTTTCTTAGATGATCATACAGGTTCTCTTTTTAATGCTTTTACTCCCCTTCAAATCTTTCAGTGAGTTTGAGCTAAAATTTAATTTGGGAAAGAGTGGACTTGCCACTACTACTAATCTGAGCTCCAGTAGATCCAGGGAGTTGGCTTCATTAGCAGTTTATGGTATTCTAGATTGGCCCTTGTCCTATTTAGGGGTCCTTTTGGGTGGTAATGCTAAGTTGGTGAAATTTTGGGACCTAATGGTGGAGAGGGTATCCAAGTGGTCAGAATGGTGGAAAGGCGCATTACTTTCTCTGGGCGTGCCATTGCTCTTATTCAGGCTTCGATTTGCTCGTAACCCTCTTTATTATTTGTCCATCTATAGGATTCATGTGAGTAGTAAACTTGCAAAAATTATAAGAGATTTCCTTTAGTTTGGAGTAGGGGAGAACAGGGATCGCTAGGTTAGTTGAGATATTCTGTGTAGGCCTAAGTTGGAGGGAATTTGGGTCTTGGAAAGTCAGGGCCTAAGACACTGCTCTTACGGCTAAATAGTCATGGTGGTTTCCCTTAAAGGAGACTTCTCTTTGGCATAGAATCGTAAAAAGTAAATTTGGCTTGCATGTGAATGGGTGAGATCATAGTTACCCCAGAACACTAACACCCAAACAAACCACGTATTGTTACAAACATCCCAAATTGTTGGTTCATTTTCATTCCGGAACACTAAATCTAAGGATCTAAACTTTTGTTTCAATATTTTCACATGGCATATGGTTTTATAAATTAAAGTGGAGAATAAATGCATTATAGTTCCATTTTCAGTCTTATTAATCTATTTCACAAAAGGAACCTCTACTAGATTTTGAAACACTTCAAAGAGCATTGGACATGTCTAAAAAGTTCTTGAGAGGTATCAAAGTTCAATGGACATGAACTACACTAATGCACATAGATCCCATATGTAAGTGTCTATGATGCATAAATATTCAGTTAATGAAGCTCTTACAGAACACAATGTGAAATATGAAAATAAAATAGCACAATTTTGACAAGCAGTGTTCTTTTCCAAAAAAAAAAGGATAAGATTGAAATTTCCTCCCTACCAAGGTAACAAAAAAGCCAACAGGCTAAGATCAACTATTTAGGAAGCCCCTTCTTAAAGTCCCCCAATAATTTATAGAGCTCCTTAAGTGGCTGAACCCCATTTTTTGTGTGTGTCTTCACCAAGTTATGATTCTAATTTTTCAACTATCAGGACGGGTTAATCTTATTCTATAAATCCTGCAGATCTGCATGATCAATTCCATTCCCTGATACTTTATCTGACACTCAGTAAGGTCATGTTGTAACACTTAGAAGTTTAATACATCCAATGGCTATGTATCTACTATTTTATAAGTACTTATAATAAGTACTTTATTTTGAAATACAACCAAACAGTACTTATGACTTTCAGTATTTTTCCAGTTCAGTACTAATCCGTCAGTACTTCTCCAAAAAAGTACTTTTTTCCAGAAAAGTATCTTCCCATAAGTGGTTACAAATGATCCCAATAAATAAAACTTAGGTCTAGACATGAAAGATGAGTTCTTGAACCAAGCTTTCAACAACCCAAGCATAAGTGGTCATTTCAAAATGCTACACCCAGCTAGTAAACCCATATAATATCGAACTTGCGTATATATTACATTAGTACATGACTGGAAACTCAAAACATAGAATGACTAAATGAAACTCCAGGCTTGAAGAACATACCATCTCTTGATATAAGATGAATGCGAGAGCGAGGCTCCTCATACTTCCAGTTATCTTCATCCAAGGATTTAACCTCCTTATTAAGTGCAGCCATCAAATCAGACTTCAAAACTACAACACAAAACACAACCAGCCTTAACCATGCATGCATGTGCATGAAGGGGAAAGGTGAAAAAAAAATTTAATCCAACAAATTCTTCAAGTCCCCATTGATGATTTGGGGAAAATCCTTTCTAGAAAACCGTAATATTCCATTCAGATTCCAAAAAGGAGAAAAATAAAATTTAAATGTTATATTTATATTATTAGGTTTTGCAGAACATTAGCAACTCAACTGAAAGTCATATACTTGTATTGACTCAATTTTATAACGTGATTGGAACCGGAAGGGAAGAAATTTAAGGACCATAAAGGAAATGAAAGGAATTAAGATTTGTTTTGGTTAAGCTTCCTGCATCTGAAAAAGGCTTTCTTTTTTTAAAATCAGAAACTGTATCTGAAAAAGAATTAAACAGTAGAAAAAAAATTTTAGATATTTGGTTCCCAAAAAGAGATTTTTTTAATTAAAAAAAATACATTTAATAAATCCTTGTATTAAACCAAGTTTATATTGCAATTGGAACCAGCAGGGAAGAAATTTAAGCAGCAGATAGGAAATCAAAGAAACTAAGTTTGATATTAGCTATGCAGACTGTCTGAAAAAGAATCAAAAATTGGAAAATACTTTCAGCTGTTGGGTTCCAAAAAAGGGATCTAAATTTTCTTTTTTTAATTTAAAGGATCACTTAGTATAATAACCCCACTTTAAAGAGTGACAACGACTCTAAGATCGATGTATTAGGAAGATAAAATTGCAAAAGTTATTTAGGTCATACACAGATTGGGAAGAATCGCCTCTCTCAGTAAGCTTCTATGTCTATCACTATTTTATTTATGATGTACATCAAAACATGAGGTTTTCATACAATGATTAGACATTTAAAAAAAAAAAAATGTTATTCTACAAAGAGGTTTTTAAAAAAGAAGAAAGAAAAACAATGTAGAAAGATAAACTCTCAAATATTTGACCTCATACACACCTATGATTTTAGCATTAAAAAAATGTAGAAAGAATAAAAAATAAAAGAGGCACTATTTACACTCCAATGGAATCTTGCATTGCATCCTACTTCTTAAGATAATAGATGACTGATTTGCCACATTCCACCTGTTGTAAGGTAAAGAGAAGAAAAGGAGAAGAAAAGAAGAGAAAAACGAAAAGAGGTGGCAGTTTTCAAGAGCTTACTACAGCTCCAAGTCTGCCCCTATATATATTAATAATAAAAAAGACACAAAAAATAAAGATGCTCCCACCAAACCATTTTATTAGTAAAATAGCATATTCTCTTCTAACACTCCCCTCAAGCCGGAGGCATATAAATATCACCTAACCCCAATTTGTTACAACCATTAAACAAAGCAAGCTTAAATGAAGCCTTTGTGAAAACATTGCCTAACAAATTCACAGAGTTCACAAATGGAGTCCTCACAACCTTGTGCAACACAACATCCATAACAAAATGAGGGTCAACTTCTCTGTGCTTTTTTCTCTAATGAAACACAGGGTTGCTAACAATATATTGGCAGCTTGATTATCACAAAACATATATATGGGTTTTATACGCAAGAATCTCATCTTTGACATAAGAGACTTACATCCACAAAAACACACTCACATTATGAGCCATAGCTCGATATCCAGATTCAGCACTAGATCTGGCTACAATAGGTTTTTTCTTACTACAAAATTACATCCCACATGTCCAGCATCAAGTAGTAGATCTTTAAACATCAACACAACCAGCCCAATCTGAATCAGAGTATGTCGTGATCTCACAGATATTATTGCATTTACATATCAAATCTCTACCATGATAGCCTTTGAGATACTGTACAATCCTACATATAGCACTCTGTTGTTCAGGATTTCCCATAAATTGACTTACAACCCCCAAAACAAAGGATATGTCATGCCTAGTGATAGTCGAGAAGATCAACTTGCAACGAACAACCTATATTGCCTTGCTAACCAACTTTTTGATAGTAACTAATGAATTTGGAAGAGGGAGCAAAAACTGTATCTGAAGGGATAAGCGTAGGAATAGGAGAATCAACACATGAGAAGGAACAAGAAATCGTTGAGGAACTCAAAATAGATTCATCCAAGGAGGAAAACAACACTAGAGAACTAAGGTGTCACCTAGAAAAAGGTACCATCTGCACTAAAATACTTCCTACAAGTGTAGGGATCATAACATCTATATCTTTTTATGAGTTCTCGATACCCAACAAAGACACCTTTATCAGAACATGGAGAGAAATTGTCCTGGTTAATATGTAAAACAAGAATAAAACAGGTGCACACAAAGACACAATGTTTCTCGGGACACAATAGGAAAAAAGAACTTGTCCCCCAAACACCAGAGGTCATCCTATTAAAGCAAAAAACAGGTTGTAAGAAGAGCATCGATCCATTGGATTTTCAAAACATGCATATGAAAAAGCATAGATCATGCCATCATGCACTTATGATGGTTGATAAATAATCTGTTTAGCCGAGAAAAAAGTTGTTTTAAACAATCTTAATGGGAAAATTCTGAATGGTAATGCCAAATTGAGTTTTTACTTCCTGGAAGAATTAAGTAAATATATTAAAAAATTTAGACCTATCTTTTAATAGAAGATCCAGGTCATACATGAAAAATCATCCACAAAGGGCATAAAATATCGATACAATCAAATTCTTGACTCAACTATAAATATGTGAATGAATAAGATACAACAATGACTTACTACGAGACAAGACTCTACACGAAGAAGGTGTCCTAATGTGCTTTCCTAATTGATACGCAACTTAACTCAAAATGAGAAAATAGACTTAAATATGGTGAGCAGTTTTCAAAGAGATGATGATGCAAACTAGCATGCTGCCAATCCACAAAAACACTATGAGTAAAAAACTGAAGAAGCCGCATGACAAGAACTGGATCTATAGCTACTACCATTGAAATAGTACAATCCATCCTTCTCAAGCCCTCCCCCAATATTCTTCTTCACCTTGATTCTCAATGACATAATGAGAAGGAAAGAAGGTCAAAGAATTTTTGAGATTTAGTTACTTAACTAACTGATAATAGATTCAAGTGAGATTTAGACACATATGATACAAAGGAAAGGAGGAATAGAGGAAAATGAAAGAATGTCACACAACCAAAAACTAGTGCAACTCAACCATCAGCAAGAGTCACCTAACTTAACCTTCGAGTTTAAAGTAGTGGGTCAAACTAAAATAAATTAGGACTACCAATCATATGGGAGGAGGGACTAGAATGAGTAACTTGGGGATGAAGTAGCAAAAAGCCTGGTTGTAACCAGAATAGGCCACAATAGCACTAGATGTAGAAGACTGAGCTTGGAGTTGTCCAACCATGTTGAAAAGATTGTTATATTCTTCTCAGGACACAATAGATGTTGTACTTCCCCGGTAGGGTGCACTTGAAGTGTCGATAATAGAATCATGCTCAGGAAGAGACTTATTGGCCCAATTCGGTTTCCCATAAAAATCCCATACAGTGTATGATTTTCCTTGCCATAATATGTGCAAATGCGTGAATTGTCACAATGAACTCCTTGTCCTGATACACTCCCTCTTTCATGCCTGCCATCTAAACCTTGTACTTGTCCTCCAACACTTCTCCCACCATCATTAGGGGCAGTGTTAACCATGGTTGAACTAAGGATGAGAAGAAGCTTAAAAAGAAGACTAAGAGCCGTTTTGGCGATTTGTTGCATTTTAGCATATGCTTTAGTCATGGATGGCATGGTTTCATTGGCAAGAATCTAAATGCAGATGAATTGAAGCTCAGTACTCAACTGCCATTGTCTTTGATCCAATCTTCATAATCCTTGAAATTTTGAGGCAGAGGAGAATGCAGCAAAAAATTGGACTTCCTTTCTTTTCGTGTTAGCATAAAGATGCACTGCCTCAAATGACAACAGGTAGTCGGAGGATCCAACCAATTTGATAGTTGTAATATGTACATTAACAGTCTATAGAAGCCATCAAAACCACCCTCAATACAATTATAACCAGTGCAAATTAGTATCAGGAATAAAAAACACAGCAACATTTTGAAATTAGGGAGCACATTTAAACATAGAGCAACACTCAGAACTTCAGTGATCTAGAACTTCGTGAGGAAGCCTTGAGCATAGAACTGAAGTAACAATATCCTATGAGAAATTACTAGACCACGTAGAAAAGGACATACCACAACAAGCAATGCAGACACTTATTAAACAACCCAGCAGCACAGCAGCGACACGCATTATGGCTGACAACAACTAAAAGAGAGTGAAGACAAGAACAGGATATAGAGTTATTGACCACCAACCAAAACCACCAGTAACTGATGCAAGATTGCAAGCATTCAATCACGAACACATGCAACATCAAAACAGCATTATCATGCCATAACCAGCCAGTGAACAATCAACATAGCAATATAACAGAAAACCACCACAAACCATGGTTTTAAAAAATCACAATCCAGGTCGTAGGATCATGCGTTTCTATGATCCTACTTTAGCAAAATGATCCTAATTCTATACAGAATAGCAATTGGCAGGATTAGAGTAGAATTGTAGTAGGATCTTGGTAGAATTATAACTTGTATTGCCACGCTAGGCATTTTTCCTGTATAACTTCTACAAGAAATTAACACCTTAGAAAATAAATAGGTATAACTAATTTTAACAAAATTATGAACTCAAAATTCTTTCTCTTTTTTTTGGACTGATTTTCATTAGGTGGTTAAAACTACATTCAAGCATCATTATGTAGATTGACCATGTAAGCAGATTTTTAATCCACTATCGCATTTAATGAGAATAATGATGATGGTGATGAAGATTTTGATGACAAAATGGTTTAAATAATGCCAAAGAAGTAAATAGCGTTTTGGATGTTGGCACTAATGTTAATGAGCTAGGTGAACAATTTTGCTTTTGTTATTCTCTCTATTTTTATATTTTAGATGATCATGTTGCATGGTTTTTGTTTGACTGGTTTATTTTAAAATTTTGTTTTTTAGTAAGCATGCATTCCCTTTTTCATTACAAGCTAGTTTGATGGAGCTACGAATGCAACTATTTAACACTCATTCTCCTTGTCACATAAGGGTTATATTACAGAAGCTACTTGTTATTTTCCTAGTCTTGAACACTTACTAGACATTTTTTTTAGGTTTATAATATGTAAATATATTAAAAATAACATATAATGCATTTTTATATTTATTTCATATTGTTAGTAGAATCTTACAATCCTCGATCTGATGATTCTGCTAACCCTTCCACTGATCCCAATGTAAGATCTCGATTTTAATAACCTTGCCACAAACACACACAAAATCCTACCAAGGATGTTGCACAGCCTAATCGAGATGAAAAGTGCCCCCAAGATGACTCCCAAACCAACTACAAAATTGGATATGAGAGCTGATTAGGAGAAGCTAAGAAAAACGATAAACAAAAGTGTCCAAAAAACAATTCAAATTTACATTTAGAGGAGACAAATGCTCTCATACCATGTTGTGAAGTTAAGAGTCAGAGACTCAAAGGAGAGAAGGAGGGAAGCAAAGAAGAGGAAAAAAATAAAAGAGGTGGCAGTTTTCGGGAGCTTACATACACTTCCAGGTCTGGCCCTTTATGTTTTAATAATAGAAAAAGACATGGAACACAAAAATGCCCCACTCAAACCACATACATACTAACAAAGCCTATTCTCTACTAAGAACAACAAGCATTCTTTGTCCTCACCTCACTAATGGTACATTCTCCATCATTACTAAAGTTAGATCTCATGTATGTTTGCTTGATTTTTTCCTGATTATATGGAAATTTAGTCGTGTTTTTGATTTCCTGATCATATAGACATTGGTCATTTTCAGTGTGGAGGATTTGACACCTTATTGATGTAGCTTTAAGCCTCTTACCTTTCTTGCCATTCCTCAGACTCCTCATATTTCTCAACCACAGGCTACTAGTAAGGCTAATCTAGATGATGAGTTTATTGATTTTCCTCTCAATGGTTTTCAGCAAAAGTTGGTTCAATGAAGAGGCTAAGAGTGCTCCAAAGCTGTAAGAGTCGTAATTGCAATCACTCTCTTTGAAGTTGAGTTCTTCAATTTTGGGCATGTAGATTTAGAAAATAAGGATGCACGTCTTAAATTCAAAACTTTGCATGTTTTGTATTATTTTATTATGTAGGAGTTAATGTGCAATTATGAATTTTAGTTATCTGATATATACAGATTAGATAATTATGTAGTGAAAAAGGCCGTTAGCATTTAGAGTCAGATCAGAATTTCCATTTACTTCCTAAATCAGAATTCAGAATTTTAGTTAACTGATATGTACATACTAGGTAACCAAGTTGCAGGATTAGGAAAAATCAGAGTTGAAGGTTCAGATTTCAGCTGTTATGTCCATTGGAATATTAAATGTATGATTATCACTCCGCTTATAAGCATTTGTTTTCTTTAAGGTTTTGTAAGGTCAAACAACTCATGAAAATTTAACGATAAAGTTAATTCAGCTGTTATTTTTTGTTTTAATTCAAATCTCTTCTAATGGTAAATTGTTTCATCTTAATATTCCTTATTTATTCTTTTGATTCAGGTTACAATTTTGATTTCTTATGGTAGCCTATCCTACTTATTCAAAAATAACTATAGCAGTTCATTACCTTTTGCTTCTGCTCTCTCTTGTTGATTGACCAATATAGTAGTGCACACAGATCCCAGAGTTTTGCTGAGCAGTTGTGCGTGCAATGACCTTTTGAACTGAGTAATCATCTCAAAGGGCACAAATTAAGCTTTCAGGACTTTTCACCCTTCATCTTCTCATAAATATATAGTTTTTTTGTAAATTTTTAAACTTGCTATAGCTACTACAATTTGTTTTTCTTAACATATTTCCCTTCAAAATTCTCCAAGATTCCTTTCCATCCAAGAATCCTTAACAGTCCAAACAACAACTGACAAAATATCAAAACGAGACATTTGAAATCCGATATCAATCTTCCCGTCCAAATCCCCCGTTTGTAGCCCTGTTCTTCTATTGGCCAAACGAGTAATCTAAAACAAAAGTAACAATTTTTTTTTCTTCTCCAAACTTCTCTCGGCAACCAAAGAAAGAACATATCTGTCACAACCACGAAATCCCAAAACAACAATCAAACACAACGACCAAAACAAATATAAATGAAACCTGCTGCGTATGCTCAATAGAAACCCTCAAGAATCACAGTACGAACCCCACAGACATCGCAAAAAATAAAAATAAATAAACGAATAAACATGCAATGGTAGAAGAACACAGATGGGCAAAAGGAAAAGGCAAAATATAAGAATGAATGACCAATTTGAAATAGATTAGGATACAGAAAATATTGGAGAAACAAACCGAGCAAGGCCTCTTCCTTGCAGTCCTGAATGGAGATGAGATCAGAGGAAAAATGGAAATCGTCCATGGATAAAGCACTGCTGCTGCTTCCTCCCCCAATGCCGGCGATTGTTATGGTAGATGCCGAAGAAGAAGTAGCCGAAGATGAAGTGTTCATGGTATTCTAGCAGTTGATGCTGAAGCTTGAAGAGTTTCGGCGGCTTTTGCTACTCCAACTGCTAATTTGCTAGCCTTGGCCCGACTATCGTCTCGTGCTCGAACGTAAAATTCAAATTGGCATCAAAATTGCAGAATCCAAAAACAGAGTACCAAATTTATCTTCTATGTTTGGTCGCTAAGAAATTATATTATAATATTATATATATTTATATATATATATATATATAGAAATCGAAAATAAATCTAATTTATAGATTATAACATTACAATATAAAAACTTATATAATTAAATTGGTATAAAATAGTAATATTATAAATACATAATTATTGCATAATATTATTTTATTAAATTATATAATAAATATTTTTTTACAAAGGAATCAATTTTACACTGATTACACTTTGTATATTATATTTTATTAAATTTGTTATTAGTATTTTTTTAAGTATATTATATCTTATATTTTATAATTATTTTATTTATAATTTATTATATAAAAATAAATATCTCATATACTGTAATATTATAACATAATTTTTTATTTTAACATAAAAAAATAATATAAGAATGTTTACTGATCTACTTTATTACACAAATAGTATTATAATGTTGTATGTATTATAATATATTATAATATTACATAAATTTAAAATGTAATATTATTATTTATATTGTATATAACATAATATTATATATATATATATATATATATTACACAAATCTAAAAAATAATAATATCATGATATCATTAAATATAAATATATAATAAAATTTTTAATATAAAACATTATAACCACAAGAGCGTCAAATACTTTTTCACACAGAAGGAGTTGAACATGAGGTAGAGAAGGTGGTTGAAACTGATCATGCACGATTAGCTATCACCCGAGGAAGGCTAACGTGGTAGATGATGCGTTGAGTCGGAAGTTAGAGCATGCGTAAGTATCTGCAGCAGTAGATCAGCATCATATGAGACGGGATCTAGAAAGTCTTGGCGTGGAGTTGGTGGATGGTAACCATCAGGCTTTCATTTCTAACTTGGTGATCCAGCTGACCTTATTTGAGAGGATTAAGGTCACACAGGCTAATGATGCGGAGTTAGTAGAGGTTATAGAGAAAGTGCAGTAAGGGTTGGTTGTAGACTTTAACATCTCCGAGGGAGGTGTATTGAGGTTCGGGATCAGGCTGTACATTCCAAACGAAGAGGTTATAAGAAGGACGTTCCTGGAGGAGGCGCATCTTTCTTTTTATATAGTACATCCGGGTAGTTCAAAAATGTATCGGGATTTGCGTGAATCTTTTTTGTGGAGTGGCATGAAACGAAAGATTGCTCGATTTGTGAAGCAATGTTTGACATGTCAATAGGTAAAGGCTAAACATCAGAAGTCGGCAGGATCGTTGCAACCATTAAGTATTCCGGAGTGGAAATGAGAGCACATCTCCATGGACTTTATCACCGGGTTGCCACCAGCACTACATGGGCAGAATGTCATCTCGATAATCGTGGATAAGATGACAAAATTTGCTCACTTTGTACCGATGAAGGTTAACTACTCTTTGAGTAGGCTAGCAGATTTGTACGTGCAGGAGGTAGTTAGAATGCATGGGGTACCGGTGTCCATTGTTTCAAATCTAGACCCGAGATTTACTTCTTGATTCTAGAAGAGTTTACAGGAAGCACGAGGGATGAAGCTTACTTTCAGTACAGCGTTCCACCCCCAAAATGATGGATAGTTAGAGAGAACGATACAGATCTTGGAGGATATGTTACGGGCTTGTGTATTAGATTTCGATGGTAGTTAGATTCAGTTTCTACCATTAGTGGAGTTTACCTATAACAACAGCTTCTAGGCTAATATTGGGATGGCACCATTCGAGGCATTGTATGGTCGATGGTGTCGGTCTCCTTTGTATTGGGATGAGGTCGGTGAACGGCAGATATTGGGTCCTGAACTCGTACAGCAAGCTTCTGAGAAGGTTGGTTTGATCAGGGATAAGATTAAATCAGCTCAGATTTGGCAGAAGAGTTACACAGATGTTCACCGTCGTGAGTTGGAATTCAGGGTTGGGGGTAAAATATTTCTGAGAATAGCTCCGATGAAATGGGTGATGAGATTTGGGAAGAAGGGCAAGCTAAACCCGAGGTATGTCAGACCATTTGAAGTACTAGAGCGAGTGGGTCCAGTAGCCTACAAGATTGCACTACCTCCAGAGCTCTTACGGATCCACGATGTGTTTCACGTTTCCATGTTGAAGAGGTATGTGTTGAATCTGTCACATGTTATTAGTTACGAGTCTTTAGAGATTGAGGATACTTTAGCGTATGAGGAGATACCCGTTCAGATTCTGGACCGTAAAGTTCAGAAGTCGCGTACCAAGGAGATACCGTTAGTGAAGGTACTGTGGCGGAATCACGTGGTTAAGGAAGCTTTTTAGGAGTTAGAAACGAAAATATGCCAGAAATGTCCGCAACTGTTCTAAGTAGTAGTTTTGACAGCAGGGTTGGTATGGGTATGTATGTATATATGTAATACTCTGTTATCGTAGTAGCATTGTGTGGTTAGTCTTTGGGAGAGTTTTGTAATATTGTGAGCTCCCGAGACAATGTATGTATGTAACCATGATATTCCTCCACCATAAGTGAGGGTATGTATGTATTTGGGACGAGACTGCTATGTGGGTGGCCGCTGTCTCTTTCTAGAGTCGAGTATGCATTTGGGTATGTAGTTGAGTTGGTAAAAGAGAGGTTACAAATTTCAAGGATGAAATTTTTGTAAGGAAGGGAGGTTGTAAAAACCCAACCCGAGATATGTAGATTGAATAATAACAAAAGGGTAAAAGGTAAATTTTACAGGCTTCATCGACGAAGCCATTGTTCTCGTTGACGAAGGCCCTCATACTCTTCGTCGCCGAAATTCAGAGCCTCATCGACAAAGAGATACTGAGCATGTTGTAAAATATCAGAATAAGATTCGTCGCCGAAGGAGCCGATTCGTCAACGAAATGTGTTGATGATTCATCGATGAAGGCGTTGTCTCGTTGACGAAGTTGGCCGGGTCAAAGGGGCTATAAATATCTGTTTCATTTGCTTCATGGCTAAGAAAGCTAAACTCTTTCTCTCTCTCTCTCTCTCTCTCTCTCTCTCTCTCTCTCTCTAGGACTCGAAACTTCTCTTTCTCTCTTTCTAGGATTTCAAGCTGTTGGTTGCCGGAATCAACGATCCGAAGTTACCACGTGGATCGAGGGGAGAAGCTCTACGTTTTTAATTGATCGGAATCTCGTTTCGAGGATTTTTGGGTTTTGACCCAAAATTGAGGTAAGGTTCGATTTCAATTTCGTTTCGGAATATGTGTAGTAGTAAGAATTGTAAGGGAGTATTGTTCTTGGTTGTTTAGGCTTTGGTGTCTCAGTTCATAGTTTTGGAGCCATAGAGTTTGTGTTTTGATATTCGGGAAAAGGTAAGGGGATTATGTTTATATCAGTTTATTTTTGAAATCGAGATCAGTAAACCTATAGTTTACAATCATATGTATGTTTTGACTACTTATTTAGGAAAATATATAAGGTGAAAATGCGAGATTTTCGAGAAACAGTTTTTGGGAAAATTTGGAGGTTTTGAGTATCATCTCTATTTTGTTAGAGAAATCGTATATTGTATTAAAACTATAGTATTGAGATGACCATAATCATATTTGTATTAAACTGTATTCTTGAATTGAAAAACGATATGATTTGTTGTATACTCCAATAAGTGTGGAATGAACTGTTGTATGTAAAATGTTTCAGGTTTTGTAAAAACAACTAGGGGCGGCTAATTACCGTACGCTGATGAATATAGGGACATGAGTTCCAAAATTGTTCCAAGTTTTGTAAATTAGCTAGGGGCGTCTAATTACCGTATGCTGAATCAGTTAGGGGCGGCTAATTACCGTATGCTAACGCCATGTCTCGGCTAATTACCGTGGGTTAGAGTGTCCGGCTCTATATTCGAGGGTGTGAAATATCGTATGTTCTTTTCGGATGGTCACCAATGGGTGTGCGCTATACCGTAGTGGCAACGATATCGCTGTGAGGCTTTGGTTATCGCAGGTTATCGGGCACTCGTATTAGCAACGTTATCGCCGTGAGGCTTAGGTTATCGCAGGGTAATTGGGTGCTTAGTGTAACAACACTGACCGTATGTTTATTATCGTATGTACTGGAACGGATTTGTGAAAAACATTGGAACTGTATTGAACTGTATCGTACTATATTATATTATGTTATGTTTTACGCGGAAATAACACTCGTATGTCACACACTAATATAACCTGCTTTCTTTCTTACTGAGAGGTGTCTCATCCTAAATATACAAATATTTTTCAAGTCCTTTGGGTAGCCGAAATTAGCGTCCTAGCATCCAGAAGCGGGGGTGTCGGTTAGTTGCGTTTAGTACCTGTGTAAGTACAAGTTTTGTAACCAAGTTGCCATTGTTGGGTTTTTTGGATACCTGGAGTATGTACTGTAATTTTGGGAACGTATATTCTAATTCTGTATAGACTCTGGTATGATATGATGTATATATAGAAAGAATATTTTTCGCTGCATATTTGATGAGTATGGATAGGTATGTAAATGTGTATAGGTGTAAAGACCCGAAAATTTAAAAGGATTAAAATAATTTAGAAAAAAAAATAATAAATAAAATAACAAATAAATAAATAAGAGGAATGATGTGGGAAAAAGAAAAAAAAATTAATTTAAAAAAATAAAAATTAAAGAAATTAAATTAAATTAAGATAAATTAAATAATTAAATAACTAGTTGTTAAATTAAATATTATTGCATTGGATTTAAAAAAATAATAATTAAAATAAGATATATATATATATATATATATATATGTATAAAGTAAAGAGGATAAGAAGAAGAAAGAAGAAGAAGAAGAAGTCTGCAGAACAGACACGCCCCCCCCCTCCTCTCTCTGAAATTTTATCTACGCAACGCCAGCCACTCCGTCTCCGTCTCTCTCATTCTCTTAATTTCTCGGCGAATTTGCAGCGGATCAGGAAACAGAAGGTGCGGTTGGATTCTTGGTTCTGTTACCGACATTTCTGCTAGAGCAGATTGGTCGTGCGAACGACTTAGGCACTACTCCTGGGGAAAGGTAATTTTTTCCCATTTTCTCAATTTTGCTTTAAATCTACTGTTAAATCGGAGAAAGGGTACCACCACATGGTCTTAGTCGTCGTCGTTGTCGTCATTTTGACGTAGGTAATTTTTCAATTAGGATTTTCTAGGCCCTACTCCAAAGCGAGAGTGGGATTTGGGAAATTTAGCAAATTAGTTAAATTTGCAGGTATAACTGTAAATTGAAAACTATGACCCTAGAAAATATTTAAATAGTATGTTATTTAGGAATAATTTAAATGAAATTAGGATTTTTGATTCAGGGCTCGGGTAAGCGCCGCAGGTGTAATTTTGGGCCCCGCAAACATAATTTAGAAAATTAAGTGGGAGTATTAAATATTAGTTTAAATGTTAATTTAAGGTGTGTGGAGCCTAAGGAAGGCTAGATGGGTAGTATTTTGGGGAAATTAATTAATTAATTTGGGAAATTTGGTAATTTGGCTATATTTAAAGGTATATTTATTTATTTAGAATTTATGGGCCTAGAAAATATTAAAATAATATTTTCGGAATTAATTATATGGAATTAGAATTTTTGATTCAGGATCTGGGTGAGCATCGCAGGTATTTTTTCGGAGTCCCTGTCGGTGCAGTTCGAGAAACAAAGTAAGGGAAAAATTTATATATTAAATCAGGTTTTTCATGAATTAAAAATGAACATGTGTTATTTATGTATATATGTTTCTTATGTGGGTTTAAAATGCCAGCCATGAAATTTATCTTTTCTGACCCTAGGATTGTCGATATAGTTATGTATGTGTGAACGTAAACGAACGAAAGTGAAAGGAATTTTCTAAGGAATTATGTAAGAAATTAAGTGTATTTTGAGCATGTAAATGTTAAATGTGGATTGGCTTATTTTATGAGAAATATGTATGAATTTTACTGCTAAATTGTGTGGCATGAGAATCTGTGCAAATTATATGTTAAATGTATAAGATGTAGGCTAAGTAAGTAAAACAATGAGAATAAAATATGATATGGACAGTGTTACCTGTGTATGTAAATGCAACCATATAAAGGTACAACAGCTGAAAGCCGGGTTAGCAAATCTAACTCATTTCTATGTGGACTAACTGATGACAACTAAAAAGAGCTGTGTTAGATTCTAACGCATTTCTATGTGGACTAACAAATGACGGCTAAAGAGCGGCTGTTATACAAAGGAATGAAATGAAAATGTTATGAAATGAAATAACAAGGAATGACAATGCAATTAAATGAAATGTGAAATGTGAATGATACAAATGGGAAAGAGTCACTTAAAGTGAAAGACAAGGAAATGTTAAGTTATGAACATGAAAGAATGTGAATGATTGAATAATGATGGAAAGAATGATGTATTATGATATTAGAAGTATTTATGTATGTAAAACATGTTACGTTTGGGCGGGACACACTCTTCGCCCGAGGTCTTGCTGAGTAAGGCGAGTGCACTAGTAGCTTCAGATGTGACAGTAGCTGCATAACGCACTAGGGCAGAGGGAACCTACTTGTATGGGCGGGTAGGATTCCCTATCCTTAGGGCCTTTGCCGGTAAACTATTGTTGAACTGTATAAGTACGAGATTAATCTACCACTTGAGGGCTTACTGAGTAAGGTGAGTGTTCTAATATGTTTTAATTGTGACCTTAGGGTTACCTAAGTATCAGAGCAGAGGGGTGCTACTTGTATGGGCGGGTAATCACCCCTATCCTTGGGTAATCTCGTGGGTTAAATATTTGCATGTGATTGTTTAGGTTCAGAAAACAATTTCAATGTTATATGATGATTTGCAAATGAAATAAAAATGATATTTATTTATCTCATGTTGGCCACACGGTATTTTAATATGTATGTTTCTTCCCTTACTGAGATATGTCTCACCCAAATATGATTATTTCTTTTTCAGGACATCCTCGAGGTCGAGCTTAGGGAGCTCGAGGGTATTTAGCATTTTTAGGAACTTAAAGAGAAAAGGTATATTTTCATAATACTTTGGGGAATGTAAATATTTATGTTTTAAGTTTTTATGTTTTAAGTCTGTTGAGAACGAAATGGTTGTGAAAATACTTAAATGCTTTTGGAGATGTATGTATATATGGAAATGCAGGTGTTGGATGAATATTTTGGATTATAGATAGAAATTAGTAAACTCTGGTATTGTGTTATATGGAGATTTTGTTTATGTTTTCCACTGCATATAATATGGATTATGGATTATCAAAATTTTACCATGTATAACGCGCCGGACCCGGGTTTAAGGGTTTGGGGCATTACAATAGGGTTTACGTGTACCCCACGGGGTTGGACCCTCATTTGGTATTGTATCATGCATGTTTTAATTGATACAGAGACATGTTAGGTTACTATATTCACATATGGGACCCATCTGCAGGTTCGGGGCTTGACACACATGCCCTCAACATATCCTCTAATGTCTGGATTGTCCTTTTTTACTGTCCATCTGTCTGAGGGTGAAACATTGTGCTGAAGGTAAGTTGAGTTCCCAAAGCTCTCCGCAAACTTTTCCAAATTTGGGAGGTGAACTGGGGGTCCCTGTCTAAAACAATGGACACTAGTATACCGTGCAGTCTTACTATCTCCTAAACATATAACTCTGTTAGTTGGTTCATGAAGTAGTTGATTCCAATAGGAACAAAATGGGCAGTCTTCATCAGATGGTCAATAACCACCCAGATGGTGTTCTGTCCATGAAGTGCTGATGATAATTCTGTGACGAAGTCCATGGAAATGTGTTCCCACTTCCACTCATGAATGGGAAGTGGTTGCAACGATCCTGCTGGCCTCTGATGTTCGATCTTCACCTGCTGACATGTCGGGCACTGTTTTTACAAATCGGGCAATCTCCCTCTTCATGTTATTCCACTGTAAAAATTCCCGCAGATCTCTGTACATCTTAGTACTCCCTGGATGCATTGCATAGAGAAAGCGATGTGCCTCTTCCAGAATTGTTCGTTTAATCTCCACGTCATTTGGTATGTAAGGACCCGAACCCAAGTGAGTTCCTACATATAAATTTTTTAGCGGACGCACATAAATCTAAATTATTTTTATTACTAGAGTACTAATTAGTTTTATTACAAATATATGTGTCAACTATTAACATGAAAATTTTTAAAATTCTAAAATACACAAACATATTCTAAATTGTATTATACTTAATTTTTATTCTACTCTGCTCTTTCTACTCCCGCCCATGCACTTACGCCAGATTTCAGGTAAACTCTTCAAAATCATCTGAAATATAAAATAATGATTGGGGTGAGACGACGCTCAGTAAGTAAATAAGATTATTATTAGTGTGTGGCCAAAATGAGCTTTTATAATATTATACTTTCATAAAATAATATTTAATACTATAACTTCAAAATTGCTTTTAAAATAAATGTAAATTTAAAATTTTCTACATAAACTTTTACCATCAACTACAACAGTAAAATTTTATAACCACATACTGTAATTATTAAATTAAACTTTTAACCTTAAAACTGTAACTATAATATTTAATTATATACATATATACTTATCCTTATATGTTTCCTTTAGATCATCATTTAACCACAAAAATTGTCATGTTCATATAAACATATATTTTTCCTTCAAATTATCAATAACTCTTTACACGTAATTAAATATGTATATACATATATTGTAAAAATCACCCTTAGACTTGTTAACCATAAGTCATGTTTCTATTAGACGTAAGTCATGTTTACCCCCATGACTGGGTTGTGCGGTCCGAAAACTGAACTTAACTGGCTGGCCAGTCAAACTAAATCAACATTCATTATCATTAAGTGAGATTTTCCCTATTAGGTCCTGGTCTGACCCATGTGTGCATTTAGGAGAAATCCACTGTCATATAAAACCGTTCTGTAAACAGTGTGGGTGCAGTCTGATCTGTTTAAACTTTAAACTGCAGTACCGAGCATTCGTAATTTTCTGTATCATCTGAGCCATATGGAGTTTTGAAAACATCTTATTATTGTAACGCCCCGAACCCTTAAACCCAGGTCTGGTGCGTTATACTTGATAAAATCCCTGATATTCCATAATTAAACCATACATACACAGCGAAAAACACAACTATGAACCTCAATCATACAAATAATACCAGAGTTTCCTAATTCTATCCATAAATCATAATATCCTTCAACATCTACATTTCCTTAATTACATATATCTCCAAAACATTTCAGTATGTTCACAAACATTATTTTCTCCACAGACTTGAAACATAAACATTCTCATTCCCCAAACATTATTAACATGTACCCTGTTTCTTTATAATTCTCAAAACTAAGTACCCTCGAGCTCCCTAAGACCGACCTCGAGGATGTCCTGAAAAAGAAACAATCATATTCAGATGAGACACATCTTAGTAAGGGAAGAAACGTACATATTAAAACAGCGTGTGGCCAACATGAGGTAAATAGATATCATTTTAATTACATTTTCAAATCATCACGTAACATTAAAATCATTTTTTGAACCTAAACAATCACATGCAAATATTTAACCCACGAGATTACCCAAGAATATGGGTGATTACCCGCCCATACAAGTAGCACCCCTTTGCCCCAATACTTAGGTAACCCTAAGGTTACAACTAAAGCATACCAGGGCACTCACCTTACTCAGTAAGCCCTCAAGTATTAGATTGATCTCGTACTTACACAGTTCAACAATAGCTTACTGGAAAAGGCCCAAAGGATAGGGAAATCTACCCACCCATACAAGTAGGTTCCCTCTGCCCTAGTACGTTATGCAGCAACTGCCACATCTAACGCTACTAGTGCACTCACCTTTCTCAGCAAGCCCTCAGGCGAAGAGTACACCCCGCCCAAATCAAAGTATATTCTACATAGATAAATGCTTCTAATATCATAATACATAATTCATTTTGTCTTTATTTAATCATATCATAATACATAATTCATTTTGTCTTTATTTAATCATACATATCCATTCATGTTCATAACTTAACATTACATTACATTTCACTTTAAGTGACTCTTTCCCATTTGCATCGTTCATGTTTCACATTTCATTTCATTGCATTGTGATTTCATTGCATGACATTTTCATTTCATTCCTTCATACTACAGCCGGTCTTTAGTCATCATCAGTTAGTCTACATAGAAATGCGCTAGAATCTGCTACAGTTAGTCCACATAGAAATGCGCTAGAATCTACTACAGTTAGTTCACATAGAAATGTGTTAGAATCTGCTACAGTTAGTCTACATAAAAATGCGCTAGAATCTGCTAACATGACTGTCTTTTAGCTGTTTTACATTTACATGGTTGCATTTAACATACACAAGCAGCATAATCCATATCATATTTTATTTATAAAGCATTACTTACTTAACCTACATCTCGTACATTTAACATATATTCGCACAGAATCTCATGACACACAGTTTAGCAGTAAAATTCATGTATATATATATATATATATATATATATATATATATATATATTCCTATAAAATATGTCAAACCACATTTAACATTTATATGCTGAAAATATATTTCATTTCTTACATTAATTCCTCAGAAACTACTTTTCACTTTCATCAGTTCATTTCCACATGTACATAACTAAATAAATGGTCCTAGGCTCAGAAATCATAGTTTTACATGATTGACATTTTAATAATTCACACCAAAACATATATATTATAACATTGTTTATTATCTTTAATTTCATAAAATCTATTTTAATATATGATTTTCCCTTACCTGAATTCTCGAACTACACCGACAGAAATCCCACACAGATGCCTGCGGCGCTCACTCGGACCCTGATTCAAAAACTTTAATTCCATTAAATTATTTCTAAATAAAATACTATTTAAATATTTCCTAGGGTCATAATTTCTAAATTAATAGTTATACCCGCAAATATAACCAATTTGCCAAATTTCTCAAATCTCGCTCTTGCTTTGGAGTGGGGTTTAGAAAACCTCGATTGAAAATTTACCCACATCAAAATGATGACAATTGTGAATAGGACCACGTGGTGGTACCTGATTGTCGATTTAACAGCATATTTAAAAAGAAATTGAAAAAATAGAGAAAAGTTACATTTCCCCAAGAGTAGTACTTAAGTCGTTCCCATGACAAATCTGCTCTAATAGAAATATCGGTGGCGGAGTTAGGAATCCAACGGCACCTTCCATTTCCCGATCCGCCGTTTCCATTTCCCGATCCGCCGCAAGCTCGTCGAGAAATTGAGAGAGAGACGGAGACAGAGAGGCAACTGGTGTAGGAGTTCTCACAGGGGGGTGTGAGTGCATAAGCAAATCCATCTCCTGAAGCTTAGAAGCTTCAGGAGAGTTGTCCTTTATATATATATATATATATATATATATAAATTATATATTATAATAATATATTATATTATATTAATATATATATATTAATATGTTATGTTATATAATTTAATTAATGATTATCATTATTTAATTAATTATTAATTTAGTTAATTATTTAATTCAATTTGATTTAATTTTAATTTTGTTTTATTATTTATTTATTTATTTTATTTTTTATTTTTTCTTGGATTACTACAATTATATAATTTATACAATTAAAAATAATATCATAAAAATCTCATTTTTACTAATATTTTTATGAAATACGCAACATAAAAATAAACTCATGTCATCTTAGTCATGTTTTCGTAAAATATGCAACGTAGAAATTAACTCATGCCACACGTTTTTCGTGTTAAATATATTTTCTTGAATATAAATTAATGTTGTAAAACACCTAAGGGGTTTAGAACATTTCTTAACTCAAAAATAAACGCAAGTATATTAAAGATAAAATTGGTATAATTAAATAAGCGTAAAAAAAAAGTCGGGAAAATTTTATGAAAATAACTAACATAATCAAATTTACTTACAAATAAACTCGAGTATAAATTTTAAATAAAATCTAACACAATTAAATTTACTTACCTCTTACTTAACTTGTGATATAATCACAACGAATATCTCTAAAAAAAATGAGATCGGAAAGAGTGAGTAAGTGAGAATTTTAATTATAAAAAAATTCTTCCTCCACCACTAATTTTTTCACCCATTAATCATTCTCTTCCTTTAAAATTTTTTTGTGAAAAATGAAGGTTGAGAGGTTCTTATTTATAGGAAAATTTTGAGGAAGAAAATGAAATTTGTAAAAGTGTGGAAAGATGAGTAAAATTATAATTTTTTTAAAATAAAGAAATGGGCATGGGATGGGAGGTATGAGATGGGGATGGGGGTACATGTGAGTAAAATGAGAGTGCTTGCCGACACTCCCATTTAATTAATTTTTAATTAATTTACTTAATTAATTAATTTTTTAAAATCATTATGATTATCGTTGTTATTATTTTAAGTTATGTTTTAGTGTGTATATATATATAAAAGAATTAAGTTCGAATTTAAAAAACTCATACGGGCCCCACATGATCTTGTGGACCCCGCATAATTTCGAGACCCAAGTGGGTCCTACGTAACTCCAATAGTCCTCACACGATTTTATGGGTCCTATACAACTTTTATACTCATGTGGACCCCACACAACTTTGGGACTCATGTGAGCCCCACATGGTCTTGTGGGTCAGCATAGGATACCTATATTATTATTATTTTATCATATATTTTTACAAATTATGTCAGTCAAAACATTATTTTATGTATATGTACTTATTTACGTGTATAAATAGTGTCTACCCTGTTTATTCTATGAAATTTCATTTTGATCAAGCCAACCGCTAAGACAAGGTCTTTCTTAGGCATCAAATATGAAAACAAGGATTTTAATAGAGAAACGCATTCGTATTGATATTAACTTAATGATCATTATTATTATTATTATTATTATTATTATTATTATTATTATTATTATTATGGTTTAATCATATATACATTTTCGGGGTCATTACATGATTCACATATCCTGGTGTGAAATTTCACTACCCCATCATCTAAGACATTAAAATCTATCCCCAACCCACTCTGTACTTTATCTATCATCACCAGCTCTACATCTTTCATCTGAGCTACCCTGATCCTCTCTAGTAAGGTCGGCTAAATTACTAGGCTAGCGATGAATGCCTGTTGATTTCCTTCCACTATTTCCATACTGAGCTATTCTAGGTCCATCCTGATCTGCCGCTGAACTACCATTGTTGATACTGACGTATTCACTGACTTCCGACTCAGTGCATCAACTACCACATTAGCTTTTCCTAAGTGGTAATTGATGGTACAATCATAGTCTTTTATTAGCTCTAACCACCTTCTCTGTCTTATATTTAGTTTTTTTTCGTGTGAAGAAGTATTTTAGGCTCTTGTGGTCGGTGAAGATCTCACATCTTTTACCATACAGTTAGGTTTATAAATATTATTTTTGGTAGTTAAGGACCAATCCTTGGTGAGCCTACGAATAACAAATGAATGATGATTTAACATGTGTTGTTAAAGTAATGATGTTTCAGGAATACTTAAAAGACAAAGTTCAAAAGAAAGTATAGTAATGAAAGTTTAAGATCACTAAGGCCTCAAAAGCCACATTCATATTTGAAGTGATCCAAAGGAAGCTCAAGCAACACCAAAATGAGTAAAGTATGTGGAAATCTAAAAGCTGACTCAAAGATTAAGTCAAAGGGGATTCAAAGCAAAAATACCATGGAAGACTTCAAGCTTAAAGTGTTTTAAGGCTTTAATACAAATAATGTAAGTACTTCATATTGAAATATCACGTGGATATATATTGAAGCTCTTTAGGGGTCATTGTGGACTTAGAGACTTTATTTTATAAAATCTCGAATAAAATTTTTATAAATCAAAGTAAGAGAGTAAAGAATTTTTGAAAACTAAAACTGAAAAACCATAATTTTAACTGCCCAGACAACTGAAGTTTATCTTCAGTCTACTGAAGAATTTCCTCAGAAGACTGAAGATTAAGTTTAGTCTACTGAAGAATTTCTTGACGAAATCCTGAAGAGGCAGTATAGCCTCAGAAGACTAAACCTTGATACCCCAGTCGACTAACCCTATTTTTAGTAAAAATTTCAGTGTTTTAAAGAATTTCAGAAGATTGAACCTGATACCTCAGTCTACTGAACACTGTTAACAATTATAATTTTTAAATGTTTTAAAATTCAAACTAAGGTTTCTTGTGCCCCAAATTTTATAGAAACTTGGGAAATACTACAAGTAATCTTAGGCAACACAAAAATACCTTTATGAAGCCTATAAATACATGTTTTAGCAAATTAAACTATACTAAGAAATTGAAAATCTGTTCAAAAGTTGAAAACTCTCTTACTCTCTTAAAGATCTCTCTTTCTCACTCTATGCAAAACTAAATTGATGTGAAAATCTGAAGTGCTGATCATCTTTTTTTGAGTTCTAGACTACTAAATCGCCGATTCTCATCTAGAGAAGGAATTTGGTGAAATCACTCTTGAGCTTCAATCTTATTTCTTTTAATATTTAATATTGAAGTATATAATGCTTTTAATTGTACTAATCTACTCTTTTGAGAGTGTCATTGTACACAGGAATTGTTTATTGTCTCTTGTAGTTGTTGACGATTTAAGAATTGTTTGGATCATTGGACCAAGCATGGGGTATCACTTGAAGAGGGGGCTCTACCCTTAAGGAGGGATTTGTAAAGGTTTGCTCCGCCTGGAAAAGAGTGCTATGGTGGAATCCTTAGGTGGTATTGGCCTAAGGCGATGACATAGGTTGGGGATAAGCCGAACCTCGTAAAAATCTCAGTCTCACTCTTACCCTTCTTTTTACTTTCAGCATATATATACATTATGTTATATGTTTACACAGTGCAAGTTGTTGAAAATAAAAAATTGAGATTAAGAAGACTTTTAACTTAAGAAAGTACGTTTGATTAAACTTTTGCAGAAACCCAAAAAGGAGTACGTTGTTTTAATTATTTGTGAAAATCTTAATTGAGAGAGTGCAAACAATTTCATTCACTACAGGCTTGAAACAAACATATATACACAGGGTTACAAACAAATACCTTAAGTTTTTGCAAAAGTTGAAAATTGCTAAAGAGCTGCATATCATATCTTGATTGGGTATTTTGTGGTCTGGTTATTTGATTGATTGATTATTGATTTGTGGACTGATTAAATAACTTAGCTTTTGCTGTGTATTTGATAAATTAACAAGAGATTGAAGATTCTTGAAAAAGAATTAAAAGGAAATTTTAATAACCCAATTAACCCCCCTTTTGGGGCTACACCTTGACTTTTACAACAACTATCAGGCTAGTATTGGGATGACACCGTACGAAGTGTTGTATGGTCGGAGGTGCCGATCTCTGTTATAGTGGGATGAGATTAGTGAAAGTTAGATTTTAGGGCCAGAGATTGTGCAGCATACTTTTGAAAAAATCAGACTCATTTGAGAAAGACACACATGCATAATCATTAAATAAATAATATCAGGCAAACATTGCTTACAAAGATTCTCATTAACATGGAATAACTAAAATTATTAATAAATACTAAAACCGATTACATAAAGCATGTTTTTCAGTATAAATCTCTAACAATCAGCTCTTTGATGTATCTAGCAAATTGTAAAAGACCCGAGATTACATTTGTTATAAATCTACTAGTAATATATGACTCTGTTCCTACTCGACAACGTTGGAATGAAATTAAACACATTCAATGCTATTTGAGAATAAAGCAGACGATTACAACAATATCTTCCAATCATACTGAAATAATAACTATCCATGAAACTAGTAGAGAATACGTGTGGCTCAAATCAATGATCTTTTATATTCAAGAAAATTGTGATATTCAATCAATTAAGGATATTCCAATAGTTTTATATGAAGACAATACTGCATGTATGACTCAATTGAGAGGAAGATACATAGAGGGTGATAGAACAAAACATATCTCTCCAAAATTCTTCTATACACATGAACTTCAGAAGAATGATGATATAGATGTTCAGCAGATCCAATCAAGAGATAATCTAGCGGATTTGTTCACCAAAACTTTACCTACTATAACATTTAAGAAATTGATTAATCTTATTAGAATGAGACATCTTAAAAATATTAACGGAAGGAGTTAATATATGGGGTGACATTTAAGGAGGAGTGTTATGAAATATAGGTGGATGTCCCATGTGTCAACTATGAACCTGTCCCATATATTTGTACTAATTCATGTCCCATGTAAACCTACTCTATATGTTTATATTAATAAAGTGTATTTCACCCCATCATCCACCCTTTAGATTTTTCCCCAATAAATGCTTAACTCTCCATATTGCCCTTTCTCATTTGAGACACACATTTGATACTTCCATGTAAGTAGACATATAGTGAGGATAAGAGAAGATGAGAGATTAAGTGAAGAAGGGATAAAAAGAAGATAAAGATATCTTGTATAAGGTCAGTTCCATATCATATTATAATTTCTTTCAAAATAGTGAAATTTTAATCTCATCCGCCCGTAAAATTGGTATAATTTGAACCACGTAAAATATTGGTCTTGTCTTCATTTATTTTTTTGCTCATCTCTATTTATTTTAATCAATTTATAACAAAAAATATAATTTCAATTTTAAGTTTTAACTAGCAAACACAAAAAATATGTATATGTTTATTTAAAATATGTGTCAAGATTCTAATCTCAAAGCCAGCTGCAGCCAACAGTGGCAGGGAGTACGAGAGGGTGAGAGGGTCGCGGAGAGAGGGGATACTGCAGAGGGTCGCTGCAGAGAGACGACAGCTCCGAAGCGTTCGTCGAAGGGAAAAAAAATACGTAGAAGGAGTCGTCGGAGGAAGATTAGAGTTTGGAAGGGAACGTCGACTCGTCGGAGAGAGTCGAGAAGCTTGGAGGAATCGTTGGAAGCAGCTGTCGAGTCGTCGGAGAGAGAGGAGCTGCTGGAGGAATCGTCGAAGAGAGAGCAGAGGCTATCGTCGGGGAGAAGACTCGCTGGAGGCTTCGTCGAGGGAGCAGAACAGAGGAAGCTTCGTGGGAGAGAGGTAGGGTGGGGCTTTCGACGCATTCTTGGTTCTGCCCTGTTTATTTTAGGTTATAAACCAAGAATCCCGAAAGGCGTACGCTTGGCATTTGAGGCGTAAAAAGGCGAGACTTCTCCCCTGAGGCTTACGCCTTTTAGGACTTACGCATTTCCACTAACGCCTCAGGGCGTTTTAGGCCCAAAACGCCTCAAGAACGCCTTTTAAAACACACTAGAATCTGTTCAAATACACACAAATCCAAGTCTAAATACACACAAATCTAAATCCAAGCCCCAAATTCTATGCTCCCAAACTCAGGGTTAAGCATTTGGGCTATTTGCTATTCGATTGAAATTTAGATGAAAGTTGGGGACTTGCAGACAGATGGCATAGTGAAGACAATGGTCCACACGGAGAAACCTCTTAGTTGTGTAACTTCTATAATAATATAGGCCCCGTGAGCTTGAAAAACATTAAAGGAAAGGAAATTAAATATGAAGGAATTCATTTTTTCTTGTTTAGTGAAAGAAAAATAACGTAGAGTTATGTAACTTCTATACTAATATAGGCCCCGTGAGCTTGAAAAACATTAAAGAAAGGAAATTAAATATGAAGGAGTTCATTTTTTCTTGTTTAGTGAAAGAAAAATAACATATAGAGTTAATCAGTGGGCAACTTTTTTATTGTATGACATTAACCTTTTTTTTTTCTTCTAAATTTTAATCACATTTGACCCAATTTTCATTCTTAATGGTGTTTGATATAGAGAGAAAAATTGATTTTCTTTTTATATTATTTTCATTTCTTTTCTCTTACAAAATTCATTATCTGAGTTAAAATACAAGAGGTGAATGAACTTATTAGCAATATTTAAAATGAGGTTCATTGTATGTGTTGTTCAGGCTAAATGTGGATTAGAATCAAACTTGGAATTATGGATTATGAAGAGAAGCTTTTGATTAGAATATAGAAGGTGAGATAAGTATAAATAAGACTAAATTCATGAATTGCAATTTTAGTCATTTTAGGAGAAATATTGGAGAAAATATTAAGCTTGATGGTCAAGAAATTCTTGTTATTAGTAATTTTAGATATCTTGGATCTAATATGCAAACTCAAGGAGAAATTGAAAAAGATGTAATGCATAAGGTTAAAACAAGTTGGGTAAAATGGCATGCTTTGTGCGTGTTATGTGATCATAGAGTGCTGAATTGAAAAGTCTATAGGATGGCTATGAGACTGGCTAATCAGCTATGTTATATGATTCAGAATGTTGGGAAACTATAAGGAGCAGCATATCCAAAAGTAGAAGTTGAGGTGAGAGGTAAGGTGAATGAGTGAGATAACTCTAAAAATAAATTAAGAAATGAACATATTCATGGTAAGTTAGGCACAAAGATGGGGGGAGGCTGGTGAAGATGGTTTCAGCATTTGCAACTTAGGCCAAATAATGTGCTAAAAAGAGTGAGTGAGTTCATGTTAGTAGTGGTAGGAGGGGGAGGGGTAGACTTAGAATAACTTGGACCAAGATAGTAAGGATTTTACAATTCTCCAACTTTTGAAGGATATCACCTCAGAATGATAGAAGAGGATTCATGTAGGCACAGAAGCCAACCCCACCTTCAAGATAGTAAGGATTTTTTGGCAGGGTAAGGGAACCTTGAGTTGTCTAGCATTTTTAATCCAGAAAACACTGCAATCGCTATCTCATTTTTTTCCCTCTGTTTCAGTTACTCTATGGAAGCCCAATACTGTGTTAAAGTGCAAATTTATCTGGTAGTTGGAGTCCAGTTGATACTCGTTGCTGGATTCGGCTCTTGCAAGCATAATTCTCCATTTTCGAGTGAGGTTAGTTGGCTAGAACAGTAGTTTTGTGCATTCACTTTTATTGAATTAAGTTTTTCATGAATGTTTGACGGTAAAGGGTTGGCAGTTGCTATGTTTTCCTCATTGATCGTATTTATTTTTCTTTGCCCATCTGTCTTGGAGTTACATGAATTCTGCTCTGCATCCTGTAAGACATACCACATGTGCTTTGAGCCTTTGAGTTGGCTCATGCCCCGCCTACTTTGTTAGTTGCATACTTGCATGGTTATGTCCTTGCTCAAAGGCAGTGACTCCCCATCATGCGAATGTGTTAGTTGCTTTCTTTTGAGAGCATGTATTTCACTGTTCATATATACTATGAGAAATCAATACGAGATATTTACTTTGTTTATTCTTTTTTTCCCCTCTATTCCGTTTGTGTCTGTCCCTGTGTGCATCCCCTCATGTGCAAGTGTTGGGCTTTTGGAGATGCAATCAAACCAAAGCAAGTGGACATAGTGATGACTCAAACTTAGCTTGACTTAAGAACTCACGTCTTGGAAATCAACCTGAGCTTGGTCGAATTTCTTTTTATACCCAATACTCAACTTGATAAAATACTAAACAAACTTGATATTGATTCAAATCATTCAATTCATGATCGAGTTAAAGTCAAACTTGAGTTTGAGTACAAATTACGTGCTATTTATGTAATTTTAATGGAATAAGATACTATATTCTCTTTATATATATTTGTACTGCATAAAATATATTGAAAAGTTAACTGCTTGATTAGGCTCATAAGTTGCTCTAGTGATGGATTAGAAGTCTTTGAGCTACTTGAACTCAATACAGGCCAAGTCAAGCAGGAGTAGAGGTATTAGCTCTTCTGCAACTGTAGCTTTGGCCATAATTGTATGACTGTATGAGTTGGGTGGAGATTGCTTTCATAAACTGTAGGGTTTTATGTGAGTCAAGCCAAGTCTTGAGCATTTCAGGCTTTTCTTAAGCTCTCACTCAACTTGAAGCCAGATTGATTTGAGGTTTTGGGCCGGGTTTGGCTTAACTTGTTATCACAGCATTTAAGAATGTTGAAAGGAAAGTTTCTGGTGCAGAATAAATAACCTTGCTCCCCAGTAAGAATAAAGAAGAATAAGAATAAAAACACAAGAAACAACCATTAAAGTTGACTTTTAAAAAAAATAAAAATAAAACATGGTTGACTGAACTTCAAGGGTACCTTAAATCAGTCTTCCCTATGGTTCTAAAACCCGGGCCAGTAGCCAACCCGGTACAGTCAGTGGGTTGGTCGGACTGGTCAAACCGGCATGTCACAGCGGTGGTCAAACCAATGATGTCAGCATATATATATATATATATGATAATATTTAAAACAATAAAAGACAATATTACAAATATGTGGCCAGATAAATAATAACCTGCAAACTAATTATAATAGAAAGATCATTACTAGAAATAATTTAGGTGAAATATATAAATATATGAATATTCTTAAAATTTATTAATTACCATGTCATATTTAAGAGTTAAAAAAAAATTTCAAAAGCAGAGAGAAGAGTTTTGTCTTATTAAAAAAATGTAGTATTTAAGTTGGTCATGTGTAAAAGTTAATAGGCTTGCATGTATGTAAAGTAACTTGGTTATATATATAATTCGTTGAGAAGAATTCTACAGGCAAACCGCTGTCTCAGTGGCAGCACTTAATCCTCCTGGAGGTGGTCCTGGGTTCTAAACCCAGCATAGGCTGTGACTCTGGTTCCCCCCTCCCCCCCTTAACGTAAATGGGTCAACACACTCAGTTCACTGGGTTGGGCCCAGTCAACCGGGTCTGTCCAGGTTGACTTCGTCACATTTCTGTGACACCACCCGAATCGGGAAAGTGATTGGTTCTCGTCCAATTCGCTCGGACTAGCCGGTCTGGTCTGGTTTTTAAAACTGTGGTATCCCCACACAGGGTTGCCTTTTTGCAGAGCCTTATACTGTTCAAGCATGGCTTGTTAAGGAACCAAACTTGATGATTATGCTTGAAAAACATGCTGTAGCCTCTTGATTCCTAGTAAATGAGCAATCCTAGACCTTAAAAATTATTATCCATAATGAAATTTATCTCCTTTGGCAATTTCTTGCCAATCAGTCTTCATCTTTGCTATCAAAACCTTTTGATTAACAACAGTTCCACACTTCTATACTCTTTTCTCGTGAACTTATTGTCTAGTACCCGAAGGAAAAAGATTTAGTATTTAATGTCCTTTTTTATAATCCCATCAAGTATGAGATGCTTTTGGAGAATAACATACAAATATACAATGGGGGATTTTTCTTAATTATGCTTGTTAAGTTCGCATATAATGTGTAAAAGGATTGGGTTTAATCTTTTAACCGTATTGTGATTGGGAAATCACTTATCTCAACTCTGAATCATTCTTATAATAGTTTGATCATAAATGTCAGCGGCTCTTCTAGTAATTCATCTTTAACTCCAGTTATCAGCGTTGGCTGCATTACCAATAAATATTTGAATTTTAATAATTTTTTTTTGAGTTTCATTTTAAATTTATCATTGCATTTTAAGCTTCAATTTTAGCATATCTACACGTCAGACGTCTCCTTGTCCCTAAAGTTTTGTTTGGATATTTAAGTCCATGTTTCAATATTTTTGTTCAATTGCTGATTATTACTTGAAGTGACAGCCAACAAACATCAATTTAGCTGATTAGCTCATCACATTGTTATCTTTTCACTTTTTGATTCAATTAGGGCTTTCTCTTGCTTTTGGGGAGCAAATTAGGCCTCACAGTCATATGTTTGAATTGTTGTTTTGAGTATTATATTTTCTCCTTTATGAAAAATCTAAGCCACCTCTTTCGGAAAAAGAAAAATAAAATCTTGCCACTTAGAACTGTCCTTTCTTAGAAATCAATTTGATTTGCTTCTCAAAAATGGCGAGACTAGGGCCCTTAACACCCAAATTGTTAGAACTTAAAATGATATCATGCCACATAAATATGGAAAACTAATGGCACAGACCGCACAACACTGGTTATGATCCAGGAATCACAAATGATTTGGTTTTTATATAACAGTGTAATTTAATGGAATGGATCTTTATAATTTTACATTATTCGCCATAAAATTTTTCATTATATTCTACTTCGAATCCATTTGATTATGATGTCCCAAACATGAGGAAAGTTTGTTACTAGTCAAATTTTTTTCGTCTGATAAACGATAATTTTGTATCTATTGCACATGCTTTTAGAATATTCTCTCACTTTAATGATGGGGGCAGCCCAGCAACATTTTTTCTGATAATGGACAGTTTGGTTAAAAAAAGATATGTCTTCTGTTTATCTAGTATGGATACTTTCTTACTTTAATGTGTGCTTGGAACAATGTTTTAGTAACATATAATTTAAATTACACTAAAAGATGGGGCAGTTGCAAGAGCAATATTCTTTTGATGTGGTGAATGGACACGGCACAGTACTTCAGAAACTTCAGGTGTGTATGGTGCAAAAAAAATAAACACGCACACAGACACACATTCTTTTTTTCTTTTCCTGGCATTGAGAAAATTGAAGCATTATCTTGGGATTACTGTTCCTTCAGCCTGCACTTCTGATCTATCAACTCTTAAGCTTATAATACCTCTCTATTTTAATTTTCAGGTAGGTGGGCCAAATTCAAATTTTGGTTCCAACGACCCCAATTTCAGAGCTTTGCCTTATTTTGAGAAATATATTATGAAATCTTATTTTGAGAAACATGATAGCCTGCTTGATTCAGATATCCAAGATTTCATGTCCCATGAACTTCCTCTTGGCTCATGTGATGTGCCAGAAAATCTGAGTCATCTGCTAGGACTGTCAATCCTGGAACGCTATCTGGTTGGTGAAGGTTCTCATCGTCGGCTATTTTCATCTGTCAAAATAAACGTCCAGCAAGATTCCATATATGATCTTCCTGCACACTTTTGCAAGGTCTTAATCATTGAAAGGTTGCCCTTGGGAGTGTTTGCAGATCCATTTGAGCTACAACATCTTCTTCAGTGTGGTGGTAAGCTACATATTCTTGAAGAAAGACAAATAGATGACACAATGTTTGAATCACTGCTTCAGTCATCTCAAAGCATAAATTTTTTTTGCAGTGTTTACGGATGCAGCTGTTTTTGGGGACACAAATTTGGAATTACCTTCATTTCTTTCTAATCGATCTCTTGTTGAGATTCACTTGGACATTGGTGCCAATATTTTAAAAAGACAGAACAGATTTAAATTTGACATAGAGCTTCCATTACATGCACGGTATCCGGTAAGTGAAAAGGTTATCCTTAAGAAGAGAAATGAGGGGAAATAGGTTACAATTCCTGGAAATTCTGATTATTATTTTAATGAGTTAAAGAGTCGATCTGCTAATGCTACTTAGGACATACTTAGTTTTTCAGTTTGGTGTGTTTCATAATCACATATGAAGTTGATCTGCTCATGGTACATGGGTGAATTGTTCTACTGCTGTTTGTCCTCGAAATATCCTTCTCACCTAGCCAGAGAAAGGAAAGGAGAACCGCATTCTTCTTACTTTGATTCATAACCTTTTATTTTCAATTCTGCTTTGGTATAACCAATGCCAGCTAGGACAAGTGTGATGTGATCTTGTAACATATACCTTAAATCTTAAACCTTTTGGACTCTTATGAGGAGACAAACGAAGCATAAAAATTACCCACCTCAGATCCCATTGGAACTCTCCTCCCCTCCTGCCTTAGTTCATATCATGCTTGAGCCGTCCTTTCTATTATTTGTTAGTTTTTAAAAATTTATCCTTTGTTTGTGTTTATGCTTGCTTTGCTTTGCTTTTGGTGCCTCACAAAGGCCTCTAAAGTAGTGAAGATATGTTGGCTTGAGTATTCATTAGTCATAAAACGTAATACTAAACCCAAAAATTTGCTTTGTATTCATTTTTACTTGAGTATAACTAGGATCGCACTCAGGGGTCAGGGCACAGTTGCTTGCTACAATTCCACTTTGTCTTGTAAAGAACTAGAACTTCCCACAGTTATGGGACCTGTCTGTAGAATCTATGGTTATCCTTGCTCCCTGAGCTGCCAGATCCTCACTTTGGGGCATTGAGGTAGCCTTAGCTACTTGTATTAAGGTAGGACAAGGCTTTTATATTTGTCTTATATCATGAATAGAAGCTTTAGGGAGCAATTAGAACGTAGTATTGAGGAGTTTAAGAGCAGAATCCTACCTGGCAGGATTTGAACCTGCAAGCAGAAAAGCAGTTAGTTACCCACCAAACTCACCTTCTTCACCAATTTCTTATTCTGCGAAGTTTCTTTTTCTGCACTTTTTTCCCTTGCATCTGTCAAGACTTCCAAGCCAACCAATTCTGACTTGAGTTATGCTTCCTGTTCCTCGTCCTCAACTTGTACTATCCTAGACTTTCACCAGTCCTCTCGCAAAGGTCTAAGACAAGACTCAACACAGGAACAAAGCAGGTACTCTGCGCTCAAGCGCATCATTTTAGGTCTCAATCTTAGCAGTGGTGATTTTTCAGCTGGGCTGCCGAGGATTCTAAGCCCAATAAAAGATGTTTTGCTTCTTGCTTGATGTGCATCTCAACTTTTAAAACCCAGGTAAACTGTTAAGCATGTAGCTAAATGGCATGTTGAAAGCCAGACATAATCAAGTTCTCCTAGGGAAGTGCAAGGCAATTTTGTACTGAAACATACGAGCAAGGGACAGTCCCTCCATGCAGGTTTCAGTACTGTCCAATCAACTGTTGTCATGTTGGCAAAAAGTTAGCCAGTGGGGCCCACTTAGCCTTGAGAACGAAGTGAATTCACGGTTAATCCAGTCAACAAATGGAATTGCTTGTTGATGTATAGCTGATTTGGCAACGTGGGATTAGATAGTATCAAATCCTATGTGAAGGGACTATCCCATGCAAGTATTTCTCAATTTACTTGCTTTTGCATCCTATTAGTTTGCTAGCATTTTTATTATTTTTAGTGCATCTATTAGTGTGTCAGGCGTGTTGTGTGATCGTAAAGTACCCTTAAAATTAGAAGGAAAGTTCTATGAAACAGCTATAAGGCCAGTTATGCTTTGTAGTTCAGATGGTTGCAACTAAGAAACAACGTGTATAAAAAGTTAAAGTTGTCGACATGCGAATGTTAAGGTGGATGAGTGGTATAATATTAAAAGATAAATTTAAGGAATGTGCATTTACGCAATAATGTAGCCATAGCACTGACAGAAGACAAGACAAGGGAGGAGCAGCTAAGATGGTTTGGGCATTTTAAACACATACCTAGTAATGCACCTGTGAAAAGGAGTGAGTTATTGTTTCTGGCATGAAAAAGGGGTAGGGGTAGGCTTAAAATAATTTGGAATAAATTAGTGAGGAAAAATTTAATAGCTCTTAATCTAGTGGAGGAAAATGGTCTCAATCGATTGAATTGACAGAAAAGGATTCATGTAGCCGACCTCATTTAGTGGGAGTTAAGGCTTGTTGTTGTTGTTGTTGTGCACCTATTATTTATCATAGTTATAGTCCCAAAGACAGCAGTTCCAACCAAGTCCCAAAGCAGCTCTTATTAAAAAAAAAAAGTGTAATTCCTTGGTATTGGATGATAGCTGGTTTGCCTTTATTGCCCGCAAAAAGAGTTCAAATTTGGCTTGATCATATTCAAGTTTTATTTTATTTATTTATTTTTTTAAAATAATTTTTTACTGAATCTTCATTTTGAACATGGGAAAGTCTGTTAATGTATTTCAATAGCAACCAAACTGCTGCAATGTTTGCTTGTGGGACACTAAAACTTGCCTCTTTTTGCAGCCCCTAGATGAAAGTGGCTACTCAAGAGTTGAATTTAGTGCACCCAATGTGTTAATGCGCTGCAGCATAGAAGGAAAGTCGCATAATCAGAGCTGTTTACTGATGTTAAGAGATGACAGAGTCGAATCCAGAAGTAGGCCGGTTGTGTGGGAAATACCCTCTGGAATCAATGCACATGCAGGAATCACATCTCTTGTTACTTTTGCTTCAGCCTTGTTATCAGCTGTTTTAATTATCCTGACATCCATTCATTATTCAGATGCCAAACTGGGCAGAAACTTGAAAGAGTCTTGATGAACACTCCCCTCCATGTCTCCTGGAATCCGGACAAAAATATTGACGATGACCAGCATGATGATGAAGTGTTTTTGTTTTTTTTTCCCCTTTGTATTCTTCTAATTTGTTCTATTCTTTATTAGGGCAGGTGAATATGATTTTAACATCCCTAAATTTAGAACATCAATTGTCATAACTTTTGGCCTCGTCTCATTTAAGCAGAAAATTTATTTGTTCTTTCCTTGTTCGTGTCCTTCCGTGCATGGAACTTGCTCAGCCAAGAAAAAATGACAGTAGAAAATTTACAATCTAATCCAATTGCATGCAGAAACCAGACTTTCTTCCTGCATAATCCTGTTATTTCCAAACTATTTTAGAAGTTCTTGAATGTTGACAAAGAGTCGCTGGAGTGGTGGACGCTAGTCGCGTGTCGCTGGACGGCTGGGAAGTTGTCGCTGGCCAAATGGGAAGTTGGGAACTTGGGAAACCTAATTCCCATAGGCGAAGTGTGGAACAAGAAGTCTAGAATCGTCGAATCGGTGGAGTGGAGGTGACTCAAACTCTGGAAGGGCGGAGGCTGGTAGGTCGGCAATTGCCGTGGAGGCTCGCTAGAGCTGGATCAGGATGGCTGGAGTCGTTGTACGCAGGAGGGTGGAGGCACTCGGTGGAGTGCTGAGTTTGCCGACTGCCAAGTGGAGTAGAAGACTATGGAAGAAGTTGTGGAGCCCTAAATTCTTAAATATAAATTATATAATTTATATTTAATTATTAATTATATAATTTGGTGAAATCGTTTAATCGAAATGTAATTTCTTCATAACCGAAATGAAAATCGAATAAATCGATTTTAACGAAATATAAAACTGAACCGAACCGAATCGAACCGGACCAAATTAAAAATTAACCAAACCGTACCGATCGAATTTGATCGGTTAATTTGATTTTTATCGAATTATGCACACCCCTAAGGTCCACTATATCTCACTAGAAAATTTAGCTTGCACAATCTTTACATAATGCAACCACAAATAAATGTAAATAAGCACTCAAGAGAAATAATTCCTTCTGTATTGTAAAGAAAGGAAAAAAATCATTGGAGCAAGTCCATTAATAAACCTTCTATTATGTAATAATAATTCATCAGAAGGATACTTAACAATAAAAACCAATAAAAACTCCTTCCAGGAACGACATATTAAATTCCATTTGAATCGTGTTAGAAAGCACCTTAGCTCTTGTTAAAATAAAAATCTTTTATAAATGTGGACTTGCAGGAAAAGCTGTTTTCTTTCAAACAAAGTGTAGGAATGCGAATCAAGGACCAGTTTATGTTGCACCCTTAAAAACATAACCAGAATATTGCTCGAGGATGATAAAAGAAGAGGTTTGAGGAAAATGAAATAGATTGAATGAACTAGAGAGAGAGAGAGAGAGAGAGAGAGAGAGAGAGAGAGAGACCATTGTTCTTCATGTTCATCAATTTCTTAAATTTTACATCACTCATAAAAAAATAAAGAGAAATTGTCTAGAGTATCATTTGATTTATGAAGAAGGGATGAAGAGATTGATAATTGAAAGACACTGATTTTTAAATGGACTTTGATGTCATTAGAAGGTTTTCTTAGCAGGGATTATGGTCCCATTAGTTGATATATATATATATATATATAGCCTCACAAAATAGTGCTATAAACTAATGAGTGGATAACTTTTACCTAATACTTCTTAAATATGTCTCAATCATCATAAAATTGCTGTGTTCTCTCTTTCTTTGTTTTAGGCACTACTAAATCTTCATTCTTCTATTCAAAAAAATAAACATAACTCTCACCACTACGCAAGTTAAGGTGCATCCTAGGAACATGTCGAATAATTTGCTTTCTATATTAATTTATATCCCATATAAACCTTTCCAATGCCAATATGTTTAGTTATAACATCATTTCTCATTCTTGTAAAGTGAAAATCACTATCTAGCTTGTATATGAAGAAATTATATGAAAAACTATCAGAATTGAAGTGACCAAAATCAACAATTTGAGTAGACTTTTGACAAGTTAGATTTACACAACCATTATTGCTCTGTTCCTTATTTTTATTCATCACACCACTCCTTGGACTCCCCTTTTCTAAAATGTTTCACTCATGTTTATGCCACCCACAACGACATCATTCTTGATTCAGATCTTTCCCTTTGCTTCTCTACTTTTCTATAATGAGTACCTCCAATTTGTTTTCAATGTAAGTTTGTATGGCTATTAGAACTTCTTAGCTGTCCCAAAAAACCTCATACCAAACAATATTTGCACCCATCATCAAACACAATCTTCATAATAAATATCTACCACACCGTACCTATGCTTATGTTTCAATTTTCTTAAAATCAGCATTGGTAAACATAAGCTTTGTGTGGATTGTTGATCATCCCACCATCAATTTGTCTCAACTCCTATTCCTCAACTCCTATTCAATAGCTCTCAATCACCATTTATCTTCCATTGCGTTTTAATTTAATTTCAATTTTATTCATTGAAACAACTCTTTGCAATGCAAATATAATCTTCCAAGTATTGTTGAACGCACAGGACAACTGATCTTTCACCCATCCAGAAAGGCCAAAAAGAGAAAAAAAAATCTATTCTAATTACTTCTAATGTTAACAATTTTACAGCAACTAACCACACAAAATAGTGCATGTAAAATATTATCATCATCAGTGGGTTCTTAAACAATATCTGTGCAGTATTTTTACACTACAATAATTCTGAGTAAAGGTAATAAGGGCTTTCGAATTGCCAGCTAAACCCACGAACCAGCACAAATGACCACCAGGCAAAAACAATGTCACAATCAACAACAAAAGGAAAAGATAAGACCACCCAGATTGAATTCTAACTATAAGAAAACCAAAAAAAGAATTATGAATTTTTATTAAATAAATATAGATGGACCATTACACAAATTGTAAGCAAACACCCCCAACCCCGCCCCCAAACACCCACCCAAACACAAACTTACAGAAGGAGAACATACACAACCCATAAAAGAGCAAGTAAATATCATAACCCGAAAACCATGCTATATACCAACTCACACTCCAGTCAGCCAGATGTCTCAGAAACCAACATAACCAAACAAATTAGCAAGGGCGATAAAATCTCAACACCAAGCAGATTCCAGGACTGCACGCTCTATCCACTTGAGGATCTTCTGATCAAGCAGCAATTACTATGATCACAATGAGAAGAATGATCCCAAATATCACCAAGAGCAAGCAAGTCTGCAATTTAAAAAAATAAATAGTCAACAAGATTTATTAAATCAAACACTTATTTAGAACAAAGAGGTTTGCAACAATTTTAACACACAATCAATGCGCATGCTGTCCCAATCAATAGCATCAGTTAGCGGAACCATGAGAAGCACACATGCATGTCCCAACCAATGGCAGCATTTGTGTTTTCACCCCCGAGCACTCTATTACAACAGTTCAAATATCTAACAAAGAGGGATCTGTACAGGACACCCTTTGAAGGGTCCTGCCATCTCAGCCCAGTCTCAGAAAGCAAATTACCAGTTACTTGGGTAGCAAGACTACACAAAGCAAGCAAATGGACTAGGGCTTCATGAAAGCATGAAAGCTATGGAAAATAGACAACTAATACCACATTAAAGAATGCTGCACCAATGTGCTTGTTGAGCACAAAAAAGGTAAAAGCTAGAAACATGCAGAGAAATGGAACCTTGAGACAAAAGTTCAAATCCCAAACCCTTCACCTCCTCTTGGTTGGGAGACAAAAAAAATCCCTTAAATTAAGTTTCTATCTGAAAATGGCAAGAACTTTAAAACTATTTTGAGCATTGAGTTCACCAAGTCAAACAAGAGCCAACTTAATATTATTTTTACCAGTCATCAACAATACAAGTGTGTTCGGGTGGAAAAACTTTAACGACCCAGCGCAGGCCTGTTTCAGACTGACAAAACAGTTGACCAATCTCCCACCATTCAACCTTGGTAGCCTCCTGCACCCTACTCAGCTTTGAAGCCATGCTGGTGGGCTCACAAATAGCAATATATATACCTTCGTAGCTGATTAACTATTTCTCAGTTCCAGCTTATAGTGATGACAAAAAGAAAAAAAAAACCATATATGCTCCCAAACCCAACATGTAGGGTTTTAATTTACTACCATCCCTGCCACTAAAATTTGCATTGAGCCAAATACCATCCCAATAGAGTGAGAATGTGGGGCTCGTCACTGGCAAATAACTCACTGTATCCATGCCCCATGTGTGCATGGGCACAAATGTGTTTTAACTAAGAATCTGGATATAAATTACCAGAGATGAATTTGATCTTTGAGTCTTTGATGCTTTCGCAAGTTGTGTTTTTCCCTGTGCAGTTGCAGCATGAGAACCCTCGATGTTGGAACCAATATCATCTGAAAGCAATTCGCTCAGTAATTTGGCAACAAAACTGGACAGTGAGCTCCCAAAGAAAAAGGACTAGATGACATACCAATCATAGCTCCTTGCTCATGGACAAGCACAGCAAGATCTTTAAAAATTTCGTTCACCTCACCAATTTGCTGCTGGATTTCTTGTATTCCCTGCTCTCTTTCCTCAATAATAGCCTCATTGAAGGCAATCTCATTGTCCAACAGCAAGACTTCCTGCCTGCAGCACAAAGCACTCCAAAGCTAACGGAATAGTTGACAACCTTTCATAAAACTAGAAAACAAAATTCCTCAACCACAACATTATGTACAAAGCAGACAAATTTCTTTCCATACAGCAATACTAGAAGCAAGTGAGGCTTCACCTCTCCCAACATGCAGTGGCATAAACAGATGCAAAATTGAGAGAGAGGGGAAGGGGGAAAACAGGCAGGGATTGTAAACCAAAGATTCCAACTAAAAATTCTTGGCTGTAAACATGAAATATACTTTGTCTGAACCCATATTATGGGCTTGGTGTCTCTTGAGGATATATTCATAAGAGGAACAAACTCCAAACACCTTGCAAGCAAAAAGACTTAAGAGTAAGAAAAAGTCAATCTAACCAAAAAAATAAAAAGATACCCTTCCAAATTTTCTATCGTTTGAAAATGAGAAAAATATAGTTAATTAAGGAGGAGTTCTGCACATTGCTAAATCATCCCATCATCCCTGTTACTAGCAAAGAAATAAAATAGTAGAAAAAGAGAGTTCATTTTCTTAGTCTTGCACTGCTTCTTAGGAATTCATCTTTCATTGTCCCAACCTTTGGACGCTCAAATCTTCATTAAGATCTATAGTACACATTCATGCTGCACAATTGTCTGTATGATTTTATTTAATATACGCAAATAATTATATTAAAAAAGAAGAAAAAATATGCAGAAGGCATCCTCAGAAATAAAGGGGAAAATTTAAAAAAATGATAAAAATAAAAAATCCAATAATATTTAGAAGAGTAATCAAAAGCTGCACCCAAATCCCTCTGCAAGTCATCAAAGAAATAATGTGTCTAAACGAATCATTCTTTGTAGCCCACAGTAATGCCAAAATCACTTCAATCCATAAACAATCAACATAAAAAGCCCTAAAAAATCCTGACATTACGTTCGAACCAAATGCATCAAATCACACAAAAAAGGCTCTCCATAGCACCCCGTGTTCTCTTCACCAAAGCCCTAATAAAAGAAACAGAACGCAATTTCTCCAGAGTTGGTCAAACCCACCGTCTACCAAGAACAACAAACAATTTATTCCAGATCTCTCAAGAAATGAACAATGCAAAAACAAATGACAAGCATTCTCACAACTACAATAATAAAGCAAACACACATAAGGAGATGCTGCTTTATTATGCCCTCCCTTATTAAGAACATTTTTATCAATGCTTACAAGACCTGAAGTCCACATGAAGACCTTGATTTTGGAGAGAATCTTGGATTTCCAAATGAAGGAAACTATCTTTGGAGAGGCTTGGGTTTGGATTTGAATTGGATTTGGTAAGATGTAATGTAAAATTGTATTAAAATTTACCCAAATCCAAATCCAAGGTGCGGAATCTATGCTCCCAAATACCACCTTAAGGTTCCTTCGGATCAAGGATTTGCAAGAGAAAAGGAAAAGCAAAGAAAATGAGAACGAAATCAATTCTCCATCATAGTTACAATATATCAAGTGTTATTAAGATTATAATGATTAAAAATTAAGATAAATCAAAGATTAATAACCTGTAAAATAATTTTTACTCATTGGTTTACAATGTATTTTATTTTCTTTCTCAAATTCCTTCATAATCAAACAATAAAAATTGAAATCCTTCATATTTTCCTTTCTTTTCGTTTCCCAACTAATATCTTCCAAGTTCCAAACAACACATGAGGCGAAAATACTATTAACATGCCTGAAATGAATAAAATTTCCAAGAAAAGTTCCCTGAAGAACAAACTGAAGATCTACCATTGCTCCCTAACAGAAGGTGAAAAGAATCAACTACAATCATAAAAAAGAATGAAGTCATTAATCCTATCATTCAAGTTTCAAATAAATGAAAATTCCAAGAACGTAAATCCACTCGAAGGAATGGAAACTATACAAACAAACAATAAAAATGGTGGAAGGTCAAAAGAAAGGAGCTTCTCAAATCCAAAAAAATTCCCTAAGGTCAAATCATATTACCCATACCAACTTTATCTCATTTGTTAAAAATAAACACAAAATCTGGTAAATAAATTTCTAGGACTTAACATGGCTAACATTCATGCATCTCATCCATTTGGTTAAAGCCATACTTAGCACAAATCAATTATGCTACAAGGAATTAGTATCCAAAACATATCCCCACAACCCATTTTCTCCCTAAGGAGATGTTTTTAAGACAGCATATTACCCAGGCCTAATCCACCCTCCTCCTAGGACCTAGACACAATATCCCATCTAACCAAATTCTCTCTTGCCAAAGCCCCAAAGCCAATGCCAGCCCTAAAATGTAATCTATCATCCTTCTAATTGACAAGCTACACGCACTGAAATCCTGAAGAAGGATAAATAAGACAAAGGAAAAATAAAAGACAGGCTCAAACCAAAATAACCCTACACCTAAAGTAAAATAAGCCTTCCAAGCTCCTAGAAACCTTCTTGATCAGAGTCCCAAAAAGTTATGAGATTGGACTCAGCACCCAAAGTAACACTTAGTTAAAGTGGCTAATCTAAAGGGCATGATAGGAAAGAACACTAGAATCAACGTTAAAGGCCACAATAACTTGATTTAATTTCATCTTGAACAATTTTTTCCCCCTTGAATAACTTCTTCTGGAAGAAAACATTTCTTCCAAAACCAAGGCCTTCATGTGGACATGGCTCTCTATAGGCTTTAAGCTTAATACCAATTATTTGTTGCAGTTGAGAGTTAAGGACAGCTTATAGCACTATCAGCTTAGACATCTGTTTTATGTGTTTTAAGTGAAATTAATGACTACAAGGTTTCTTCATTATTGGGTGGCTAAACGGTTTGGGTCTTTTTGCTTTCAGTTTTCTGATGACACTTTGATGCTATACCACGGACTGCTGACATTTTCTTGTTGGTACAGTTTCAAGGTTCTGGGAGAGTAAAAAGGGCTGACTTCATGGAGACATGCTGTCTTTGGCCTTCTTTGGACTATGTTAAATCGAAAGGAATGCAATGATTTTTCATGGCAAAACAGCTCTAATTAATGCCTACAACCCCACGATTAAAAAAATAAATTCTAAAACCAGAAACCTTCTCAAAGACTTGTAAATTAGTTAATGTGTTTAAACAACTATTTAGGATACATTTTCAGTTTTCCAATTAATTTGTAATTAGAAAAATGCCATCTCATTTTCCAGTTCTCCAAATTTATAAAGAACTTAAAAAGATGGGTTCCAACTTTTCTACATAAATGTTGGAAATCTGGAAAGGGAGGAGTGATTCATCGAAACTGGAAATAGAAAAAGAAAAATTATTTACCATAACTAAACATGCCCTTAGTTCCTTAGAGAGAAAAAAAATGACATCATCAGCAAATAGTAAGAGAAAATGAAAGGGCTCCTTGGTTCACGCCTCACAGAATGTGACTATTACTAATACAATTGGTTCGCAATTAAAATATAACATTCCAACCATCATAAATTCCAATTCATATCATTTAACCCAGAATGTCAATACCACATGATAGGTGGAATTGCAACTTCACAAAATAGAAATTTTCAAAATTATACCAAATTACACCCACTCCCCACGGCCATTCCCATGGCCTATTTCATCTTTCAAGAGGAGATGAACCCTAATGCCCTCAACTCTCATTCCAACTTCCAACTCCATCATCAGTTTCTTCTTCTATTGTAGGCCATAGGTGTCATTTCACACAGTACACCCGCCAACAGCCCTAATGACACAATTATCGAGTACTTCAGTTCTCGTTGCTACAGCAACCTCTTTTCCCAGTTTGAGGCCTCTTTTTCTTCCAATTTCCAGTCATAAAACCATAATCATCCAGATTTGGTAATTATTATTATTATATTTAGTAACTCCCAAGCTTTATTACGACGATGGGAAATTATTCAGGAAATTATTCTGCATGTATGATTTGAATTAGAATTAAGATGAATGAAACTATAACTTGGAGTTATTTTAATTATAGGTTCAAACATGTAATCTTGGATTACATATGATTTGAATTAAAATTAAAATGAATGAGACTATATCTTGGAGCTATTCTATTTATAGGTTCAAACATGTTATCCTGGCTATATCAAATTTTGGATTTAGAATAAAATTCAGTGCAATTTTTCTAATGGAGGAGAATTAAGGCCCAGTTAAGGATCCAAAAATGAGTTTTTGTATTCATGTTTTGTAAATGAAAATGAAAACCAGGGGTTGTATCATGTATTTTTTTATACTCAAAAATGCTTTTGGCTAGCTGTTCTGGAAATTATTCCCTGAAATTTTTAGGGCAGTATTTTATATGTTATCAAAAACAGTTTTTTGAGAACATTTAACCAAACGATCCAAATGCAAAAATTTATGTATTCTTTGTATCCTGTGTTTCAGGATGCAGAAACTGTATCTGAAACCTTAACCAAATGAGCAGTTACAGTCAAAAGGGATTTGGATGCCCTATCAAGTAGGAGTGAGGCAACCCTTAATCCAACTTCTTCCCTACCCCAACACCCTATAAAAAACGTCCAATAGACTCGGTCATAAGCCTTTTTAAAATCCAATTTCAAGAAAATCCTTTTTTCTACCTCCCCTTCTATTATCATCCACCACTTTATTAGCTGACAAAACTACATCCAAATCTAACTACCAGTGGAAAAAGTATGGATACCAGTGATCGTGTCAACCAGCACTCTGCAAAGCCAATAAGCCAGCATTCAATCAAAATCATGCAAACCGTTGTAACCAAATTTATAGTCCTAAAGATCCTGGACCACACACAGTAAAGACAAGCTTGCATTAAAAAGGGCTTATTACAAGGTTATTGCAACATAATTTGTAGAAAATTTATTTCAAATAAATTTCATCATTGTTGAGAATGAACAGGAGAGCAACAGCACAAGAAAGAACTTAAACTAAAAAAAGAAGGGTACAAAAAATGGAAATCCTAACCTCCTAGATTCCACAAGAAGAGCACGCTGCTCAGGACTCTTCTCCGAATTTATATCTAGCTCACTGGCTGTGTAACTGTTCAAAGACAGAAAAAGCAACAACATAAGCAATAAGAAAATCCAAGTTCAGACATATTAAAAAGAAGTATAGAACACCAATCACCACCGAATGGCATTCAGTCAAATTTCCAGTAGACAATCGCCAAAGGGCACCACCAAAAAATCATCCACTAGATTACACAAAATTTTCACATTTAGCGATTACAGTCGCAAGACTACAAGGTCATGCACCGGAACACCTGAATATCACCCCTTAAGAGATAAGGTCCACAACAATTGTACCTAGAAGGAAGAACTGCTTGGGGAACAAAAGGACTATAAGCTGTCTCCCTCTCAGCTGAAAGCCGCTGAGCCTTCTGGAACTCTTTCAAAACTGCTTGAAAATCCTTGGCAAGTTTAGCATCTGTTATCTTCTTGCTGGCCTGCAATTGGAAAGAAGACATTCAAAGAATCAAAATCACAACCACCTGGAGATGAATAACTAAGAAGATAACATCGAGGAGAGAGAAAAAAATTATGGTCCAATAATATGGCCAACAGAAATGAACAACGGGTGGACCAATGCACCATGTTCAGCATCAAAATAAAAAAATTAAGAAGCAGGAGGTATGGCTAGGCAAAAACTGAATAACAACTACATGGGATTTTAATTCTGGAATTGCAAATGCATTTGGAAAAAGGCCACTAAGAGTTCTTCAATGTTGCTGTATAATAATAATACTAATAATAATAATTTTTATCCAATAACAAAATAATCAAAAGAAACTATATACCCCTGAAATTTTTCAAAAAGATGCAGACCTCCAATGTCAGAAACACCTTTCAATTTTTTTTCCCCTTGAATCCTCTGTACAGAGCGAAGAAACATCATAGTTGAACCCCAGAATAAAAAGAACTGATTACACATCAAGAAAACCCTAAAGGTTCATATAATGCTCATAGAATTAGAAGCCAGACAATAGAATTTTTTTTAAGGTGAAACCAAAAGGACAAGGCCTTGCCGAGAGCCTGAGACTAGAAGCCAAGGAAGCCTGAATGAAGATTTTCCAAGGTGAAAATGTCATCATCTATCATGTACCGCCAGTATCCTCCAGAAACCATGATGATATGGAAAATGACGAACAAAAATCAAATGATTGAAAACAAACCCAATTACCAGTAATTTCATCTTGGGACTGCCAAAACCACCCACAAAACCCTACCCCAGCACCAACTGAAGTACTGAGCCCCCAATCTTCCAAACAGCAGAGCAGACATTCAAAAAGAGGGAAAGAAGGAAATATATATATATATATATATATATATAGAGAGAGAGAGAGAGAGAGAGAGAGAGAGATGAGATGAGATGAGATGAGACGTGTGATGTTTCCACGTGAACCACCATGGCCATCAACCCAGGACCTTTCCACTTCCCATTGTATCACCCTCATCATGCCCCCGGTACATCAAACCTAACAAATTTTTTTTTTTTTGCTATTTCATCCTCAAATTAAAATCCCAATTTATTGCCCTAGGTTTCTGAGAAGATTTGGTGTTCAAAACAGAGGTGGAAAGAACGCCCACTTGCGCTGTCATGAGTTCTTGAAAGTGAATTCTGAAAACTTGTGGGCTTTCTGAACAGCTCTGATGCTTTATTGGGCAAATGAAACCAGAGAGACGGAAAAGAGGAAATCAGAGAAGAGAAGGAGAGGTCAAGACATCCACTATTGTAAGGGCAGAATTGAAGTCCCCAGAAACAGATGTAGAGAACAAGAAGAGGGTGAGAGAAAATTAAATAAAATATAGTTAAAATTCTGAAGGAAGCAAAAAAAGTATTTTAGCAAACTTAGAAAGTGATGTAAGTATATTCTGTTTGACTCATTAAATACTTTGTGAGAGGGAGAGAGTAAGAGTCAATAAAACTAATGACGAGGAAGAGCCAGGCAATTTTTTAGATAATGGGGGAGGTCAGTGCATTTCACCCTGAAAATAAAAAGATAAAAAAATAATGAGTTCTCCCAACATAAATGTCGAAGGAGAAGTACTAAGAGCTACAGTTTGTATGAGGAGGTTAGAAAGAGAATTAAGAGATCTCCCTTTGTGATATAAACAGTCAATCTGACAACAAAAGAAGAGCAAACTTACACTAACTTCAGCATGATGATCTGTTTCACTAGCTTGTTTAAGTTTGGCAGAAGTATCCTTCACCAACTGCCCAATATGTAATCTAGTCTTGTGTCTGTACGTAAAGAAAACTGTGTGAGGACCATCAGAGATTAAAATTCATTGTGAACTGACAAATTTTGAAGAATAAATTAAAGAAAACTGCAAGTGAGCAAGTTATGAAAAAAAAAATGGGAACGCAACACATTTAATGTGAAACTTAATGTTTATTGAACTTGGATAATGTTTTATAACCATCTGTCAGCTCTGCTTATTCTGCTTAACACATGGAAACAGAAATCCACTAACAAAAACTAAAGAAGATGATGAAAACCATGAAGGACACAGAGACTGCTTGCTATCAAATGCATTACATGCAATTTCATTGAAGACACAATCCAAGCTTGCCAATAAAACTTTACCTGAGATCAGAAACAAGAATGAAGACCACAACAAAGGGCAGCTGACTGGATATTGCAGGGACCTAATCCTGCTTAACAATGCAACTTGGACATTATCTAATGTGCAGATACCCATTAATGGTTTATATTATCTTCCAGTATGTAGGGAAAAACCCTCTCTTGATTCCATAGCACATATCAGCCAGCTTCCATTTGGAAATTGCTAACTGGAACAAACCCATGAGACTCTTTACAAGAATCATTTGATCCAGGATTTGAATTGTGCAACACATGGAGTCATAATCTACTGACTGTTCAATATGATTATATGGCTCCATAAGCTATGGGCATTAACCATTCTGCCATTTTTTTCATGTATAATCATTTCCATTAACATGTTCAAGTCTGCAAGAGACCCATGTGTGTGTAATTTATTTAAAGGGAAGACTTTTTTGTCCATTCCTATCCCCAGCTTTCAAAGAATTATTAAGAAATTTTATGGATTTCATGATAAAATTTAAGATGCTAGGAGACATGTTTTGTTATTCATTTTCAAAAAAAAAAAAAAAAGTAAACAAAAAAGATAGAAAATTTCGAAAATTTCTATCAGCAATTAACATTGAAATAATGACTATATGAGTACTCTCTGTAAGAAATTATCAGATTTAACATTATGCTTCCGGGGAGGTTTATCAGAAAATAATTTAAACCTCTTGGGAGCTCATATAGCAGTTTGTGGCATTTGTTCCTTTGATAATTTTTTGGCTTGTTTACTCAATTTGAATTTATGCTCTATTGTTCTCTTGTCAGTCTAATTAAATATTGCATAATCATCTAAGGCTAAATCACAGCTCCGTTGGTTTTGAAAATAGATTAACAGATTGACAAATTAATAAATATGTATGCATTTGCACAAACAAGACAGTTAAATAAGGAAATAACCCTAATAAGAAAATGCTGTAAAAATTGCAAGCACCTAAAACACAAGTGCCTTCTAAAGGCTGCACCTTATTGAAAATGAATTAAGTTCATAAGCCAAATAATGAAACTACAAGGTTATGTTTTCGTGGAGTGTGTATATTTGTAGAAATAGAAGGACGATATTATTTGATAGTTTACAAAAGAAAAAAATGTCATTGTAAAGCAATTGATAAATGATAATGCAGAAATTCTTATTGATCTATAACATGGAATAAACAAGAAAAAATATTCCAAAAAGTTTTACCACGGGAATGTCTATATTCCTATCCTATTCCATGCTCAATGAAATAACACAAGCTTTTGCATGAGTGTTTTTCTTTTCTAATAATTACATCCCCAATCCCCATACAACATTTGTTACATTCCCTCATTCCATTCTATTCTCAGGAATAGACATTCACAAAACAAACATAATCAAAGTTCTTTCAGCTGCTCACCACCTCAATATTCCATTTTTTATTCGTCTTTAAAGTTTTAATCATGCAAATTAATGAACATTGTCCAAGTGCTCAATTTGCCAAGAATTAACATCCTAGACACCTGAATACTCCACCATAGTAGGCACTTATTTGATGTGCCTAGGTTACAAAATAAAAATAATGTAAAATTTTTAATAAATCAATATATGCAAGGAGATCCACTTTTCTTCCTTTCTGTTTATTACTGTAATGGAGGTGCTTTCTACAACAGCCTGACAGATCAGAGAAGAGGGGAGTCATGCAATTAAGGTTGTTGATACGTAAATTTTTGTGTTTCATGCCATCTCAGGACTGAAAGTGAATTTAGCCAAATCAAAGATAATACTAGTCAGCAAAGAGAGAAAATGGGGAACTTCTTTTTGACAATGAACTGCAGAATATCATTGCCTTCCTCATACCTACATATGCCTTCAGGTTCAACATTCTGGGCTAAAGCTGGGTTCAATGTTGTGGTAGAGAGGCGTCAGAAGGGAGTGACAGATTGGAAGGTGCAGCGCTTGTCTAAAAGGGGTACATTACTAGATTGACATTACTTGGAGTTTTTACTCCTGCTACCAGGGTTGACTGAGCATAAGCTGGGCAAGTTGAGAAGGACACCTTCTGTGGGAGACAGAATAATGGGGAAAGATTTACTTGGCCGTGTGGAAGGAGGTGTGTCAGCTCACAACAGAGGCTGGTCTTGGTTTGAGAAGATTTTGGGATTGTAATAAGGCTTTGCTGGGGAAGTGGTTAGGATGATTAGCCAACGAAAGAGTTCTTTGGATGAGGCTGTAAGGGTGATCAATTTAAGCATGGTAGTTGTTGAACACATGAACAGGACAGAGAAGAGGGGAGGTCTGCATCCGCATGATGTGGGCTAGTGGAGAGTTATCATGAGAGGGTGGGGGATTTTGAGGTATCTCACAATATTGGGAATGGGCTGAAAATGTTCTGTTTTGGCATGATCAGTTGTGTAGACAAGTAAGATTGGAAGACAGATTTGCCATCTTTACTGATGGTACGATCCAGAATCTTCAGTAGCAGAATTCAGTAGCAACCCTGGGCTCAGAGGTGTGAAGGCAAGTGCCCTTGCCAAAAAGTATGACACTGTGCACAAGGCTCCCACACCATCAGGAGAAGCATGGAGGGAGGAAAGATGTATGCAGTCTTACCTCCATATTTAGAGAAAACATTTTCATTATTTAAACCTCAGACCTACAGGTTGGGAACACACTTAGCTTTGAGCCAAGGCTTGCCCTCTGAATTTTCAATTTTCAGGAAAAAAAAAAAACCTGTGAATTTGTATTGTAAGTTAGAAAATGTTTGCCTTGCTCAAAATATGTTCATGCCCCAACATTGGAGCAATAAATTAATAAAAATATGAGGACTGTTCAATAAATTTACACAAAAAAAGGGACATTTATACAAATTAACATCCAAATCTCACTGTTCTTGCCTCTTGCTCTCTAAACTGTAGAAAATGTATTAAAACATGCATTTTTTCTTTACTTTTTTTTCCCTGGAACCAAAAATTGGAAAAAACGATTGTATATCAAATTCAAAAGATTAAAAACAATAGGAAGAAGTTTACTTTTTATTCCTTTTAATAGAATGGGGGTAAATTATTGAAAATAAAAACACATTTACGTTTTCACTATCTTTTCACCATTAGATGGAGATAATGGGCAGTAACATGATTGGAATCCCATTCACAGAAGGCATTCACAAGATCAAGACGCAAAGTGGTTTTGTTCTCTTCAGATGGGCCCCCTTTTTTGAAGTGGGGGAAGAAGAGAGACAAAAGGAATAGGTAGAGGATGAGTTGAAAGGGATCTAGGGAGTCAAGAAGATAGGAATCTTTTGTTCTTCATAATCCTCTCTTTACACATGTACTGGTGCATGTTTCCATTTGTAGGAATAGCATTCCAAAATCCCCCAAGGCTCACTTTTTCAATTGGGAAACTGCTTGGAATGCAATAATTTAAAAATGAGAGGCATCGGGTTTCTGTGTATGTGCTGCACATGCATGCAGGAAGATGAGAAGCAGTTGCTGTTCTGTTAAAAGTGACTAGGAAATCGTGAGCATGCTTTTTCATATTAGGATTGCAACTGCAGTGCCAGAGAAGATCAATGATCTGCCTAAGTACGGATGTGTGGAGTTCACCTCTCGTCCCCTGCCCCAAACACAACAAAAAAAATAAAAAAGCATCTTTGGGGACTTTCCTTGATTTTAATGGGAATCTGGGAATAGCTCAATATATATATATATATATATATATATATAGCATCTGGGACTTTCTTATATTGCATAACACACCCTGTCCCCCCCCCCCCTTTTTTAAATATAGTCCAGGAAACACACAGTTTTGGAAGCTTAAAGTGTCGATGGCCAACACGTATCAGATACCAACACCTGTCTGGCACTCCCTGACAGGTACTCAACACATATTGGAAATTAATTAATTTATTTTTGTTTTCAAACACGGCTGAGACATTTCCCAACATGGCAAGGTATCACGAGCTAAGCTTGTTCAGGGCATTATGCTTGCCTGTGATCGCTTATCTCGTGTGTTTGGGATGGGTTTCCATCATGTAAATACTAGTGTAGGGTTATTTTCCAGTATTTACTTCATTGTAAGCCAAATAAGGCAGTATGACTCCTCGGTCACATTGATGTTTCCTAGTGCCAGAGTGAGAATGGCCCAGAAAGCTCTTTAGGGGAGGGTGAGTGTTCATCAATCATTGTAAAACTCATTAGCAATTGTCAACGTGCTTAGCCTACTTGCCTCCCTCGCTAAGTACAACATGTCAACGGAGGATTTGTTAATGAATTACGTTTGCTTCAATATTTACTGCTTGGTTGCCACGGCTTTCATGAATTGATTATTATTTCCGCTGCTATCTGATTGAATGTTAATGAAAGTGCTTCGTGGATGAATGTTGGTAAACAAAAGGCTGGCTAGTTAAGCAAGAGTGCTTTAGCTAGCGCTGCACGGCCCTTCACAACGGTGTGAAAAAGGCGGACAGTGACACAAGGGCAGCTCTAGGAAGCTTCTTGCACCAAAACTTTGTTTTAATGTTGCCCCTTCAATTTTGTTAACGAAACCCCCAACCCTCGCCCCTAAAAATAAATAAATAAAATTAAGTATAGGTCAAGAGATCGAGAGTCAAGTTCTCTAACATTTGAGTGATTGTTGGACTTTGAAGCGCCAACGCTTACACCAACCTTGTAGACCACAGTTCGACCTCCTAGCACCCAAATTCCCACCCCCCCCCCCCCAAGTCAACGCCATCTTGCCACCTTGTTAGCCTGCTGTTATTTTTTAATTTCTTGTTGAGTGGTGCGCATTGCCCATGATCAACCATGCCCTTGAATTGCTTTTTGTTGTTCAACAAATATTCTATAATATGAACATAGTTGATGATTGTATAAGTGTAGTTTGTAAAATGTGTAATTGATAATTTTGCATGACTGATGCAAATGGTGCTTGTTTCATTTTAAATACATATATTAATCAACAAATCCTAGCCGTATTCTTATTTTTTGAAATTGCTGTATCTTGGAGTCAGTCTGTTCTCGTATCTATATCTTGTGTTGGCATCAGTGCTTCCTAGCATATAGCTGGAAAAAAAATAAAAAAAAGGTGCGCATGCATATGATTTGAATTTGCAGTCCTGCTATTTCTCTTTCTTTCCCTATTGGAGGAGACGAAAGAACACCACATTAGCCAAATGATGCACTTACTATACACCAGTCAATGGTAAAGGATGAAAGTTTTTTAACACTTCTCGTTAGTCTAGTGTTTGGATCATCCTCACGTCAACTGTTCTGTGCCTCTTGCTTACACAATCCACAACTAGAAAAATACCCATTACAACCCCTCACAAACCCAAAACTAAGATACAAAGAAAGCTATCAATGTCATAAACAAGCCCCAACAAAACTAATTCAGTCGAACTCAGCATATCCATTTTCTTTTTGCTTTTTTTGAGGGAGGAGGTGTGGAGAATTCACATAAACCAATCCAGAATTCAACATAATTCAAGCACAAGACATTCAAAAATAAAAAGATAAAGGGAAGAAAAGGACCAAACCCACAACATCAAACGATCACACAAACATCAACAATTCAAGAACAATAACTTAATTAATTAATTAATCGAAAACAGGTAAACGGTGACACTCACAGCTTCTCGCGGAGCTCGGGGGTATCCTTTGGGGTGCCGAGGGTGTTGACGAGGCGCTGGAAAGTCGACACGGCGGTATTGATCTGGAAGATCCCCGAAGCAACGGCTTGGGTAGGATCTTGCTTGCCATTGATGTAGTCTCGCCTTGAGGCCAAGGGACGACCCGATTCGAGATCCTGAAAGCTCATGCCTATATAACAATCGCACCGGCGTTCTCCCTGTGCCCTAAATTCAATCAACGGAGAGATTAAGCAAACCCTAGGAAATGGGTTCGGGGCACGAGGGCGTGGGAAAGTCCCGCGAAGGTGCAAGAGTTGGTGAACGACGCAGAGTACGGGATGAGCGACAATCAAGCGCAAATTGGAGGAGAGAGAGAAATCCAATCAGGATTGGGAGCAGGGAAGGACCACAAGGAGGAAACAGAGAGAGAGAGAAAGAGGTCTGAAATAGACATAGAAGTTTGGTGGGTTACCGGGGGGGGGGGCTATGTATGCTCCATCATTCCATGAGTTTTTTCCCGTTTTAACTTTTTTTTAAAAAAATATATTAAATAATACCTCATTTGAGAAGTATTTCCCTACTCTGACGTAATCTCGCTACTCCAAGTAGTGATTTTTAACCAAATCTTACTACTTGAAGTAGCGATTTTTGCTCTTGGATAAGGGGCTCGTACTGACGCGTGACAATTCTCGCTACTCCAAGTAGCGAGATTTAATTGGGAGAAGTAATACTCTGACAGTCACCTTTCGACGCGTGGTAACTGTTTGCGAACTACAATTTGACGGGTGGTAAATCTCGCTACTGCAAGTAGCGAGATTTTGTTGTGATAATTAATGCTCTGCCATTTCCTTTTGAATTACCTCCACCTGGATATCGACGCGTGCCAAATCTCGCTACTCCAAGTAGTGAGATTTGCTTCAGAATAATTTCGACCGTTCTTCCTCCTTTCTTGCGCGAACAGAGTGCCTGTTGCAGAACCGAGCAGGTGACCGTTGAAGGAAGACAATCGAGCAGGTGACCGTTGCGAGCTTTATCACATTACAATTTATATAAGGAGATGGGGTAAGTTATGTTTTCCATGTTCAGTGTTTAGATTTTTACATTATTTTTATTTCATCGAAAGCTTTGATAATCCGAGAGAGAGTTTGTGATTTGTGTTAAAAGATTCGTGGACAAACACTACTCTTAAGGTTTGTATTTCATTGTTTTGGTATTTAAATTTAATTTTTTGCTGATAATATTTTATTTGTATTTCATTGTTTGGGTATTTGAATTTAATTTGTTGCTGTTAATATTTTATTTTTTCCCTTCAAATTGTTGTTCAATATTTATTTATTTATTTTGGATTGTTGTTTTATTGTAAAATGCATTATCTTTCCTGCCCTATAAATTGTTGAAGTTTCATCCACTCACAAAATTTGTTAAATTTCCTTCTACTTTTTTGAATATAATTGTGCAATTATAATTAGATCATATGGTTTACTTTCAAAATGGGAAATTTTGTTATTCAATTCTTAAATTTTCTTGTATTGTTTTTAATATAATTGGGCACATCCACTAAAGTTATGAACATAACATGTAAATTGTATGGTTTTAATTGATGCTTTCAGTTAATGTGAGTGCACATTGTAATTATAAATTGTATTGTCATATGTATAAGATCTTAGGATCTTATACTTTATTTTTCGGGTTATTAATAATTACGTTTGAAAATTTAAAATAAAAAATTCCGACTCTTATATTAATGCTAAAGAATTAAAAAAAAAATGTGATATTTTTATAATCTACAAAAGAAGAATCTGAAAATTTAGAATTATTTTCTAAACATTGAACACATCCTTAGGCTTTTCTCTTCCCTTTATTCTTTTCTTTTCTCCAGTTAATTTAGGGCTATTTGAAAAATTAAAATTTGACAATATGTTTGGTTAATATTTATGAAAATTAATATAACTTAAATTTTTTAATTAAAAAATATTTATGTATTATTTTTAAATCAATTGATATTTTAAATATATAATTAAAAAATAAAATTACAAAGAATATATAATAAAAATATTATAAAAATAAAAATACAATTTATTATAATTATTTTAATTAATTGTTGTACTATACAAATTTATTTTATAATAAAAATCTTTTTTTACATGACAATTGAAAAAATTGTGAAAAAATATTATATTATGCTTTTATATAATATAATTATATATATATATATCTATATATATTACTTTGAATTCATTTAAATTTTGTCATAAACAGTTAAAAATTGAAAAATAAAAACTGACACATGACCACATAAAGAAAAAATAGTTATATAATCTGGTTTCTTTTCCCTTTTCTAATCTTTAACTAAAATAGTTAATTTATTTTTTAGATTTTGATTAGTCTTCAAGAAACTAATAAAAAAAAAAATTAGGGTCAGCACAACACCATGATGCATATATATCTATATATTATATATATTTATTGTTGGATGCTACGTCTTCTCAATTTCAAAAGTTAATCATAGGATAATCTTTTCAAATACTTCATAATTGATTATTTAGTACCTTTCACAATAATTCCAATAATCTCTCTCTCATACATGAGACTCCAATTTTACCCAGCTGAGAAGAAATGTTAAACATGTTTTTGACACTAGTTTTGGGGTTGAGTTTTGTTCCATTACTTCTTTATATATATATTAAATATATATATATTATATTCTCTATATATGTCTATGTGTGTGTCGGCTATGAACCCACTGTTTGCTTTGAGGACGTGTGGGGTCGTGGTTGCGCCTCAAAGGACAATTTATTACCTCTTGTCTGCCTACCCACGCATCCAGCTTATAATGGTGACTTGCTGTGTCTGGGACATCAAGGAGTTCTCCTCTCTAGACTCAGATGATCATGTTTGGTATTGTTTGACAAGTTCTCTTTGAGTGAAGAGTTTCTTAGTTCTCCAAGGTCATAGCCTTAAATTTTCTTTTGTATTTTGTTCCCCAATATCACCAAGCCTACTACTTGGTTTCCAACAATCTACTCAATTCGAACTCAACCAATCCATAAACAGAGGGCCAATGTTACAGCATCATAGCTCTAGCTATGAAAGGTTATCTCACCCATCCTTCATTCGTCCAGCCTATGTAATAGAACAAGACTTAACCAAGATATAATAGAGGGCAAACTGCTACACTACACAGAAATGCCAAAAAAGAAAGGTGCGTTGAATAAAGCCGACCATCATTAGAGATCATTTAAATAAGTAGTAGAGAACAATAGTTGAAATTAGTGGATTACCCGAGCTTATTTGGTAGGTGTAGCAGTTCTAAAAATGCGGTTCCTTGGGATCAAATTAAACAAAAAATTCCTGAAAAAAAGGCCCCAATGTCAAGCCCTAGGGTGGGGGGGTGCCTGGGAGGCCCCAGTCGACGAGCACCATTAAAGATCCAATGGTACGAGGTGCCGAAAGCCCGGCCGCTGACGACTAGGTCACGTCGATGAGCTGACTGGGAACACGTAAGATGATACCCAAAAGGTGGTCACATTATTAGAGGAGGTATATGCGTTTTTTCTCCCCGAATTTATGTATTTTTTCCCAATATATCGATATAAAGTAGATGTTCACATTTAACGCATTTGCCATTAAGATAATCCCATTTCATGTGAATCGAGATGTTCTGCGTCCTAAGTACTTTTTTCAAAAGATCCGTTCCAACTCCTTGGAGTATGACTGTTTGATGAGCACTGAATCCTTCAAAAAGGCTACTTAACAAAATTGAACTCAAAATTAAAGTGGCAACCCAACACGAAGGAGGACGAGCACGAAAGTACCATTTGGAAAAATTACCTTAAGGAGCACATTTTCATGTTTTTGGAGTCTAAGGTGAATTACAATTTGGGAAAATCTGACGTATTGTCATATGGGGAAAATCAATACATATTCATGTTTGTTATTCCATAAAGGCTGAATTCATCTAGTATTTCTTTGGGGCAATTTAGGTCCAAACTCTGAGTTCTTCCTTCATTCATTTAGAATTGTATTACATCTATTTGGTTTAATTCTTAGTTATTTGTCTCATTACACATCACTTATACATACAATTTTGTTGTGTGCGTAGGTTTGTTTATTCCAATCGCGATCTAAATGCCAGGAAGGCCACGCTCAGAGAGTGATCCAAGTCATGGTATTTTTATCTATAGGGAGGGGAATTATAACCGCATTAGAGCGTGTTAGGTATAGTAGTGGGCCAGTTCAACTTATTCGAAAATTGGCCTTTCCGTAGGGTCAATAAGTAAAATTATATACGAAGCTATTATAAAATATTGCATAGCGATCAGATCAATCTGCATATGAAGGTCGACCGCAAGATAGTTACCACTGCGCGAGGAGGAGTTAAATACTACAGCGTTCTACGAGGGCTGTTACGATATCAGATGATTAGGGCGTGGCGTATTATTGTAATTTAGAAGCACCTGTGTCGGTGCCCCGAGTTAGAGACATATTTAACGAGCTTGCCATTGTATGGCGAGACTATTCCTCAAGTGGGTTTGTACATTGCAGTTAGGCAACACAGATTTTGAGCAACGTGGAGCAATGGGTGAAGTCGGTGAATGAAGACACCGAAACAAACACATTAGGTCGATGTTGGGGGAGGTTCGTGCTATGTCCACGGTCGATTTAAATGAATATCCGGGATAGTCCCCCCCTTCAGCCGTCGGAGTATATGAAGCACCTGTTCCTCACACGGTTCCCAGGGAGTGGCGAGAAGTCCGAGTGCGGGCGGTACCAGCATCGTTGTTTGCCACTTGCGAACGACGCATTGGACGAGAGCATGACATTAAGAGTGAGGTTATATTGAAGAGAACACATGCATGAGCAGGAAATGGGTTGAGGGTAAATGAGGTTCCCGGATTATGTGAACTTACCTCACCAGGACACGGACCGACGCAACGTTTGACGTGCAATTCTCAGGCGAGATTTTGATGGACGGTCAAATGACCTAGCTGCATGACAGATTAACTGAGGTCGATGAGCTTACCATAAGCGTCACGCGTTGGGAAGATTCTCTGAGTTGAGTAAGGGGATGCTCTTCGTTTCGAAGGATCAGCTTAATCGCAGAAGTGCGAAATATTTCACGATCTCAAGCACCATGACTTCCATGTGGCGTCGTTCCTATGCGATCTACATCCTGAGTTTGTGGGTTGATAGTGTAAGGCACGATTGCGCGTGGAGATTGCGTGCCATGTATCGGAGACTTTATCACATACAATTTATATAAGGCGATGGGGTCAGTTATGTTTTCCATGTTCAGTGTTTAGATTTTTTACATTATTTTTATTTCATCGAAACTTTGATAATCCAGAGATAGTTTGTGATTTGTGTTAAGAGTCGGGCCAACCCTACTCTTAGGTTGGTATTTCATGTTTTGGTATTTAAATTTAATTTTGCTGATAAGATTTTATTTGTATTTCATTGTTGGGTATTTGAATGTAATTGGGTTGCTGTTAATTATTTTATTTTTTCCTTCAAATTGGTTGTTCAATATTTTTTATTTATTTTGATTGTTTGTTTTATTGTAAACTGCATTATCTATCTTTCCTGCCCGATAAATTTCTGTTGAAGTTTCCTCCACTCACAAATTTGTTAATTGCTTCTACTTGTTTGATATAATTGTCAATATAATTAGATTCATCTGTTTACTTTCAAAATGGAAATTTTGTTATTCAATTCTTAAATTTTCTTGTATTGTTTTTGAATATAAGTGGCACTCCACAAAGTAAACATAACATGTAATTGTAAGGTTTGTAATGGATCTTTCAGTTACGTGAGGCACTTGTAATTATAAATTGTTTGTCCTATGTATATAGTCTTGGATCTATTACTTGATTTTCGGTTCTTAATATTACGTTTGAAAATTTAAAATAAAATTCCGATCTTATATTAATGCCTAAAGAATTAAAAAAAAAAGTGATTTTTTATAATCTCCAAGAAGAATCTAAAATTTAGAATATTTTCTCAAACGTGAACACATCCTTAGCTTTTCTCTTCCCTTTATTCTTTTCTTTCTTTCTCCAGTTAATTTGGGCTATTTGAAAAATTAACATTTGACAATATGGTTGGTTATATTTATAAATTAAATAACTGAAATTTTTTTAATTAAAAATATGTATGTATTATTTTTTAAAATCAATTGATATTTAAATATATAATAAAATAAATACAAAGAATAACTACTAACAATCATTAGTAAACTAAAAAACAATTTTTATAATTTATTTTAATAAATTGTTGTACATCCAAATTTTTTATATACAATCTTTTTTTTACATGACAATTGAAAATTGTTGAAATATATCATTATTGTCTTTTATAATTAATATCTATAGATAGACAATATATCTTACTTGATTCTATTTAAATTTTTGTCATAAACATAAAATTGAATAAAACTGAAATGCCCACATACAGAAACTTTTATTATACGGGGGTGTTTTCTTTTTTCATTTCTACTCTTTAACTAAATATTTTAATTTATTTTTAATTTATGAATAGTTTCTCAAGAACTAATAAAAAAAATTAGGGTCAGCACACACCATGATGCATAAGATAATATATATATACAATTCTATTTGTTGGATGCTACTCTTTCTCAATTTCAAAGTAACTCAAGATAATCCTTTTCAATACGTAATATTGATTATTAGTACCTTCACAATAATTCCAATACTATCTCTCTCATCCCTGAACTCCAATTTTTGAACCCATCGTGAAAATGAAACCTGTTTGAACACTATATTTGGGTGAGTTTTTTCCATACTTATATATATATATATATATATAGATAATATATATCTATCTATATATTATGTATAGTGTGTGTAGGCTATGAAAAAATGTTGCTTTGGTAATGTGTGTGTATAGGCTATGAAATAAAAAAAATTTATTACCTCTTTGTCTCCTACTCAAGCATCCAGCTATCATTGACTTTCTGTCGGCATCAATGAGTTCTCCCTCTCCGAGACTTCAGATGATCATGTTTGGTATTGTTGACAATTCTCTTTGATGAAGAGTTTTCTTAGTTTCTCCCAAGCTCATAGCCTAATTTCTTTTGTAGTTTTCACAATATTCTCACGCCTCTACGTGGTTTCCCAACATCTACTCAATTCTAACTCACCCAATCACATACACAGAGGCAATGTCACAGAATCATACTCTAGCTTGAAAGGTTATCTCACCCATCCTCTGTCATTAGTCCATCCTAGGTAATATAACAATGACTTTAACCAATTATAAATAGAGGCAACTGCTACACTACACAGAAACTGCAAAAGAAGTTGCTAATAGCTGACATCATTAGAATCCGAAGTAGTAGAAGGACAATTGTTGATTACCCGAGTTATTTGGTAGGTTGGTATGAGTCTAAAAAAGAATGCGGTTATTCCTTTGGATCCATAACAAAAAACTTCATGAAACAACCCCATATGGTATAGACTAGGGTGGGGGGTGCTTAGAGCCACAGTCGACAAAGCACCATTAGATCCCGGTACTGAGTCGAAGACGCGCGACAGTCCACCGTCGATGACGCGACGGGAACACTGTAGATATGATAGCCAAAAGGTGCCATTATTGAGGAGAATACTATGAGTTTTTTTCTCCCCAATTTATGTATTTTTCAACCAATTCGATATAAATGTAGTGTTCACATTTTAAACCACTTGCCATAAGAAATCCCATTTCTGAATCGAGACTGTTATGCGTCCTAAGTAACATTTTTTTCAAAAGATCCGTTCAACTCTGTGGTTGACTGTTGATTAGCAATGAATCCTCAAAAGGCACTTACAAAATTGAACTTTCAATTGTAATGGCAACCCACCCATACTGAGTCCAGGCACGAAGTACCATTTTGGGGAAAAATGACGCTTACAGCACATTTCATAGTCTTTGGATCTAATTTGATTACAATTTGGGGAAATCTGAAGTATAGGCCATTGGGAATCATACATTCCTGTTGTTTATCTAAATGCTGAATTCATCTATTTATTTCTTTGGAAAGTTATTTCCAACTCTAAATTCATTCATCATTCATGAGAATTGTATACATCTATTTGGTTTTATAGTTATTAGTATTTCGTCCTCATGTACACATCACTTAGACATACATTTTGGTGTTGCGTAGGTGGTTTTATTCCCAACGCCGTCTATGGGCAGGAACTCAGCAGTGATCCAGTCATGTATTTTTTATATTAGGGGGAATCATCATACCGCATTAGAGTGGGTTAGGTATATAGCGGCCATTCAACTTATTCGAATTGGCCTAGTGAATTAGTAAATTATAATACGACGATATATAAATATGCATATCGATCAAATCAATATCAATGCAGGTGACCGCAAGATCCACTGCGCGAGAGTTAAATAATCAGGTTCTACAGAGCTGTTGCCGATCTCAGATGCTTATGTGTTGCGTATTGTGATTAGACGCACACTGTGTCGTGAGAACATATTTAACGATGGGCAATGATGTCGAACATTCCTCAAGGGGGTGTAATTGGCATAGGCAACAGATTAGGCCCGTGGAGCATTGGGTGAATCCGGTGGAAGACCCGAACCACACATTAGGTCGATGATTGGTGGATTCGTGCTATGTCCACGTCGATTTATGAATATCGGGATCGCATCAGCCGTCGGAGTATGAGCGCCTGTTGTCCTCAACGTTCCACGGGAGGGTGCGAAGACTTCCCGAGTGCGGTACCATCATCGTTGTTTGCCATTGCGAACGCCTCATTGGACTAGAGCAGAACATTACGATGATGTTTCATATTGAGAGCCTAAACATGCAGAGCGGAAATGGTGAAGGGTTAAATATGTTCCCGATTATGGAACTTCCCGTCACCATGACGACGGACCGCAACTTTGAACGTGCAATTCATCGCCGAGCTTTTTGAGTACGGTCAAATTGACCTACTGCTGCAGATTTAACTGCTGTCGATGAGCTTCCATCCGCGTCACTCGTTGGGCAGATCCTCTGAGTTGATAGGGGAGCTATTCGGTTCCGAAGGACTCAGCTATCGCCGCAGTGCGAATATAGCACCTCTCTACGCACCATGACTCATGTGGTGCGATCGCTCCTGAGTTGTGGTTTGCTAGGGTAATTGGACCCACTTGGCGCTGGAGGATTGCGTGCCATGTATCGATGATACACCGTTTTTTTCGAAATCACCCAATATAGTGGTCCCGCATACGGGTCTGAATGAACTTTACGCAGACCATACCAAATCACGTCGTCCCTCATACTGGGAATAGTGAATAGAATCATGGGAATGCTCGACGTCGATCGCTACATTGAAGAGTTCATAATCGTCGATCGGGTATTCAATATCTTATAAGAGGTTTGGTTGGGCATAGAAGGCAATAGCCCAAGTCTTCGGTGATTGGGAGAAATCGTATGAAACTTACGAGTGATGGAAGCGATGCGCGCGTACAATTTCCTGGGACACAGTCCGGTGGAGGTAACTCCGGTTCCAGGTATCCTACAGCGCAACCTCGTATTTGTATTTTGGTTATTTGCAGCCGCTATCAGGTTTTCGTCACTGCTCATCCCGTTATAATGTGTGGACGGGACACACTGTATCGGAAGTACAAGGGCAACTCCTTATTGCGACGTGCCCGATGCAAATATGCAAATATTCCCCTTGGCATTCGCTTATTGTGCAAGAGAAGCCTCGACACTGGAATTGGTCTTGTTCTCTGCGTTTTGATACCAAAGGACGACTTTGCCTTTATATCAGATTGACAGCCAGGGATTATCGCTGCCGTTCACACAATCCTGAGTGGCAACCACCACGTGCTCACCACCACGATTTTGTCCTTCGACATGTCCTCAGCACTTTAATACGAAAGTGCGTATGTCAATATGAACGATGGCTAACGAGCCGAAAGGAGCATCAGGTGAAAAATTTGACACCTGGTGGAGAGGATATTCGACGAGGGTGGAGAGCCAGCCAAGTCGTTCTCGATCAGATCCCTCCTCATATGTGGACTCGTGCCACACCTTAGAAAGGGTAGAAACATGACCACCAACTGTCCGAATGTTGCAACGCCGTCCTAAAGGCGGCACTACCTTCCCTAATGGCTCCTTCGTTCACTAACATTTATCGCGTTGCACATTACTTTAATAGCCGACGGGAGTCGCTCGTAACGCAATCTCTTGAGGAAATACGTTAACTCCGCAATATTACTAGCAATGGCAAGCAGGAGCTGAAGGCACCGGACACGAGTCACGACGTTCACCGGTCTAGGGGTACTTTTACATCACGAACCACGCAGCGGCAGACCCCATAATGGAACCAATGTCCAACTTTGAGCATCCAGAGGCTCCGAATGCTCATGCGGTAATGGCAAACTTTACCTATCCCTGCTTTCCACCTCTTACACCTGTGCCGATACACGAATAAATGAGCCAGTTTTGTTAGCATATTGGAGCCACTGCCGAGTACTAACGCACTATGCGCAAATTTTTATGCCAATCCTGCCTGATCAATTGGCCCACTGCTCGTTTGCCAACTTGCATGCAAATCCTGCATACCGAGACATAAAGTCACCTAGGCGGTCACGTATACATAACAGATTGGATGCTCGGGAAGGCTTAACAATATCCCGTTTTATCATATGTCTCAGAAGGACATAACCGCAATAATGTCCGAGAAGACCCAACTTGGGATAGACGCGGACCTTCGTACTGACCTATAACTTATAGGGTTGACTCCGCTTTGCGTACTCTTACTCCTCGCGCACACAAGTTTTCACCTGCGTAATTCCTTATGAAAAATTTGTTTTTCCAAATGTTCAATCCTCAGACTTATTTAATTTCCGATGAACACGTGAATGGCTCCAGCTCAATTTGTCTTTTGAGCCATTGAGTCACGTTCCTCAATCGAGAAATAGTGATGGGTCAACAAGAAACTTGGTGAGACATTTTCATTGACACACCGATAGTAAACCTTGAGATTTGGTGTTGGCTCACCATACAAGCACGGGGACTATACTCATTCTTATTCTTTTCTATGTTAATGCTTCATATTCTACTTGTGTGTAGGATCGATCCAGGGCCGCTTATACTTACTTACTGTGTTGGGCGGTCGGGCGTGGACCGTTCGCATGCTGCGTCGTATATTGCCGAGTGGGCAGTAGCTTACAGGATAGGATGGCACAGACCCGGCACTTATTGATTGGTAGCGTGACGCGAGTTTTTTAGGAGATAATATCAGATTGTCCATAATCCAGTTTGGATTGGCATCTGTACCGCGTTGGTCGAGCGATGGAGGCCAGAGACACACACTTTCCACTTGCCGCACGGGGAGGCGACTATCACATTACAGGATGTCACGATGTTGTTCGGGCTACCGATTGACGGGTTGCCCGTCACTGGTTGGACCAGTACAGGATGGAGGCGTCGATTAGGGGGGAGGACTTCGCCGCATGTGCGAGAGATTGTTAGGAGTGGTGCCCCCAGACAGTGAGCTTGTTGGTGCCCGCATTCGCATGCGGTTTCTAGAGAGGGAGATGTTTCGCCAGCTTCCGGCTGATGCTGATGATCAGACTATAGCGTGTCACGCACGTGCCCACATGCTGCGATTGATATGTGGGACGCTGTTTTGCGACCTATCGGGGAGTTACGCACACTTGACGTTCCTTCCACTGCTCGCGGAGCGAGCAGAGATACGCCATTATAGTTGGGGTGCTGCGACGTTAGCCTGGCTGTACCGGGAGATGTGCCGCGCCGCTGACGTGTCGCACTCACAGATCGGAGGAGCACTCCTCTTATTGCAGGTTTGGGCATGGGAGAGATTCACGTCGTTAGCTCCTACGGGCCGCGGTGTCCGACGTCTTATTCAGAGGGATGAGGACGGACGACCGATTGACCCAACTCCACTCGCATGGAGGTTAGTAACTCAACTGAAAATCATTTACTTCAATTGTAGTACGTAGTAGTGGTTACACCTTACTAACTTACGTTCTATTGTGTACAGGTGGAGGGATTAGTTGTTGGCACCTAATGTTGTGCAACACACGCTGCCCTAGTACAAATTCGAGCTGGACATGCACCGGGAGCACAAGGTAGTCTCCGTTATGTGTATTTAGGGCTATTTCAAGATTTGCATATATTCCCGTCCCACCTCTGACATTTACTATATGTCTACGCGCAGTTCGTATGGGCGCCCTACACGGATGACATTGTTGCCGACCTACCACCTGGTTATGCAGTTGGGTCGGACCTCTGGGTTGCCCGAGTGCCACTCATATGTTTTCATATTGTCGAGTGGCATCTCCCAGACCGAGTGATGCACTAGTTTGGCTTTCGACAGGGCATTCCCGGTCACTTCTGTACCTCGGGGGTTGATGTACGTGGGGAGGACTTGCACGAGATTGATGGTCGCGGTCGGGGGAACATAGATTGGGCAGCGGAGCATGCCATGTACGTGAGTATGTGGGTACATAGGCGCGACTACATTGTCGAGGGAGTCCGGGCAGATGGCCCGCTGCGTCTGGAGGATCCATATTACGCGTGGTACAGGTCGATCACACGTCGCTTCGTAGATAGGACTGTGGCGGTCTACATGAGCCTTGTACGCTTACTCAAACGTATACCTAATTTGTTACCGTGATGATTAGTAGTTCAATGTTTTAAACACTATTTTTGTATGCTGCAGGCTGACGTATTACACCAGGTCGACTCGCTATCATCAGACCCCGTTGTGAGCGATTTAGCGAGAGTTGGTTTGGACATTGTCTACGAGGACGGGCGATGGATCCCTACCCCACGCCGGACGCCGGTCCCACGAGGTGGTCGAGCAGCTCCAGTACAAGGGGGTTGAGCAGCTACCTCCAGCCGTCCATCGAGTCCGACCTTCTCACCGCTCATTGTACATGAGGAGTATATGTTTGGGCCGTTCGCTGCTGATTTTGCTGGACCCTCTAGTAGACCAGCGGATTATCGATCTGACTCTTCCGCGACGCCATCGATGTCGTACTTACTAGACGACCCTCTCGATGCGGAGGAGGTGGACGCACCCGGCTTGCCAGCTCGGACTCGTCTAGAGACTACATACGACATAGCTCCCCGTCCGCTTCACCTAGAGAGGAATTATCCAATACGTATAGGTGGAGACGACAGACATGTAGCCCCTCGACGTGATCGGACGCCAGACGCGGAGGAGCAGCCAGGTGAGGGCAAACACAGACGACAGCCACACCGACACCGGAGACGACCTCCATGCGGTACCGAGTAGCCGATATATGTATTTGTTAATTAGTTCATAATTTAATTTTTACATCAAATATATGTTTACAGCTTCATTTGTACATAATGTATTTATTCGTGATTCATTTGGGCATAATGTATTTAGTAATGACTTCATTTGTACAGTATCTATTTGTATAGAATATATCATTTCTCCTTTATTTCAACTTGTTTGGAGTATCATTTGTACATAATGTAATTGTTTGGGGTATCATTTGTACATAATGTAATTTACTTAATTCTGAATCTATAGAGCAGCAATAGGTAAAGTGACAAGCAGGTATCATTTAGTGTACTAATTTGATATGTTGAATGTATACGAATTTGATGAATGTAACGTTCTGAACATACTGGTATCAACTGTATTTCAAGAATGTTTTATTTGCACAGGTGCGTGGATGGATATACTCAATTTGTAAACAGGACTCTGTTGAAATTAGTATACTATTTTGATAGGTTCAATGTATACGATTCTCGTGAATGTAACGTTGTGATCATACTGGTATCAACTGTATTCGAATAATGTTTTATTTGCACAGGTGCGTTGATGGATATGCTCAATTTGTAAACAGGACTCTGCCGAAATTAGTATACTATTTTGACAGGTTCAATGTATAAGATTCTCATGAATGTAACGTTGTGAACATACTGGTATCAACTGTATTCGAATAATGTTTTATTTGCACAAGTGCGTGGATGGATATGCTCAATTTGTAAACAGGACTCTGCCAAAATTAGTATACTATTTTGACAGGTTCAATGTATATGATTCTCGTGAATGTAACGTTGTGAACATACTGGTATCAACTGTATTCGAATAATGTTTTATTTGCACAGGTGCGTGGATGGATATGCTCAATTTTGAAACAGGACTCTGCCGAAATTAGTATACTATTTTGACAGGTTCAATGTATACAATTCTCGTGAATGTAACGTTGTGAACATACTGGTATCAACTGTATTCGAATAATGTTTTATTTGCACAGGTGCGTGGATGGATATGCTCAATTTTGAAACAGGACTCTGCTGAAATTAGTATACTATTTTGACAGGTTCAATGTATACGATTCTCGTGAATGTAACGTTGTGAAATATAATTTAGTCTCTCTATGTATGTTTCTTAGGTTTTATTTCTACTTTTAATTTCACAATATTGAAAGTAACACCAAACGGGCCCCCGAGGAGAAAAGAAAGAAGTCAATTAGGTGCAATTCAACTTGAATAGGGTTGAAATGTATACTCAGTAAAAGAGCTGTATGATATGATGATTTATCTTTAGAACTACCAAATAAAATATTTTAGACACCCTATTTTTGCCCTAACCAAATAGAACAAGGGGTCCCATCTTATTTTTATTATTATTATTTTTATTATTATTTTTATTATTATTATTTTGTTATTATTATTTTCCTATATTATTAGTACTTTACTTGTATTTTTATTATCATTATTATTATTAGTATTTTTCATTTTTATTTATTGTTACTAGTACGTTTATTTTATTTTTACTTTACTATAATTACTTTTATTTTTCATTTATTTTATTATTTTTGATATATTATTTGTTTATTTATTACTATTATTATTATTATTAGTATTATTATTATTATTATTACTACTATTGTTTTTATTATTTTTGGTAATGTTATCATTATTATTATTATTATTATTTATTACTTTTAATAATAGTATTTTATTTTTATTAATATTATTGTTATTATTATTATTTTATCATCATTTTTATTTTTATTTTTTTATTTATTTTTTTATTTTTTTTTATTTTTTTTTACTATAATTATTTATTATTTACTAGTATTATTATTATTATTATTATTATTATTTATTACTATTATTACCTTATTGATGTTATTACTATAATTATTATTATTATTATTATTATTATTATTATTATTATTATTATTATTATTTCTATATGTATTATTACCATAAGAATAAGAGCAAAAAAAAAAGAGAAAAAGAAAAATAAAATCCAAAAAGGAAATATTTTTAGGGTTTTTCAAATTTTTTTTATAAGAGAAGGGGGAGCGCAAAACAGCCGGGGGGGCGCAGCCGAGAAAAAAAAAGAAAATTTTGCTTCCTTCTTGGTCTTCTTCTTCTTCTCTGGCAGACTTCTTCTTCTTGGTCTTCTTCTTCTTCTCTCGCGCACACAGTCCCTTGCCCCCTCTCGGCCTCCTCCACACCAGCAGGTCACACCCAGCCCAGCAACCCAGGCAACCTCCGGCCACCCCATCACATGCTGATCCTCCTCAGTCTCCCACCTCTGTCTTCGCTTCCATCTCACCTCCCTCTCTCCTTCTATCGTTCTGGCAGCCACCCGAGTACGTCCTCTCTGCCCCTCGGCCAAGGCACCAGCAACACAGCAGTTCCGGCGACCCCACTCCAGCCTCCACGGCTAGCGACAACAACAGGCAGGAACGGAAAACAGCAACCACCGGCAACACCAGCGAACTAAACCAACCCCGGCGAGCACCATTCTGCAACCGTCGGAGATCCTCCACAACCGCACCAGCAGAAGAGGAATTCCTATTACCGCTCCCCGCTCACGGCCACTCTTCACATCCTGTAACCCAGCACGGCGTCACCGTCGCCGTCACTCCCACCAGCCATTGCGAGCACCAACAGCGGCTACCAACCCCAGTTCTCCGGCGAGCACCCCACTGTAAGTCCCCCCTGCTCATACACGCACACACACACACACAGACAGTAGACACGAAAGCAGAGCACACACAAACACACAAACTCACGCACACAGCAGCACACAAATACACACCATACACACACAGCACACACACTGCAAACACACACAACAACACACACAAACCCACTGCCAGCCCCAGTGTGCACACGCACACACACATTCACATGTGATGTCTAGGTAATTTGTTTATTTATCTATTTATTTATTTTTATTTTTTTTTCTCTTATCTTTATTTTATACACATATTGTATTATTATTGTTTTATTTAATGTTTGGGATTGCTTTTGTTTTGTTTTTATTAATATTGTTTGTATATTGTTTAGGTTGATTTTAGTATTTTATTATGGTTATTTATTTGTTTGTATATTGGTTAGGGTGGTTTAAGGTTATTAAATATTTTTATTCGTATGTTTATTTAAGATGCTATTCTTTTTTTTTTTTTTTATATTGTTTGTATATAAATTTAGGACAATTAATTTTGTTGTATTATTATTATTATTTATTTATTTATTTTTTTTACCATTATTAAATATTCATTGTTATTGTATGGGGCATTTTTAATATTATGGTATATTTCATCATATATATATATTTTTTTATTTGTATATTTATTCAGGATGTCCATATTTATAAATACTAATTTGTTTATCTTCATTATTGTAGGATTTTTCTTTTTATTGCCAAGGTAAGATTCCAATTGTAATATTTACATGTAATAATTTATGTTGTCATTTTTTTTTTTTGTGCGTAATATTTAAGTTGTATTCTTAGGTTTCGGTTTTTTTTATCTTATTGTGGTTCTTATGTGTAAGATTTTTTTTATTTTATTCATGCATATATTGCAGGTTAACTTTATAGTATATTATTAGTATTTTAGAATTTTGGTCATGTTATATATCATGTTAGGAGTTTTAGTAGATTAGTGGTAGTGGTATTTTAAAACTATAGTTGTATGTGCATTCTAGAATGTTAATCATATTAGGTATTTAATAACTTAGGATTTATAAGTAACATCATGCATATAATTTAGTATTTCAGGTAACTTGTAATATAGCATCTTGAGTAATACCATATATTTATTATTATTATGATACTTTTAGTATGTTAATTATTATGGTAAATTTAATATTTTAGGTAATATAATATTTTTGGTGATTTGGTATCATGCTATTATATGGTATGTTTAGTATATATAGTATTATAGTAATTTATTACGTATTATATTATTTGTGGATATTTATTATTATTATCATCGTGATTATGTTTATTATGGTATGTTTGAGTATTTTTGTTTATAACGCACATGTAGTATTTTAATATTATGATATGCTCATTATCTTAGTCTATATTATATGTTTATATTCTACTATTATTGGTATGTTAGATATTTTAGCTTCTATTATATATGTTGATTAGTACATATTGTGGTATCCTAATACTCTAGTTTATTATTATTTTATTTATTTATTTATTTATTTATTATGTTTAAATTATTATATCTATTATCCAAAACCTCCCAAACTAGTATTTTCATACTTAGGAAAACCCATAAAATTTCTAAAATTTGGGAGCGTATTTTATAAAGTATTTTTTATTTTTATCCCTATGATTTTAATTGCGGGGGGTATTAGCCTTTGGGTTTCACGTACCCTAAGCTCTGAGGGAATATATATATATATATGTATATATTTATTTATTTATTTATTTTTTTACATGTATTTATAAATTCATAAAAAAGAATAATTTAAAGAATTATTAGATTAACTTAGGGATAATTTCAAATTAATTAGGTACCGTTCGTAAGAACGGGCGCGTAGGGGGTGCTCGTACCTTCCCCTCGCGTAACCGAACTCCCGGCCCCAACTCTGGTAATGTAGACCGATTCTACCCCTAACGGGATAGTAATCACTTGTTCTAACCACACTAAAGGTTAGTGGCGACTCCGACCTTTTCCATGATTTTTCCATGAAAATATTAAAATTGATTTTTAATTTCGTCGCCCGGGGCACACGCGCACTCGGGACGTCGTGACAAATATAATCCTAAAAAGTGTATACCGAGCCATTTGTATTTCTACAACAGTTGGTTCGTGGCATCATTGTATCCTTCGACTTTCGGATGCTTTAGAATTGTGTTACGAAATATACAAAATTTTCATGAACATAAGAATTTTAATGTTTTGACCACAAACATATTGCTAATAGATTCCTTCGCATGGAGCATTAATCTTTTGTTCATAATAAGATTGATATGGAAAGGAGGGTATGTCTTCTTATTTTACATATAAAGTAAGAGTTGTTGTTCATTAATACCAAGTTGCGAATTTACATATGAATGAATAGCTTCGAAGAAATGGAATTCGAACTAAACGAGGGAAAACATTGGAATACTTTGGAATCATTGAATGTACAAACCAAATGCTAAGCAAAGGCACAATAGAACCAATCATTAAATCAGAAATGTAATGACAATCCAAAATGTAGAAAGTTAAACATAAGCCAGACGAAAATAATAACCTATGATCTGTAAAGGAGGAAGTTGTATTAACTCCTATCGATAATGAATACATATATGATGAAGAAGTAAAAGTTACAAAATATTAAATGTAGGACAGTGTTGTCCCAACTCTATAAGTGGGAACATGTAAATGTAAATGTGGAAGGTAAGAGCAGATCAATCTCAATAATTTAGAACCATTAATCATCATGCATGGGACTGGTGCTTAGAAGCTGCAAGTCTTGGGGATTATAGGTTGCAGGCTTATTCTTGATTTTATCATGATATGTGATGGGGCTATCTCTGAAAGGCATGCATGCAAGACTCCATGCCATTTATCCTTTTTATTATGTCATTGGTCTAGTCTAAAGTCTGAACTCTTCAAGATTTTAGGTTGACACTGAATGGTCTTTAATTCAACATTCTATATAGTTTAATATGTCCATGAACTCAAGTCTAACTTCATGCTTGTAAAGTAAGAGATAACTTCATGGTTGTACTATGGGGGGGATATCATACAAATTTGATATAAAAAATATTAAATTCAAAATTTTGAATAGTATATGAAACAATTTTGAAATTAGATACACTTCTTAATTTTGTTCTCTTGCCTGATCTTAATAAACATTTAAATGGATTCAAAAACATAAGGGGGCAGCAATACAATATTAATGACTTTTTTGTAAAATTATAATTGCATTATTATTATTATTATTATTATTATTATTATTATTATTATTATTATTATTATCCCCAAGATCCAGCACTATCTATGATTAGTATTTTTGTCATTTGACTTAATAAATGAAACTGTCGGATCCTTCTAATTTAAATATTAAGATGAGTAAAGATATTTTAAAAAAGTAGGCTAAAATCAAAAAAATTATATTTAATTAATTTATTTTTATTTTTAAAAGTAACTAAGACTTAAAATTGGGACTAAGGAATTGTGTTACAGATGACCTCCTCTTCCTCTTTCTTAATTATTCTCAAGCGATAACCACCCTTAGGCCTCCCTATTAAAGAAACTTTTTTTTTTTTTTTAAATGAATTACTAAAAAGGTGAATTACATTTTTATTGTGCATGTCAGTATAATGGATGTCATCTGCAGTTCATAATTCTGAACAGTTGCTGCAGAGCATGCACAGTAGCCTGCACATAGCCATTATTTCCTACCATCCTATTTTTGCTAGCATTTATCAACTACGAATACTAATAAGCAATAAAAATAATATAATGTATGTAAACATATTTAGTAATTATTTCTATAAAAAATTTTAAATCCCATCTTGGGATTTGCTGCCGTCCAAAGAGACTAAGCTCTCCGTCAACCATTTCATATTGTCCAATCAGATACTGACAAATCTGAGCTGACGTGGGCCATCCAACTCTGTACATTTTGGGGCTATCCACCCGAGACGATCCATCCAACGAACCAAAAAATGCCACAGCACAAGGAACCGAGTTTTTTCCTTATTTATCATTTTTTAAAATATAGATATTAAATAATATTTTTTTACAAAACTAATTCTTAAATTGACACGTGGAAAATCTCGCTACTCCACGGTGGCTACGAACGACGGTGTCGGGGGTTCGAATCCCTCCTTGCCCACAACCGGCCTAAAAAGGAAGGACCCTTCCCTCTGGGGGTAGGAAAATCATGATCGAGATAGCGGACCCGAAGATATGGAACTTGGGTATGGGTCTTTTGTTGAAATGGGAAATGGAATGGCCTTACTTTTTTTCTTTTGATTTCCAACACCCCCCCTCAAGATGAGCATGCATGTTGTGAATGTTCATCTTGCGAAGAATATGATGAAAAGGAAGTGAGCTGAGAGGCTTTGTAAAAATATCTGCGAGCTGTAATCTTGACGGAACATGAAACAGCTTTATGATATTTTGTTGGAGTTTTTCACGAATGAGATGGCAATCAATCTCTATATGCTTGGTTCTCTCATGTTGAACAGGATTAGTAGCGATGGACAAAGCTGATTTACTATCAGTATAAACCAAGGCTGGCTGCTGATGAATAATATGTAAATCATGTAGTGCATACAAAATCCATTGAAGTTCACAAGCTGTTGAAGCAAGAGCCCTGTATTCTGCTTCAGCTGAGGACCTGCTGATAGTAGACTACTTTTTACTCTTCCAAGAAATTAGGGAATCACCCAAGAAAACAGCAAAACCAGTGACACTCCTTTGAGTATCGATACATCCTGCCCAATCACTGTCAGAGAAAGCCTTGAGCTGCAGTGTTGAAGAAGCTGGGAAGAATAACCCTTGACCAGGAGTTGCCTTTAAATACTTGAGAACTCGTATGGCAGCATTAAAATGACTAACAGCTGGTTTATCTAAAAACTGACTTAGAACCTGAACTGAAAAAGCAAGATCAGGTCGAGTTAAGGTTAAATATAACAGTTTCCCAATTAATCTTCTATAGGCTGAAGGATCCTTATAGAAATCAGCATCTACAGTAGTAAGTTTTAAATTGGAATCCATAGGAAAAGCCACTGGTTTAGCACCAAGAACTCCAGCTTGTTCAAGTGTATCCAAAATAAATTTCCTTTGACAAACAGATATACCAGTTCTACTTCTTGCTATTTCCAAACCGAGAAAGCATTTGAGTTCCCCCAAGTCTTTAATTGTAAACTTGTCATGGAGAAAAGATTTAAGCAACTAAATTTCATTTAAACTATCACTGGCCAAAAGAATATCATCTATATAGACTAATAAAGCTATGAAAGATGATGTAGACTTCTTGATAAACAAAGAACAATCAGAAGTACCTTGAGTAAAGCCATAAGCAAGCAATGCTGTGGATAATTTAGCAAACCACTGCCTAGATGCTTGCTTCAAACCATATAAACTCTTTAAAAGTTTACAAACTTTATTTTCTCCTTTGACAACCAAACCAGGGGGCAAGTCCATGTAAACTTCTTCATTCAAGTCACCATGTAAGAATGCATTGTTAATATCCAACTGGTGAAGATGCCAATTTTTAATAGCAGCTATAGCAAGTAATAACCAAATAGAAGTTATTTTTGCTACAGGAGAAAAAGTGTCGAAGAAATCTAACCCGTCTTGTTGAGTGTAACCTTTAGCTACTAATCGAGCTTTGTACCTTTCAATAGTTCCATTTGCCTTATACTTAATTCGAAATACCCACTTACAACCAATAGTCTATTTATGTTGAGGAAGAGTTACAAGTTCCCGAGTTTTATTTAATTCCAAAGCATTTAATTCATTTTGCATTGCAGCTTGCCATTCAGGTATTTGAGCAGCTAATTTGTAAGTTTTGGGTTCTTTAGAAGCTGAAATGGAGACTAGAAAAGCTTTATGAGAAGGAGATAATTGTTTTTCAGAAAGATAATCAGAGATGGGATATAGAATACCTTTATTAGAAAAACAATTAGCAATATCAGATGAAGAAGTTGCAAGTGAAACCTTGGTAGCTGTACCACAGTAAAAATCCTGCAAATAGCTTGGCTATCGTGTAATTCTTGAAGATTTTCTGAGTTGTGGTGAAATAATATCTAGGATGGGAACATTGTTCAAAGATGTTAGATGATTGTTGGTTGAATGTGAAGAGGATGGAGGAGTTTGATTAGAAGAATAAAAAAAATCAGATGTAGAAGCTGATGGAGGGAATAAGAAAGAATGTGATTCAGGATTAGGTGAAAAAACCTTAAAAGGAAAAATATTTTCAGAAAAAACTACATTTCTTGAGATGAAAACTTTATTAGTATTAAGGTCCATTAATTTGTAACCTTTTATGTTAGAAGGATAACCCAAGAATAAACATTTGGTAGATCTTTGATCAAATTTATGTCTATGGGTTGTAAGTATTGATGCAAAACAAAGGCAACCAAATACTTTGAGATGAGAAAGATTAGGAGGTTTATCAAAAAGCATTTCAAATGGTGTTTTGTTGTTAAGAAGTGGAGTTGGAATTCTGTTTATAATGTGAGCTGCAGTTAATACACAGTCACTCCAGAAAGTTAAAGGCATATTTGCTTGAAACAGTAAGGCCCTGGCAGTGTTTAACAAATGTTGGTGTTTTCTTTCCACAACTCCATTTTGTTGTGGAGTTTCTACACAACTTCTTTGATGTATAATGCCATGGTCATTATAGAATTGAGTTCAAAGAAATTCAGGACCATTATCTGATCTCACTATTTTAACAGGAACATTGAATTGGGTTACTACCATTATGCAAAAATTTTTAAGGATAGAAGAAACTTCAGATTTCATCTTGAGCATGTATACCCAAGTACAACGAGTATGATCATCAACTATAGTAAGAAAATACTTGAAACCAGAATAGGAAACAACATTGAATGGTCCCCATATATCACAATGGATCAAATCAAATTTGTTATTTGAACTAGACTGAGATACAGGAAATGAGAGTTTTCTTTGTTTTGCTAAATGACATACATCACAAACATGTGTGGTATTAAAAGATATGGATGACTCTAGCTGTTTAAGATAAGGTAACCTTGAGTTGGAAACATGACCAAGTCTGTAGTGCCAGGTATCTAATTGATTTTGGGTAATGGTTGAAGCCAAAGATGAAGAATGAAACTTGGCTTGATTGTGAGTAGCAGCCTTTGAAGGAACTTGAGATAAATGGTACAGTCCATGTTTCTCAAATGCAATCCCAATCATCTTCTTTGTTAATTGGTCCTGTAGAAGGCAATATGAGTTAAAGAAAGAAACACAAATGTTAGATTGTTTTGTTAGTTTAGAAACAGACAATAGATTGAATGAAAAACTGGGAACACACAACACATTATGTAAAGACAGTATATTTGAAATGCAAATACTACCAATGTGTGAAGCTGGAACAGAGTTTCCATTTGGCAAATTTATGGAAGTGTTGATTGGTGTAGGTGGAGAAGAATATAATGAAGGTGAACATATCATGTGATCTGTTGCACCTGTATCTAGAGTCCATGAATGCACATTCTGCAGAGATGAAGAAACTGAATAACAAAAATTCGAAGGGTTACCAGAAAATTGAGAAGTAACAATGTTAACAGCCGGAAAAGATGTTTGATGAGATATTGGAGATGAAGTAGAATTTGCAAGTGCTAGCAATTTATTGAATTCCTCAGAAGTAAAAGAAAACTTTGGATCCTCATTACTCTGTTGAAGAGAAAGCTCAAGAGTTGTCATGGCAGCATGTGCAGTAGGTGGCTTCCTTTTTCCTTTTGGTCCAGTCCAGCCAGGAGGAAAACCATGAAGATGAAAACATTTTTCTATTGTATGCCCATTGTATCCACAGTGTGTACAGTATAGAGAAAATCTCTTCTGTTTATCCTTTGAGAATTTCAAAAAACCAGATGGCTGAATGTTTTGTTTGGCAATCAAAGCATGAGTTTCACTGCTGACAACATTATTTAGTTGTCTTTGACTTTCCTCTTGAAGTAGTAAAGAAAATACTTTGGCTATACTTGGTAATGGCGAAATCATAAGCAATTGACTTCGAATTGGAGCATAGGAATCATTCAGACCAATCAAAAATTTCAACACATAATCAGATTGCTGTCTAACCAGCAAAAAATCAAACAGGTTGCAGGTACAAGTTGCCATTTTACCACAGCTACATGTAGGGAATGGTTGGTAGTTAATATATTCATCCCATAATGATTTGAATGAATTAAAATACTCAGTAATTGATAAACAACCCTGAGTAATAGAACTAAGAGATTTTTCAAGATGAAAAACTCTGGGACCATCACTTCGTAAGTATCTTGTTTTCAGCTCATTCTAAAGATCAACAGCAGATGTAACATAGAGAAGACTATTTCTTATTTCCTTGGAAATGGAATTCATTAACCATGAAAGAACTAGATTGTTTGCACGCAGCCATGCAGTATGGAGAGAACACTGATTTATAGAAGGAGCAAGAATCGAGCCATCAATGAATGCTACCTTATTTTTAACTGTTAGAGCAATGGTGATTGACCGACTCCATGCAATGTAATTATCACCATTAAAAATTTCAGAAACCAGAAATGCACCAGGATTATCACTTGGATGTAAGTAATATGGACTGGATGAATCATCAGAAAGATTGATCATACGATGAGAATTTTGAGAACTAGTAGAATTATCAGCAGAAGTCATATCTGGAATTTCTCCAAGAAATATAAAAAATTTGCAGATCAAAGAATTTTTCTTTGTAAAGACCAGAGATAAAAGCAATTCACTTGAAGCTTTGCAATTTGATACCAGAATAATGCCAATACAGAATACTAATCTATCAACTTCTCTTGATCAGCGTCAGAATTTTTCTGAATATTCGTACTGCTCAGAATTTGGAGGCGCAGTGTGGCTAAAAATAGAGCTTTCATGGTTTCTTGAAACTTAAAAAAAATTGCGGAAGGGAAGCAAGTGCTTTAATACCATGTGAAGTTTTTACATAAGATGAAAAATTCTTCTCTATTATCTGCTTCAAATACAGAGTATACGTTTGTATTTATATAATACAAGAATCAAGAATAAAGAAAACTAACTAATCAGGCTAACTAATTAACTAATCTTCTCTTCTTCTAATTTAACTTGTGTAACTTTGGATTTCAGTTCCAATTGTTCAATTCTTGAAGGAATATTCCAACACTTATTTATCTTATTATTGATCTTATCATGAATGATGGAATCATTATATTCAATATAGTATGCACGGGCCAATCCGCATATTTTTTTTGTTTTACGCCTCGTAACTCTTCCTCAGCCAGGCTTGGGCTGAATAGCGGAGCAAGTACAAGTATTAGTATAAAAAATGCGTCATTTGTCATTAATATGCTTACTCGCGGTAATTGCGGCCTCTCGGGAGAATCGATGACTGCATCTTTATTTATCATTTTTGGGGCTGTCCACTAGAGACGATCCATTCAACGAACCAAAAAACACCACAGCACAAGGAACCGAGTTTTTTCCTTTTTTATCATTTTTTAAAATATAGATATTAAATAATATTTTTTTACAAAACTAATTCTTAAATTGACACGTGGAAAATCTCGCTACTCCAAGTAGCGAGATCTGTGTTTTACAAAAATAATCTCCAGTGACACGTGGTAAATCTCGCTACTCCAAGTAGCGAGATTTGGTAAAAATCACTACTCCAAGTAGCGAGATTTGGTTAAAAATCGCTACTTGAAGTAGCGAGATTACGTCAGAGTTATTCTGGGAAATACTTCCCAGAATGAGGTATTATTTAATATATATTTTTTTAAAAAAAGTTAAAACGGGAAAAAACTCATCATTCCATGGTGGCACGTTGATGTGGGGAATCCGTGGGACACGTGGCAGCTGTCGCAGAGAGGTGTCTGTGATAATTTTTACTTTTTGAATATTCTATTTTTTCATCCGTCAACATTTTGACTCATATAACATAACTGATTTTATAACCTTCTTATAAAACTTTTTTTTTTAATTTTAAGAATATTTTATGATCACAAAGTACACTTAAAATATTTTTCCATTTTATCTAACTTGCTTTAATTCTATGCATTACATCATCTTCAATTTCTCTGTCAATTTGTATAATAGATCCAAAGTATCAAAATTTATAAGTACTATTTATTTTTTCATCAGCAAATTTAACTTTATTTCTAATATTTATCCTGACATTATTAAAATTACATTTTATATATTCTGTCTTATTTCTAATTTTATAAGATTTCTAAATTCCAAAATTTTTCTTTATAATTTTAATTCAGTCTCTACTTTGCCCATAGTTTCATCAATCAATACAATATCATCTCCAAACAATATATATCATGAAACCTCATTTTTCCAAACAGTTGAAAACTAACAAAAAATAAGGCAATATAAACAAATGTATTTTTATAATTTATTTTTTCACTAATATAGAAATAAAAATTGAAAATCAAAAAGATATCAAACATATCCTTAACAAATAGAGTTTCTTAATTTATTTTTTCATTGTACCAAAATAAAAAAAATAAAAAACAAAAACAATGTCAAACAAATCTTTAAGTTATAATTTGAAAATACAAAAATACATTCAAAATATGGGATGGACCATCTTTTGTATGTATAATCTTCAAATTGATTCTACTATATTATGTAAGCTAGTGAAAGAGTAAAGTTTTAGATTGTTGAAGCTTTCCCCTTTTTTCTTCTACAGTTGTAACATATTTAATATTTTACAAATATATCGATATACACACTAATTTTGACGCTTCTTTGGATGCTATATGTTGATTTTTGAAAAATGTCAAAGTGTTATAGGCTAATTTGGACCCTTTCCTCTAATGTTGGGCAAGCTTTCCGTCAGTCAATTTGATTTACCCCTTCCTTTTTTTTTTTTTTTTTAAAGTTTTTCTCATTTAAACTTTTAAACATATGTCATTGACTTAAGATGATAGTTTGTAGATATGCTACCAATGATGTATGTCAATAAGATACCTTTAAAATATTTTTTTTTTCAAAAATACATATTTGTATTTATTTTTTCCTTATAATTATATATTATTTAGAAAAGATCTTAGAGATCTTGAGAGGGTTGCGGCATAAATGTGTTAGCAATATGCATCGTTAATAAAATTACCTTTTTACCATTCTATTAAATTAATATATATATATATATATAACATCACTTCTTTTGTCTCAAAGGTCCAAAATCCAATTAATTTATAAACAATCCAAAAAATAACTTATTTTAAAACGCCTGTTGTTGAAAAATTCTAACATGCCCTGAATGACTAAATTAACTTCAATAATTAACCGAGCAGATCAATTAAATAACAATTTGGGTTTTTATTGAATCGTTAATTTTCATTCCAATTACGATAAACATCTGAATTTCTAAAATATTTGAGGGAATTAAATCCAATTTATAATTTTGGAGTTCCAACATTTCCCTTAATTAATGTCTCTATTAATTTAATATAAATCAAGAGATATACTAATCATATGACACAAACTTAATAAATCTTATTTGTTACTTGATTTTAGTAAATCAAAATCAAATACAAGGAAGATAATGTTTCATGTAAAACAACTTTGCTTTTGTTTTTATTTCCTAGCAAGTTAATTAATTAATATTAAAAAAAACAATAAAGACAATGTTTTGCCATTAAAAATGACCTGAAATTAACATGCATGTTGTATTCTAAATTATTTAAATTAATTTAATTAAAATTAAGGAAACCGTTTATTATCAATATAATTCTACTAGAAAATTACTAATATATGGAGTTAACAATCTTATAATTTAATATTTTATTTTAAAACATATTATGTTTGGTTTTCTGCATAGCACATGATATTAATCTCTGTTTTAATAATTTTAAATTAAATAAAATATATAATGTCTTTATATATATTTTAAAACATATAATGTTGCACTAAAACTCCAAATTAATATTGCATGAAATTAATCCCCTTGCTTAGTGGTTCATATTTGTTTTAAATAAAAAAATTAAGATGATAATTAACACGTAAGGGTATCGATGTCATAACATTCATGCATCAATTATAATTATGCAATAGTATCAAAACAAACCCTAAGGTCACGGGTTCGATTCCTTCTTGAGGAATTACGCCAATGAATTATCAGGGATATATTAATGGACGGGTAGCTTTCACCCCCGATTTGATATTGCACCATAGTGTCCAAAATGGTGCGATGGTGGCTATATAAAAAAAACAGTATCAAAACAAACAATCCTATTAATACAAATCCATCATTTTTACATGGACTCAACATTACCTAAAGGGTCATTAATCAACTAATCTTGAATGACCAAGATCAAAAATGGAAAAAGTAGATGAATAAAAAGACGAAGCTCCTCTATATAAGTACTGGTGTAGTACATTATATGACCATTTATATTTCTCGATTTGGACATAAGCAGTCGTATATAATCTGCGGATGCATGCATGGATTAGTAGCCGGGGCCGCGGCGGCCTCCGCCGGTGCGGCATCGGGTGTGGGGGCTGCAGCCACGGGTGTAGGGATTGGCCTCTCTACGAGGGTTCTTGGAAGGGCAAAAGCGTGGTAGTGGTGGAGGCCCCCGGCAGGGATCTAAGTTGATCCTCGGCCCATTTGCGCCATGGGTCTGCACCACCAAGCTTATCATCATCGTTGCCGCCACCACCAAACACGCCACCCACCACGCCTTCGTCGTCGTCGACATTATCATCATCATCTTCTTCTTCTTCGTCTTCTTCTTCTTCTTCCGGTTCAGGTTCTACCCGATGTGTTAATTAATGGACATCTTTCAGTTTGATAGCCATCTATATATAGTTTTTCTGGGATTGCGTAGTTGAGACTGCTTGAGATTGGCAATAAACAAGTTAATTTTGGTGGGTTTGACCGAAAATTTAGATGCATGAATGGTTGCGGGAACGTGTGGTGAGTTTGGCCCCCTTTTTTTTGCCCTAATTTCTCTTTTGTAAAAATAAAAGCTAGATTTCATATGTTTGGTAATTAATTTTTCCAGTTTTAGAAGTAATTTTTTTTTGCATATAACTTATAAAAGTCACAAATTTGAAGTTTTTAAAAGTTAAAAGTTAGTTTTTTTTTTTTTTTATTACATAAGAATTTCAGCCACCAACGAGTCATTCGAATCCCCTGGTGCGGCATTAAACCCACGGATCAACATCCTTCGCCCCTAGGTTTCGCTAATCAGGGCAAAATTCGGATACAGACACGATTTTCATGCATTAGTTAGACGTTTGGTCAACCCAACCCCTGGGACATATCTCCATTACCATCCACAATCCCCGCTGACTCACAGAAAACTCTCACCATCCACGGTCCCCACTGGCTCATAGAATAAACTCTCACCATCCACAGGTACCGTTGGTTCCGTGAGTATATCTACCTAGAATTGAATCTTTGATGTTCCTTCTTACGTACTGATACCTTTCCACCACACCATGCCCTTATCTAAGAAATTACTCTATTACATTATTATCCTTAATTTTTTCAAATACAACGAAATTATCAAAATATTAATTATATTTGTTGAAAGTACATATCCATTTTAGTAATTTAAATATTTTTAAATACTTCAAATTTTTTTTACCAAATGCTCAAAGGCAACTTTTTATTTTCAACGACTCCTTTTTCGTAAAGAACCAAGCATTTTAAAACAATATCACTAACTGTTTATTTGGTTTAGGGAATAGTTATTCCTTAGAATAAGATGTAACATAATTTTAATTTTAGAAATTAAGGGGTAGTTATTCACTGTGTATTCCTAATTATTTCATTCAACATGTATTATGAAATGAATAGACATCCCCATGATGAAAATTGGGAATAATTGTTCTTTATCTATTCGATTTTATAGTAACAACATAATTTCTTATATAACTAATTGTAAATAACCTATTAAAACTTATCTTTCATCAACTAAGCATAACATAATTATTTTTCATCAACTCCTTTTTAAAAGGTCATTTTAAAAATCTGCAAGTCTTAACAACCCAAAATGGGTCTCAAGTACCATTTTTAAAATTTAAATTACCTTATTTATCACAGTTTCGCAGAATAGAATTTAATCACAAACAGGAAGCATGTGTTAATCCCAAAATTGCATCTAAAAATATTCTACCAAAAATCTCTCAGTAATCTATTTTAATGCAAGTGCACAGGGATACTATACAATAAAACTTGGCTAAATTATCCATCTTAGACTGCTAAATCAGGTAAATCCAGTTTTGGGCTTCTTGTGCATTATTCCATTTCCTTCTACCTTTGTGTATATTTATTTTCCTCCTCATAAAATCAGTTTTTACCTTTAAGAAAGACCTTAAGCATTTCATCTCTTCATAAATGGGTGCTTCCTTCACCAGATCAATGGTAAAACTATTATACCCAATATATTAAACTTGCTCATGCACTAAGGGGCATTTGGGAAGTCATCTTAAATGTTCTCTTCAATCATTTTTAATAAATACTTTATTAAATTACATATAACCATATTTATTAAATTGCAAGAATTATAATTTTGCTCATGCACTAAGTACTGGGAGATTGGGAAGTTATCTTAAATGTTCTTTTAAAGTCATTTTCCTAAATATTTTATTAATTATATAATTATAATTCATAGATAAATAAACTGAAAGAATAATATTTTTTTAGCAATTTCAAATTAACTGCCAATTTTTAATGAATTCAATTAAAATAATATTTATGTAGTGTTTGGGACCATAGATTTTTTTTTTTTTTTTTGGGACCATAGATTTCAAGGCTTGAGATAGAAAGAAACTTGACACAATCTTGTACTATATTTCATCAAAATCATTGTAAATCCAAAGCTAAGGCTACCCACTAAAGTGTTAACTAATTATGAGATCACTATAAAATCAATCTTGTACTAGTAGGTTTGAGTTTGCCAAATTTTTTCCAAACGCCTCAGCTTGTACTTCTAAAATTGGATTTTGGGTACCAGATGCCATATGTAACAATCCCAAAAATAAAATGTATGGAAGTGTAAAAAAAAATTTAATAAAATTAAATTATAAATTTAAAAAATTAAAATTAAAATTAATTAATTATCAATAATTATTAATTATATAATATATATATATATGTGTGTGTGTGTGTGTGTGGAAAGGAAGTCTCTGGACTTCTCGAGAAGCTTCCTTACCCCCTCTCACTCTCTCACGTTCTCTCTCTTCCTCTTTGATCATCTCTCTCTCTTAATTTTTCTTGTGTTTTTTGGCCAAATTGAAAAACGAACATCATTCCCAGGTCCAAGCTTCGCTCTCCAACGATTTAACTAGAGAGATTTCATTATCCGCATGTCTTAGACACCACTCCAAGGCTAGTGTAAGTGGACTAGATTATGTCAGGGTTTATTTTAAATATATTTCTAATTTAAATTGATTTTGTGAATTCAATTATTTCCATATGCCTGGGTTAAATTAAACCACAGGAATTTGATCATATTTTCATTTTAATTATATCCGATTAAATTTGAGTATATGAATTTAGTGATATTGGTTTTACTTAAATATATATGTGAGTAGAATTGAAGTACATAGATTTGATCCTGTTCGTTTTTATTTAAATATATTTGAGTTAAATTAAAATATGTGGATGTGATCATACCCACATTTTTATTCAAATACGCCCGAGTATAATATTATATATTTTCTCTAGTAGTTTATTAAATTATAATTATTATACAAATCGTGTGGCAAGAGTTATTTTTATTTTATTGCATATTTGGACAAGTTTGTGATTTTTGTGGTGTAAGTTTAATACGTGATTTATTGCGAGTAATGCTGGAATTTTGTTACAAATTGTATGTTGGGAAAATGATGAGATTTTTATAGTAATATATTTATTAGGTTTTTGATTGTGAAAGATGATGAGGTTTGTTTACAAATTGTATATTGAGAAAGATGATGAGAATTATTATATTTGGAAAATGATGAGATTATTATATTGTTTTGTTGCATAAATTGCAATTATATGTTTTAAGAATCCAGATGGGCCGTATGTGGTGAATGCTCAGTACCATAACTATGGATGAAGATTAGTACAACCATACTGTTGTGGAAGTATTAGTGGTGGATAGTCGATTGGGCCTGAGTAAGGGTGTACCCACCTGTTTCCAGACCAGGATATGGTAGGCAAATCATACTTACAGTGGTTGGTCGGCTGACCAGTTAAGTCCAGTTTTCGGACCGTACAACCCGGTCATGGGGGTTAAATATGACATGCATAGGCCAGAAGGAGTTCTTTTGTACATATTTGGATATTTATGTGATTATGATCATATGATAGGCTTAGATTATGATTGGAAAGGAATTACGTATATTTATTTATATGTGGTTCACTATTTTACAAATGTGGGTTTAACGGTTAAATTATTAAGTTATTTTTACACTATAACTTATTTTAGCCACACACCGATAATAATCTAGTCCTTACTGAGAGGTGTCACCCAATTATTTTCATACATTTCAAATATCTTGGGAAACCTATCTGAAATCAAAGTAGCGTAGCAGAAGGGTGAGTGGGATAATAAGAGTTATTTAGAATAGATCTTAGATTAGTTGTATTTTTTAATATTTTAGAATTTTACAGATGATAATATTTGATATTGGAGATATTGTTATAATAAAAGGTTTTTAGTACTCTGGTAAATATATTGTAGGTCTTCCACTGTATAAAATTCGGGTCACTACACCAAACACATGCTTGACACTGATCGCCACTTTCCATAAAACTTCGTCTTCCCTTCTAAACCTCCATATCCATTTTCCTATAAGGGCTTTGTTCATATTCTCCAATTGCTTGATTCAAAGTCCACCTTATTTTTTTGATCGAGTAACCAAGCTCCATTTGGCAAAGGGGAATTTAAAGCTTTCCTCTATTCCCCTCCAAAGGAAGTTTTTTCGGATTCTTTCAATAACTTGTGCCACTGTCCTAGGCATGGGAAACATAAACATGTAGTATATGGGTTGATTTGATGGCACATAGTTTATAAGGGCTAATCTACCTACCATAGAGAGGAACTTGACTTACATGTGACCAACTTCTTCTCCATCTTTTCCACCATTGGGTCCCAAATATGCTTAGAAGATGATATATTTCCAAGTGGTAGCCCCAAGTATGATATGGGGAAAGAGTCCAACTTGCAATTAAATATTTTAGCCTTCCACTCTACGTCGTCTACCCTTCCAATTGGAAAATGCAGCTCTTAGATAGAGTTATTTTCAATCCTACAACTGCCTCAAAATAAAGAAGGATGACCCATAAATTTCTGAACTCGAAGTCAACGTTATTGCAAAAAAATCAATGTATCATCAACAAAAAGGAGATAGGATAATGTGGTGGATTGAGACAAATTATGAAGACCGACTCCCTTCAAAAGGCTGGTATCCAAGCCTCTGTTTATCATTTGTGAAAGAGCTTCCATGACTACAAAAAATAGAAAAGGAGACAATGGATCACCTTGTCTTAGCCGCCTTGTGCTCTTAAAGAAGCCAATTGCCTTACCGTTAACCAAAACCGAGAAAGAGGCCGTTGAGATGCACCACTCTATCCAGTTTCTACATTTTTCTCCATATCCCAAAATTATAAGGATGTTGATGAGGCATTTCTAGTTGACATGGTCAAAGGCCTTTTCCAAATCAAACTTGCACACAAAACTTTTGATCTTGTTCTTCCGCAGGAAATCTACTCCCTCATTTGCAATCAAAGCTGTATTAAGAATCTATGTTCCTGAAACAAAGGCCATTTTCTACTTGGATATGAGCAAGGGTATAACCTCGTGGATTTTATTGGAAAGAACCTTTGCTAGGATTTTATAAAAAAATACCTACAAGACTTGTTGGCCTAAAGTCTTTAATATTTACAACTCCACCCTTCTTTGGGATGGTGATAATAAAGGTGGCGTTAAGGCTTTTTCAAATCTTTCTTCATTGTGAAATTCCCTAAAAGCAGTGATGAAATCTTCCTTTAAAAATCCCCAACATTTCTGACTGAAGAAGATGGTAAACCCGTTTGGGCCAGGTGATTTGTCCGCATTTAACGATGAGATGGCTCTCCAAATCTCGTTTTTTGAGAATGGTCTCTCGAGATCTTCCCTGTGTCTACTTGATGAGGATGCAATCTAAAAAGGAAGGTGTATTCCCAAAAGGGGGGGGGTGAATTGGAAATTTAAAATTTCTTTATACCCTCATTAATTAATTCTTTCTTAACTCTTTTTGGTTTCAGCAAATACACATACAAAGTTGGTTTACAATCATAAGTTTAGCAGAAAATTAATTTAGTTATAAACCTTTATGAATGAGAGTTCTAACTTGAATACTTCTTTCATCAATTTAGTTCAATCAATCAAGATTCCTAAAACAAGATTCATAATATAGAATGAATTCAGCAATACTTCCAAGATTTAGCAATTGAGTAACTCAATGTAGAGCTTAAGAATGTAGCTGATAAAAGCCCTCTATTAGTGAACTTGATTTCTCAATATTAAGCACAATGTAAATCAGGGAATATTTCGTTATGCATGCTTTATTGTTTGAGTTTAGTATGGACTCACATATGTTGGGTTAATAAATGTATTTATGCATGCAAGGGCTGAAATGTTACAGGTCAAATTTTATAAATCTTTCATGATGAAAATCTTATTCTATGATTTTATTTATCTGTTGTGAGCTTGGACAATTTTTGTTGAGTAAGGTATCAATCAATGTTTATTTTATGGTTAGCATGTTGTCACCAAAGTGATCTTACTAAGAAAAGTTATAAACATTGAATTGAGATATGATTTTGCAAAAATTATTACAGAATGATTATTAGATTATTATGGTTGACCCAAAGGTGCACCAACTTTCAAGTAATCATTGAATTAGCCAGGATAATTGAAAGAATGGTAGTGAGATTGGGATGGATGCCCAAAGATGATAAACCAATCGAACTTTAAAGGGTTATCAATTATGTCTGGGTGGGTGAAAATCACCAGTGAATGTAATTGTTAGTATATTGCATAAGTTAATCCAAAGATTGAACGTGATTTACTAATGAAAGTGTTTTACTCAAAGCATTAATGTTGTGATCATTTTATCGCAGTGTCTGTTCCTGTTTCACCACATTTGCTAACTTCTTCTGATCCAATCTTTAAAGGGACAAATTTCTCTGACTAGAATGAACTGATTCAATTTCACCTTAGTGTTCCGGATCTGGACTTAGCTCTACGAATAGATAAATCGGCTGCTATTACTGAAATAAGTAATTCGGAGCAGCGAACTTTGTATAGGTCATGGGAAAGGTCAAATAGATTAAGTATTATGTTCATGCGGATGTGTATAGCAAACAATATTAAATCAACACTTCCTCAACTTGAAAATGTAAAGGAATATCTTAAGATTGTGGAAGATCGGTTTCGTTCAGCAGACAAGTCCTTTGTAGGGAGATTAATGGTTGAACTTACCACCATGAAGTTTGATGGTAGTCAAGGAATGAATGAACATGTCCTTGATACGATTAATCTAGATGCCAGACTGAACTCACTAGGAATAAATGTTGACGAGAGCTTCCTTATTCAGTTTATTCTGAATTCTTTGCCTCCTTATTATAAGTCCTTTCAGATTCACTATAACATTATTAAAGAAAAGTGGAATATGAATGAATTGGCAAGTATGTTAACTCAATAAGAGGCAAGGCTTAAGTAACAAGGACAACATTCAATTAATGTCATGAGTCATGCATTTAGAAGCAAAGGAAAGAAATTGAAAAAGAGTTTCAAGAAAGATCCATTAAAGGTTGTGGGACCTTCTCATGGCAATGAGGCTCACAAGAAGGAACATAATGGACCGAAATGTTATTTTTGTCATGGTTATGGGCATTTAAAGAAAAATTGCCCGAAACGGAGAGCTTGGTTCGAAAAGAAAGGTAAGTTATTAGCTTATGTATGTTTCGAATCAAATATGACACTAGTTCCTTCTAATACATGGTGAATTGACTCTAGTTCTACTATTCATGTTTCAAATTCAATGCAGGGATACCTTTTGATCCAGAATATAAAGAAAAATAAGCATTTGATAGTCTTCAAAAATGGAAATCAAGTATCAGTAGTTGGTGTTGGAACCTTTCGTTTGTTTTTAGAGTCAAGTCATTTTTTAGACCTGTTTGATACTTTTAATGTTCCAACTATTTCTAGGAATTTAATCCATGTCAAGACTAGATAATGATGGTTATGGTTTATATTTTGAACATAAAAGTTTCTGTTTGTTGAAAAATGGCTTATGTGTAGTAACCCGAGCCAAGAAAATATAAGAAATAAATAAAAGAAGAGAGAAATAGGGGAAAATTAAAGAAAAAGAGGAAATGGGTTTGGCAAGATCCGGTCCCAAACCGTTGACGATTTCACTAAGCTCAGGAAAAACCGCCGACGACTATAAACAACCGAGAACATTGAACTACCAAACCGTCGACGGTTTCAGGAACCCCAAGAAAACCATCGACGGTTTTCCTACGGGCTGGCTTACTTAAGTGCTAAGCAAGTCTTTTGTTTTATAATTCTAACATTTCCCTCTCTCTCTAAATTAGGTTTTGAGACTCTCTTTCTCTCTCTCTATACTCTCACTCTCTCTTGACTCTCTTTTTCCCATAGGCTCACTCGGAGCCGTCCTTGCGCTCTGATCGTCTCTCCCTCCTCTCTCGACTTGCTAACTCACTTTTGGCGACCGGTTCGAAAGCTAGGGTTTCGGCTCTTCAAGGGTTTTACGTAGATTTTTTCAAGAAACAGGTAAGGGGATTAAGTTATGTCAGGTTTTTATTGAATCTGAATTGATTAAACTGAAGCATCTTATTATAAGAATACTATGTGTGACTTTTGGGTGAATCGAGTTTATGAAAATGTTGATTTTGATGGTTACGTATTTGGGGAAAAATCAACAAAAGTAGGGTAATCATCTTCGTTTTCTTAAAAATCATATACTTGAGTTAACTAAAACCTAGAGATGATTATATCCTTGTTTTCAATAAATTATAATTTTCTGGACTAATTGTTATATTATGGTGTTTTACTCAAATAAGTGCGGCATGAGATTGATGTTTTGGTTTTAATGAAATTGTTGGTTTCTTATTGAAACATGGAAAGCTATGGTTTCGAACTATTTTTTAGGAAATATGGAAAATGATATGTCGGTTTAATACTGAGGGTTTTGATATGTCGATTTAATACCGAGGGATTATGATATGCTAGTTTTATACCGAGAAATGAATGAGTTTGTGAAAATACTGAATTATTTTGAATGTCTTATGAGATGAAATGAGATTACAATTTTTATTACTTAAATTGCATGATATGGTTTAAGAACTCTGAGGACTAGTTGTATTGTGAGCACGGTACCGTTGCTAGTGAATTATTTGGTCAGGTGCAAACACACTATAGTGGAAATGCAGGGGGTTTCAGCTAGTTGGCCTGTGAAGAGTTGTTGTACCTTCCCTAGGGTCTAGACCAGGACGTGGTAAGGCAATCAGACCTGCAGTTGAGCTTGAAATGTCTACAGACGTACTTGCAGATGATTACTTTGACTTTATTTTGGGCTGATCACCTAGACTAAGTCCAACCTTTGGGCCGCACAACCCGTCATGGGGGTTAATCATGTCGTTTGTCCCAGGGAGTGTCTTCTACGCATACATGTGAATTTATGTAAATAGTGTTATCTATTATTTGAACTAGTTTATACTATGGGAATAAAAGTGTATTTTCAACTGTATAAGTGTGGGTACAATTCTGCAAATGCTATTTTTAATTAAATGGAGAAATGAATATTTTCTGATGTTACTAGAACTTATGTTAGCCACACTCTAATATTAAATTAATACGTCTTACTGAGAGGTGTCTCACCCCAATGATCATTTGACTTTTCAGGAGGTGCTAGGGATCGTGCTTGGCAAGCTAAGGGGGCTGAGCTTAGTTGTTTAGTTTATGTATGTGGTTTGTATAGACGAAGATTGTTTCTGTCTTCTATTTTGGGTTTGTAATATGAGTATTTGGAGATTTCTATGTATAAAAGTAGACTAGAACTCTGGCAATGTATTTGAGGATGCTTAAATTATTTTCGTTGCTTTTATATGATGATTATGGTATCAAGAATACAGATATTACTAAAGTAGCACACTAGCCCCACGTGGTAGGTCAAGGTGTTACATTATGTGTTGGTTTTGGTGTTTTATTAAGGGGTTATATAAATTTAATCTTAATAAAAAAATTTCTAAAACACTCCTCACCCTGCATCATAATGTTGGAACTAAACGTAGCAGAGTTAATGAAAACTCCTCTTTCTTGTGGGATAAAAGACTGGGTCATATATCAAAAGAGAGAATGGAGAGATTAGTAAAATATGGGATTCTTACAAACCTTGATTTTACTGATTTTGATGTATGTGTTGATTACATTAAAGGAAAGAAAATCAAACATACAAAGAAAGGGGCAACGAGGAGTGGAATTCTTTTGGAGATTGTTCATACTGATGTATGTGGACCTTTTAACTCACTGTATTTTGGTGGAGAAAAGTATTTTATCACCTTTATTGATGATTTTTCACGTTATGGTTATATCTATTTGTTGCATGAAAAGTCTCAAGCAATAAAATCTTTAAAAATATATATTGCTAAAGTTGAACGACAATTGGATAGAAAGGTAAAAATCATTCAATCAGATAGATGTGGTGAGTATTATGGTAGGTATGATGAAATTTGACAATGTCCAAGACCATTTGCTAAATTCCTAGAAGAGCATGGTATTTGTGCACAATACACAATGCCTGGTACGCCTCAGCAAAATGGTGTGGCTAAAAGGTGTAATCGTACTCTTATGGAAATTGTAAGAACCTGAACCGTGAAATATGGATTTAATTAAATAAGAGAGGGGCAAAAAGGTAATTAAGCAGGCCTCGGCGACGAATCTAAAGTTCGTCAACGAAGTCTTAAGAACACTCGGCGACAAGTTTCAGGGGCTTGTCAACGAGGAGAAGCCAAGGGGATTTTGAAAATTCGGAAATCCCAGGCTCATCGACGAGAAGACTATAGGAGCTCATCGACGAGGACGCAATTCGTCGATGAGAACTGCTGAGTCAAGAGTACTATAAAAGGAATTTCCATTACTTCTCAGCTCAGAAATCTAAATATCCTCTCTCTATCTCTCTAGAAACTCACCATACACACATACTCTCTCTCTATATATTTCTTCTCCGTTCATCATCTGATTTGACGATCCGAAGTTACCACGAGGATCGTGGAAGGATTCTCTACAAGTTCTATGGATCAGATTTTCGGTTCGGCCATTTTCTGGTTTTGGCGTAAAATCGAGGTAAGGCTCGGTTTTTAATTCTGATATGGTAGTTTTGTAGAGAACAGTGTTGTGAGTACCTTCTATACTGGGATATGTAGGTTTTGGAACTCGGTTCGCTATTTAGGAGCCTTGGAGTTCAGGATTTGTTATTTGAGGGAAAGGTAAGGGGAATTGTGTTTATATCAATTATTTTCGAAATCGGACTCGGTAGAACTATGGTTCATGGTCCTGTGTGTGTTTTGGCTACTCATTTGGGGGGATCTAACGGGGAAAACTATGAGTTTTTCATGATTACATTTTTGGGAAAAAGGGGCGACGGGCTACATCCCTGGTTTTGCTGAAAACCGAATGTATATGTTGATTTATTTTGTGTTATAGGGATGGTCATGCCTTGACTTGTTTTAAACTGTATGTGTTTAGAAAACCATAATTTAGATTACCGAATGGGTGTGGTTTGTTTAGTTATATGAGCATGCAAGTGTTGTATTTTGGTTGAAATGCAAGTAGGAACGGGGTTCCGAATTTGTTCCAGGTACTGAGAGTGTCCGACTCTATATCTGAGGGCGTATGAAATCGCTGGTCTTGTTTGGCAAGAGTGTCCGGCTCTATATCCGATGGCGTGAGCCTTACCGGTTGATCACCGAAGAGTGTGGATCCACCAGTTTAGCGCCAGTACGATGCCATGGGAGTTTGGGACTAGCTATGTGCCGGTGGCGTCGTGTTTTGCGGGTTAGCTACAGACCAACACCGTATGTCATGGGCCGGCTTCAGGCCAAAGGGTGTGACAACACCAAGATTGCCGATCATGTGTGTGTGTGCATGTATGCACTATTGTGAAATTAGTACTAGAACTGCATTTAACTGTGTATGTGTGACGTCATGATAACACTCAAATGCCATACACCGATATAACCTGTATTCTTCCTTATTAAGAGGTGTCTCACCCCTGCTGTACGTACATATTTTTCAGCTCCTTTGAGTAACCGGAATTAGCGTCCTTGTGTTGGGAGCATAGTGGTTGGTGTACTGCGTGTAGCACTTGGGTAAATGCTAGGACTTTTGGTGCTCGAGTTGTCATTTTGGAGTATTGTTGATAACCGGGTTGTATTTTGTGCTATGGAGCTTGGACTCCTGTTGTATAGACTTTGGTATGGTACCATGTATGTATAGAATGACCTATTTCCGCGCGTATATCCTGTTGTGTATGGATGTGTATAGGGGGCCTGGGAATCCCACGGGGTCGGACCCTTATTCATTGTACTGTATCTTTGGATATTTTGTTGGATATAGGGACAGGTTAGGTTACATTTTCACCCCTGGGTCCCATTTCAAGGTTTGGGGCGTGACATAAATGGTTAGGAGTATGTTAAGTAACTCCTTAGTACCCATTTTATTATGGATGGAGGCTCTTAAGACAGCCGTTTATTTGCTTATCCGGGTTCCTAGTAAGGCAGTTCAAAAGACTTCTTTTGAATTGTGGACGGAAAGGAAACCGAGTTTAAGACACTTTCATATTTGGGGTTGTCCAATAGAAGTTAGGATCTATAATCCATATGAAAAGAAATTGGACTCTAGAACTGTAAGCAGGTACTTTATTGGTTACCTAGAGAAGTCCAAAGGGTATACGTTTTACTAACCTAATCATAGTACGAGAATTGTTGTAACTGAAAATGTTAGATTCCTTGAGAATGGTGAAATTAGTGGGAGTGATGTATCACGTAATGTGGTCATTGAAGAAGTTCGGGTGCCTATCCCGATGCCCAGATTTTCAACAGAAATTGTTGTTTCTCCAGTAATCGAACAGTATGATAACATTGAACAACAATCTAGTGATCAATCACTCCATAATGAGAATGTCACCAATGAACTAGTTGCAGAACAATTACAAGGAATAACATTAAGGAGATTTCAAAAAGAAAGGAGATCAGCTATTTCAGATGATTATTTAGTATATCTGCAAGAATTTGATTATGATTTAGAGACAATTAAAGATTTGATTTCATTTTCACAAGCCATTGAAAGTAATGATTCTGAAAAGTGGATCAATGCTATAAATGATGAGTTGAAATCAATGGAACAAAATAAAAGTCTGGGACATCATTGATTTGCCTAAAGGTTTTAAAATAGTTTGGTGTAAGTGGGTGTAACCCGGGAAAAAAATTATTAAAAAAATTAATTAAAACAAATTAAAATTAAGAGTAATTATTGATTAGTTAATTAATTAACATTATTAAATCAATTAAATAAATAAATAAATAAAAGGAATAAAAAATTAATTAAATTAAATTAAAATTATTTATTATATGATATCTTTTTAAAGTAAGTAAAGGAAAAAAAAAAGAGAAAAAATATATATAAAGGAAACTTACCTATGAAGTCTGCATCTCAGGCTCTTTGCATCTCCTTCTCTCACGTGCTCGTCGTCTCTCCGTCTCCGCCTCTCTCTCTCTCTCTCCCCTCATTTCTCAATGGATATTCGACTAATTGGGAAACGGAAGGTGTCGTTGGATTTCTAACTCCGCTACTGCCATTTCTACTGGAGCGGATTTGTTGTGGGAGCGGGGTAGGCACCATTCCTAGGGTAAGGCAACTTTTCCCTGATTTCCCAATTTCTTTTTAAATCTGCTGTTAAATCGACGACCAGGCACCACCACAGGGTCCTAGTCGTGATCGTCGTCATTTTGACATAAGTAAAGTTTCAATAGGGGTTTTCTAGGCCCCACTCCAAAGCAAGAGTGAGATTTGAGAAATTTAGTAATTTGACTATATTTAAGGGTATAATTATTTATTTAGAATTTATAACCCTAGGAAATATTAAAATAATATTTTATTTAGGGTTAATTTAATGGAATTAGGATTTTTTATTCAGGGTTCGGGTGAGCACCGCAGGTATTTTTCGTGATACCTGTTGGCGTAGTTCAAGAAACCAGGTAAGGAGAAAAATATATATTAAATTATAATTTTTATGAATTTAATAGAAAATGAATTGTGTTATATTTACGTATATATGTCTCGGTATGGGTTTAAAATGCTAGTCATTTAAATTATGTTTTTTTTTTCGAGTTTAGGGCTGTTTATTAGATATGTATATGCCAAAATAAACTGATGAAAGTGGAAAAATATTTTCAGGGTAATTATGTAAGAAATGAAAAGTATTTTCAGTATATAAGCATTAAATGTTGGTTGGTTTATTTTACAGGCAGTGTATGGATTTGATTGCTAAATTATGTGGCATGAGTGAATGTAAGTTTTGTGCAAATATATGTTAAATGTATGAGATGCAGGTTAAGTAAGTAATGCATTGAGAATGAAATATGATATGAACTATGCTGCTTGTGTGTGTTAATGTAACCTATGTAAACAGTTGAAAAATATTGGGTAAAACAGCTGAAAGATGTTGGGTAAATGTGTAACAGTTGAAAAATGCTTGGTAAAACAGTTAAAAGATGTTGGGTAAATGTATGACAGCTAAAAAATGCTGGGTAAAACAATTGAAAGATGCTAGGTGAAACAGCTAAAAGATGCCGGGTATGAAATGAAATGAAATGAAAATGGAAATGAATGAAATTGAAATGAAGTGTGAAATGTGAATAATGTAAAATAGGAAAAAGCCACGTAAAGTGAAATGAAATGAAAAGTAAAAGATGAAAACATGAATTGTTGAGAGATGCAGAATAATGGCAAAAAAAAAAAATGTATTTGGTATTAGCAGTATTTATGCTAGTAGAACATGTTACGTTTGGGCGAGGCAAACTCTTCGCTTGAGGGCTTGCTGAGAAAGGCGAGTGCCCTAATTGTATCAGGTATAACAGTAGGTTGTCTAACGTGTTAGAGCAAAGAGAAACTACTTGTATAGGCAGATAGATTTCCCTATTCTTGGGAGCCTTCACTGGTAAACTTTTATATGAACCGTGTGAGTACGAGATTAATTTATCACTTGAGGGACTACTGAATAAGGTGAGTGCCCTGATATGTTTTAACTGTGACCTTCGGGTTGCCTAAGTATCAGAGCAGTGGGGTGTTACTTGTATGGGCGGGTAATCACCCCTATCCTTGGGTAATCTCATGGGTTAAAACTTTTGCATGTGTTTGATTAGGCTCAGAGAATGATTTTAGTGTTTGTGATAACGTTTTGCAAATGTTATTAAAATGATATTTATATACCTCATATTAGCGACACACTGTTTTAATATATTGTTTATTCCCTTACTAAAATGTGTCTCACCCGAATATGATTTTTTCTTTTTCAGGACATCCTCGAGGTTGGACTTAAAGAGCTCAATGGTTTTTATAATTTTTGAGAAGTATTTAAAGAAAGGGTATATACTGATAATACTTTGGGGAATCTAAATATTTATATTTTATGTCTTTATGTTTTTAGACTGTTGAGTAAGGAATGATTGTGAAAATACTGAAATGTTTTGAGAGTTATGTAGATTTATGGAAATGCAGGTGATGGATGATCACTATGGATTATAGATAGGAATTAATAAACTCTGGTATTATGGTATTATATGTATGGAGATTATATTTATGTTTTCTACTGCGTATATGTTAATTATGGATTATCAGGGATTTTATCAGGTATAACTACTCGGACCCGGGTTTAAGGGTTCGGGGCATTACATTATGATATCAGAGTAATTTCCAACTGGAAGTGTGATTAATTTCATATCGCCTGGACCTTTGGGTTGCCTAATGTATCATAGCAGAGGGGTGCAACTTGTATGGGCGAGTGATCACCCCTATCCTCAGGTAATCTCGTGGGTTAAATCTTTTGCATGTGTTTGGTTAAGATCAGAGAATGATTTTAGAAATTGTGTTAATAATTTTCAAATGTTAAATATTATATTGTTATATAAACTCATGTTAGCCACACACTGTTTACATATATTGTTTCTTCCTTTACTGAGATGTGTCTCACCCGAATATAAATTTATCTTTTTCAGGATTTTCTCGAGATCGAGCTTAGAGAGCTCAAGATTTTTATAACATTATTGGAAAATAGAAAAAGAAAAAGGTATATTTCTATGTTAATTTTGGGATGTATAAAATTTATGTTTTATGTTTGAAGTCTTCGGATAGGTGAATAGTTGTGATTACTGATATTTGGGGATTATGTTTTGGAGACATGTATATATTTGAATACAGGTGGATGATTTATTTATTATGGTTGGTAGATAGGGATAGTAAACTCTGGTATTATATTTGTGGAGATTATATTTATGTTTACCGCTACGTATGTCACGCCCCGAAGATGAACCTCTGAATTTCGTCGACGAAAAGTCTACTGCCTTCGTTGACGAAATCTGGTTTCGTCGACGAAATCTGCAGAAATCCCTTTATATATTTTCCGGGTTCTTACAACGTATATATTGATTATGGATTATTAGGGATTTTATCATGTATAATGCGCTAGACCCGAGTTTAAGGGTTCGGGGTGTTACATTATGGTATCAAAGCAATGTCCAGCCAGAAGTGTGATTAATTTCACATCGCCTGAATATGGGAAATATTAGAGTATTAGGTTAGGGATGATTTATACTAGAGTATAGGATTGAGTTGCGATAAGGATAGGAATGGGTAGATTAAGATACTGTTAGGAATTTTGAGTTGTGTTTCGTAAGCTTGGGGGCAGAAATCCCTTGATGGTCTTCTGTTTTTTCGGAAGAAGTAGGTAACTTCAGAAAATCATGGTAAATCCATCGATGGTGATGTTTCCGAGCAGAGAAATAAGAACTTGGAATTTGAACTCGAAGGTTAGGTTTATTGATTTGTAGAGGAAAATCTTTGAAGGAAAATAATTTAAGTGTTGTGGTTTAAATGGTTTGTGGTCAATTAGGTGTTTGATATTTAAATTGGAGTATATGGAAATGTATTGTATAAGGTTGGTTAGTTGCTTTCAGAGGTTAAGGAAATGATTGATTAGTTAGCAAAATTTCGAGGACGAAATTCTTTAAAGGAGGGAAGAATGTAATAACTCGGAAAAAAAATTATTAAAAATAATAATAATAAATTAATTAAAATTAAAAGTAATTATTGATTAGTTAATTAGTTAAACATTATTAAATCAATTGAATAAATAAATAAATAAAAGGAATAAAAATATTAATTAAACTAAATTAAAATTATTTATTATTAATCAATTAATTAATTAAGTATGGTTAAATTTAATTTATTGAATAAATAATATGATATATATATATATATATATAAAAGTATATGATATCTTCTTAAAGTAAGTAAAGGAAAAAAAAACATAAAGGAAACTTACCTGTGAAGTCTGCATCTCAGGCTCTCTACATCTCCTTCTCTCACGTGCTCGTCGTCTCTTCGTCTCCGCCTCTCTCTCTCTCCTCATTTCTCGAAGGATATTCGACCAATCGGGAAACGGAAGGTGCTGTTGGATTCCTAACTCCGCCATCGATATTTCTACTGGAGCAGGTTTGTCATGGGAGTGGAGTAGGCACCATTCCTGGGGTAAGATAACTTTTTCCTAATTTTCCAATTTCTTGTTAAATCTGCTGTTAAATCAACGATTAGACACCACCATGGGGTCCTAGTCGTGATCGTCATCATTTTGACATAAGTAAAGTTCCAATTGAGGTTTTTTAGGCTCCACTCCAAAGCGAGAATGAGATTTGGAAAATTTGGTAATTTGACTATATTTAAGGATATATTATTTATTTAGAATTTATGACCCTAGGAAATATTAAAATAATATTTTATGTAGCGTTAATTTAATAGAATTAGGATTTTTGATTCAGGGTTCGGGTGAGCGCCGCAGGTATTTTTCGGGGTCCCTGTTGGCGTAGTTCAAGAAACCAGGTAAGGGAAAAAATATATATTAAATCAGAATTTTTATGAATTTAATGGAAAATGAATTATGTTATATTTACGTATATATGTCTCGGTATGAGTTTAAAATGCCAGCCATTTAAATTATGTTTTTTTCCAGTTTAGGATTGTTTATTAGATATGTATATGCCAAAATGAACTGATGAAAGTGAAAAAATATTTTCAGGGTAATTATGTAAGAAATGAAAAGTATTTTCAGTATATAAATATTAAATGTTGGTTGACTTATTTTACAGGCAGTGTATGGATTTTATTGTTAAATTATGTGGCATGAGTGAATGTAAGTTTTGTGCAAATATATGTTAAATGTATGAGATGCAGGTTAAGTAAGTAATGCATTGAGAATGAAATATGATATGAACTATGTTGCTTGTGTGTATTAATGCAACCATGTAAACAGCTGAAAAATGCTAGGTAAAACAACTGAAAGATGTTGGGTAAAACAGCTGAAAGATGTTGGGTAAATGTATGATAGCTGAAAAATGCTGGGTAAAACAGCTAAAATATGTTGGGTAAAACAGCTGAAAGATGCTGGGTATGAAATGAAATGAAAATGAAAATGAAGTGTGAAATGTGAACAATGTAAAATGGTAAAGAGCCACTTAAAGTGAAATGAAATGAAAAGTAAAAGATGAAAACATGAACAGTTGAGAGATGCAGAATAATGGCAAAAAAAATAATGTATCATGGTATTAGAAGTATTTATGCTAGTAGAACATGTTACGTTTGGGCGAGACAAACTTTTTGCCTGAGGGCTTGCTGAGAAAGACGAGTGCCCTAATTGTATCAGGTACAGCAGTAGGTTGTATAATGTGCTAAGGCAGAGGAAAACTACTTGTATGGGCAGGTAGATTTCCTTATTCTTGGGAGCCTTCGCCAGTAAACGTTTGTATGAACTGTGTGAGTACGAGATTAATTTATCACTTGAGGGCTTACTGAATAAGGTGAGTGCCCTGGTATGCTTTAACTGTGACCTTCGGGTTGCCTAAGTATCAGAGCAGAGGGATGCTACTTGTATGGACGGGTAAGCACCCCTATCCTTAGGTAATCTCGTGACTAAAAACTTTTGCATGTGTTTGATTAGGCTCAGAGAATGATTTCAGTGCTTGTGATAACGTTTTGCAAATGTTATTAAAATGATATTTATATGCCTCATGTTAGTGACACACTGTTTTAATATATTGTTTATTCCCTTACTGAAATGTGTCTCACCCGAATATGATTTTTTCTTTTTTAGGACATCCTCGAGGTCGGGCTTAAAGAGCTCGAGGGTTTTTAGACTTTTTGAGAAGTATTTAAAGAAAGGGTATATACAGATAGTACTTTAGGGAATATAAATATTTATGTTTTATGTCTTTGTGTTTTAAGGCTGTTGAGTAAGGAATGATTGTGAAAATACTGAAATGTTTTGGGAGTTATATAGATTTATGGAAATGCAAGTGATGGATGATCACTATGGATTATAGATAGGAATTAGTAAACTCTAGTATTATGTTATTATATGTATGGAGATTATATTTATGTTTTCCGCTGCGTATATGTTAATTATGGATTATTAGGGATTTTATCTGGTATAACGAGCCGGACCCGGGTTTAAGATTTCGGGGCGTTACAGTGGGTCTTTAAGGCCAAATACGACTGTAATGGCAATATTAAACGATATAAAGTAAGACGTGTAACAAAGGGTTTCACTCAAAAGGAAGACGTTGATTACAAAGAGACGTTCTCACCTGTATCTAAAAAGGACTCTCTTAGAATCATAATGGCTTTGGTGGCTTATTTTGATTTAAAGTTACACCAAATGGATATGAAAACTGTTTTTCTGAATGGGAATTTAGACGAAGAGGTGTATATGGATCTTCCTGAAGGTTTAATGAGTAAAGGAAAGGAGCATATGGTTTGCAAATTAAAGAAGTCAATTTATGAACTTAAACAAGCTTTCAGACAATGGTATTTTAAATTTCATGATACCATCACGTCCTTTAGATTTAAGAAAAATACTGTTGATCGGTGTATATATCTAAAGGTCAGTGGGAGCAAGTTTATCTTCTTGACTCTATGTGTTGATGATATATTGCTTGCCACTTATGATCTTGGTTTATTGAATGACACCAAGAGATTTCTTTTTATGAACTTTGAAATGAAATATATGGGTGAGGCAATTAACTTACGTGATAGGAATTGAAATATTTCGTAATAGATTGATCATGTAGAGTATTAGGGTTGTCTGAGAAAGGATATATCAATAAAGTTCTAGAAAGATTTCATATGGCTAAATGTACAACCATTCCAGCTCTTATTTATAAAGGCGACAAGGTCAGTGAAAAGGATTGTCCACAGAATGCATTAGAAAAGAAAAAAAAATGGAAAGTATTCCTCATGCATCTGTTGTTGGAAGCTTGATATATTTTCAAACCTAAACGAGACCAGACATTAGTGTAATGACCCTAAAAAAAAAATTATTAAAAAAAAATTAATTAATTAAACTTATTAATCAATCAATTAATTAAACATTATTCAATTAATATATTAAACAAACAAGCAAAAAGAAATAGTATGAAAAAAAAAAGTAATTATTAATTAATTAAATATTATTTAATTAAATAAATAAATAAATAAAAAGTAATAGTAAAAAAAATGGAATAAAGATATATTTATATATAAAGGTTATCTAAAAGTAAGTTAAAAGAAAAAAAAAGAAAAAAAAAAAGAAAAGAAAAAGAAGATGAAAGTGGAAGCCTTCTGGACATCTCTCTCTCAATTTCTCTCTGCGACTCTCTCAGTCTCCATCCACTCCTCCGCCTCTCTCTCTCTCCCCTCATTTCTTGACGAATACTTAACCAATCGGAAAACGGAAGGTGCCATTGGGTTCCTAGCTTCGCCACCAACATTTCTACTGGGGCAGATTTATCGTGGGAACGACTTAAGCCCTATTCCTGGGGAAAGGTATATTTTCCCTAATTTCTTAATTTCTGGTTAAATTTGTTGTTGAATCGACGATCAGGCACCACCACGGGGTCCTAATCGTCGTTGTCGTCATTTTGGCGGAGATAATTTTTCAATTGGGGTTTTCTAGGCCCTACTCCAAAGCGAGAGTGGGATTTGGGAAATTTGGCAATTGGGCTAAATTTAAGGGTATATTTATTTATTTAGGAATTATAGCCCTAGGAAAAATTTAAATAATATTTTATTCAGGAATAATTTATTGGAGTTAGAAATTTTTGATTCAGGGTCCGGGTGAGCGCCACAGGTATTTTTCGGGATCCCTGTTGGCGTAGTTCAAGAAATCAAGTAAGGGGAAAAATATATATTAAATCAGAATTTTTATGAATTTAAAGAAAAAATAAATTGTGTTATATGTACATATATATGTTTCGGTATGGGTAAAATGCCAACTGTTTAAATTATATTTCTTTCGAATTTAGGGTTGTTCATTAGATATGTATATGTGAAAATGAACTGATGAAAGTGGAAAAATATTTTCAGGATAATTAAGTAAGAAATGAAAGGTATTTTCAGTATATAAATACTAAATGTTAATTGGCTTATTTTACAGGCAGTGTATGAATTTTATTGCTAAATTGTGTGGCATGAGAATCTGTGCAAATTATATGTTAAATGTATGAGATGCAGGCTAAGTAAGTAAAACAATGAGAATAAAATATGATATGGACAATGTTGCCTGTGTATGTTAAATGCAACCATGTAAATGTAAGACGGTTGAAAGAGAGCCATGTTAGCAGATCTAGCACATTTCTGTGTAGACTAACTGATGACAGCTAAAAGGAGTTGTGTTAGCAGATTTAGCATGTTTCTACGTAAACTAACTGATGATGGCTAAAGACCAGCTGTAGTTCGAAGTAATGAAATAAAATGTTATGCAATGAAATGACGATGAAATGACAATGAAATGAAAAGACAAATGTAAATGATGTAAATGGAAAAGAGCCACTTAAAGTGAAACGAAATGCAGAGTTAAGTTATGAACAGGAATGAATGTGCATGAATGTATAATGACAGAAAAGAATGATGTATTATGATAATAGAAGTATGTATGTACGTATAACATGTTACGATTGGGCGAGGCGTACCTTTCGCCTGAGGACTTGCTGAGTAAGGCGAGTGCACTAGTAGCTTCAGATGTGGTAGTAACTACATAACACACTAGGGCAGAGGGAACCTACTTGTATGGGCGGGTAGAATTCCCAATCCTTAGGGCCTTTGCCGGTAAACTATTGTTGAATGCTTGAGTACGAGATCAATCTAACACTTGAGGGCTTACTGAGTAAGGTGAGTGCCCTGGTATGCTTAAATTGTGACCTTCGGGTTGTTAAATGTATCAGAGCAGAAGGGTGCTACTTGTATGGGTGGGTAATCACCCCTATCCTCGGGCAATCTCGTGGGTTAAACATTTGCATGTGTTTGTTTAGGATCAGAAAATGACTTTCAGTATTATGTTAATGATTTGCAAATATTATAAAATGATATGTATAATCTCATGATGGCCACACGCTGAGTTTAATATATTATTTCTTCCCTTACTGAGATGTGTCTCATCCAAATATGAATTCATTTTTTTTAGGATTTCTCAAGATCAAGCTTTGAGAGCTCGAGATTTAATAACATTTTTTGGAAGATATAAGAAAAAAGGGTATATTTTTATGTTAACTTTGATATGTATATTTTATGTTTTAAGTTTTATAAGATATGGATGGTTGTGAAACATACTGGTATTAGTGGATAATGTTTTGGAGACATGTATATATTTGAATACTGGTGGATGATTAATTTATTATGGTTGGTAGTTAGAATTAGTAAACTCTGGTATTATGTTATATGGAGATTATGGTTATATTTCCACTGCATATATTATGGATTATGGATTATCAGAGATTTTATCAGGTATAATGCACCGGACTCGAGTTTAAGGGTTCTGGGCGTTACAATTAGTTTTGCAATTGGAATGCTTAGGAGATACCAAAGTAATCCCGGGATGGAGCATTGGAAAACTGCAAAGAAGACATTATATGCTCACGTATGAATAAGCTAATGTTATGCGCATATTATGGTTATCTTGTTAATCCAAATAAATGTCATTCATATGGGCCAAGTGGGAGAATGTAGAATTATAACCCACATGAAATGGAAGGCCAATGAACATTTTGGATTAATGGATTAAGGTGGCTTTTGGCTTTCAAAATGTTGTGAGAGTTAATGGCCGAAGTGGAAGAGTTTTTTCCTATTAATGCCTACTTTTATGGGGAGTGGGATAATAGCTATATATATAGGGTTGGATATTCTTTCTCTCATCAGTTTACCCATATGACTAGTGAAGAATAGAGATAGAAAGAAGGCTTGGCAAGAGAAACGATTCCTACAAGTCTTCTTCAAATACTAGTTTACATCATGGTTGATCCAGGTATGTTTGTTTATGGATTCTTTAGTTTTCAGCATAAAGAAAATATATATGAAGATCATGATAATTAAACATCCTATGATTTTAGCAAAATAACGGAATAAATTTTTACATCTTATGCAGAAAAGAGACGAAGACGGTGAATCATTTCCTACTTCACTACGACTACTAGTTTGGAGCTATTTGCTATATCATTCGGGCCTCTTTTGGATCATGCCCCTTACACTCAAGACTACTTAAACTCTTGGAGTTGCACTAAGAGTAGGGACTATTCAAAAATTCCATCAATTCGATCAGCCATTGTTTGGGATATATGAAAAGAAAGAAATCAAAGAATCTTTGAGGATAAAGTTAGTCGCCAACTGCATTGGAGCAAAAAATTTGAGTAACTTTTTGGTTTGGAGTAAAGTTTGCAACTCTTTTTCTCATATGTTCTAGTCCAAATTTTACCTGTTTGTACTTTGTTGGATCTTAATAAGCTTGTACTTCCCTCAAGCGTCTTGTTTGGATTATGTTAAATATAATTTTCACCTTTCTTTAAAATAAAATAAAATAAAATAAAATAAAAAGCTTGTAGAGGCCATCCCAACCCTCTTAATTAATGGGTGAATGTGGATAACCATTTAAGACCCATTTAATAAAAGGGTACATCCGCCATAGTCATTTAATTAAAATGGATATGGCTAAATAAATGGGTATGGATTAATATTACCACATAACTACAAGAATATTTTTTCAATTATAATTATCAGTGTCAATGGCCCAACCCCAACGATCGAATTAATTAACACAGATCCGTTGGAATTACATAACTTGAAAAGTTGACAAAATGAGCTAAAATCATATACAAAAATGTAAATTAAATAAATAAAGGAAAAAATTAAGCTGTTCTCTAACTTCTGCTATATATTACAATTTATTATTCTCCAGATGATGCAGTGTGTACACTGGACGCACGCATACGCAGATCAGGGGTGGCCGCCGCCGCCACCGCCACCGCCACCTCCACCGCCACGACACCTGTTGATGGCACTGCAGCCGCGAGTGTAAGTATTGGCCTCATTATGGGCTGCATTGGTATTAATGGGATCGCAACCAGGCCCCCTGCATGGTTCTACGTTTACCACTGGCGGCTCATCTCTACCGTGGATTTGCATCGCCAAGCTCATCGTCACCACCACCACCAAACACACCGCCCAGCGCCGGCTTGCCTTCATCTTACTGTTTCTCCCTACTCTTCCCGTTTCTTCTTCTTCTTCTTCTTCTTCTTCTTCTTCTTCTTCTTCTTCTGGTACTTCTGGTTCTGTTCTGTTAATCCATCCTACAGCCTGATATCTATATATAGTTTACATTGGATTTTGATTAGAGGTTATCCTAAGTTGAATTTAATTTTAGTGGGTTTGACCGAAAATTTAGCTGTGCATGATTGGTTGTGCGTACGTAGCTGATGGGATTTAAAAAAGAGCCGCATGCATGCATGCATGTTGACTTCCATTAAGCTACGATAGAATTTTCAATTTTAAATCATGAATTGAATTAAAACTTTGTATTTTGAAATATTTTCAATTAATAATTATGAGTTTAAATCAAACTTTCCCTAATTACTAAAAATCTAAGAATTTGATTCCATTATGGACTCAAAAATGTTCTAAAGTGAAGCAAATAAAAGTATATATAAATAATAAAATATAAGTAATCTTTGAATATGTTTCAAAATAATTGATTAAATATATGTACACACACGGGAGGAGGGATTTAGGTCTAACTCCTTTTTGTATAATTTGTTTTATTGGTCCAGGTCTAACTACATTTTGTCTAATCTAAACCCGGAGGAATTCAATTGTATTTTTCCCAATCGGAGAGGGTGATTTCTTCACTCTTTTTGTATCCCTTTTTGAAGGCTCCATGCTTCTTGCTTGGTTCTCCCCTATCAATGAATTTACCTTTTCAAAAAAAAGAAAAAGAAAAAATGAACAAAGAATGTTGGTATCAATGTTAGATGTTTCAAATAAAAAAATTGTTTAATAAATATTATATAACAATCATCGATTTTTTTTAATTAAGTATACATTAAATTTAATGTTTTAGTTTTAACGTTTTTAGAATATTAACTATTATTTTAAAGGTTTCATATTTATTATGTTAGAAGCTATTCTAAATTTTGCGTAGCTATATAAGGCGTGATCCAACTTCATGTCAAAGAACAATTTCTCTTCTTCAAAACAACTATATCCTCTACCCTTTTTTATAATTTATATTTTTTTTGGGTAACTAAATGATACTATATCTCCTATAGCTTTGGTGTTTGTGAATGCACACAAAACTAAGTCAGCTAAATAATTTTGGACGTCATGCATTGTTGGAATTGGTGTGATCCCAAGAAGGGGGTGAATTAGGTTTTAAAAATATTTTGTTGTGCCGATTCACAACATATTATATCTCATTTAAAATATACACGTGTATATAAAACAATTGAACAATGAATACATACATACACGAGTGCCACAAATCTCATTTAAATAGAATGTGTGCATGCAAATAATTATAACTGTAAATGAACAGACATACACATATGGAAATTAAAGTGTAGAAATTAAATAAGATAAGGAGAGAGAAACACACGATATTTGTTATCGATGTTCGCCCAAACCAGCTTACGTCCCCACCTGGGGCACATCCCCCAAGGATTCCACTAATCCTGCTCACTTACGGGTGGAGCAGAAACCGTTTACAAACTTCTCTCCTTACTAGGTAAGGAATACCCTAAGTCACATTACAGGGCTGGCCCCAACCTACACACATCTCCTTACGGGGAGAGAAATACCCCAGCTCAATTACCAGGCTGAGTCAAACTGGTCTCCCTTACAGGGTGAAAACTCCCTAGTTCAATTACGAGCTGAACCCAACTAGTCTCCCTTACGACGCAGAAACTCTCCAGTTCAACTAACGGGCTGAACCCAATCGTTACATTAAAAATATTTTTGTACATATGAATGCTTCTAAATACAAGCAAAAATGTACACAATTAAAGCTCTAAAACATACACTCTGATATGATATGAGTTATGCTCAGTAGAGAAAGAGTGTTTTCTCAAAACAATATTTTCAATCTTTGAGAGATGATGTGTATGATAAAATACTCAAAGATATGGCCCTAATAAAATTTCTCCCAAAAATAATTTTCTAGGAATAATAGGAGAACCCAGGGTTTTGCTCTTCAAATAATTTTTGTACAAATAATAAATATGAATATATATAAATGATAAATATGTTCTCCAACAATGATTTTTGCAAATAAAAAATATTTGGAGAATCTGGGATTTAAGCTCAAAAATATTTATGCAATAAATAATTCTTCCAAGAATATTTATCAGGAAAAATAATCGGGAGAAAATCAAGTTAATCTTAAAAATGATTTTAAGAAATCAAAGTGTATGTAAGAGTAAGTGCTCTACCAATAAATGCCCAAAGTAAAAATACTCTCTTCTAAAATGATTTTTGAAATGAATAAATGAAAGAGAGTTTGAGAGAGATTTTAAAACATATGCCCCAAAGAAATGATTTTTGTAATAAAAAATGGTTTGGGGGAACTTTGATTAACAAAGGACTTGAGAGAAAATTATAGCTAATCAAAGTTACTAATCTAAGCTTATGAAGGGGTATTTATAGATTTTCAGGAAAACATGACCGTTAGGGACATGCTGGGTATTTTTAAAATTATTTAATTAAAAATGAATTACATTTAAGCCCTTAAAAAATTCAAAACCCGAGAGGTTCAATCGGCTGACCTTCGGTGTTGGTCAATCGAACAGTCACAGCCAATTTGTTTTTAGAAATAGGTTCGATTGGCTGTGGGTGATGATTGGTTGGCTAAACCAAGGCAATTTGTCAAACCTTCGTAGGTTCGGTCGCCCGGGCCTAAGGTCGGTCTGCCGATTCATAAGGGTCGGTCGGCCGAGGTGTTTTTGAACCATAAGGTTGGTCGGCCAGGGGCAATAGAAAAGTAAAAATTTTAGGTTCGGTTGGCTGTGGAAGGTATGTTCATTTTAGGTCGGTCGCCCAAGACATTGTCAACATTTTGACTTCTAGCCTACAGTGTGGTCGGTCTACCGAGGTGTTTATAACCTTAGTGGGTCGGTCGACCTATGCTAGTTAAAACTGAATTTTGATCCTAATTTTTTACCTTAATTTATTTTGAAAACCTGTGTGATTTAGGCAATTTTGAAAAAGGTTTTATGTAAACAGTTAGATCCCTAAGGTCAATCTAAGGTTGTCTGAGCAATCAATTTATATCATGCAGATGCATGCATTATTACAGACCAAAGATAAAAATGAAATGTAATACAAATTAAATTAAAATATCTTCTTCTTTACTCTTCTAACTCATGGAAAGTGCCTGAGTGTATAGTCTTTACGTCCTTCATGGCTTCCATTTCTAGTCTCCTTATGTGTGTGTTGAATTATAACATGTTCAATCACTAAATATACACATAAGTAACTTGTGCTTTGCCAGCATCAAAATAGGGATAGGACTCAAAAAGTCAACAATCTCTCCCTTTTTGATGATGACAGCAAAATGAATACAGCCTGAAAAGGCTCCCCTTAAGAGTATGCATAATGTAAAATATAAATAGTAAAGTTCAAGCATATTCACGAAAGAGGACATTACAAATAATCATGCATTTAAAATTTTGCGTTAAAGCACAAGTCCAAATATTTGCCCTTATGCTTTTGCCCTTAAAAAAACTTCCCTTTTGGTTGTAAACATTTTTTGCATAAAATTCTCCCCCTTTTGGCATCAGCAAAAATGGCTACATTAAGTAAAAAAAAAAATTGATCATTTAAAACAAACTTAACTTAAAAGAGAATTCCCCCGTTTTAAAATGATTTTTATTTTTCTTAGAAAACTCTCTCCCTTTTTGTTATAGGATTTGGGCATAGAAAATTTTGAACTATTTTAAAAAAATAGCAATTAAGCACACAAAACAGTTTAACTGGTCATTTAAAAGATTAAAATGACATGTTAACAAGATTATACCAGAAACATCTTCAAAGCATTGCAATTTAAGCACAACGTAAGACTCGTAAAAGATTTGAATTTAAAAACATGCTGCATATGAAAAATTCGATTTGAGCATAAAAATAGTCTAACTAGTTCACATGTATTTCCACATAAGATCCATAAACTAGTTATGTAACACCCTTTTAAAAAATATTGAAATTTCATGACATAAAAATCTAACACAAAGATAGCACAAGTCATGAACGCGTTGTAAGCATACAAGCAAGAAACAAAAAATTATTCGATATAAGCTCATTTCTTGAAATTACAATATGTAAATATATATATATATATATATATATATATATATATATCCCCTTATGATTGTCAATAAATACTAGGGATGTTGTGCTTGCTAAAAAAGAAACTTTGATTTAAAGTTCAAGAAAGCAATGCTTTTTTGGTTAGGCATTTATGCACAAAATATTTCAATAGATAACCAGAAAAACCAACCATTTAGATCAGAAAAATATCAAACCAATTTGAAAACACGAATCACATGGTAGAGCCTAAGACACTATAGCAAGCAAAATATTTTCATTTATGATATTCAATAAAAACATTACAATAAAGCATATGCCACAATGAATTAACACATATCTAAGCCAAAAATTTTGGTGAGCATAATAAGATAGAATTTTAATTTAAGGTGCTCTCCCTATCAATTTGAATATGTGCTTAGAAACTGTTAATTACTTATGCTGATATTAATTGTGAAAATTCATTTAGAGTTTAAAATAGTATAAGTACTATTCTCATTCTTAAACAAATTTTACTGGACACACATGCAGCAAAAATTTAACATTAAGTAATGTGCAAAGTGTTCATATGCCCCAAGAACAATCCATATCACATATTGAATCAATAAGTGGGATATGATTTTCATGGTACCTAAGAAGGCTTTGGACTTAAAAAGTAGAAACAATAGTAATGTGAGTCCATAGGCAGGTGACTTTAGTCTTTTTCTTAAGGATGGGACTTAAACTCTCCGGTATACTTGCATGCACGCATACTTGCATTAAGCTCAAGGATGATGTTCATTTAAATGCATTCCTCATATGTTCATCCTTTCAAAAAATTTCAGCATGCATCAAATAATAAACATTCAACACATAAGTATGACATATTGCATTTCAACATTATGTACGATAGTCAATTAAGGCTATACTTAAAGGTAATGCAATAGGAGTTCAACATGAACGCGACATGCTTGTCATTTTATTTTGTTCATCATTGTCTGGTTCCCAAGCGTAGGAAAATTCCATTGTCAAGCATAGTAAATCTTGGAGTCCCAAGGTCATTTCCACAGGGATTCAATTGGGAAGTTTAAGAGTTCATACGTCACAAAATAATTTAGAATGAGATGTGTGGGAATTGATTTTAATGAATACAATTGTCACTTGATTATAGAAATTTAATTAAATGGCTAGGCTTTAGATTTCATCTTAATCTCATCAATGGTAATCAAATCTCATCTTTATAACTCAATCAACATCAATATACCTATTGAACTTGATCGGAAGATATATCACTTGAAATGCATAGGTTTGACAAAAATTGTTGATTAATGTCAAATGAAAATATTTTAGCAAACTTTTAGAATGTAAGAACAAAAAGCATTAGTTGTGGCAAGATTTAACTTGTCTACAATCAATCAAAAAGTTTACGAAACCAAAAGTTTTTAGAAAAAGATCATTGAACATTAATCAATTTTAAACATAAAATACTTGAAGATTGAGATGAGAATTACCAATAATGGGATGTAGGACTTCACCCTTAGCCTAACTTGAAATTTAGTTGGCCATTAGAATGAAAAAAATAAATACTTAAATTAAACACTTTTGAATGTTTACAAGGAAATGAGAGAGAGAATACAAGAAAATGAGGTAGCTCTTCCACCCCCTTTATGGCTAACACAAACCTCTTATTTATAGGTTCAAAAACTACTACCTCCACTCTTAAACCTAACACAATTTATTAGTTACACTCCTATACCTACCACAAACACCTCCACCTACCAAAATGGTAGTTGCACTTCTTCACCAACCAAAATGGTAGTTGCACTCCTTGTGTTGTTGAAATTTATTATTTAATCCCATCAACTTTCCTCTAGCTCAAGTTTGGATGGGCTGACATTGTAATTTGGACTTCCTCGTGAAATGTAAATTTGTAGGGCTTGACGTCTTATTTAAAATGAGACCAAGTTTGCATAAATTAAATAAACGAGTCAAAAGTTATGATTGATTTACCAAAGCTGCGTAAAACTGCTACATTACTTCAATTTACCCAAATTAAAGCACTCTTGGATGTTATTCAATTCTTCCAAACATCCTTCCTCACTTCTCAAATTAGTACTTTGAATCTTTAAAGTCTTTGCAGCCATTCCATACTCCACACAAGGGGTAATCAATTATTTATTGTAATTTACCTACAAATCACACAATAAGTTCTATATGCATGTTACGTAGATAATTTAACTTATTTATGTGCACTAAGATAGCGTATAAATGTTCATAAATATGTAATATTGTGTACTAATCATGACATAACTCAAAATACACAATGAGTGTGTGTGAAATGAAAAATTTCCCCTTAGTCATGCAATATCCCTAGTCTATGGACCATCATCAGAGCATAGGACGTTTAATTAAAGGGAGGATATTTACCATTTGGATCCTGAGGGAAAGTACAAATCCCGATGATTTGGATCAAATGGTGTCCACGAACTAGTTCCTCCTAGGACAATAAAATGTGTACATGTCTTTAATTTATAGCATTTTGGATTTGACATGCACTAGTCTATTCAATTATTTAGCATCCTAGGCAAAAAGTATGAAGATTGTGCATGTTTTTTAGTTTAGTACATACCATTTAAAGTTCAAAATGCACCAACGGACGATTCAACATTCACCTTTAACTAAGGATGAAAATTAATATTCTTTTATAATTCACTCATCCTTTCAAAAATATTATAGCATGCATTTTATCATAATCATCGTGGTACAGGGTATTAATTTGAAAAATTTTAATGAAATTTCGACAGCATGACATCTGTAAACTAGATATTTTCTCATAAAACATGCACCTAATATATTCAAGCAAGCAGTTTATAATAATCTGCATCATGCAGATACCATTCAGTTTAAGCATGTGAGAACTTATATCCATTACCAATATATAATTCACATCACTGCATGAGCCATGTAGGAGACATTCAGTACAACCATGCATTTCAGTTGATAATCAATATGGACTATCCATTTAATAGTATATTCATTTTACAAGCAATGTGTAACAACCCGGAAAATTTTAACTATTTAAAATAATAAGGAAGATAATAAAAGGAAAAAGGGGAAAATAAAAGAAAATGGAAAATAAATTTTAAAGGATAAAAAGCAGGCGCTCATCGACGAATTGGATTTTCTCATCGACGAGCAATCTTCTAAGCATCGTTGTTGAGTATGCATGTCTCATCGACAAGGGTTTACCGAAAGAGGTTTTTACATTTCTGAATTTCATCGACGAGCTCTCAGTCTCATCCACGAGTGGTGTTCTTGGGCTCGTCGACGAGTCCAGATGCCTCGTTGATGAGGCCATGTGGCAAGTTGCCTATAAATAGGGAAAAATCATATTTCAGCGGAGGAATTTTATTTTCTTCTATTTCTCTCTCTAACCACGGATCCTTTGCCTTCTCTCTTTGATTCCGGGTCGGATTTAGCTTGGTTCGACGATCAGAAACTACCACGAGACTCTTGGAAAGATTCTCTACAATATAGGTAGAGCAAATTTTCAATTTGAGAAGTTTGGGAAACATCCCAAAACCAGGGTAAGTGAGATAATTTAAGGTTTATTATTATTTTGAGGTATTTGGAGCCTAAGAAGTATTTAATAGGTATTTTTCTGAGGTTTGAGGAAGTTGTGATTTTTGGAATACAGGGTCTCGTTTTGTTCGAATTTGAGCAGGAATCCCGAGGAGCAAGTGAGGGGAAATACTTTACAACAGTATTTTTATTAATTTTAAACTGGCTAATTTTGGGTATAATTTTTACATATTCAGGTATAATTTTCTAAACTATGCTGGTATCGAAAATATTGTTTTTAAATATATAATATATTGTAAAAAATTGTGGCATGAAAATAGCTTTGAAAATTTAATGGTTGCGAGTATTGTACAATGATAATTTATGGTGATTGTGAATATTGTTTGGTTGTAATTTCTCTTGGTTGAGTATATTGGTTGGTTGCTAATATTGATGTTGCGTATACTATGGTAGAGCTGTGGATGTGTTGAGTGATTGGTTTTGTTATTGATTTGTGTTGTGGTGCATGTAAATTGCGATATAGCATTGGCAATGGTATGAGTAGGTCGTTATATCGTACCTAGTGTATCCGTCATATAACGTTGGCTGTGGTATGAGGAGGTTGTTTACCTATTTACCATGAACAGAGTGTTTATCTGTAACCTGTGTGGTTTGAATAGTCTTGTGTGGACCAATCCTATATGGACATGTATGTTGTATGTATGACAGTCTTATATGGACCAGTCCTATGTGGACATGTATTTTTTGTATGGATGAGAGTCCTGTGTGGACGTTGTATTCTGTGTGTTTATGGACCCTATGTGGGTATGCATATACATGTGGAACACTGTGTGGGATGATTGGCATTGGTTGTGAGTAACTTTAATTAAGTATTTATGGTAAAATAGATTACTCCGCCCAAGGGCTTGCTGAGGAAGGCGAGTACTCTGGTAATTATTTATGAATACCAAAGTAGAGGGAAGCTACTTGTATGGGCGAGTGACCTTCCTTATTCTCGGAGCCTTTACCTGGATACATAACCTGAGGACTTACTAAGAAAGGTGAGTGCTCTAGTATTAGCACTAGAGCAGAAGGAATCTACTTCTATGGGCGGGTAGACTTCCCTATTCTCAGGAATTATCAGTTAAAATAATCATGTATGTGGGCATGTGATTGGGTGACAGAGAAGTTGACCATGGTATGTTTTGAACGCGTTATTTCGGCTACTATTGGATTATGAATGCGTTTGTATAGATATTTTAATTATATATTAAACACTTCATCCACACACTGTTGTAAAATTATTTTTTCCTTACAGAGAGGTGTCTCACCCCGTTGAATTATCAATCTTTTCAGGTTTTCCAGGTGATCGAGCTTAGATAGCTCAAGGGCGGGGTAGTTTTTGTGAGTTGAATATATCTGAACGCATATGTATTTATTTTTATGTTTAATATATATTTCATATTGGTATTGTAATATGAATTATGGGATTGAATTATATGGATCTGCATATATAATATAGAACTCTGGTATATTTTGTTTGAGGTTATTTTATTAGTTCCATTGCGTAAGTGGTATCAGAGACACGTGTTGGTCTCTTAACACTCCAGGCCCCACGTGGCGGGTCTGGGGCGTTACACAATGGATAGTGGCATTTAGCTCAAAGTAGTTTACAAGAAAAAATATCCATTCATAATATAATCATTTAGCAACGATGGATATTAGCATTCAGCTTATACAAATCATCCAAAAAAATATAAGCGAAGATTAAAAATGTTCATTAGATGAATTTTAAAGAACTCCCCCTCAATTAAATAACCTAAGCATTTTTATCTTATGCTCTTAATTTTTATCATTTTATGCTTAGCTTTAATCTATAAAATCTAACAGGAAATATGCTACGGATGTATTTGAAAATGATTAATATTTTAAGCTCCATGATAAGTTTAGGGTTATATGATATATATGTGAAGCCCTGATTTTTCATACCATTTTTTTTTCAATATAAATAAAACATATTAGTCACATATTGGCCACGTCAACACCTCTGATACCATTTATACATAACCCGACCCGAAGTGGGTATCGAGTACACAATCATTCTCATATACACAAACCCAACAGCGGAAGTCATTATATATATACATACCACAATGAATACACATGACAGAGTACTAATTCATCCATAAATACATGTCTAATACATTCTCAAAAAGAGAGACAAAATACTTTAGGGGAATCCTCCATCCCTAACTCAGAACACTCACCCTGTCTACGTAGTGTTGGGCTTTTGTGGAGCCTAGTTGCGTTTAATCTAGATGATGACTGGACTTTTCTTTAATGAGAGATTTCTATCCTAAGGCTTAGTCCATGAAGCGAAGGATAGGGGGACCCTGTGCGCAACATATAATATGATTGTTTTTGGGTGATTAGGGTTAGTGGTCACACTTCGCGAGAGAGCGAGAGAGAGAGAGCATTGTACCGCTGCACTCTCTGTAGTTTTTCTTCCTGATAATAGTGAATCTCTACAACTCTGTGGATATAGACCAAATTGCTGAACCACGTAAATACTGTCTTGTGCGTGTGATTGATTTTTCTTTGGCGTGTATTCTTTCTCTATTTTGTTTCTCACAGGTTTCGGGAATTTGTTGTTAATTCCCAACACGTAGGGTATCAGCTCCCCTCTATCTCGGAGCTCTATCACCTGGTTTATCTCAATTCCGTGAAATATTTAAATGATTGGGTGAGACACATCTCAGTAAGATGTAATAAATTATCTACAGTGTGTGGTAGTATGAGTTTCATTATATCATAACATATATTCATTTGAGTGATAATATCTTCTAAGAAAAGATACCATTTCTACACATAAACATATAAATATAAAACACAAGCTTTCATAAGCTTTTAATTCCATTTCCAAATTTATTTCCATGTCACCCATGTTTACCAGGGAAGTTTCCAAGAATAGGGGAGAATATACACCCATACATGTAGCTCCTCTCTACTCTGATATCGTTTGTATCCTTGCCCAAATAACTCAGGTTCGGCTATAATTGATACTCATCAAGGCACTCACCATACTCAGTAAGCTCTCAGGCAGAGTGTTTTACTTTGTTTTAATTATTTACATTATTAACTCATACTATAACATTTCTTATTTTCATTTTCATTTCCATCTCATTTCCATTTCACATCTAGCTCATGAGTGTCCTTGGTAACCAATACATCCGCGTTTGTAACTCATGGTTGCCCTGAGGATATTTTCCATGTCATGCTTCACCCCATGGTCAAGGTCACTCTCCATACTCCACGCCATGCTTCCCCCCATGGTCAGGGTTGTGCGGCCCGAAGGCTGGACCTAACCATGGTTGGCCTACCTGGTTAGATCAAAATAATCATATCATATACTCGCATGTACTACGAATAGCCTGCCATATACTCTGGTCCGGACCGAGGGGGCAAAACAACCCTTCACACTAGCTCATTCGAACTGTTATGCCACATGCTCCACGAGTCCATGTGGTTGCACTTAATCACCACTAGCAACGGTACCGTGCTCAATTTAATAACACATCCATCCATCAGGGTTTCAATAATTCACAATTGCAGTATTCACAATGCAATTTTTCGCATTTCCATTATTCTCATTTCAATATCCATATTGTAGTATTCACATTGCAATATTCACATTCTCATATTCACATATCAGTATTCACATTTCATTACTCTCATTACAGCATTAACATTGCAATATTCACATTTTCAGTAATCACATCTCAAGATTTACATTGTAGATTTCACATTGCAGTATTTTCATTCCTACATTCACAACTCATTTCATCATTTCAATGATATTTCATCAATTCAATACTCATCTCATCTAATAATAACATACACATATCTCATTTCACGTTATTCAACATTTCTCAGTAAAACATTTCCACATTTCATATTTCATCATTTCCTAGAAGGTACTTTTCAAATACATATCACTTTTTATCTTCTTTCACATTTCAAATATCATATTTCAATACACATTTCATACTCATTATTCTGAATGTAAACCATTTAACTCAATTTCAAACACATTTCAGTATAAATCATATGCTACACAATTTTCATCTAGTACTCATATCTTAATAATTTTAGGTAAAATATCATATTTCCATTTCTCATATTTCTCAACCACTAATTTTCAAAAAAAACTGCTATAATTTATTCCCCTTACCTGGCTTACTAAGAAGTCCACTAACACCCTAAAACATACGCTCCTCAGCGTTCGTAGCTCAAAACCTTAAAAATCACATTTTTCCCAAGTTAAACAACTCATTTTCCAAAACAACTTTCATTTAATACTTCCTAGGTTTCAAATACTCCAAACAACCCATTAAACCCCAAAATATCTTACTTACCCTAATTTTGGGATGATGCCCTAGAACTCCAAACTGAAAATCTACTCCACTTAAGTTGCAGAAAATCTTCCCAGGAACCTCATAGTGGTTCTTGATCATCAATCTGAGCTTTAACGGAGCCGAAATCGAAGAGAGAGAAAGAGAGAACTGTGGGTTTAGAAAAAGAGAGAGAGAGAGAGTGAGAGGAGAGAGAATCACACGCTGAAAATGAGAGTTTGAATATTTATAACCCAGCCTTCGTCGACGAGTTCAAGTGATTCGTCGACGAAACCATGAAGACATTTCATCGATGAGAAGGCAGTTCATTGACGAACTTGAAATTTCCCAAACTCTCGGTATCTTCTCGTCGACAAGACACGTGTATTTTATCGATGAGAACTATAGAGGCATTCGTCGACAAAGAATCTGGGTTCGTCAACAAACCTCCCTTTTTTCCTTCTCTTTCATTTCTTTTCTTTTCCTCTCTCTCTCTTTTATTACTTTTATTAATTTAATTTTTCGGGTCTCTACATTTATATACTATGATAAATTCCCTAAACCTCAATCTGTGTGATGGACAAGGTATGCTGTATTTAAAATTTTAAAGTTTAAGCATATATACAACATTGAGAATCATTTTATCAAATGAATATATCTTTGTCCATTTGCAAGGGATTTACTTCAAGCATACTATGGCCAATATTTTCAAAATTTAACCAATCATAATATAATGATTTAAGCAATTGGATTGGACATTATCAATTTAAAATCACATATTGGCATGCTTCTCTTATGGTCCTCAGTATGATAATAGTGTATATTAAAATTTAGAATTTTTAGCATAAAATACTATTTAAGCATTTAAAGTATTGTAACCTCTTTTATATCATCTCCTAAAATCTTATGAGTATTAATGAATTTTCTTTTTAAGCATCTCATAAGATAACATGCAATAATTACACATGATTCACAAAAAGATTCAACAAAAATATCACACAAATCATGACATGAAATAATTAATAAGATGGAAGGAGAGATACATATATCGTTTCAGTTTACTCCTTATTAGATGTTTGAGCACAAAGTGGTGTCTTCCTCTCTCTCGATTTTTTCCATATTTCTTATGGTTCCCAATTTCCCTTAGTACTACAGCAAAACATAACTTTTGCAAAAAAAAAAATTAGTAGCTAAGGCATGATATAAAAGTATGCATGACAGTTAAATGATATGCATTAAAACCATGTCATGCACTTCCAAATCATTTTCATGTTAGGGAAACTATGCATTTTGAAATCATTTTTAATATGATATGAAAAACTTTGACAAGCACTTTTCAAATCCTCCCATCAATTGATTTTACGCAAATCATAGTTTTCAATATCCACAAGGTAAAATCTATGCAGTAAAAGCAGTAGAGGATTTGCAAAGTATTGACCCTCAAAACAGGGATACACCAAAAATGAGTCGTTACAATCTTTATGCAAATGCAGTTAAGCTTATTGCAACCCGGCTCTGATACCAATTGTTGGAATTAGTGTAATCCCAAGAGGGGGTGAATTGGGTTTTAAAAATATTTTGGATAAATTAAACATTTGCGCTGATTCACCGCATATCATATTTCATTCAAAATATACATGTGTACGTAAAACAATTGAACAATGAATACATACATACATACATACATACATACATACACGAGTGCTGCAAATCTCATTTAAATTGAATGTGTGCATGCAAATAATTATAATTGTAAATGAACAGACACACACACACACACACACACACATATGGAAATTAAAGTGCAAAAATTAAATAAGATAAGGAGAGAGAAACACACGATATTTGTTATCGATGTTCGCCCAAACTAGCTTACGTCCCCGCCTTGGGCATACCCCCAAGGATTCCACTAACCCTGCTCACTTACGGGTGGAGTAGAAACCGTTTACAAACTCCTCTCCTTATTGGACGAGGAATACCCTAGGTCACATTACAGGACTGACCCCAACGCACACGCCACTCCCTACGGGGCGAGGAATACCCTAACTCAATTATCAGGTTGAGTCGAACTAGTCTCCTTTATGGGGCAGAAACTCCCGAGTTCAATTACGAGTTTAACCCAACCGGTCTCCCTTACGGACAGAGACTCCCCAGTTCAATTAACGGGTTGAACCCAATCGTTACATTCAAAACATTTTTGTACATATGAATGCTTCTAAATACAAGCAAAGATGTACACAATTAAAGCTCTAAACATGCACTCTAATATGATATGAGTTATACTCAATAGAGAAAAGTTGTTTTCTAAAAAAAATATATTTTCAATCTTTGAGAAATGATGTGTATGATAAAATACTCAAAGATATGACCCTAATAAAATTTCTCCCAAAAGTAATTTTCTAGGAATAATAGGAGAACCTAGGATTTTTCTCTTCAAATAATTTTTGCACAAATAATATATATATGAATATATATAAATGATAAATATGTTCTCCAACAAATATTTTTGCAAATAAAAAATATTTGGAGAATTTGGGATTTAAGCTCAAAAATATTTGTGTAATAAACAATTTCTCCTAAGAATAAAAATAATCGCGAGAAACTAAAGCTAATCTCAAAAATGATTTTAAGAAATCAAAGTATATGTGAGAGTAAGTGCTCTTCAAATAAATGCCCAAAATAAAAATACTCTCTTCTAAAATGATTTTTGAAATGAATAAATGAAAGAGAGTTTGAGAGAGATTTTAAAACATATGCCCCAAAGAAATGATTTTTGTAATAAAAAATGGTTTGGGGAAACTTTGATTAACGAATGATTTAAGAGAAAATTATAGCTAATCAAAGTTACTAATCTAAGCTTATGAAGGGGTATTTATAGATTTTCAGGAAAATATGACCATTAGGAACATGCGGGGTATTTTTTAAATTGTTTAATTAAAAATTAATTACGTTTAAGCCCTTAAAAAATTCGAAAGCCTAGAGGTTCGGTCGGCTAACTTTCAACATCGGTCGACCGAACACTTACAACCAATTTGTTTTTAGAAATAGGTTCGATTGGCTGTAGGCGATGACCGGCCGGCTGAGCCAAGGCGATTTGCCAAACCTTCGTAGGTTCGGTCGCTTGGACCTAAGGTCGGTCTATTGGTTTATAAGGGTTGGTCGGCCGAGGTGTTTTTGAACCATGAGATCGGTCGGCCGGAGGCAGTAGAAAAGTAAAAATTTTAGGTTCAATTGACCATGGAAGGTATGTTCATTTTAGGTCGGTCGCTTGAGACATGGTCAACATTTTGAAATCTAACCTATAGGGTGGTCGGTCTACCGAGGTGTCCTTATGTGTGTGTTGAATTATAACATGTTCAATCACTAAATACACACATAAATAATTTGTATTTTGTCAACATCAATATAGGAATCAGGCTAAAAAAGTCAACATGTATGCAGTGACTATATGCACCAAGTTTTAAAGACGGTGATCCTTCCACATCTCACCTTTGATAAGTATTTCTACTTTTATTTAATATTAATTTTATTAATATTTACTTTTTTCATTCCCTTAATTTTTCCAACAAACTTACAGTTAAATCTATTTCCAATTTTAGGAAAAAAAATATAAATTGCATATGAATATATGCTATCTTGGTGAGTATTTGGATTGCTTACCTAACAATTTAGGAATTTAATTAATTTATGAAATATAATTATTTGTGTAATCTTTGTATCTCAAAATTTCATAATGATTATTTGTGTAATCTTTTATCTCAAAAAAAATTGTGTTATTTGTATTAAAATTTCTTGATATTTGATTTGTTTGTTTTATTAAAAAAGTCTCTCTCTCTCTCTCTCTCTCTCTCTCTCTCTCTCTCTATATATATATATATATATATATATATAATGTAGAGCATTCAATCCAGCGCTAACATGTGGCATTGGATTTTTTTTTTCTTTTTCATTCTTTTTTTTTGTTTCTGTCCTTTATGCAGTAGAGTACGGCCCATGCGAGCACCACTATATTTTAAAAACAATTCTCTCTCTAGACAATTCTAGGCAAGTCCCACAAGTTTTTTAAAAATTCTGTCTCTCTCTCTCTCACTAGAGTTTGAAGGGCCATGCAACCTCTTAATTTTTAAAATCATTTTTAATTTATTTTTTAAACTCCTACCCATTTATTTGGCCCCACTAACTTTTTTAAAATTTATTTATTAAAGTCCTCTCTCTCTCTCTCTCTCTCTCTCTACATTGATTTCATTATTTTTCAAAATATATATTTTTAAAAATCTTTTCTTTTTCTTATTAGAAAAAAATTTTAAAAAAATCCAACAATAATGAATTCCACTAAATGATTTTTTGAAAAATAATCTCAACTCAACAACTTTCCATCACTTTCTTTCTCAATACTTTTATATTATAAAATTAATTCAAATTATTAGTTTATACTTTTTTTATCATTTGTTTATATTTACATATGCTAAAAGCATAGAAATCATTTTATTTTTTGTTTACATACATTATATGCATTAAAATAAGCATAAATGATTGAGAATATTTTTTAAATATTTAATATAATATAATAAAATATATTTTTCTCCACTAAAATTATAGAATTAATTTTAATTAGTATTATTCAAAAATATACAAATATGTATACTGTGTTACAGTTTTGTTTACATATATTATACACTTTAAAATTAGAATAAGCAATTATTTTCACACTTACCTTCCACCAAAAATTCTAATATCAAAACATTAAAATTATATATAAATATATATATATTTTTATAAATACATAAATGCATGTAATTTAATAAGTATTTAACTTTCCCTATGTTATAAAATAAAATATTTAAAATTTACCCAAATTTTAAGCTTTTTAAAAAATTTTGTCTCTCTCTCTCTCTCACCAGAGTTCGAAGGGCCATGCAACCTCCCTAATTTTTAAAATCATTTTTAATTTATTTTTTAAACTCCTACCCATTTATTTGGCCCCACTAACTTTTTTAAAATTTATTTATTAAAGTCCTCTCTCTCTCCCTCTCACTCTACCTTGATTTCATTATTTTTCAAAATATATATTTTTAAAAATCTTTTCTTTTTCTTATTAGAAAAAAATTTTAAAAAAATCCAACAATAATGAATTCCATTAAATTATTTTTTGAAAAATAATCTTAACTCAACAACTTTCCATCACTTTCTTTCTCAATACTTTTATATTATAAAATTAATTCAAATTATTAGTTCCTACTTTTTTTATCATTTGTTTATATTTACATATGCTAAAAGCATAGAATTCATTTTATTTTTTGTTTACATACATTATATGCATTAAAATAAGCATAAATGATTGGAAATATTTTTAAAATATTTAATATAATATAATAAAATATATTTTTCTCCACTAAAATTATAGAATTAATTTTAATTAGTATTATTCAAAAATATACAAATATGTATACTGTGTTACAGTTTTGTTTACATATATTATACACTTTAAAATTAGAATAAGCAATTATTTTCACACTTACCTTCCACCAAAAATTCTAATATCAAAACATTAAAATTATATATAATATATATATTTTTTTATAAATATATAAATGCATGTAATTTAATAAGTATTTAACTTTCCCTATGTTATAAAATAAAATATTTAAAATTTACCCAAATTTTAAGCTTTATGAAAAATTTTGTCTCTCTCTCTCTCACCAGAGTTCGAAGGGCCATGCAACCTCCCTAATTTTTAAAATCATTTTTAATTTATTTTTTAAACTCCTACCCATTTATTTGGCCCTACTAACTTTTTTAAAATTTATTTATTAAAGTCCTCTCTCTCTCTCTCTCACTCTACATTGATTTCATTATTTTTCAAAATATATATTTTTAAAAATCTTTTCTTTTTCTTATTAGAAAAAAATTTTAAAAAAATCCAACAATAATGAATTCCACTAAATGATTTTTTGAAAAATAATCTCAACTCAACAATTTTCCATCACTTTCTTTCTCAATACTTTTATATTATAAAATTAATTCAAATTATTAGTTCCTACTTTTTTTATCATTTGTTTATATTTACATATGCTAAAAGCATAGAATTCATTTTATTTTTTGTTTACATACATTATATGCATTAAAATAAGCATAAATGATTGAGAATATTTTTAAAATATTTAATATAATATAATAAAATATATTTTTCTCCACTAAAATTATAGAATTAATTTTAATTAGTATTATTCAAAAATATACAAATATGTATACTGTGTTATAGTTTTGTTTACATATATTATACACTTTAAAATTAGAATAAGCAATTATTTTCATACTTACCTTCCACTAAAAATTCTAATATCAAAACATTAAAATTATATATAAATATATATATTTTTTTATAAATACATAAATGCATGTAATTTAATAAGTATTTAACTTTCCCTATGTTATAAAATAAAATATTTAAAATTTACCCAAATTTTAAGCTTTTTAAAAAATTTTGTCTCTCTCTCTCTCTCTCACACCAGAGTTCGAATGGCCATGCAACCTCCCTAATTTTTAAAATCATTTTTAATTTATTTTTTAAACTCCTACCCATTTATTTGGCCCCACTAACTTTTTTAAAATTTATTTATTAAAGTCCTCTCTCTCTCTCTCTCTCTCTCTCTCTCTCTCTCTCTACATTGATTTCATTATTTTTAAAAATATATATTTTTAAAAATCTTTTCTTTTTCTTATTAGAAAAAAATTTTAAAAAAATCCAACAATAATGAATTCCACTAAATTATTTTTTGAAAAATAATCTCAACTCAACAACTTTCCATCACTTTCTTTCTCAATACTTTTATACTATAAAATTAATTCAAATTATTAGTTCCTATTTTCTTTATCATTTGTTTATATTTACATATGCTAAAAGCATAGAATTCATTTTATTTTTTGTTTACATACATAATATGCATTAAAATAAGCATAAATGATTGGGAATATTTTTAAAATATTTAATATAATATAATAAAATATATTTTTCTCCACTAAAATTATAGAATTAATTTTAATTAGTATTATTCAAAAATATACAAATATGTATACTGTGTTACAGTTTTGTTTACATATATTATACACTTTAAAATTAGAATAAGCAATTATTTTCACACTTACCTTCCACCAAAAATTCTAATATCAAAACATTAAAATTATATATAAATATATATATTTTTTATAAATACATAAATGCATGTAATTTAATAAATATTTAACTTTCCATATGTTATAAAATAAAATATTTAAAATTTACCCAAATTTTACATTTTAAATCCTCATTCAATATTATTATGTTATATATATATGTATTTCATTTTTCTCAAATAATTTTACATTTAAATTGATCCGCCAAAAATAAATTCGTATCATATGTACATGTGCATAATATTTTTAAATTTTTACACGCAATTTTTATAAATATTATATTATTTGTATGAATTTATCAATATTTGTCGATTATGTTGAACAAATAATATAAAATAATATGTTAAATAATGATATTATTGTCAAAACTAATTATCGAAATACATACGTATTTGAGCTTTCTTTTTTATTGTATAATCCCGCCACGAAGCGTGGGCAGTTTTTACTAGTGTTCATAAAAATTGTAAGTTCTCATTTGTAATTATTTAGTCATTGGCATTATACTCTATTAGTCATTGTGCCTTTTACTTTGTAGTTTATATTATTATAAATACATTATAATATGTTGATATTAATGTAAAAATTGTTATTTTATGTAACCTCGAGATAACGAAAAAAAAAAAAAAAAAAGATCCTAGCCTCTCATCTGCTCCATCACCGTCTTCCCTCAACCTCACGGCTACCATCCTCAAGCACTACCATGGCCACCTTCTTCACTGCAAGTTCATCCTCACGGCCACTCCAGATAGCAACGGCAACACCAATCTCCCGAACTAGCACCAGGCAGATTCCTACACCGTCATCCACTGCTACAACTCCGGCGACACCCACGACGATCATTTCTCGCAACCTCGTAGCGACAGCTTCTGCCGCCGTCGCTCCCTGCTCCAGCTTTCCTGCAACCCAACGTCTCTGGCCTCCTCTGCTCCTGTCGTCGTCGGCACGCCTGGCAGCTCTCCAGATTCTGGCGCCCCTCGCTTCGTTAGAACCCCCCATCCTCTCCGACGTTTCCAGCTCCGGCCGCCAACATCCACTCTCAGCCAGCCACTACCTTGCTGCCAGTGCGCCCTTCGTCGTCGCCACAGCAGCCTCCACGTTCAACAACTCTCTGGCATTTCCCAGCGCCGCCGCTACGTTTCTCTCGTCGCTATCACCGCTTTTCCCTGCGAAGCGAACGCCAAGACTCAAGGTTTGTTGTTTTTCTGAGGAGACACACGAGGGGTAACATAGAACAACAATCTGTGCCAAAAACTGCGAGTCGTCGCCGTCGAGGACAAATCACGAAACTAAAAGTTGTCGCTACTCAGGGAGTCGCCAAACAATGCAGGTCAGTCTATTTTCTATTTAGAAAAGTTTGGCTTTAATCTCAATATTTTGCAATATAGTGTCGTCCCCCGTCGATGGCCACATCATCGGCGGGGAATCCCGTCTAGGCTAGTCTCGAGGTGCAGTCATATGCGCCAATTGTAAGTAAAAAAGTGGAGATGCCTGCATTCAAAATTCCCATGAGATTGATTGTTAATATCAATGGGGAATTGAGATTTATTTTCTTAGAAGCAGAGATGGTTAAGGCTGAGGAAGAATTTCATTTTGCATTAGTAAAGAAATTTTTTAGGAATCGGTCATCTATTGATAAAATTCGGCTTTTTGATTGTGAAAACATGGGGTATGACAGAAATTCTAGCGATCAGTGTTATAGATGATTATCACGTGTTAATTCACATGAAAAACGAACGTGACCTTATGTATGGTTGGGCAAGGGAAGGTAGAATTATGGAAGGCAACTCTTTTCGGATGTTAAAGTGGACAAAGGATTTTGATACCAAAAAAGAATCCCCATTGGCTCCTCAATGGATTTTCTTACCGGGGTTACCAATACATCTTTACCAAATGAATTTTCTCCAAATAATAGCGACTCGTTTTGGTCGTTATCTTGGAACTGATAATGTAACAATTAATCGTATGAGAGCATCGAGGGCACGTATTTGCGTGGAAGTTGACCTAACGATGGAGCCGGTAAAGGGATTTCCTTTTATTTTATCTTCGAAACAATGTATTTGACAAGAGGCCAAATATGAAAAGATAGGTTTTTTTTGCTCTAAATGTTGCAGGCAAGGACATACCTTGATTGTTTGCAGGGTGGGAGAGAAGCAAAGGAAGGAGGAAAAATATAAAGAAAAAAATATATGGAAACTAAAGACTAATAACTGTGTAATAGAAACCAATTTCGACATGGATAAAGGAGCAAAGAAGGTGGTGCAAAAAACAAGACCCAGTAATGTACATTTGACGAAACAGATTAATGATAGGGGCCCTAAAATAGCGGAAACTCCTATAGTTCAAGAAAATGGGGATCATGCAAGGCAAAACTCTGATATACCGCAAAGAGCATTATAAAATAATGGAAATGAAGATTCAATAAAGAGGAATGAAGGGGAGTGTGAAGAAGTCAGATGTGATGATGATCCTCGAGTTTCAAACAATAAACCTCTATCTCAAGAGGAAGTGGATCACGTGGATAGTTTTAAACTGACTGAAGATCGGGACCAAGGTTTACAACAGGAGGAATTGGCTCGGGGTTATTCGTCTGAGAGGGAGGAAGGTTAAATATCAGTTTTAAAGGGCAAAGAAAAAATGTAAGAGTCTGATACAGGGCAGGGATGGATTTCCATAAAAAATTCGGTGAGGAAATCTCAGAGGACTCTCATCCGACCGCATAAATTAAATTTATGATGAATACAATTCTTTTCTAGAATATTAGGGGGTTAGGCAAGTCTAGAGGCAGGTTAAAGATGATAATTAAAAGGTTTAATGTTAGGTCGTTTGCTATTTCAGAACCGTTCGCGGCTGAGGAGCGGATGGTAATGCTGGGTAATTTTTTGAATTACCACCATTTTATATCTAATGAAATTCAGGGCGGTAAATTATGGCTATTTTGGAAGGATATAGATGCCTTTGAGGTGATTTCAATCACAACTCAGAAGATTTTTGGGTGGTTTTTTAAAGATGGATAAAGAATTTTGGTGAGTTTTGTCTATGCCAAATGTTCTTATGTTGAAAGAAGAGAGTTATGGCGGCAACTGGAGGAGTGCCAATTAGATTTTCCTTGGTTGGTCATGGGTCATTTTAATGTGATTCGAACGGATACTGAAAGAATTGGTGGGAATCCAAGACCACTGTTGCCTATGATGGAGTTTAATGACTACTTACATCATTGTGGTCTCTTTGATTTATCAAACACAGGCTCACGAATGTAGTGGTGCAATGGCCATGAAGGGGTGGCTCGTAGTTGGGCTAAGCTTGATCGTGTTCTTATCAATAATGGTTTTTCTAACCTATATGGTTCGGCTCAATTCAAATATCTGAGTCGGAAATCATCAAATCCTAGCCCTATGGTGGTGTATACAAATACAACTTTCTCCCGGTATGGCTCGATCCTATTTCGGTTCTTAAATATGTGGATCTCGCATGATATGTTTTTGTCGTATGTTAAAGATGTCTGGATTAGGAATGACTCGGCCTCGGGTCTTCTGAAACTTGCTATTCGCCTTAAGAGAACTAAAGTTACATTACGTGCATGGAATAAAAATGTCTTTGGGAGAGTGGAAGAAAATTTAAAAGCTCTTGAGGAAAGGATGATATATCTAGAAAATCAACTGCAAGCAGGTTTTTTGGAGGACGTCGAAGTTGATTACTTGACTACTAAGGTGGAGATTCAAGTGTGGGAGAAGAGGGAAGCATCTCGCTTAGGACAAATTGTGAAAAAAAAAAAAAAAATGGTTGACTGAGGGAGATCAAAACTCTAAATTCTTTCATTCAGTTATCAATCAAAAGCAAAATAAAAGTCATATAGACTGTATAATTCTGAATGATGGGAGGATATTGGAGGGTGCGGAAGCAATTCATAATGAGGCAACTATTTTTTTCTAGAATTTTCTTTCAGAGTCTTCAGCGGTTGAACCATGCGATCTCTCCGAGTTAATTCAAAGGCAAATTTCAGATGTTGATAATAATTTACTCTACGTTGATCTGACAGAAGAAGAAGTTAAAATAGCAGTGTTCTTTATTCCCAAAGAAAATAGTTCGGGACCAGATGGATTTGGATCTGAATTTTGTAAATCTTGCTGAGACATTGTAAAAAAAGATCTCTTGGATACGGCAATGGATTTTTTTTCAAGACACTACTCTTTCCAAGTTTTTTTCCTCTTCATTTATTGTTTTAATTCCGAAGGTAGATAATCCTTCTAACTTTGATAAATTTCAGCCTATTAGTTTATGCTCTATGGCTTATAAATTTTTTTTCCAAGATTCTTATTTTTAGACTAACCGAGGTTGTTGATAAGTTGGTCTCGCATGAACAAGGTGCTTTTATTCCTGGGCAAAGTATTTCTGAAAATATTACAATGGCTCAAGAAATGGTTCAGTCTTTGCATATAAAAATAGCTGGCGGCAATGTGATAATAACTAGATATGGCTAAGGCTTACGATAGAGTGAATTGGAATTTTCTTCTGAAGGTACTTAAGGCTTTTGGTTTCTCTGAGAGGTTTTGCAAGCTCATAAAAAATTGTGTGGAGTCTCCATGGTTTTCTGTTTTGATGAACGGAACCTTTAAGGGGTTTTTTCAATCTACGTGAGTCTTGTAGCAAGGGGATCCACTATCTCCTTATTTATTCATCATAATGGAGGAGGTTTTGACAAGGTTGCCTAGGAAAAACTACGAGACTGGTCGGATTGGTAAATTTAATCATCCAATTGGGACCCCATTGGTTTCGCATTTGTTATATGCAGATGATATTCTTATTTTTGCGAATGGTGGGAAGAGGTCTATGAGAAATTTAGTTTACGCTCTGGAAAGGTATGAGAAGTGGTCAGGTCAAAAAGTCAGTAAGACTAAGTCAGCATTATTCCTCTCAAAATACATCACTCCCGTTAGGAAGCGTGGTTTATTGAGAATCATAGGTTTCATGGAAGGTAAATTCCCTGTTTCATATTTGGGTGCGCCTTTGGTGTTTGGAAAATTGTCTTCCAGAACATTGGAGCCTTTTGTGGAGAAGATTAAAAAGAAAATTGCAGGGTGGAAATCTAAGTTGTTCTCGCAAGGTGGAAGATTGATTTTATTAAGACATGTGTTGTCTAGCATGCCTATTCATTTTATGTTTGTTATTAAGATTTCGCAGGTCACATATTCTCGCATTAACTCTCTTCTTTCAATTTTTTTATGGGGAGAGGTGAAAGATAAAAGGAAGATTCATTGGTGCTCTTGGGGGAAAATTTGTAAACCTACCTCGGAAGGGGGTCTGGGCTTGAGAGATCTTAAGGAAGTTCAGAAATCTCTTCTCATGAAATTTGTCTTCTGATTGCTCACTTCTAACAATCCGTGGGCAGATTTTTTCAGAGCTAAATATTGCAGAAATGATCATTTAATAATTGTTAGATTACCACTTTATCTAAAAGCTTAAGTTGTTAGGTTGTGGGCCAACAATGTATATTAAGCTTTAACACTCCCCCGCAAGTGCAGCCTGATAGCACATGGAGAGATAAACAGATGACAAATAATATCACAGAATAAAGACAGGCGACAAGATTAGAACCCAGGATCTCCTGGTAACCAGAGCTCTAATACCATGTTAGATTACCACTTTACCTAAAAGGTTAAGCTGTTAGGTTGTGGGCCAACAATGTAGATCAAGCTTTAACATTAATAAGGAAGGGGGGACCAAATGACTCTAGGTTTTGGAAATCAACTATGGCCACCATTCTAGAAGTTATGGATAATGTTAAAATTTTGGAGAGAGGTGAGAACTTTTCTTTTTGGTTCGATAGGTGGCTGTCATCAGGCCCGTTATCTGTGAGCACTGAGGATATTTTGAATAAGAAACTGTGTATTAAGGATTACTGGTTAAATAATAATTGGAACTCTAATTTAGTACAGGAATTGGTTAGTACTGATAAAACAAGGGAAATTTTGCAACAGGTGCCAGCGGGTAAAAGTAGGCAGGATATTTTTGTTTGGAAGCCTACCGTGTATGGTAATTTTTCTACAAAAATGGCTTAGGAGGCAGTGAGGAGCAGAAGTGATAATTTTTTATGGAATGACTGGTTTTGGCATTCTTTATTGCCGAGAAGAATCTCAATGTGTTTATGGAGAGTCTGGTTTAGATGCTTGGCTGTAGATGATAGAATTCAAACCAAAGGAATATCGATGACTTCAGCTTGTGATTGCTGCGTTCAGAGAAGCCAGGAAAACATTGATCATATTCTTTCTTTAGGAGAGGTGGCTTCAAAGGTTTGGCGTCGGGTTAGTGTGGCATTGGGGATTCCTTTCCAACGATCTTTTCCTTGGAAAAATAAAATGGTAAATTGGTTCCACTATGCAAAAAAAAATCGTCTATTAAAGGTATTTTAATTGAGTTGATTCCATATTTGATTACATGGTGCCTTTAGAATTGAAGATATAAAGCGAGAATGGAAGGAATTTATCAAAGTGCAGAACATATGTGGAGAAGTATTCGATTCTAGGTTAGTTTTTTTGCTGAGAGCACCATTTCTTTTCAAAAATGGAAGAAATCGAACATTAAGATTTTGAATGAGTTTCAAATTAAGCATTAGGGAGTTTGCGATAGGTCTGGAAAAATTATTTCATGAGTTAAACATCCAGTAGGGTGGATAAAACTTAATTGTGATGGGAGTTGTAGGGGCAATCAAGGTACTTCAAGAGGTGGAGGAATTATTCAGGATTGTCATGGCATGGTAAAAGTGGCTTTTTCAAGTTATTTTGGCAATAGTACAAATAATAGTGCGGAATTAAAAGCAATTAGGGAAGGAATTCGTTTGTGTAAATGTTTGCATTATGTTAATGTGATTATTGAAAGTGACTCGCGAATTATAGTTGATTGGCTTCAAAAAGGTAGATGTACTTTGTGGTATCTTTGGGAATTTTGGGAGGAGCTCGTGGCAGAGTTAGGAGGAGTGAATGTCATAGTGATGCATCAATATTGAAAGTGACTCGCGAATTGTAGTTGATTGGCTTCAGAAAGGTAGATGTACTTTGTGGTATCTTTGGGAATTTTGAGAGGAGCTCGTGGCAGAGTTAGAAGGAGTGAATGTCATGGTGATGCATCAATATAGGGAAAACAATAATGCAGCTGATTTTCTTGCTAAAGAAGGAGAAATGGGAAACAATGTAATCTACGAAGAACAACACCTTCTACCACGTTATCTTAAAGGTATCTTTCGGATGGATAGGTGAGGTCTTGTTTCCGTTCGTCGTTAGTTCATCTCTAGAGTTTCGTTTGGTGTATTTCATTTTATTTTTGATTGTTTTTATGTTTTTATCTCCTTTGTTAGTTATGTTTAATTTTGTTTGTCCTAATTTGGTTGATTGCTTTTAACTTATAACCACGGTATTCCTCCACCAAAAGTGAGGGTTTATTAATAAATAAACGCCCCCTTTTAGCAAAAAAAAATAATAATAACAAAAAAGATTATTTGGTTTTATTTATTTTTTATTTTTCACAGCATGGTATAATCAATGAAAGGTTTAGATTTTCTATTCATGTTATTTAATAAATATTCACTTTCCTTTTTTTTTTTTTTTTGGATAAAATGCTAGAAATTTTATTTCTTTGTTTATTTATTTTTATTGGAAAAATATGTTTATTGATTCTAGAAAAATTAAGTCCTTTAGATTTTCGTTATTTGAGCCCCAACCTATTATTTTTATTTATTGTGTTTTAAGATCTAGTTATAAATTATTATTATTATTATTATTATTATTATTATTATTATTATTATTATTATTATTATTTATCATAACTAATATTACTGGAAAATCTTTTCAAATTGAAATCTCTGTGGTTTAGTCATATTATAAACAACTGGAATATACTGCTACATATGAAATAGATGGTGTTGTACAAATATGCAATTGAATTAATATGCTTCGTAATTCTTATAAATGATTTTGTGCAATGAGACACATTATTTGCATGGGAGCAGCGGTGTGGTGATGAAAACACCTAATTACACAAGTCATAAATGACACAAGAAAATAAATCGAAGCATGATAATTAATACACATAGATGTAAATTTTATGGTGCATTGTCTAACTGGATAGACACATAGTCATAGTATTTACATTAGTTAGTATATCTGTGGACAAATTTAAACTAATTGAACAGTCACATTGGGCTTTTATTAGTGTGATCACAAAACTATGGGGGTACCTAGTACCAATATGATCGAAATATGAGATTAAGAAACAATTTTTTTTGTTATTCTAAGGATTAATATATAGTGTTTACCTTCTCAAACAAAAAAATGAGATTAAGAAACAATTGTTGATTAATGAACTCCATAACTAAAGACCTAGTTAAAAAGTTAATAGAAAATAAGTATTAGGCGGGATGTGTCTTAAACCTTTAATATAAACTATTAATGATGGCAACGAAACCTATAAGATTGGAGATCACATGAATTACATTCAATGGGTAGTTTGATGAGCACTATTGTTTGTTTTCATCACCCCTATGAAGTTGGAATGGTGCAACTATAATGATTGTGAGATTGAGTTAATATTTTAATAAATTCATATCCTTTGTTAGGTGGTCTGTTATTAGTTATAGTGGCTCACTTGATGGATTTACCTATATGAGTGTGGAAGTATGGTCACTTCCTATAAAAGTTTATGAGGTTAAAGCTCTCTAGAACATTCATGAAAATTCAAGTATCATGTATGGCTTATTCGTACCAGCATGTATGAGTTTTGTGTCTAGAGATACTATGTGAGTGATATGTTTATAGTATTGCGCTAAGAGAATTCGGTTTGAAAAGTTAATATTCACCAAGTTCTTGTAACTCATTACATATTTTCTCTAAGTGCAATTCAAATCGAAAGGTATTTTCATCTAATGCTTTATTATCTCGTTGTTACAAAACACCAGTTTTTATCTTTCTGCATTTTTTTTTTTTTTAATTTGAACCATATGGGAAATTATTGGCATTAATGTTGAATGTTTTAAATTAAAAAAAATATATCTGTTTAATAAATATTATATAACAACCATCAATTTTATTTTTAATCAAGTATACATTAAATTTAATATTTTTCTTTTAATGTTTTTAGAATATTAACTATTATTTTAACGATTTCATATATATTATATTGAAAGTTATTCTTAATTTTGCCTATATAAGGCGTGATCGAGCTTCATATCAGAAACCAGTTTCTCTTCTTCAAAATAACTCTATCTTCTACTATTTCTTGTAATTTATATTTTGTTGGATAATTAAATGACTGTTGAAATTATGGATTAGATATAGGATGCACAGCAGAATAAAAACGCAACAAGCAAATCAAACTCAACCAAAAAACATGAAATAACAAGCACAACAACAAGATGTACGTAGTTCGCCAAAGCCTACATCCACTGAAGCAATCGGTACAAAAATTTCACTAAGAAATTTGAGAATATACCATACACTTCACAAAAATGTCTCTCATATCTCACAATACCCTCAGATATGGATAAATAGACTTTCCTTCGGAGGTTTCTCTCCAATTACTCGACCATTTTAACATTCAAATTCAAGTTTTGAATTTCTTCTCGCAGCCCAGGCGCACTCGTCGACAAGAACAGGGGATTTGTCAACGAGTCAAGGAAGCCCACTCATCGACAAGTCTTTAACTTTGAGATTTTCTAGCTCTCAGTATCTACTCGTTGACAAGCACAGGGCACTCGTCAACAAGTCTTCTGTAGCTAGCATAAGAAGACCTCTATCTTATGATTTCCTTCCTTTGTTTGTGATTCCCACCAAGTATAAGTGCCACATACAAATACAACAATCTCCACCTTGGTGATTATACGTCTCTTAGGAGATCTCAAAAACATGACTGATTGTTCCACCTTGAACTTGAAACTCTCGGTTGGAATCGTCTCTCTTCTAGTACTTGGAGACATCCACTAAGTCCAAGCAATGTCGCTTGAACTTCCCGACGGCAACTTCAGCTTCTATCATCAACCCCAATACAATTGTAGATTCAACACTCGAAGACTTCACCCTAGGCTTCCAATAAGACCTTCCTGCAATAGTAAACACAAAAGCTATTGCAGGTCTTATATCACCAAAGCCCCCTGCATAGTCTTCAACAAAACTAACAACTGACGGTCCACTCTGTTAGTGACGACTCAATTTTTCTACCATTTTTTTCCTTTCAATACGATAAACTACAATAATCAATTTACATCTCTAATACCATACATCAACATGACCCGACCCGAAGTGAGGTACCGAGGTGACCTGCCCATCACTTATAATATACCAAACAGCGGAAAAAAAATATATGTACATCTAATCCCAAACACAATATCAGAGTGCTTATATGATCATAATACATAGAACTCTCCAGAAACAGACTTTAACACAATACTAGGTGTCCCAATTGTTACTATACACACATTAGTTCTCACCAATACTTACTTTAAACAAACAGCCAACTAATCCTGTCCTGGAGCTCCCTAGGCTTGATTCCTAGTATTTCCTAAAATGTTAAATTTATAGGAGTGAGGCACCTCTCAGTAAGACGGAATAAATTATTAACAGTATATGGCAACATGAGTTTGGTATATCAAAATGCATTCTTTAAATAATTATTTCAACTAAGAAAGCATGTAGATATGTACTCATAACCATATATATATATATATATATATATATATATATATATATATATATATATTAAAAAGCATTCATTTCTCTAGAATATGTTCTAACTCAATGAGTATCCACGTGTACGTAAATCCACATATAGGTATTTTACATAATACAACATATCACATAATTTCAACTCTCAACACCTACTTACTTTCCCATACTGAGTATTCCTCCCCATCGGCCTTCGTGCAGACTTCACAACATAGTTTCCATACTGAGCATACCTCCCCATCAGCATCAGTAGGAACATCATAACATACTTTCCGTACTGAGCATATCTTCCCATCGGCATCAGTAAGAACATCACACATCATTTCCATACTAAGCATACCTATCCATCGGCATCAGTAGAAACTACACAACATAATTTTCTTACTGAGCATACCTCCTCATTGGCATCAGTAAGAACTCATTATCGCACTTCTACATTATTCTCAACCTTTCTAAAGACCAGTATAATACACCCATTTATACCATATAATACGATTTATATAATAATACAGTAACATAATCTCAATTTCACAATTCAGTATAAAACTATCATACTATGATTCTGTATATATATATGATCGTATCCGTGTATATCTCATCATGTTTGTATATATCTTATTTCATCATATCTATATAAATCGTGTTTGTATATATCTCATATCATCGCCTCTATATAAAACATGTTTGTATATATCTCATTTCATCATATCAGTATTATTCACGTCTATATTTATCACATATCATTACATCTGTATAAAACATATTTGTATATCTCATATCTTCATATCTATATAAAACATATATGTATGTCTCATATCGTCATACCTGTATTTTTGGTAAAAATTGATCCTCACATATTTCAGTATAAATATGCTATTTCATGTTTCTCATGCCACACAACTTTTGAATGATAACTCATAATCTAATAATCATAGGGAAATATCCATATCATAATATTCCAAAACTATATTCAATATTTTCATTTTCACGTACTTTAAGTCAACCAGTTAATTCTCAAAAATATTTGTCATAATTTATTCCCCTTACCTGCTTATTGAGAAAATGTTTGCAGGGATCCTAAATCGACGCCTGCGGAATTCGGACCACGACACCTGTAATCATACATTTTAGTTTGCTCAACTCAAACCCGGGATAAAAGCTACTCTAACATCCCTAAGCTCATACGCTCCCATTAACCGATTAAATTATAAAGAAACTCGGGTATGATCCACTTCCCTTATTTAAATTACATATTTAAAAACACCAATATGATCAAATCCCTACAGTTTAATCTAATTCCAAAATATTCACAGAAATCCAATTTATTCAAATCCCTACAAGTTAACTTAATTCCAGGAATATTTCAAAAAATATAATATAATCAAATACTACAATTTAATAATTAAATACTACAATCGGTTAAATTTTTAAAACAACAAACATAATTTGTACTCCTTATCTTAACCTTGGAGTGGTGCATAGGATCGCCAATCAAAATTGAAACTCTGATATCGTGTCTGATCGTCAATTTAGCTGAAGATTTGAAGAGAAATTGAAGAGAGAGAGAGAGAGAGAAAGAGAGAGAGAGAGAGAGAGAGAGAGAGAGAGAGAGAGAGAATTACCTTATCCCTAGAGTGGCGCTTACGACGACCCTACAACAAATCCACTTCGGTTAACTTGTTGAGGATTGAAACTGAGACCTCGTGGCGGTATTCGTTTTTCGATTTGGCTTACGGATGGAGAATAATTTGAGAGAGAGAGGGTGACGGTGAGGAGAGAGAAAATGAATTGAGAAGGAGAGATAGTGAGAATTGAGAGAGGGCGTGAGAGCCGTGAGGGGGAGGGGGCCTTTGGAATTGGATTGCATGGAATCCATCTCAGGATGTTTACCTCCTGAGTGAGCATCATTCATCCATGAAGGTAAAAATATAATATTATATTATTTACTTAATAAATATCTTACTTTATTTCTTTTTGTTATATATATATATATATATATATATATATATATATCATCTAATTAACATATGTGAATTATACTATTTAGTTTATTACTTTATTTAATTAATCACCTAATTAATTAATTAATCAATTATTATTTTTATTTTTTTATTTTTTAATTAATTTTTTTTATATTTTCCAGCATATTATTTTTTTGGGGCATTACATTCTCCCCTCATAAAATTTTGTTCTTGAAATTTGCTAACTAACACTTATGCTAATAAAATCTTCCTCGAAATCCAACACTCAAGCCTGTAACATATTTTCTAGTATATGGAATATTCTCTCTGTAACAACCCGAAGAATAATAGTATTTAAATAATAAAGAAAATGGTAAATGGGAAACATTAATAGAAGGAGGCAGCGAGTTTCATTCGCGTTCGTAAACAACGTTGCATATTGGGCTCGTCGACGAGGGTTTGCCTCGTCGAAGAGAAGATACCGAGAGGATGTTTTCAACGACTATGAATTTCGTCAACGAAGGGGAGAGTTCGTTGACGAATTTCCTCTTGACCTCGTCAACGAGGTGACGTGGCTCGTCGAAGAATCCCACAGTATAAATAATGTTAAACTCAAATTTTATGCAGAAATTCAACGAAACTCTCTCTCTCTCTTCTCTCTTTTACTGTTCCTCTTCCCTCTTTCTTTGATTTTGGTCCCGTCGTTCGCTGGATCAATGATCTGAGGCCACCACGACGCTCCTGGGGAAGTTTTCTCCAAGTCTGCTGGAGCAAATCGTCGGTGGGACGAAATTGAATTTCATCCCAGATTCGGGGTAGGACATTTTTGTCAAAATTTGGCTTTCTAGCAATTGTAAGAAATGTAGTAGGTAAGGAAATAATGATATTTTATTCTGGGATATATTATTTTCAAGGTATTGAGTGGAGAACCCTGCGGGAGTAGGACCCGTGTCAGTAAGGGATTTTAGCAAGAATCAGGTAAGGGGAATATGCTGTGCTAGGCAATTTTATTATGATTCAGTACAAATCATATGTTTTTAGCAAATTATTATTTGTACCATATATACTGTTTTCAGAGCCTAATAATATTGATATGTAGTTATGTGACATGAGTTAATATTAGATCAGCACAGGGTTTATACAATTTTTCAGAATACCATGATTTACAGTATACATGCAGAAACATGTATTTTATAGTATTTTCAGAATATTATGATATACACACATCAGAACCATAACATTCAGTTACTACAGTTAATTAGATATTTCAGTTATTCAGTTATGTACATATCTCAGATATTCAGTATTTACAGTTTATTCAAATCAGTTTATATAATGTTATGGTTATTTTAGTTGTTACAAAATCATGGTAAAAACAGTATTTTAGATATATCAGTTACCTATATAGTATCAGATCTTGATGGACTAGATTCAGTCAGCAGAGCTCGGTACCGTAGCTATATTCAGTTCAGAGTGCAACCCCTATTCATATAATAGGTGGTATTCAGAAGTCGATCGTGCCTATGTTGTGGACAGGGTCCCCATCAGATATGGGTTGAGGGGACCGATCTGACTATCGGAGTTCAGTTGACTTACCCTAGTCGCCCAACCAGGTAGGTCCTGCCTTCGGGCTGCACAACCCTATCATGAGAGGTTGATTCATGACTTTAGTTATCCATTCAGGGAATTTTCTCAGTTATTATACATATTACGATCAGATTTATAGAAAACAATTATACTTATAAATATTATCAGTATTATGAATAGAACATCCTTTCAAATCAGTTTATGTTAAGCTACATTAGAATGTTTTATATTGTAACAAGTATACAAATTTTTCCAGTATTGGTGTTTATGGTAATTTCTAATCAAATTTTACAAACATATGACTCAATTGCTACACAGTAGCAATAGCATATTTCGTTTTACTGAGCATCGTCTCATCCCATTAAATTAATATTTTTCAGGTGATCCAGCTAGGCGAGCGGATTAGACTCGCAGATAGAGGGAGCTACAGTGCTGCCCTGTCAGTAGGGTGAGTGTTTTGAGGAAATGAGTATTTTTGTGTAGCTCTAGTTTAGTTTTATATGTGTATTTTGGGAATATTCTGGCACTCTGGTATTGTACATATATATATGGTGGTGATTATGTGATTTTAGCTTCCTGCTGCTTAGGTGGATGGTTAGTTTTATATATGAAGATATTAGAGCAGTGGAATTTCACACTATTTATTATGATAAAAAAAATCTCAATTAATTTGGCAGGTTATTACACTCTCCATCTTCCTCTCAATCTGGAGTGAAGTACCGACACTAATCCTAATTACAAAAGATGTGCTACTGCACCACTGTGATGCTCAACTTTTATCTGCTGGCACGTTAAACACTATTCTACATATCGGGCAATCTCTCTTTTCATATTGCCCCACTAGAAAGATTCTCGCTGATCCCGATACATTATGGTGCACCCTGGATGCACTGTATAAAGAGAACGATGTGCCTCATCTGGAATAATTCTTTTAATCTCAGCAGTATCGGGTACACATAATCTAGTGCGAAACCTCAAGACTACCATCATCTGAGATACAAAAATCTGTCCCCCAGTCCACCCTGCATTTATCCACAATTTTTACTAACTCTATATCTTTCAACTGAACGGTCTTAATCCTTTGCAGTAGTACTGGTGGAATTACCATATTAGTAATGAATGCTTGGTGGTTTTCTTCCACTAATTTCACACCAAACCTTCTTAGATTCATTCATACTTTATATCTTTTCTTGTCAATCGTGTCAGAGGACCCAATAGTTTATAAAATCCTTCCACAAATCGCCGGTGGTATCCTAATAGACCCAAGAAACTTCTAACTACTTGAACATTTCTTGGTCTCGGCCAAACCACTACCACCTTTGTAACCACCTACTATTTAACTGGGTTTTTAAAATTATTTTTTATATATATACTATGAAATTTATAATGCTCTGATACCAAATTGAATTAAGCCCAACCATCAACCTAAGCAGCGAGAAGTAGAAATTAATTAAATATAACCATATGTAATTATATACAATACCAGAGTGCTAAAATGTTTTCCAAAATATATGCATATGACTGTTCCCTAAAATACCCTCAACTGGCTAGGGCTATACAAAAATACTCACTTTACTATCAGGGCAATACTAAGGCCCCTCTATCTGCAAGCCTGGTCTATCCGTCTACTTGGATCACTTGAAAAATGTTAAAGTAATGGGATGAGTCAATGTTTAGTAAGACGAAATATACTATTACTAGTATTTGGCAAATGAGTTACAATACTATGAAAATCTGTTACTATATAATCATGTATAACTAAATCTATAATTACAACACAAGTAATATAAACCACCATCCTTTCCAGGTTGCTTAACATATCTATACTTTAGGTTTCTACTCAAAATACTTCTAATGTACATAATTATATTCTCTATTTCTGCAAATCTATATATACATAATAATAACTGAAAACTTCCCTATGGCTAACTATATATCATGATTTAACCCCTTATGACAGGGTTGTGCAGCCCGTAGGCGGGGTCTACCCTGGCTGGCCGATCAGGGTAAACCACTATACTCCCTCAGTCAGATCGGCCACTCCTCAACCCATATCTGATGGGGAGCCTGTCCACGTCTAGGCATGATCGACCTACTACCACATATTATCTGAATAGGTGGTTGTACTCTGAACTGAATATCTGAAGCTACGGTACCATGCTCTGCTGTATGGTCCAACAGGGTCTGATACTATATAATATATTTCTATATACAACTGTCTAATTTACTATGATTATTGAATAACTGTATTAACCATGACACTAAAATAAACTGTAATTGTGTCAACTGTATTTCTAAATTGAACTGTAATCTGTAAGTCATGGTACTGAAAACTATATAATCATGGTACTAAAAGCTGTATAATCATGGTATTTTGTAATTACTATAAAACATATTCACTGACTGTATATTCTGTAAAACATACCCTGAAAATACTGTAAAACATACTTCTATACTATATTTATATTCTCAAGCCACACAGTAATTTAATACATAATATTCATAATTAATAAACTATATAATGTCCTACTGTGAATAATAACCTGATAAAAATACACATTTCATACTGGAAATCATTTTAGAACTACCTAGCATAGCATATTTCCCTTACCTGATTTCTGCAAAAATTCCCCTTCTGAGACGGGTCCTACACCCGCAGGGTTCTCCACTCAACACCCTGAAAACCATATATCCTAGAACAAAATGTCACAATTTCTATGTCTACAGCATTTCCTACAACTATTGGAAAGTCAAATTCCGAATAAAAGACCTTACCCTAGATTTGGGATGATCTCCAACTTCGTCCCACCAACGATTTGTTTTGGCAGACTTGTAGAGAACTCCGCTAGGAGCATCGTGGTGGCCTCAGATCGTCGATCTGGTGACTTCTGGAGCCGAAATCAAAGAAAGAAGAGGAAGGAACCATGGGGGAAAGGAGAGAGAGAGACTGCAGCCGAATTTCTGCGATTAAAATCAATTTCGGGCTATTTATATTGCGGGATTCGTCGACGAGCCAAGTCACCTCGTCGATGAACTTGCATCCTCATCAATGAATTTCAAACTTCCAAAAATCCTCTCTCGGCATCTTCTCATTGATGAAACTTGCCCTCGTCGACAAGACCCTCTTGTAACCTCGTCGACGAATCCCCTGTGTTCATCGACGAGGCCATAAGAAAATCCCTTGAGTAATTATATTCAAAATGCAATATCGTCGACGAAGTTGACTGCTTCCTTCTATTATTGTTTCCATTTCTCTCCCTCTTTATTATTCAAATACCATTATTCTTCGGGTCGTTACATTCTCCCCTCCTTATAAAATTTCGTCCTCGAAATTTACTATCTGTATTACCTTCTATTATCCCATAAAGGCAAATGGTCTACTTATTTTATTACCTACCCTCACTTATGGCGGAGGAATACTGTGGTCACATGGGTAGTCCTGGGAGATTACAACCATAAAAGAAAATTTCCTCCAAAACCAAAATACTACCTAACCTATATTATATATTACAATTACAATATACCGAACAAAAGAAAATTATTATCCTAACATTTTACTTTATCATTATAACTTTTCAATCAAGTGGGGATACTTTCGTCTGATATCATCTTCGAGCTCCCATAAGGTTTCCTCAATTGCGTGATTCCTCCACAAGACTTTTACTAGTGGTATCTTTTTATTGCGCAATTCCTGTTCTTTTCTATCTAAAATTTGTATTGAAGCTTTTTCATATACTAAAGCCTCACAGACTTCTAGTTCTACATGGCTAATGATATGGGAAGGATCTGAGACGTATTTCCTTAACATGGAAACATGAAATACGTCATGCACTTGAAATAAAGATGGTGGTAAAGCTAACCGATAGGCTACTTGTAATGACTTGCTTAATAAACTGTTTTTTTTTTTAATATTTTATACTATGACATATAACATGCTTTGATACCATTATGGGAATAAACCCATACATTAACCTAAGCAGCGAAAAGCATAAATCATATAGACATTATCATTTGTACATATATATATATATATATATATATATATATATATACACAATACCAATACCATACAATACTAGAGTGCTACATGTTTCCCAAAATATACTCATATCACTGTTTCCCAAAATACCCTCAACCATGCTAGGATATACAAAAACACTCCCAAAACATACTCACTCTCTGACAGGGCACCACTGAAGCCTCTCTATCTGCAAGCTTGATATGCTCGCCTACCTGGATCACCTGAAAAATGATTCAACACTGGGATGAGCCAACGCTTAGTAAGACAAAATATGCTATTACTAGTGTGTGGCAAATGAGCTACTATATCATGAAAATCTGTTTACAAATAAATATGTATAATTGAATATATATAAATAAAGTATAAGTGATAAAATCCACCACCCTTGTCCCTAATGCTTAACATGATAATATTGGAGATTATTATTCAAAATACTTCTAGTATAAGTAAGTATGTTCCCTTTTCTGCAAATCTACACATACGTAATAATAATAACTGAAAATGTTTCCTGTTCATACTTGTGTGTCATGACTTACCCCCTCATGACAAGGTTGTGCGGCCCGTAGGCAGGATTTACCTTGGCTGGCCAACTAGGAATAAATTACTATACTCCATCGGTCTGATCTGCCCACCTCAACCCATATCTGATGGGGAGCATGTTCTCGTCTAGGGCCTAGGTGATCGACCTACTACCACGTATTATCTAAATAGGTGGTTGCACTCATAACGTAACATAATATATGTAGCAACGGTACCGTGCCCTGCTGTATGGTCCAACAGGATCTGATACTATATAATGTATTTCTATATACCACTATCTGATTTACCATGATTCCGAAATAATCGTAATAACCATGATGCTGCATAAACTGTACTGTAATTCTGAGAACTGTATAATCATAACATTGTAACTGCATAATCATAATACTGATATTCGTATAATCATGGTACTGAGATTCATAAAATCATGGTACTGAAATATCATAAAATCAAGATACTGAAATATCGTAAAACATATCTTCGTACTATATTTTTATTCACAAGCCACACGATACTTTAATACATAATTTTCGTAATTTAATAAACTGTATAACATTTAAAAAAAATACCTAGCATAGCATATTTCCCTTACCTGACTACTGGAAAGCCCTTATGGTACACTAACCTAACACCCGTAGGGCCTCCTACATAACACCCTGAAAATCAATATTTTCCATAACAGAATATCAGTATTTCTCCACCTATATCATTTCCTATAACTGTCATAAGGCCAAAAATAGGCTAAAAAGTCTTACCCTATGTCGCGACGTCCCGGGAGCGCGTGTGCCCCGGGCGGCGAAATTAAAAATCAATTTAATATTTTCATGGAAAAACATGGATATCGGAGTCGCCACTAACCTTTAGTGCGGTTAGAACACATGATTACTACCCCGTTAGGGGTAGAATCGGTCTACATTACCAGAGTTGGGGCCGGGAGTTCGGTTACGCGAGGGGAAGGTACGAGCACCCCCTACGCGCCCGTCCTTACGAACGGTACCTAATTAATTTGAAATTATCCCTAAGTTAATCTAATAATTCTTTAAATTATTCCTTTTTATGAATTTATAAATACATGTAAAATATAAATAAATAAATATATACATATATTCCCTCAGAGCTTAAGGTACGTGAAGCTCGAAGGCTCATACCCCCGCAATAAAATCATAGGGATTGTAAATACGAAAATACTTAATACAATAATACAAAAATACTAGAAATAGTAAATATTGTAATACAATAGAAACATAGAAAATAGTAAAAAAAATAAAATATATATATATATATGATAATAATAAGGCTAATACATCATAATGATAATACACTACATGTAATAACTATTCTACTATGATAGTGATACATATATATATATCTCATAATATTAATAACATATAAATGTTAAAACAATATTTTAATATTATATATGGTAACACGCAAGTACTAACATTGTACAATAATAGTATTATTAGAATGATAATATACCTATATCACACTATTAGCAATAGTAATACACATATATTATAACAATACTACTAGAATACTAATACACATATACCACAATAATATACATATCTTAATACGTAAATATTAATATTATACCATAATAATACTACTATACTAATAATACATATATATCATAATTTTAATAACTATACAATATGATAATAATACATTTTAACAAATACATGCAAAAACCCTAATCATAAATAATCAAAACATTAACATAGCACTAACAAAACCCTAATATTAAGAATAAAGGAAACATTTAAGAACTCGCCAATAAATCAAACCCTAAAAGTTAAAAACAAACATGGAAACAAATAAGATGAAATTATGGAATTAGCCAATCCCTAAAATAAATATACAATATATGCAATAATAATTATGGAAATAATTGAAGCCTTACCATTAATGTACAACAAAAATGTGGAAACAAATTAAACCCTATAATACACATGCAATATATACAATAATGGAAACTATTACACAAGTAAAATCATGGGAAACAATTTAAACCCTAGAATTAAAATATACAATAATAATTATGGAAATAATTTAAAACCTTACCCTTAATATATCATAATAACATGAGAGACCAATCACACCCTAAATAAAACACATGATGAACAAAACCCTAAATGTATCATTAAAATCCTAAATAAAACATGTAATAATCTAAACCCTAAATACACAATACATAAATAACATACCATAGGATAATTTACAGCAATAACATAGATACAATTATTAATTAAATGCTACAACAATATGTATACAAAGGAAACCCTAATACGAAAATCACACATTTGAATCGAGACCACAATAATAAAAACCTTATAATATAAATATCAAACACACAATAAACACAACGAAATGAAAACCTTAGAAATACATTTTAAAATTAAATCCAATTTAAACTTTACAATATGAACATTAACATTTTAATAAATACCACTATGATAAAATCTTATAATATTAATATTACACACATAACAAGTAGCAACGACACCCTAAAGATGTATTAAGCATCGAATTACATATGTCAACAATACAAATCCCTCAATGTAAATATTAATGTTTTGATAAATACAATCATATTAAAATTCTCACAACAATTAGAACAGCTAACAACACAACCCTAGCAATACATATTAAATTAAATATAACCGCACTATAAGCATTAAATATAACAACAAGATAAATAATAATAATTAAAATTATATATGATGAATAGATAACAATATAGATTATATACAGTAAATATGTATAACAATTTTAACAATTATATCATAAGCACATACTAATAATAATAAAAGGAAAACTCTAATAATATACTATAAAAGAAAACTCCCTATAAAAAGCACAAAGTATACCTAACAATAAAACCTTTTAACAACAATATACAAAATAAAAATAAACACCATAATAAAATCCTGACAATAATAATCTATCAAGTTACCCCAAAATAAAAACGCCGCCTGCGCTACTTCGCCGGTGAAGACCTCTGCTCCGCTCCGACGTTGCTGCTGCTGCTGCTGCTGCTGTTCTTGCCGTGCGTGAGGGGGCTGGGTGTGCTGGCCGTGCTTGTGGCTGCAGGAGGAGAGCTAAGGTGCTGATAGATGGCCGGAGATCCAGCGGATGGAGACGCTGCCGTGATCTGCAGGGGCTGCTGGTGTATGGGTGGTGGCTAGGGGTCGGCGACGGCACGCACGAGCTGTGATGGCGAGCAACGACGACGATGACGGCAGATGGTTGACGATGAAGAATGCAGTGGGGTGGTGATGTCGAGGCCGGAGGAGCCGTGGACGTTGGTGAAAGGGAAGGAGTTGCAGAAGCTGGCCGTGGAGCAGCTGCAACTGGATCGGGGCCGTGGCTACTGCTGTGTGTGTACTTGGGGCAGAGGAGGCTACGTTGACGGTTGCAGCGGATGGAGATGGAGGCTAGGCGTGAGGAAGCGGGTCCTGGGCTACGGGAGAGAGAGTGAGAGAAGAAGATGGTCAGATGTGCAATGGCCGTGAAGAAGATGGCTTTTTTTTTGTGTTTTCTGTGTCTCCGTGCGCTGTGCCCTTATATAAAAAAAAGAATTGAAAACCTAAAACCAAACTTCCCTTTTTTGAATTTCTTTTCTCTTTTATTTTTTTATGCTTTTACTCTTATGGTAATAATGAAAAAGGAAATAATATTAATAATAAGTATCATAATAATATAAGTATCCATAAGATAATAATAATAATAATAATAATACTACTATATTAATATTAAATAATAATAAATAATTATGGTAAAAATAAAAATAAAGTATTATCAGTAAATTAATAAAAATAGAGTAATAATACAAAAAGTAATAATAATAATGATATATCAAAAACAACAAAATAAATGAAAAATAAAAATAAGTATAGTAAAGTAAAAATAAAATAAAGATAATAAAAGTACTAGTAATAAAAAATGAAAAATAATAATAATAATGATAATAAAAATATAAGTAAAGTACTAATAATATAGGAAAATAATATTAATAAAATAATAATAATAATAAGAGACCCCTTGTTCTGTTTGGCTAGGGCAAAAATAGGGTGTCTACAGTTGCCCCTCTTTGTAGGCTTAGTTGCTTCAATGTAACGATAAGAACTCTCCTACGTTTTTGTAGCAACAAGCCTGCAAAGATAAAAGACACCTATTTTAGCCAAGCCATTCAACTCTCTATGGCTTTTCAGGTTAATCAAGAGCTGTTTATTTCTGCCAACCAGAGACGATTTGTATTGAATGTAAGAATCCAGGTTGAGGTACACAGGGATGGCTTGCTGCGAATGTAGGAATCCGAGCCGTAGGGATATGATGATCCAGCCATGGGACACAATGATGGCTTGCTTCGAATGTAAGAATCTGAGCCGTAGGGACACAATGATCCAGCCATGGGACACAATGATGGCTTGCTTCGAATGTAAGAATCCGAGCCGTAGGGACACGATGATCCAGCCATGGGACACAATGATGGCTTGCTTCGAATGTAAGAATCCGAGCCGTAGGGACACTATGATCCAGCCATGGGACACAATGATGGCTTGCTTCGAATGTAAGAATCCGAGCCGTAGGGACACAATGATCCAGCCATGGGACACAATGATGGCTTGCTTCGAATGTAAGAATCCGAGCCGTAGGGACACGATGATCCAGCCATGGGACACAATGATGGCTTGCTTCGAATGTAAGAATCCAAGCCATAGGGACACGATGATCCAGCCATGGGACACAATGATGGCTTGCTTCGAATGTAAGAATCCGAGCCGTAGGGACACGATGATCCAAGCCACCTCAACCAGTAACAAGGTGTGAAAGCAAAGTTTAGAAAGTTGTTACTCTATTTGGAAAATGCTTTTGGGGTAAAGTCTGAATGTCATTGAATGAATCACCTTGTCTTTGGGATCTGTTGCCCCAGTTTTAAAATAAATCAATGTGTGTCTAGGGTCAACTTGCCTCAGTTTTTCAAGTAAATCAATGTGTGCTTGGGGTCAGCTACCCCAGCTCAGAATTAAACACAACTGAAATCTCTCTATCAAGGATGTCAAATAATCATTCGATAGCTTAAGACAAGTGTGAAAGGTGCTCTATTGCTGCTTGTGATGCTAGAATGCAATGATATGTTGCTATATGTATGCATGTTGCTAACTTATAATGCAGTGATATGTTGCTATTAATATGCATGTTACTAACTTGTGATTATATGTATGCATTTTTATTTTTTGTGTAATGTATGAAACGCACAATGGCGATGCATGAAATGTATGGTAATGCGTGAAATGCATGACAATGCATAAGATGCATGGTAATACGTGAAATGCATGACAATGCATGTAATGCAGGGCGATGCATAAGTTGTATGGTAATACATGAAATGTAGGTAATGCATGCAATGAATGACAATGCATGAATTGCATGGCAACGCATGAAATTTAAGTGATGCATGAAATACATGGCAATACATGAGATGTATGGTAATGCATGAAATGTATGATAATGCGTGAAATGCATGACAATGCATGAGATACATGGTAATACATGAAATGCATGACAATGCATGAGATGTGTGGTAATGTGTGAAATATAGGTTAATGCATGACAATGCATAAGATGTATGGTAATGCATGGAATGCATGGCAATATATGAAATCTAGGTAATGCATGAAATGTATGACAATGCATAAAATTTGGGGTAATGCATGAATCTTTTCTCCCAATGCACTTGTGGTCAATGACCTCATCTTTGGTCTCCACATGAAACTCGCCATATTTGAATGGATTTGTAACTGATCTTAGTTTAATCTTCTTTATTCATCCAGTCATGAAAGTGATCGACTCAACTCAAAAATCGCAAAATCTGCCCCAGTTGAATGGACCTACAACTGATCTTGACTCTGATTTCCTATTCCAATCCGATAACAAAGTGCTTGAATGGGACCTACTGAGACTCAACTCGGAATTTGCCCCAGTTAAATTCATCTGCCACCGATCTTGACTGTATTGTTGGATTCCTTTTGAACTTGACATAACATTTGCTGCTCTTTCTCCACAAGGATCTTCTTTATAGAAATTTCTAGTGATTCTGAAACTCTTTGACTATCCATCCTCTTTTAATGCTCTAAAGAATAAGAAGGGTTCCTCTTTTTCTTTTTTTTTTTTAAGGAGCGAGGAATGATTATGTAACTATGACATCAATTTGCTAAATCAAAAGGCCGTCTACACTAAATAAATGTTTTACCATGTTTCAATGCTATCATAGGAAAAATTCATGCCAGTATTCAAAAGTCATGTAACGTTGATTTCCCAGCTTAGATGACTGTCATTCTCTTCAACTGCCCCTGTTTCATCAACTCATGCTTTGATCTCAAGATGGTCTTTAAGACTCGGGACGAAACGTAGGCTTAAGGATGTAGGATTTCAGAATAAAAGGGAAACTAAGGCTCAAAAATACCACCCCAAATAATGTTTTATGCTCCCAGTTCGAGTTGAGGCGTTTTGCAAGATATTGACCGAACTTGTTATTTAAACAAGCTGCCTACGTACCTTTTCAGGATCAGGTCATTACGTAGTTCAGACTCAACATTGAGTCTGACAAATCATTTAAGACAACAATGTATACCAATCTGGTCAGGACTTTCATTTGGGCCGTAATGTAGGCTAAGGGTATAGGTTGAAGAAGAAAGGAGTTACATAAGGCTCAAAATCATCAATTTCATCAAGGGTAATTTGGTCAAAGATCACATATGTAGTAAGTCCCTTATTCTCTTTCTTCTTCCTTCTGCTTTTCTTTTTTCTTTCCCTTTTAATCTTTTTTTCCTTCTTTTACTACAACTTTCACTTTTTCTTTTATAAAGGAATCTTGACTTCATTTTTATTTGAACTTCAATTGGGACCAATCTTTTAAAAACTGCCCCAGTGTGGGGTGTGATCCTTTGATGGGTTAATCAAGGAATGAATTTTTCAAGCTCAAAAGGGTTGTCAAGGGATTTCTTCTTTTACTTTCTTTTGGATAGCAGAAAAATGACCTGCCATCATTTTGGTAATGACTATTGTCTCAAACGATTTGCCAAACATTAAGGGACCCAAACCCAGGTTGGATTTTTTGGTGATCTGACTTTTAAGAAAAAGATCGTTTAACATTCAGGCTCAATTTGGTTAACAAATGGTAAATCATTGTTTGGGTTCTTTTTAGGGATAACTGGTCGGCCAAAGAGGGCCATCCATCATTTGATCAAAGCATGTGATTAATTTATCAAAATAGTGCAGCCACCTCGTTGAATTCCTTGGAAAGTAAAAAAAAACTTCTTCATGATGTCTGAATTCAATGATTGTTTCATCCTTTAACATCTCTTTCTAGCTCATGAACACTAGCAATATTACTTTCCCTATTCCGGCATGAAACATAAGCAAACATAATTTGGCAATGGGACGCATGATACAAGTGAGATAACAAAATGCATAATTCATTTTATTGAATATGGAAACTATTCCGAGACACAGGAGTCCACGGATTAACAATGGGGGAAACAAAAGAACATCAACTGAAAAGGATTAGATAGTCAAAAAGCTCAGTACTCCAACACTTTAGCCTCTATGGATAACAACTGAAACCATTGATTTGGGAACCCCTCTGATATGTTAACCACTTCCTTTTTCATGTTTGGGCAAAGGATTCCCCTGGACTCCTGGTTGCTTGACGTCGAAGGTTAACCAACCAGCCTCTCTCAATGATTGTACTTTATGCTTAAAGGCCCAGCATTTTTCAATTGAATGACCTATTGCCTTAGCGTGATACTCACAGCGAGCATTTGGGTTATACCATCTTGGGTAAGGGAATTGTACCAACGCTCCAGGCGTAGGCGCAACTAGATGTCTTTCAACCAATTGTGGAAATAATTCTGTGTAGGTCATCGGGATACGGTCTATCTTTCTGACTTTCCTTTGGACACCTCTATCTTGTGTTTGAACATGGGCAGGTATGACCAAAGGCCTTGTGCTTGCATGTACAGTCTGATCATCATGGTGTCTAAAAACGAGGTTGCTTTTAGATTTGATGTGCTAGACTGTCTGACAACATTGCTCTTGTGTCATTTGGGCTTTCTTACTTTTCTTTCTATCAACCCATTTAACAAGGCTTCGTTCTGACTCCGAGCACTTTGCTTTCCCCATATTGATTACATCTTCAATTTGCTCTTCGATGACTGCCCGATTGGGACTATTCTTGGGGGTGCTTTTAGGGAAATGGGCAACACATGGATATGGGTAAACTACTTTCCCTTTTCCTATCATAGGGCAACTCTGGGCTGTCATCTCCCTCTTTTGATAAGAGCAATCACTCGTCTTCTCCTCCCTACTCTTTGAAATTAGAATTGCCTCCTGGCGATATTGAGCCATAAAAGCGCGAGCTAGATCTCTCCATGTATGTATTTTTACTTGGCGAAACCATTCTAGAGCTTCCCCTGTTAAACTACTTTGGAAACAATGGATGAGCAGATCATCATTATCACAATATGCGGCCATCTTCTGTAAATACATCCCCAAGTGAGCTAGTGGACACTCAGACCCACTAAACTTTGCAAAATTTGGGACTTTGAGCTTTTGGGGTAAGATTGAATTCAACATTAGACAAGGATTGAAAGCATCTGATGAACCAGACATGTTTGCCTTTTGCATAGCTTGCAGCTGTTCTTCCCAAACTTCATTCGTATGATCCATTTCTTCATTAGGTATCTGCTCTTTGCCCATTTCTTTAGTTATTCCCCCTTCTTGAATATTAGGATTGATGAAGGGCGGAACTTGGACATCTCTCTCCAGTTGAGGTTTCATATCCTGGGTTGATAGGACAAATGTGTGTAGGCTTAAGCCTAGACCAGCTAGCGACTCCATCAACCATGGTTGGAACAAAGGCTTGTTTTCAACTGCCTGCTTTGGAAGTCGTGTAGTTTGGCTCCATGGGGGGGCTACCTCTTCCATTTGATTCTTAATCTTTCGCACATCTTGATGGACATCTTCAAGATTTGGTGCGGGAGAGCACATCTGACCTTCTAGATCCTTCCGCATGAGTCTAACCCTTTGTCAAGAACTTAAAAGGATGTGCAGAAACCGTTCTATTTCGCCTACTTTTAGAATTTCAAATCTCGATTTCACCACCTTGGCACACTGATTTTACAGGAAATTGGGATATGATTACTGACTCATTGGAGATGACCATGCATGTATAGTAATGAAATTGAGCATGGAATGCACGATTAGGTTATGCAATGGGTGTTTATGCATGGATGCAACTAGTGCACTTATACATACAAATAATGATATGAACATGTATGCGACTTATCGTGCATGACTATGTGTGAAATTATGCATGGTTGCAATGTAACCTAACTAACTACTTAGCCAGCATTCTAGAAAAATTCCACTAATGAACATTTCAAAGATTAAAACGACCATTGATGGGTGACGATTTCAATTCAATTTCTCCCTCAACCCTTCATTTCCTTGATGATGGTCTATCTACCTTAGATTCCATGAAGGGTCAGATTATGTTCTGAGGTTAGGGTTGACCCAATCTAGTCAACTCGTAGGATTCATTCAATGCAGACTTGTGGACTTAAATGTGTACTTGGGCCTCAAGTATTTTAAAATATGGGTTTCGAGCTATTTCATAATGGGTTAAGGCCCTAGTTGAAAAGGAATTGAGCTTGGATTTCTTGAAAGAATGTTGGCCCAAATTTTTAGGCAATGGGGTTGAAGTCCTCTTTTGAAATCTGGGTTTGACCCTTTTTGAAAATAAGGCATGGGCCAAGTTTTTGCTTAGAAAAAGGTCGGGCCCAAGTTTGCTTTTAAAGAATTGGGCCCGAGTTATTTGAAAAGGGTTGGACCGACCCATATTTTAAAATGCTTGGGCCAAGTGCTTCATTTTTTGAAAGGATGGGCCATGGTCTCATTATTGGGCTTTATCAGAATACCGGCTAAGTAATATGTATATCTAAAGTGGATGCAAAATGAATGATATAATACAAAGTATCTCACAACATATATACAATAGACGGTATGGGGATAAGGATGTCCCAACCCAGGGTAGGTATGTATATACAGGGTTCATCATGGCACTATCCTAGTTAAGGAAAACTATATACAAGTATGTGTGGGTAGGCTCTAACTCTATGGACAAAAGGTCCCCAATTTGGAATTCCATCCTCCCCCATTGGGGTCCGGATAAAACCTGTACTGAGTGGAGTGGTTCGCGGGTCCCATCAAGCTCTGCCACGAAGGGACTGACGCTATTACACTCCTATCTAATCCTAGTAAGGAAAGCTCGGGTATAGAGCGTGAAAGTGTGTGCATTCAAATTTTAACCTAATCCCACTATCCCCACATTTATTCACATGCTATTAAAATAAGGAAATAAGATATCTACAATTAATATATTTATTCAAAAAATATGGAAACACAATATCTACAATCAATATGTTTATTCAAAAGATATGGAAACACAATATCTACAATCAATATGTTTATTCAAAAGATATGGAAACACAATATCTACAATCAATATGTTTATTCAAAAGATATGGAAACACAATATCTATAATTAATATGTTTATTCAAAAAATTTGGAAGCAAAAAATAAGGAAACAAAATATTTACGATTAGTATACAAAATATCGGTAATTAATATGCTTCTTCAAAATATCTACAATTAATATGCTTATTCAGAATATTTGGAAATAAAATATCTACAATTAGTATTTAAAAAAAAAATTAGGAAACAAGATATTTTCAATTAATTAAGGTTATTTACAAATTATGGAAGTAAAATATCTACAATTCATCAAAGTTACTTACAAATTACAATATTCAAAAAATAAGGAGTAATTAAAAGATTTATTAAATTAGAACATGGGATAATTTCTAATTAATTAATGGCTCGACTCTCTAAGTCCCCAGCGGAGTCACCAAGCTGTCACGACATCCCGGGAGCACGTGTGCCCCGGGCGGCGAAATTAAAAATCAATTTAATATTTTTATGGAAAAACATGGATATCGGAGTCGCCACTAACCTTTAGTGCGGTTAGAACACATGATTATTACCCCGTTAGGGGTAGAATCGGTCTACATTACCAGAGTTGGGGCCGGGAGTTCGGTTACGCGAGGGGAAGGTACGAGCACCCCCTACGCGCCCGTCCTTACGAACGGTACCTAATTAATTTGAAATTATCCCTAAGTTAATCTAATAATTCTTTAAATTATTCCTTTTTATGAATTTATAAATACATGTAAAATATAAATAAATAAATATATACATATATTCCCTCAGAGCTTAAGGTACGTGAAGCTCGAAGGCTCATACCCCCGCAATAAAATCATAGGGATTGTAAATACGAAAATACTTAATACAATAATACAAAAATACTAGAAATAGTAAATATTGTAATACAATAGAAACATAGAAAATAGTAAAAAAAATAAAATATATATATATATATATATATATATATATATGATAATAATAAGGCTAATACATCATAATGATAATACACTACATGTAATAACTATTCTACTATGATAGTGATACATATATATATATCTCATAATATTAATAACATATAAATGTTAAAACAATATTTTAATATTATATATGGTAACACGCAAGTACTAACATTGTACAATAATAGTATTATTAGAATGATAATATACCTATATCACACTATTAGCAATAGTAATACACATATATTATAACAATACTACTAGAATACTAATACACATATACCACAATAATATACATATCTTAATACGTAAATATTAATATTATACCATAATAATACTACTATACTAATAATACATATATATCATAATTTTAATAACTATACAATATGATAATAATACATTTTAACAAATACATGCAAAAACCCTAATCATAAATAATCAAAACATTAACATAGCACTAACAAAACCCTAATATTAAGAATAAAGGAAACATTTAAGAACTCGCCAATAAATCAAACCCTAAAAGTTAAAAACAAACATGGAAACAAATAAGATGAAATTATGGAATTAGCCAATCCCTAAAATAAATATACAATATATGCAATAATAATTATGGAAATAATTGAAGCCTTACCATTAATGTACAACAAAAATGTGGAAACAAATTAAACCCTATAATACACATGCAATATATACAATAATGGAAACTATTACACAAGTAAAATCATGGGAAACAATTTAAACCCTAGAATTAAAATATACAATAATAATTATGGAAATAATTTAAAACCTTACCCTTAATATATCATAATAACATGAGAGACCAATCACACCCTAAATAAAACACATGATGAACAAAACCCTAAATGTATCATTAAAATCCTAAACAAAACATGTAATAATCTAAACCCTAAATACACAATACATAAATAACATACCATAGGATAATTTACAGCAATAACATAGATACAATTATTAATTAAATGCTACAACAATATGTATACAAAGGAAACCCTAATACGAAAATCACACATTTGAATCGAGACCACAATAATAAAAACCTTATAATATAAATATCAAACACACAATAAACACAACGAAATGAAAACCTTAGAAATACATTTTAAAATTAAATCCAATTTAAACTTTACAATATGAACATTAACATTTTAATAAATACCACTATGATAAAATCTTATAATATTAATATTACACACATAACAAGTAGCAACGACACCCTAAAGATGTATTAAGCATCGAATTACATATGTCAACAATACAAATCCCTCAATGTAAATATTAATGTTTTGATAAATACAATCATATTAAAATTCTCACAACAATTAGAACAGCTAACAACACAACCCTAGCAATACATATTAAATTAAATATAACCGCACTATAAGCATTAAATATAACAACAAGATAAATAATAATAATTAAAATTATATATGATGAATAGATAACAATATAGATTATATACAGTAAATATGTATAACAATTTTAACAATTATATCATAAGCACATACTAATAATAATAAAAGGAAAACTCTAATAATATACTATAAAAGAAAACTCCCTATAAAAGCACAAGTATACCTAACAATAAAACCTTTTAACAACAATATACAAAATAAAAATAAACACCATAATAAAATCCTGACAATAATAATCTATCAAGTTACCCCAAAATAAAAACGCCGCCTGCGCTACTTCGCCGGTGAAGACCTCTGCTCCGCTCCGACGTTGCTGCTGCTGCTGCTGCTGCTGTTCTTGCCGTGCGTGAGGGGGCTGGGTGTGCTGGCCGTGCTTGTGGCTGCAGGAGGAGAGCTAAGGTGCTGATAGATGGCCGGAGATCCAGCGGATGGAGACGCTGCCGTGATCTGCAGGGGCTGCTGGTGTATGGGTGGTGGCTAGGGGTCGGCGACGGCACGCACGAGCTGTGATGGCGAGCAACGACGACGATGACGGCAGATGGTTGACGATGAAGAATGCAGTGGGGTGGTGATGTCGAGGCCGGAGGAGCCGTGGACGTTGGTGAAAGGGAAGGAGTTGCAGAAGCTGGCCGTGGAGCAGCTGCAACTGGATCGGGGCCGTGGCTACTGCTGTGTGTGTACTTGGGGCAGAGGAGGCTACGTTGACGGTTGCAGCGGATGGAGATGGAGGCTAGGCGTGAGGAAGCGGGTCCTGGGCTACGGGAGAGAGAGTGAGAGAAGAAGATGGTCAGATGTGCAATGGCCGTGAAGAAGATGGCTTTTTTTTTGTGTTTTCTGTGTCTCCGTGCGCTGTGCCCTTATATAAAAAAAAGAATTGAAAACCTAAAACCAAACTTCCCTTTTTTTGAATTTCTTTTCTCTTTTATTTTTTTATGCTTTTACTCTTATGGTAATAATGAAAAAGGAAATAATATTAATAATAAGTATCATAATAATATAAGTATCCATAAGATAATAATAATAATAATAATAATACTACTATATTAATATTAAATAATAATAAATAATTATGGTAAAAATAAAAATAAAGTATTATCAGTAAATTAATAAAAATAGAGTAATAATACAAAAAGTAATAATAATAATGATATATCAAAAACAACAAAATAAATGAAAAATAAAAATAAGTATAGTAAAGTAAAAATAAAATAAAGATAATAAAAGTACTAGTAATAAAAATGAAAATAATAATAATAATGATAATAAAAATATAAGTAAAGTACTAATAATATAGGAAAATAATATTAATAAATAATAATAATAATAAGAGACCCCTTGTTCTGTTTGGCTAGGGCAAAAATAGGGTGTCTACAGTTGCCCCTCTTTGTAGGCTTAGTTGCTTCAATGTAACGATAAGAACTCTCCTACGTTTTTGTAGCAACAAGCCTGCAAAGATAAAAGACACCTATTTTAGCCAAGCCATTCAACTCTCTATGGCTTTTCAGGTTAATCAAGAGCTGTTTATTTCTGCCAACCAGAGACGATTTGTATTGAATGTAAGAATCCAGGTTGAGGTACACAGGGATGGCTTGCTGCGAATGTAGGAATCCGAGCCGTAGGGATATGATGATCCAGCCATGGGACACAATGATGGCTTGCTTCGAATGTAAGAATCTGAGCCGTAGGGACACAATGATCCAGCCATGGGACACAATGATGGCTTGCTTCGAATGTAAGAATCCGAGCCGTAGGGACACGATGATCCAGCCATGGGACACAATGATGGCTTGCTTCGAATGTAAGAATCCGAGCCGTAGGGACACTATGATCCAGCCATGGGACACAATGATGGCTTGCTTCGAATGTAAGAATCCGAGCCGTAGGGACACAATGATCCAGCCATGGGACACAATGATGGCTTGCTTCGAATGTAAGAATCCGAGCCGTAGGGACACGATGATCCAGCCATGGGACACAATGATGGCTTGCTTCGAATGTAAGAATCCAAGCCATAGGGACACGATGATCCAGCCATGGGACACAATGATGGCTTGCTTCGAATGTAAGAATCCGAGCCGTAGGGACACGATGATCCAAGCCACCTCAACCAGTAACAAGGTGTGAAAGCAAAGTTTAGAAAGTTGTTACTCTATTTGGAAAATGCTTTTGGGGTAAAGTCTGAATGTCATTGAATGAATCACCTTGTCTTTGGGATCTGTTGCCCCAGTTTTAAATAAATCAATGTGTGTCTAGGGTCAACTTGCCTCAGTTTTTCAAGTAAATCAATGTGTGCTTGGGGTCAGCTACCCAGGCTCAGAATTAAACACAACTGAAATCTCTCTATCAAGGATGTCAAATAATCATTCGATAGCTTAAGACAAGTGTGGAAAGGTGCTCTATTGCTGCTTGTGATGCTAGAATGCAATGATATGTTGCTATATGTATGCATGTTGCTAACTTATAATGCAGTGATATGTTGCTATTAATATGCATGTTACTAACTTGTGATTATATGTATGCATTTTTATTTTTTGTGTAATGTATGAAACGCACAATGGCGATGCATGAAATGTATGGTAATGCGTGAAATGCATGACAATGCATAAGATGCATGGTAATACGTGAAATGCATGACAATGCATGTAATGCAGGGCGATGCATAAGTTGTATGGTAATACATGAAATGTAGGTAATGCATGCAATGAATGACAATGCATGAATTGCATGGCAACGCATGAAATTTAAGTGATGCATGAAATACATGGCAATACATGAGATGTATGGTAATGCATGAAATGTATGATATGCGTGAAATGCATGACAATGCATGAGATACATGGTAATACATGAAATGCATGACAATGCATGAGATGTGTGGTAATGTGTGAAATATAGGTTAATGCATGACAATGCATAAGATGTATGGTAATGCATGGAATGCATGGCAATATATGAAATCTAGGTAATGCATGAATGTATGACAATGCATAAAATTTGGGGGTAATGCATGAATCTTTTCTCCCAATGCACTTGTGGTCAATGACCTCATCTTTGGTCTCCACATGAAACTCGCCATATTTGAATGGATTTGTAACTGATCTTAGTTTAATCTTCTTTATTCATCCAGTCATGAAAGTGATCGACTCAACTCAAAATCGCAAAATCTGCCCCAGTTGAATGGACCTACAACTGATCTTGACTCTGATTTCCTATTCCAATCCGATAACAAAGTGCTTGAATGGGACCTACTGAGACTCAACTCGGAATTTGCCCCAGTTAAATTCATCTGCCACCGATCTTGACTGTATTGTTGGATTCCTTTTGAACTTGACATAACATTTGCTGCTCTTTCTCCACAAGGATCTTCTTTATAGAAATTTCTAGTGATTCTGAAACTCTTTGACTATCCATCCTCTTTTAATGCTCTAAAGAATAAGAAGGGTTCCTCTTTTTCTTTTTTTTTTTTAAGGAGCGAGGAATGATTATGTAACTATGACATCAATTTGCTAAATCAAAAGGCCGTCTACACTAAATAAATGTTTTACCATGTTTCAATGCTATCATAGGAAAAATTCATGCCAGTATTCAAAAGTCATGTAACGTTGATTTCCCAGCTTAGATGACTGTCATTCTCTTCAACTGCCCCTGTTTCATCAACTCATGCTTTGATCTCAAGATGGTCTTTAAGACTCGGGACGAAACGTAGGCTTAAGGATGTAGGATTTCAGAATAAAAGGGAAACTAAGGCTCAAAATACCACCCCAAATAATGTTTTATGCTCCCAGTTCGAGTTGAGGCGTTTTGCAAGATATTGACCGAACTTGTTATTTAAACAAGCTGCCTACGTACCTTTTCAGGATCAGGTCATTACGTAGTTCAGACTCAACATTGAGTCTGACAAATCATTTAAGACAACAATGTATACCAATCTGGTCAGGACTTTCATTTGGGCCGTAATGTAGGCTAAGGGTATAGGTTGAAGAAGAAAGGAGTTACATAAGGCTCAAAATCATCAATTTCATCAAGGGTAATTTGGTCAAAGATCACATATGTAGTAAGTCCCTTATTCTCTTTCTTCTTCCTTCTGCTTTTCTTTTTTCTTTCCCTTTTAATCTCTTTTTCCTTCTTTTACTACAACTTTCACTTTTTCTTTTATAAAGGAATCTTGACTTCATTTTTATTTGAACTTCAATTGGGACCAATCTTTTAAAAACTGCCCCAGTGTGGGGTGTGATCCTTTGATGGGTTAATCAAGGAATGAATTTTTCAAGCTCAAAAGGGTTGTCAAGGGATTTCTTCTTTTACTTTCTTTTGGATAGCAGAAAAATGACCTGCCATCATTTTGGTAATGACTATTGTCTCAAACGATTTGCCAAACATTAAGGGACCCAAACCCAGGTTGGATTTTTGGTGATCTGACTTTTAAGAAAAAGATCGTTTAACATTCAGGCTCAATTTGGTTAACAAATGGTAAATCATTGTTTGGGTTCTTTTTAGGGATAACTGGTCGGCCAAAGAGGGCCATCCATCATTTGATCAAAGCATGTGATTAATTTATCAAAATAGTGCAGCCACCTCGTTGAATTCCTTGGAAAGTAAAAAAAAACTTCTTCATGATGTCTGAATTCAATGATTGTTTCATCCTTTAACATCTCTTTCTAGCTCATGAACACTAGCAATATTACTTTCCCTATTCCGGCATGAAACATAAGCAAACATAATTTGGCAATGGGACGCATGATACAAGTGAGATAACAAAATGCATAATTCATTTTATTGAATATGGAAACTATTCCGAGACACAGGAGTCCACGGATTAACAATGGGGGAAACAAAAGAACATCAACTGAAAAGGATTAGATAGTCAAAAAGCTCAGTACTCCAACACTTTAGCCTCTATGGATAACAACTGAAACCATTGATTTGGGAACCCCTCTGATATGTTAACCACTTCCTTTTTCATGTTTGGGCAAAGGATTCCCCTGGACTCCTGGTTGCTTGACGTCGAAGGTTAACCAACCAGCCTCTCTCAATGATTGTACTTTATGCTTAAAGGCCCAGCATTTTTCAATTGAATGACCTATTGCCTTAGCGTGATACTCACAGCGAGCATTGGGTTATACCATCTTGGGTAAGGGAATTGTACCAACGCTCCAGGCGTAGGCGCAACTAGATGTCTTTCAACCAATTGTGGAAATAATTCTGTGTAGGTCATCGGGATACGGTCTATCTTTCTGACTTTCCTTTGGACACCTCTATCTTGTGTTTGAACATGGGCAGGCATGACCAAAGGCCTTGTGCTTGCATGTACAGTCTGATCATCATGGTGTCTAAAACGAGGTTGCTTTTAGATTTGATGTGCTAGACTGTCTGACAACATTGCTCTTGTGTCATTTGGGCTTTCTTACTTTTCTTTCTATCAACCCATTTAACAAGGCTTCGTTCTGACTCCGAGCACTTTGCTTTCCCCATATTGATTACATCTTCAATTTGCTCTTCGATGACTGCCCGATTGGGACTATTCTTGGGGGTGCTTTTAGGGAAATGGGCACACACATGGATATGGGTAAACTACTTTCCCTTTTCCTATCATAGGGCAACTCTGGGCTGTCATCTCCCTCTTTTGATAAGAGCAATCACTCGTCTTCTCCTCCCTACTCTTTGAATTAGAATTGCCTCCTGGCGATATTGAGCCATAAAAGCGCGAGCTAGATCTCTCCATGTATGTATTTTTACTTGGCGAAACCATTCTAGAGCTTCCCCTGTTAAACTACTTTGGAAACAATGGATGAGCCAGATCATCATTATCACAATATGCGGCCATCTTCTGTAAATACATCCCCAAGTGAGCTAGTGGACACTCAGACCCACTAAACTTTGCAAAATTTGGGACTTTGAGCTTTTGGGGTAAGATTGAATTCAACATTAGACAAGGATTGAAAGCATCTGATGAACCAGACATGTTTGCCTTTTGCATAGCTTGCAGCTGTTCTTCCCAAACTTCATTCGTATGATCCATTTCTTCATTAGGTATCTGCTCTTTGCCCATTTCTTTAGTTATTCCCCCTTCTTGAATATTAGGATTGATGAAGGGCGGAACTTGGACATCTCTCTCCAGTTGAGGTTTCATATCCTGGGTTGATAGGACAAATGTGTGTAGGCTTAAGCCTAGACCAGCTAGCGACTCCATCAACCATGGTTGGAACAAAGGCTTGTTTTCAACTGCCTGCTTTGGAAGTCGTGTAGTTTGGCTCCATGGGGGGGCTACCTCTTCCATTTGATTCTTAATCTTTCGCACATCTTGATGGACATCTTCAAGATTTGGTGCGGGAGAGCACATCTGACCTTCTAGATCCTTCCGCATGAGTCTAACCCTTTGTCAAGAACTTAAAAGGATGTGCAGAAACCGTTCTATTTCGCCTACTTTTAGAATTTCAAATCTCGATTTCACCACCTTGGCACACTGATTTTACAGGAAATTGGGATATGATTACTGACTCATTGGAGATGACCATGCATGTATAGTAATGAAATTGAGCATGGAATGCACGATTAGGTTATGCAATGGGTGTTTATGCATGGATGCAACTAGTGCACTTATACATACAAATAATGATATGAACATGTATGCGACTTATCGTGCATGACTATGTGTGAAATTATGCATGGTTGCAATGTAACCTAACTAACTACTTAGCCAGCATTCTAGAAAAATTCCACTAATGAACATTTCAAAGATTAAAACGACCATTGATGGGTGACGATTTCAATTCAATTTCTCCCTCAACCCTTCATTTCCTTGATGATGGTCTATCTACCTTAGATTCCATGAAGGGTCAGATTATGTTCTGAGGTTAGGGTTGACCCAATCTAGTCAACTCGTAGGATTCATTCAATGCAGACTTGTGGACTTAAATGTGTACTTGGGCCTCAAGTATTTTAAAATATGGGTTTCGAGCTATTTCATAATGGGTTAAGGCCCCTAGTTGAAAAGGAATTGAGCTTGGATTTCTTGAAAGAATGTTGGCCCAAATTTTTAGGCAATGGGGTTGAAGTCCTCTTTTGAAATCTGGGTTTGACCCTTTTTGAAAATAAGGCATGGGCCAAGTTTTTGCTTAGAAAAAGGTCGGGCCCAAGTTTGCTTTTAAAGAATTGGGCCCGAGTTATTTGAAAAGGGTTGGACCGACCCATATTTTAAAATGCTTGGGCCAAGTGCTTCATTTTTTTGAAAGGATGGGCCATGGTCTCATTATTGGGCTTTATCAGAATACCGGCTAAGTAATATGTATATCTAAAGTGGATGCAAAATGAATGATATAATACAAAGTATCTCACAACATATATACAATAGACGGTATGGGGATAAGGATGTCCCAACCCAGGGTAGGTATGTATATACAGGGTTCATCATGGCACTATCCTAGTTAAGGAAAACTATATACAAGTATGTGTGGGTAGGCTCTAACTCTATGGACAAAAGGTCCCCAATTTGGAATTCCATCCTCCCCCATTGGGGTCCGGATAAAACCTGTACTGAGTGGAGTGGTTCGCGGGGGTCCCATCAAGCTCTGCCACGAAGGGACTGACGCTATTACACTCCTATCTAATCCTAGTAAGGAAAGCTCGGGTATAGAGCGTGAAAGTGTGTGCATTCAAATTTTAACCTAATCCCACTATCCCCACATTTATTCACATGCTATTAAAATAAGGAAATAAGATATCTACAATTAATATATTTATTCAAAAAATATGGAAACACATATCTACAATCAATATGTTTATTCAAAAGATATGGAAACACAATATCTACAATCAATATGTTTATTCAAAAGATATGGAAACACAATATCTACAATCAATATGTTTATTCAAAAGATATGGAAACACAATAATCTATAATTAATATGTTTATTCAAAAAATTGGAAGCAAAAAATAAGGAAACAAAATATTTACGATTAGTATACAAAATATCGGTAATTAATATGCTTCTTCAAAATATCTACAATTAATATGCTTATTCAGAATATTTGGAAATAAAATATCTACAATTAGTATTTAAAAAAAAAATTAGGAAACAAGATATTTTCAATTAATTAAGGTTATTTACAAATTATGGAAGTAAAATATCTACAATTCATCAAAGTTACTTACAAATTACAATATTCAAAAAATAAGGAGTAATTAAAAGATTTATTAAATTAGAACATGGGATAATTTCTAATTAATTAATGGCTCGACTCTCTAAGTCCCCAGCGGAGTCACCAAGCTGTCACGACATCCCGGGAGCACGTGTGCCCCGGGCGGCGAAATTAAAAATCAATTTAATATTTTTATGGAAAAACATGGATATCGGAGTCGCCACTAACCTTTAGTGCGGTTAGAACACATGATTATTACCCCGTTAGGGGTAGAATCGGTCTACATTACCAGAGTTGGGGCCGGGAGTTCGGTTACGCGAGGGGAAGGTACGAGCACCCCCTACGCGCCCGTCCTTACGAACGGTACCTAATTAATTTGAAATTATCCCTAAGTTAATCTAATAATTCTTTAAATTATTCCTTTTTATGAATTTATAAATACATGTAAAATATAAATAAATAAATATATACATATATTCCCTCAGAGCTTAAGGTACGTGAAGCTCGAAGGCTCATACCCCCGCAATAAAATCATAGGGATTGTAAATACGAAAATACTTAATACAATAATACAAAAATACTAGAAATAGTAAATATTGTAATACAATAGAAACATAGAAAATAGTAAAAAAAATAATATATATATATATGATAATAATAAGGCTAATACATCATAATGATAATACACTACATGTAATAACTATTCTACTATGATAGTGATACATATATATATATCTCATAATATTAATAACATATAAATGTTAAAACAATATTTTAATATTATATATGGTAACACGCAAGTACTAACATTGTACAATAATAGTATTATTAGAATGATAATATACCTATATCACACTATTAGCAATAGTAATACACATATATTATAACAATACTACTAGAATACTAATACACATATACCACAATAATATACATATCTTAATACGTAAATATTAATATTATACCATAATAATACTACTATACTAATAATACATATATATCATAATTTTAATAACTATACAATATGATAATAATACATTTTAACAAATACATGCAAAAACCCTAATCATAAATAATCAAAACATTAACATAGCACTAACAAAACCCTAATATTAAGAATAAAGGAAACATTTAAGAACTCGCCAATAAATCAAACCCTAAAAGTTAAAAACAAATATGGAAACAAATAAGATGAAATTATGGAATTAGCCAATCCCTAAAATAAATATACAATATATGCAATAATAATTATGGAAATAATTGAAGCCTTACCATTAATGTACAACAAAAATGTGGAAACAAATTAAACCCTATAATACACATGCAATATATACAATAATGGAAACTATTACACAAGTAAAATCATGGGAAACAATTTAAACCCTAGAATTAAAATATACAATAATAATTATGGAAATAATTTAAAACCTTACCCTTAATATATCATAATAACATGAGAGACCAATCACACCCTAAATAAAACACATGATGAACAAAACCCTAAATGTATCATTAAAATCCTAAACAAAACATGTAATAATCTAAACCCTAAATACACAATACATAAATAACATACCATAGGATAATTTACAGCAATAACATAGATACAATTATTAATTAAATGCTACAACAATATGTATACAAAGGAAACCCTAATACGAAAATCACACATTTGAATCGAGACCACAATAATAAAAACCTTATAATATAAATATCAAACACACAATAAACACAACGAAATGAAAACCTTAGAAATACATTTTAAAATTAAATCCAATTTAAACTTTACAATATGAACATTAACATTTTAATAAATACCACTATGATAAAATCTTATAATATTAATATTACACACATAACAAGTAGCAACGACACCCTAAAGATGTATTAAGCATCGAATTACATATGTCAACAATACAAATCCCTCAATGTAAATATTAATGTTTTGATAAATACAATCATATTAAAATTCTCACAACAATTAGAACAGCTAACAACACAACCCTAGCAATACATATTAAATTAAATATAACCGCACTATAAGCATTAAATATAACAACAAGATAAATAATAATAATTAAATTATATATGATGAATAGATAACAATATAGATTATATACAGTAAATATGTATAACAATTTTAACAATTATATCATAAGCACATACTAATAATAATAAAAGGAAAACTCTAATAATATACTATAAAAGAAAACTCCCTATAAAAAGCACAAAGTATACCTAACAATAAAACCTTTTAACAACAATATACAAAATAAAAATAAACACCATAATAAAATCCTGACAATAATAATCTATCAAGTTACCCCAAATAAAAACGCCGCCTGCGCTACTTCGCCGGTGAAGACCTCTGCTCCGCTCCGACGTTGCTGCTGCTGCTGCTGCTGCTGTTCTTGCCGTGCGTGAGGGGGCTGGGTGTGCTGGCCGTGCTTGTGGCTGCAGGAGGAGAGCTAAGGTGCTGATAGATGGCCGGAGATCCAGCGGATGGAGACGCTGCCGTGATCTGCAGGGGCTGCTGGTGTATGGGTGGTGGCTAGGGGTCGGCGACGGCACGCACGAGCTGTGATGGCGAGCAACGACGACGATGACGGCAGATGGTTGACGATGAAGAATGCAGTGGGGTGGTGATGTCGAGGCCGGAGGAGCCGTGGACGTTGGTGAAAGGGAAGGAGTTGCAGAAGCTGGCCGTGGAGCAGCTGCAACTGGATCGGGGCCGTGGCTACTGCTGTGTGTGTACTTGGGGCAGAGGAGGCTACGTTGACGGTTGCAGCGGATGGAGATGGAGGCTAGGCGTGAGGAAGCGGGTCCTGGGCTACGGGAGAGAGAGTGAGAGAAGAAGATGGTCAGATGTGCAATGGCCGTGAAGAAGATGGCTTTTTTTTTGTGTTTTCTGTGTCTCCGTGCGCTGTGCCCTTATATAAAAAAAAGAATTGAAAACCTAAAACCAAACTTCCCTTTTTTGAATTTCTTTTCTTTTTTATTTTTTTATGCTTTTACTCTTATGGTAATAATGAAAAAGGAAATAATATTAATAATAAGTATCATAATAATATAAGTATCCATAAGATAATAATAATAATAATAATAATAATAATACTACTATATTAATATTAAATAATAATAAATAATTATGGTAAAAATAAAAATAAAGTATTATCAGTAAATTAATAAAAATAGAGTAATAATACAAAAAGTAATAATAATAATGATATATCAAAAACAACAAAATAAATGAAAAATAAAAATAAGTATAGTAAAGTAAAAATAAAATAAAGATAATAAAAGTACTAGTAATAAAAAATGAAAAATAATAATAATAATGATAATAAAAATATAAGTAAAGTACTAATAATATAGGAAAATAATATTAATAAAATAATAATAATAATAAGAGACCCCTTGTTCTATTTGGTTAGGGCAAAAATAGGGTGTCTACACCCTAAATTTGGGATGAAATCAAACTTCGTTTACCCAATGATCAGCTCCAGTAGACTTGCAGAGAACTTCGTTGGGAGCGTCATGGTAGTCTCAAATCTTCAATCTGGTGATTAATGAGGCTAGAATCGAAGAGAGAAGGGAGAGAGTTTGTAGGAGAGAGAGAGGAGAGAGAGAGAGAGAGAGAGAGAGAGGAGAGAGAGAGAGAGAGAGAGAGGGGCGCCGAAATGTGATAAAAATATGATTTTTCTTTACTTATAGGGCTAGATTCGTCGATGAGACACGTCACCTCGTCGACGAGTCCTTCATTAAATTCATCGACGAAACCATGTATTTGTTGATGAAATTTAGAGCATTCCATTCCTCACTCGGTTTTTTCTCATCGACGAAACCTTGTATTCGTCGACGAATTTCCTTATGCACTCGTTGACGAACTCCCGTATTCGTCGACGAATGCAGGTAATTTCCTTAAAATTATTATTATCTCCTAAAATGCAATGTCATCGATGAAGTCTACGGCCTCCTTCTGTTTCTGTTTCTATTTCTCTCCCTCTTATTATTTAAATACTATTATTTTTCGGGTCATTACACTACTTACCCAATTTTCTCAAGTATCTCAAATGGGCCAATAAACCTAGGGTTCAACTTACCCTTCTTCCCAAATCTCAAGATCCCTTTCAGTGGAGTTATTCTCATAAATACATGATCACCCACTTCAAATTTCAATTCTCGGAGGCGAGTATCCGCGTAGCTTTTCTACCAACTCTGCGCTGCACTAATCCTGTCTCGAATAAGTTGTACTTTATCACACGCTTGCTGAATTATCTCTGGACCCAAAACTTGCCTCTCACCTACTTCATCCCAGAAAAGGGGAGATCGGCATCTCCTACCATAAAATGCCTCGTAGGGTGTCATGTCAATGCTAGTTTGATAATTGTTATTATAAGCAAATTTAATTAGCGGCAAAAACTGAATCCAGCTACCTCTAAAGTCTAGCATACAGGCACGAAGCATATCTTCTAATATCTGGATTGTTCTCTCAATCTGACCATCAGTCTAAGGGTAAAAAGCAGTGTTGAATGCTAATTAAGTCCCCAAAGTGTAACGATCCGACCCTTTATACGGACCCAGGTGTCACTCATTCATATATAATACCTATACCTGTTCAAGATATGGAAACAACCCGCCCTTAATAGGGACATATGGGTGTAAAACATACATAATCATGATGTAAATGTCGCGGAAAAACATAAACATCCATTGGGATTTCTACTAGCCTTATATTAGACTTCATTAATACATCCATAATTTACATATATTCGGACTTCGAATAATCGTCATATTACAACCCTCCAAAAAGGACTTTCATCAAGTTTAATACAAGATTTAGATGCTTACATAAGCTAACCAAAATAACCTCCCCAGTCCCTTTATCTACTAGGACTGATGCACTAACGGATCTGAAAACAAAGGTTGTATGATAGGGTGAGACACCTCTCAGTAAGGAAGAAGGAGTTACAACAGTGTGTGACTGCATACATGCATATTTTCATTCAATATCTGGAATATAAATCAAATATTTTCAATACAGTAATGCATCAGGTATAATTCATATTACAAAATTCCCACATCTGTCTTTCGACCATTTAATGATTTATTAGATGACCAACAGCAAAATATCCCTATAACAAGTTTTACCCTGTGGCCTGGGTTGTGCACTGATACTCGTCCAATGCCCTGTTCGTGCAGACACTGCCGAGTACCTACATACGATCCGACTGCCTCCATTGGCCCAATGTCAGCCAAAGGTTTCACCCTGCTAGCCGACCATCTTGGTACCCACATCGTTTAATACGTGTGGTTGCACGTGTACATCTAGCTACGATATCGTGCTGTATCATATAACAGTAGTTTATTTCAACTCTGCAAAGAAAGTATTTTTCAACCCTCCCAGGACTCTCAAGCTGTGGTTCCGTGTATCATAAATTCAATTTATACAAATATGATAACCTGCGCAATTCTAGTATTTTTCACAAATTCAAATAATAGCATTGGGTTCAAACTGGCATCTTTCCACTCAGTTTACCCCTCTTTGTTTACTGATGCAGCTCGGTGTATCACCAGCCTCCGTTTATCACATTCTCAGTATAACAAATTTGGAACTTCGTTCCCATATTCTATATCAATAGTACAGAAAATCCATTCATTCCCATATCAACATATATCACACAAGTTTGATACAAAAACCCGCTAAATGATAGAAATTCTATATACATAGTTTAATTGAATAAATAAAGGATTCGAGCCTCTCATACAATAGTATAAACACAAATAAACGATGTTTGTAAAATTTGGAAATCACACGTCAAAATCCTCGTTTTTACCAAAAATCGTAAAATCGTCAAATTGGCATTTCTACTCTATAGAATTTCACAAATAAGCAGTTAAATCACACATAATAACATAATCTAGCTTTTTAGCGGTTTAGTTTTCCAAAATAGCTGTTGTAATCAAGTTCCCCTTACCTTATACTCAAAATGAAACTTCGTACGAAAACGGTCCAAATCGACAACCCGAGATTCCGAAAACCTAAAACCACAGAACATAATCTTACTATCTTTTCTACTACTATCCAAATATACGATCAAAACTAAGATCAGATCCCTACCTTGATTTTTGAGAAAACTCGAAACTTTTTGAAACGACGATCCGATACACTAAAAGTGTAGATTTTTCTCTTCTGATCCACGCAGCACCCTCCATTTTTGGAAACGTACGACGAACAGCGAAGAATCCTAGAGAGAGAGAGAGAGAGAGAGAGAGAGAGAGAGATTCGAAGCTGAGACAGAGAGAGAGAGAGAGAGAGAGAGAGAGAGAGAGAGAGAGAGAGCTTTTTGGTGAAATTTAACCCTTAAGCAACCAAACTAGATATTTATAGGACCTTTGACCCGGTCCAATTCGTCGACGAGGCGGCGTTTTCGTCGACGAAATCACCACAAAATTCGTTGACAATGCCATGAATTTCGTCGACGAGTATTTCCCAAGGACCCTCAAAAACCCCTCGGCATTCTCTCGTCGACGAGGCTCTGAATTTCATCAACGAGTTTCTGAAGGACTTCGTCGACGAGTGTGATCCTTAGTCGACGAACCCAATTTATGAAGGTTCGGGTCTCTACATAAAGCCTCCTGCAGACACTTTCAAAATCGTGATGTAAAACGAGGGTCACGGTCTGAGACTATGGATACTAGCACTCCATGGGGTCAAACAATATCCTGTATATAAATCTCTCCTAACATGTTCATAGGGTAGCTGACTTTAATGGGCAGAAAGTGCGCTGTCTTTGTCAACCTATCAACCACCACCCAAATGGCATTCTGACCAAGCGGCGCTAGTGGCAACCCAGTAATAAAATCCATGGATACGTGGTCCCACTTCCACTCAGGAATGAAAAGTGGTTGCAATTGACCAGTAGGCCTCTAGTGCTCAGCCTTAACCTACTGGCACGTCAAACACTGCCGCACAAACTCTGTTATTTCCCTCTTTATGCCACTCCACCAGAAATACTCCCGCAGATCCTTATACATTTTCGTACTGCCAGGATGAATAGTGTATAGAGATCTGTGTGCCTCTTCTAGAATCGTTCTTCTAATATTGACATCCGCAAGCACACACAATCTAATGCGAAATTGGAGGGCCCCATCATCAGCAGTACTGAATTCCTCTCCCTGACCATCCTTTATTCTAGCAAGCACCTCCACTAACTCTGGATCATCTCTCTGAGCAGCTTTAATTCTTTCATACGGTGCAGGATGTATCACTAAGCTGACAATAAGAACCTAAGGATCATTCTTCATTAATTCCACACTGAGTATTTCCAAGTCCATTTGAATCGGGTGCCAAATTGCTACTGCTAATTGCGCTGTATCCTCTGACTTATGGCTCAAAGCATCAGCCACCACATTTGCTTTATTGGGTGGTAACTGATGGTGCAATCATAATCCTTAATGAGTTTCAACCATCTCCTCTCCAGCATGTTCAACTCTTTTTGTGTGAAGAAATACTTTAGGCTCGTATGATAAGAGAATATCTCACACCTCTCACCATATAAGTAATGTCTCTAGATCTTTAGTGCGTGAACCACTGCAGCCAATTCGAGATCATGAGTAGGGTAGTTCTTTCATATTCTTTCAATTGTCTAGATGCATACGCCACCACCCTACCGTGCTGCAACAGTACACAACCGAGTCCTCTCAAAGACACGTCATTGTAAATCACATAACCCTCACCTCCTAATGGAATCGTCAGTACTGGTGCTGTGATGAGCCGCTGCTTTAATTTCTGAAAACTCTGCTCACATTCTTCATCCCACACAAATTTGGCATTTTTCCTGGTCAACCACGTGAGTGGTCCTGCCAAAGCCAAAAATTCCTCCATAAATCGATGGTAATAACCTGCCAGTCCCAAAAAACTTGTAACTTCCTGCACGTTCTTCGGCCTGGCCTAATTCACTACCGCATCGATCTTGCTGGAATTCACTGATATACCGTTTCCTGAGATCATGTGGCCCAAAAATGCAACCTTCTCAAGCCAGAACTCACACTTACTAAACTTGGCATATAATTTCTCTTCCCTGAGTTTCTGTAGTACATGCCTCAAATACACCTCATGATCCTCAAAACTCCTCGAGTAGGCCAGTATATCATCAATAAAAACCACCACAAACTGATCCAGATACTAGTGAAAGACTCTATTCATCAAATCCATAAACACAGCTAGGGCATTTGTCAAACCAAACGGAATAACGAGGAATTCGTAGTGCTCGTACCTGGTCCTGAAAGCTGTTTTTGCTACATCCTCTGCTTTTACCCTCACCTGATGATAACCTGATCTGAGGTCGATCTTGGAATATACCCGTGTACCCTAGAGCTGATCAAACAAATCGTTTATACGGGGTAGAGGATATTTATTCTTAATAGTAACCTTGTTTATTCCTCTGTAATCGATACAAATCCTCATAGACCCATCTTTCTTCTTTACGAATAACACTGGAGCTCCCCATGGTGATACACTAGGTCGTATAAATCCCCTATTCAACAGGTCTTGCAAATGATTTTTCAATTCCCTTAATTCAGAGGGAGCCATACAATAAGGAACCTTAGAAATTGGTGTTATCCTTAGAGGTAAATCTATGGAAAAATCCACCTCGCGTTCGAGAGGCAACGCTGGTAGCTCCTCTGGAAAAATTTCTGGAAATTCTCGTACGATTGGGGTACTGTCAAGCTTTGATTCATTCTCTGTCACTTCTTTTACAAAAGTCATAAACCCCTGACCTCCATCGTGAAGTAATCTGTTTGCCTGCACAGCGGATACCAACTGCAATAGCGCACGTACACGTGAACCAGCGAATCTGAATTCCTACTCACCAGGGGGTCTGAAAACTACTTCTTTCTTATGACAATCAATACTAGCATGATTAACTGCCAACCAATCCATACCCAGTATCACATCAAACCCACATATCTCAAACACAATCAGATCTGCTGGTAATACCCTCCCCTGAATTTTTATAAGATAGCCCCTGAGTACCCTTTTACATTGCAACACTGACCCTGACGGTGTAGTTACCGACAATTTTATATCTAATGACTGGGTCTCACTTCCAGATAATTTAACATAGGATGCAGAGATAAAGGAATGAGTGACACATGAATCAAATAAAACAATAATGGAATGTGATAAAACAGTAAATGTACCTATCACCACATTCGTAGCAGCCTCTGCATCACCCGGTGTCAGCGTGTAAATCCTTGTCGGGGACACATTCCTCTATTGTCCTCCACGAGGCGCCTGATAACCTCCCTAATAAGGCCTGGGAGCTAGGACCTGGTCTGGCTGACCTGGGTTTTTACGTACCATGTGGTCGGGTCTCCCACAAAGATAACATACACCTCTGCCTACCCGGCACTCCCCCAAATGACGTCTCTCGCACATTTGACGTACCGGATGAATTGGCGTGCCCTGATTCCCACGAGGTCCTGTCATATGCCTATGATCTCTTCTATCACAACCTCCTCTCCATTGACCCCTGCTGAAGCTAGTCTGAAAGCCTTGAGGCGCAGGCCTCTTCCTCTGACTCTAAGCCGCTATACCCCTCTGAATACCACTCTTAATGATCACAGCTCTGTCTACAATCTCTATAAATGTCTGAGCTCTAAAGCCAATCACTACTCAAATAAGTTCTGCCTCAGTCCTTCTTCAAACTTCCTTACCTTTTTTCTCTTCATCATGTGCTAGATATGGAGCAAAACGTGACAACTCGATGAATTGAGCCACGTACTAAGATACTGTCATCTACCCCTGTACCAGGTGCATAAACTCTGCTACCTTCGCACTCCAAATGATAGCAGGGAAATACCAATCGAAGAACAGCTTCTTGAATCGGTCCCACGTCACTGGCACTAGAATCGGCCTCTGCTCCTTTATCAATTGCGCTGATCTCCACCAGCGCTTCGCCTCCCGTGTCAACTTAAATGCTGCAAATACTACCTTCTGCTCATCCGTACAAGGAAGCACTGCCAACGTATCTTTGATGTCCTAGACCCAATTCTCAGATACAATCGGGTCATCTCCTCCAACAAAGGATGGGGGCTTCATCCACATAAACTGCTCGATCGAACAGCCACGCTCCCCAGAGCTCCTAGCCATCTTAGTCATCACCTACTGAGTGACACTGCGCATCACAACATCTGTATCTCTTCCACTTATGTTGGAAGGTCCTGGCATATCCTCCCCAGCATTCGTACCACTACTTCCCCGGGTCCATCTTGAAACAAGAAACACGCTTAAGCACCTTATCTCCTATACATACCTATCCTATACCAATTCAAAATTAATTATCTTCCCTGACCTTACTTAATATCTAGTTCTGTCACCTAGAAACATGACCCAACAATAGTTTACTATGGTTTTCCTGAAATCGTCACCCCAGGAAAAACACAGAAACAATCATGTAAATCCTATACCCAAACAACCGAACAACCTCAAATCCTTTCCTATGCTCTGGTATTGCTTTCGCTGCACTCTAAAGTCTACAGAACCTAGCAACCTAGGCTATGATACCAAATTGTAACCATCTGCTATTTAACTGGGGTTTTTTATTATTATTATTTATATACTATGAAATTTATAATGCTCTGATACCAAATTGAATTAAACCCACCCATCAACCTACGCAGCGAGAAGCAGAAATCAAACAAACATAACCATATGTAATTATATACAATACCAGAGTGCTAAAATGTTTTCCAAAATATACGTATATGACTGTTCCCCAGAATACCCTCAACTGGTTAGGGCTATATAAAAATACTCCTAAAAATACTCACTCTACTGTCAAGGCAATACTGAGACCCCTCTATCTGCAAGCCTGGTCTGCTCGCCTACCTGGATCACCTGAAAAATGTTAAAGTAATGGGATAAGCCAACGCTCAGTAAGACGAAATATGCTATTGCTAGTGTGTGGAAAATGAGTTACAATACTATGAAAATTTGTTGCTATATAATCATGTATAACTGAATTTGTAATTACAATACATGTAATATAAACCACCATCCTTTCTAGGTTGCTTAACATATCTATACTTTAGGTTTCTACTCAAAATACTTTTAATGTACATAAGTATATTCTCTATCTCTGTAAATCTATATATACATAATAATAACTGAAAACTTCCCTGTGGCTAATTGTATGTCATGATTTAACCCCTCATGATAGGGTTGTGCGACCCGCAAGCGAGATTTACCCTGGCTGGCCAACTAGGGTAAACCACTATACTCCCTCAGTCAGATCGGCCACTTCTCAACCCATATCTGATGGGGTGTCTGTCTACGTCTGGCCATGATCGGCCTACTATCACGTATTATCTGAATAGGTGGTTGCACTCTGAACTGAATATCTGAAGCTACAGTATCGTGCTTTGCTGTATGGTCCAACAGGGTCTGATACTATATAATATATTTCTATATACAACTATCTGATTTACCATGATTCTGGAATAAATGTATTAACCATGACACTCAAATAAACTATAACTGGGTCAACTATATTTCTAAACTGAACTGTAATATGTAAGTCATGGTACTGAAAACTATATAATTATGGTACTGAAAATTGTATAATCATAGTATTCTATAATTACTATAAAACATATCCAATGGCTGTATATTATGTAAAACATATCCTAAAAATACTGTAAAACATACTTCTGTACTATATTTATATTCTCAAGCCACACAGTAATTTAATACATAATATTCATAATTAATAAACTATATAATGTCCTATTGTGAATAATAACCTAGTAAAAATATACATTTCATACTGAAAATCATTTTAGAACTACCTAGCATAGCATATATTCTTTTACTTGATTTATGCTAAAATCCCCCTAAAATCTCCACTCAACACCCTGAAAACCATATATCCTAGAACAAAACGTCACAATTTCTATGTCTACAACATTTCCTATAACTATTGGAAAGTCAAATTTCGAATAAAAGACCTTATCTTGGATTTGAGATGAATTCCAATTTCGTCCCACCAACGATTCGTTCCGACAGACTTGCAGAGAACTCCGCTAGGAGCGTTGTGGTGGCCTTAGATCGTCAATCTAGCGACTGTCGGAGCCAAAATCAAAGAAAGAAGAGGAAGGAACCATAGAGGAAAGGAAAGAGAGAGACAATGGCCGAATTTTTGCGATTAAAATCAGTTTAGGGCTATTTATACTGCGAGATTCGTCGACGAGTCACGTCACCTCATCGACGAGTCCTGTAGAAAGTTCATCGAAGAACCTGCACCCTCGTTGACGAATTTCAGGCTTCCAAAAATCCTCTCTTAACATCTTCTCGTCGACGAAACTTGCCCTCGTCGATGAGACCCTCTTGTACCCTCGTTGACGAATCCCTTGTGTTCGTTGACGAGGTGATGAGAAAATCCCCTGGGTTATTATATTCAAAATGTAATGTCGTTGACGAAGTCAACTGCCTCCTTCTATTATTGTTTCCATTTCTCTTCCTCTTTATTATTTAAATACCATTATTCTTAGGGTCATTACAACCTCTACTTTACTTGGGTCTATAGAAGCACCATCCCTAGATATCACAAATCCAAGGAATGCAACCTTCTTTGGCCAAAATTCACATTTCTTGACTTTAGCATAAAATTTCCTTTGTTTTAGTACCTAAAATGCCAACCTTATATGATTCCTATGCTCCTCAAGACTCTTTGAATAGACAAAAATATCATCAATACGAAGTAGTGGGTACTTATACTTAATCGTCACTTTATCTATCTCCCGGTAGTCGATACACATCCTCATTGACCCGTCTTTCTTTTTCACAAAAAGCACTGGCACTTCTCAAGTGACGCGCTAAGTCTGATGAATCCCTTGTTCACTAATTCCTGCAATTGTTCTTTCTACTCCCTCAACTCTGTTGGAGCCATTCTATACGAAGCCCTAGGGATTGGTGTCATCCTTAGGAATAGATCAATGTCAAATTCAACTTCATGGTCGGGAGGTAACCCAGCTAAGTCTTCCGAAAATACATTAGGGAAATGCTTCACTGTTGGGATATCCCCGAACTTTACTTCTCCCTTTGATGCCTTTTCTCACAAGCTAAGTATCCCTGACACCCCTCTAGGAGTAGCCTTTTTGTCTATCTGGCCAACAATATTTGTAGTGAGGCACGCACACACAACCCAAAACATTTGTACTCCCACTTCCCCAGGTGGTCAGAACTCCACTTCCTACATATAACAGTCAATACTGGCATAATTAGAAGTTAGCTAGTCCATCCTCAGAATTACTTCAAATCTATACATGTTAAACATCATCAAAATGACGAGTAGTGTTATTCCCTAAATATCCACTAGATAATCTCTTAGTACTTTTCTACATATTACTATGGTTCCCGTTGGTGTAACCATAAATAAATAGCATTTTTAATTAAGTTATTATCTCACATATTTAAATACACTTCAGAAATGTGAATGACTAAATTGTTCCAGAATTAAACAAGATTATTGCTTACTTTAATATAAAATGTTACATGTCACTGGCATTTCCTGCCTCTCCCGGGGTAAATAAATAAACCCATGCCTGGCAGTATTCCTCTATTGGTTGCCTTGAGGTGCCTGATTGTTTCCCTGATATTGATTTAGTAGGGGTGCGTTGTTCAACAGCCTTTGACATTCTCTTGCGAAGTGGTCGGGTCTACCGCACCGATCACAAGTCTTCGTTCCTCTTCGGCATTTTCCCCCATGCCTTTTGTTACATGTAGGACAAATAGGGTATGATGGGTTACCCTAAAATGCCCAATTTCCCATCTCTTGTCTTTGATCCCTACTATTACTATGTCCCCACCCTGGACCCTGAGTCATACTTGCGTGAAAACTAGGAGGCATAGGCCTCTTTCGCTAACTCTGTTCTCCAGTAGCCCTCTGTTGACTGGCCTTGGCTATAGTGACTTTATCCACCTGCTCAGAAAAAATCCTGTATTTTCAAAACCGCCACCTGCTCATACACCTCCTGCCTTAGCCCTCTCTCGAATCTCTACGCCTTCCTGAATTCATCTGGGATCATGAAGGGGGCAAAATGGGACAACTCCACAAATTTAGTAGCATACTGTGGTACTATCAGATGACCCTGAGTCAAATTCAGAAATTCCTCCATCTTAGAATCTCTAATGGAGGCGGGGAAATAGTGGTCGAAAAAGATCTCCTTAAACCTTCCCCAAGTCAGGGTTACTGGTATAGGCCTCTGCTCCTCCAGGAGCCTCAGTGCAGACCACCATCACTCAACCTCCCCTATCAGTTTAAATATGGCATATAAAACTCTTTGCTTGTTGGTGCAATGCAGTACTGTCAGCTTATTTTTCATAAAATATCTAACTTAATTTATCCCCTTACCTGATTCCTGAAGAGCCCCTAAGAAAACAATCCTGCACCCGCAGGATTCCTTATTCAACACCCTGAAAATGATATTTTCCAAAACTAAACTTCAGTATTTCTACGTGTACTATGCTTTCTACAACTATCGGGAAGTCAAATATTGAGTAGAAAACCTTACCTTGAACATGTGATGAATTCTGAACTCGACCCACCGACGATCCACTTTAGTAGATATGTAGAGAACTTCCCCAGGAGTGTCGTGGTGGCTTCGGATCGTCAATCCGGCAGTAGACGAACCCAGAAATTAAGAGAGAAGTGTAGGGAATCAAAGAGGAGATAGAAGAGAAAATCTGCACTGAAATTCCGGCCAAAAAGAGGTTTTTACCCATTTATACACTAACCCTCATCGACGAGGTCATGAAGACAACTCGTCGACGAAATTCAAAATCACCCAAAACTCTCTCTTAGTATTTTCTCGTCAATGAAGACCTGCTATGCCCTTTTTTTTATTTCCTTTTCTCCTTCTTTAAATACTATAATTTCTCTGGGTTGCTACAGTATATAATATGCTTTAAAATCAAAGTGTGTAAGCAATAAGAGCACAAATAATTTCAAAGAGTATTTTTACTAATCAAGTTGCTAATAAGTTCTTAATCTGAAGTAATGAAAGGGTATATATAAAATTCTCAAGATTTTTGACCAGTTGGGACACGGAGGTAATTTAAGAAAAAGTTTAAGTGAAAATTAACACTAATTAGCGTAGTAAAAACTAGGCAACATGAGAGGTTCGGTTGACCCAGGACATAGCCGGTCGATCGGGCCAAGTCAAAAATTTGATTTTTCTAAAAGGCTTGGTTGGCCAAGGAAACTGCCAGTCAGCTGCCCGAAGGAGATTTTGATCCCTTCTTAGGTTTGGTCGACCTAAGCACAAGGTTTTTTGGCTATTCATGCAAAGTCAGTTAGCTGTGGCATATTTAAACTAAAAGGACAGTTGGCCGAGGCTTTAAATAAGAGCCATATATGCATGGCCGGTCGGCTGGGCATTTTAGTTCAATAAGGGGTCGATCAGCCAAACATGTCCAAAAATACAACTTCTCCCTCAAGGCAAGTTCGGTCGGCTGAGGTGATTTTAATATGTGTAGGCCAGTTGACTGGGGCTCTTTAAATTTAAATATTTTGCCATGTTTTTGTTCCTTAAACTTTTTCAACCCTGTGTGAATAAGTTATGACACTTTAATTTAAAGGGTTTTGGAACCTATGGTCAATCTATGACCTTTGAGCATTAATCCCTATCATGCATGCAATGCATTATTACAGACTATAAAAAATATTACAGACCCAAAGAATATAATGCAATAACAATTGACAAATATGGTCTTCATTCCTTTTGCTTCGTTAGATGCCATCCTGTGGTGTGTGCTTCAAGGTCCTTATGGCTTCCATCGTATCCTTACCATCCATGCGTGCTAAGAGTAATCTTGTTCAAATGCTCAGTGCACAGGTAAGATACAGAGTGATTTGTCATTAACAAAACGGGTTAGGACTCATATAGTCAACAAAATTTATATGAAGAAAGGGTGAAATGGACTCGTTATGCTAACCAATGTTAGAGATACAAAGATAGGGATAGAATCATAAAATTTGTAGAAATTGTAGAAGGATGGAGAAAGATAGGGAGGTGAAGGGACTTAAATTAGAAGGGGTGTGGGGAGGAGATAGGAAGGGATAAATTAAGATATAAGGAAGCGAGGGATAAAGAGAAAAGGATAAAAGGCATTAGGGCTATTCTAGCACTGGACTATTGCATTGTTTGTATTGAATCAATTTAAAATATCCCTCACAAGATAGTTATGCCCCTATTTAATGTTCCTTTGAACTCAAACTTGCATAAATTCAAAAGTTACAACTCATAAACTTATGCTATAAATCCTAATCATAAATTCAATCCATTTCTAAATATTAAAAAGCCTTCTCATAAATTGAGACTATTTTAAACATTAAACACCTAAATATTATAATTGGCTTACCCAATGTCTTTCCATCTTGTCACTTGACTATTGAGCAATTCCTAAATGATTGGACAACTTTTGTCTTATTATGATTGGGTGACCTCCATTACTTGGGGAGCGCTTGAGCAATGAGTGCCTTACCTTCCTTTTTTCCTTTAAGGTGGCTTGGCAATAATTTGTTCACCTTGCCTGGTGTCTAGGGGATCTTCATCTTATGACTCGGCGGCCATCATCGCCTTGCTAGCCTCCATTGCTTGGGTGACTCGTGGGTCACCTAGATGAAAAGTAATTCACTTTGCTTAAGAAACTTTTCATTATAACTTTTTGGGTGACTTCTTTGACTCGTCCACTGTCACCATTCTTTAAGGGTATGCATGAAGACAGGACAAACATTGTGCAATTAGCTTGATCATGATGAGCGATTTCTTACTCAATTAAGTTGAAATTATGATAATTTGTTTATGATTTATTTTTATTCATTTTTTATAATTTGGTTGTCATTTGGAATTTGGAGCTCTATAAACATAAAAGTTTGGAAATCATCCTTTCTTTTTGAGTGAGATTTCTCCATTTTCACTCTAATTGTATTCCGTATGGTTGGTGTTAACTCATATTTTTGTATGTCAAAAATTTAATATTTTTAATGATTGTAATTGATGTCTGCCTCTAGTTTCAACTAAAGAAGACTAGTTGTAACCTAGTTTTCATATCATGGAAGATTGAAACAAGGGGAATTCCTATCTCGTGCTTTTATTCTTATCAAAGTGTTTTTCGTGTAAATTTTGGTGTCTTTTCGTACTTGCGTGCGGATTTATGTTGTTTTTAATTTTTGATAATTGATTATTCTACTTAATATTATTTTGAACAAGAGTGTAAGATTATTTTAGGTTATTATGTTTTAGCATCACCTTCATATCTCTTTTTCCTAACAAATCTTACACAATGTTTACGTCTCACATACAATACAAGTGTAGGCTACTCTAGTGAAGGTATTAGAGATCGAATGAAAGAGATAATCAAAGTTTCATGTAGGAAGGAAGTCAACCATATAAGGATGATTTAAGTTTTAACCTTATTACTAGGTGCTATTTATTAAAAAAAAAAAAATTGAAGCTAATAGAACAAGATGAATAATATATTTTCAAAATTATACTAGACTATTTTATTATCAAATTTCTTATAAATTTAAATCTAAATAAATTTATATTTTCAAAGACTGCCAAGAAAAGATAACAAAAGTTATTTTTGAACAACAAATGTTTAGTTTGTAAAATAAATTAAATGAGAATAAAACGTAATGAAAATTTAAATAAAGAATATAAAATATTAAATAATATAAATTCCATTTTATTTCAATCTTACCGGCCTAACGTATAGCCCCTGGCGCCCGTCTCCTATGACTCAAAGGTGAGCGGACCATAGAGGAGAGGTCTGGTCACGCCCTCCGACCCTTCAATTACGTGCCATAAGCCCATAAAACACGCCGATTCACACGCTCGAGCCGGAAAATTGCCCTTGCATGACGGTTCCCCCACGTGCGACGACTGCCGGCGAAGCCTACTGGCGCGTTGTCTTAAACCTGTGCCCGCTCTCTCTCTCTCTCTCTCCCCACTCCGCATCTCCTCTTTTTCTTTGGAACTAGTCTCTCTCTCTCTCTCTCTCTCTCTCTCTCTCTCTCTCTCTCTCTCTGCATTCCCGTCAACCAGTATTGCTCCGTCGCTGCTTTGAGGTTTCCGGCAACTCCAGATCCCCTGTTTCATCTCTCGAAGGCAGTCGCCATGTCGGTATGTGTCGATCATCTCTCTCCCTCTCACCTTCTCTGTGTGTGTTCGATTGTTCAGGAGTTGTCAACTCTTGCTTGAATGATTGCCAGTGTTATCTGTCGCTCAGATTTATTGATCGCTTCTCGAGCAAGTCTCGTCTTTGATTCAGTAACGGCTATAGAACTCTTTGAATTTTCATCTATCCACCAAGTAAACTTTGTTTTTCTTGCTTTAGTGCGAGATTTATGCAACTTGCAGTTCTCCTTTTTTATTGTCGAGGGAAGATTCATACTGAAAGAAAGATGGCCTGTTAATGGTTGATACTTGAACCGTGCTATATGGTTGATTTTTTGATAGTTGACATCAAGTCTCGTCTTTGATTCAGTAACAGCTATAGATCTCTTTGAATTTTCATCTGTCCACCATGTAAACTTTGTTTTTCTTGCTTTAGTGTGAGATTTATGCAACTTGCAGTTTTCCTTTTTTATTGTGGAGGGAAGATTCATACTGAAAGAAAGATGGCCTGTGAATGGTTGATCCTTGAACCGTGCTATATGGTTGATTTTTTGATAGTTGACTTGCAGCGCTCTGTTGTAGTACAAATCTCTCCAATCCTTTTCTATGTTTCTTTGTAATTTTAATTGTTTGGATTAGGATTCGCGTGGGGAGAATAGTTTCGATTAGAATTCTTGTTTCCGGCAGTTCTTGTCTCGACAATAGTGTTTGCTCTTTAGTACGTCAATTTTGTCCATCTCAAGGGTTGGCAACTATGACTGGTGGCCAGTATATGCAAATTGGTACCCTAAAAGAGAGATTCAGCTTCTTGTAGTTTCCTGTAAAGTTTGGTCTCGTTTGAATTACACATTATGTAGGTGGATTGTCTGTTGATGCCTTATTAGTTCATTGGGAAGATTGTTCATGCCTACAACTTGAGAATGCTTCATATAACTGAAATGTTTAATATTCTGTAAATTAATTGTATGCATATATGCCAGCTATTGAGTTATCAGTTCTTCATGCTCCTGAGTAATGTTTGGCTAACTAGGATTTGAGTTTTCTTTTAAGAAGTGTCTGTTGTCTAATTTCTACCATCAACTCAAACCAATAGAATAATAGATAAAGGGGAGATTGACTCTGCTGCTTCTGTGACAGTTGGTTTATGACTGATTAAATCAAACTTATTTTGTATCTTGGGTATTCCACTGTGTTGGAGTGATAGGAGAGTCCTTATTTTAATTGTTGAGATTTAATGGGAGGAAGTCAATGATTTTTATAAATACGCAAGTCCAAAGATAATCAGTTGTCTGTTTCAAGTTGAGTGAGCTAGAAGGAGAAGGGGTCAACTTAAAAATTATGCAAGGTAAAGCTATGAGAATGGACACAATTACTTGATCTAACAAAAGAATATAGAGCTGAAGGGAAAATAAAGGATTTGTTTAGTAGCCTTAAGTAGTTATGCAGCTTGGGTGAATTAGGTTAAGTCGGGCATCCAATGGAAGGTAATTTATGATAACCTGTCTAATGTCAAATTTTCAGCTGATCATTCCTCCTAAGCTAGAAATGACTTTTGTAAGCAATTCTACACAATTGGACAAAGGTGTACAATGTTTTATGTGTTGGTGGGATCACTGGGATGGGACCTTAATGTTGGTATATGTGCTGCAATGGATATATCCTGGCTTGATAGATTTCCAAGTAAATATACTGGCCCAGTGAATTTGGGGTTTAGAAGTCTATCACAAAATTGGCTAGTCATTGTTTGAGTATAGCTTGCTGTGGAATGATCAGTTGGTCTGGTAGCAATAACTGTCTTATCTATAAGACACAATGCATTTATAAAATCGATTGAAATAATTCTCTGATTGGCATTTACTGTTTTTGAGGTAGAACTCTCAAAAGAATAATTCCCAGCATAACTAATTCTATGTTACAGCAGTAATAATTCTGGAATACTTTTAAATCTCCTCATTCCTACAGTTTATTATTTTATATCAAATGGAGCATCTAGCCAGCTGGGTAGCATATTGGTTTTGACCTCGTCCTAAGAAAGGTTATCAAATTTCTTGGTACCCTTAATGATATAGTCTCTCGTAATTTTTTTCCTATTTTTTTAGTGGCATTCATCAAATTTTTCTGGCAAGGGAACATCAAAGAGAAATTTTGAAGCTCTAAAAAAGGGGAAAAAAGAGAGAAAAAGAAGAGAATTTGAAATGAGTGGTCTAAAAATTTAAGGGTAGTTCATTTATAGTTTTTTTCATTGATTTCGTCAACTCTGGAAATCTCAAGGCAATTAATTTGGCTATTAATGTTTTCTACCTCATCTTTAGACAGCATAATTGGAAAATATTTCTTTCTAAATATGACTATTTTATCTTTCCTTCTTTTGAAAGTCCAAACTTCCAAACTTAGTTTTTATTTACTAGCTTAATACTGAACTTAAATCTTGCACATAAGGTCAAATGAATGAAGATTGAACGGATGAAATCTCACAGATATATATGTTCAATCATCAAGAAGAAACAACTTGTGCTGTTACAGTGTTTTGTGAGTATGGGCACTAATTTAACACAAATCATGATCTTAGAAGTATCAAGCAGAAGTTGATGTGGGCGTAGGCATGGGGAACTGCTTGCTCTTCGCAGATAAGGATTTAATAATTGAGGCACATATGAAGTTTTAAATAAGAACACAATCCCCTTGCTTATTCCTGGAAAATTATAAAGCTTTTATATAAATTAAATTTAGCATGAGCTCTTTAGGGGATCCTTAGCAATAATATTGTAGTTTGTCACAGGGGAGCATGGTTTTTAAAGAAATGAAAAGGAATTACTAATTTTTTTTTTCACAGTGAACACAGAGTGTTTTAACATGAAATATCATGATTATTTTAGCAAAGACAGTGCTTCCTCTCCTTTAAAATTTTCTTGATATCGTGAGAGCTCACATGTCTTTCAAACCACCTATATGTGGCCTTTGATTTTAAATTAGTCCTGGGATACCTTTATACTTCTTTGTCAAAGTATCAAACATTGGCTAACAATGGCCTAAAGAGACTAAGAGTGACAACTATTTAGGCATCATCTAGAAAAACAAAACATTGTCAGACCAATGCAACCTGTCAAAGATGGGAAATGACAATGCAGCAAGAGGTGGTGAACTTCTTCTTTATTGATGGCAGTGCACTTGAGCCTCCTGGCCCACTAAATAGTGTGTGTGTTGTGTCTAATATCTTGTGAATAAGTTGCCTTGGGTTGAGCATATTTTGGCCTGGCCTGAACCCGGCCTGGGCTTGGCCAATGCTCAAGTCTGGCAAGAGAGTTTTATGTGCCTTCTTTATGGGGTGCTAGAACAACTGCTGAAGGTAGTGAGAACTCTAATGATATTTGGAAGCAACTGGCACTCCTCCAATTACAGAAGAAATAATTTACAACAACCAGCATGGTATTGGTATGCACCACTTTGTATTATGTATAGGATATGGTTTCAGGAGTTTCAAATGTTCAGGATAACAAATACATTCTAATTCTCTGCTTGTAAATAAATAGTATTTTTCTCTTTATTGTAAGTTCGATTCATGTTTCTGTGTTTCTATTATCACTTCCCTGTTTGATTTCCAACAATATAAAATATTTTCAAACGACATGCTTTTGAATTCAATTTATTTTAATATTAATGCATTAAAAGTGGTGAACATTTACTCTTTGTTGGATGCGTTTCTTATGCTGTTCTGTAATGTCTGGTGTGCCCTAGCATCTAATTTTTGTTTTTTAGTTGTTCTATTTCAAGCTCTTGGTTTATTTTCTTTCTTTGTATTTTTGAAAGTTTCATTTCCTATTTCTTTTCTGTTGAAATAGTGTTTGTTTGTCGTGAAAACAAAACATTGACATGAGACACAATAGTGCTGTCCTTAGAGGGGAGCGGCATTTTCATATTCCCAGTGCCTCTCTGTTTTCCTGGATGCTGGAAGAAATAAGGAATGATTGAGTCACCTTCTTCAAAATTAATGTTATATTCAACATCTTCTTTGGTTTCAAACTAGCCCTTATGAAGGTCTCTATCTTGATGTTCCATTGATATGCTTATGAAGGCCCTGGGGTTCTTTTTATTTTTATTTTTTATTTTTATACTTTGTTATTATACGAATAGTGTAATATGGGTGATTAATTTTCAAAGTCAAGAAGCCCTTAAAGTCAAAATAATTCCCATGGAAGCTCTTGAAGAAAAAAGAGAATTGTTTAAAGAATGAAAAATTGAATATCTAAAACAGAAAAGAGAAACAAAATTCATACATACTCTTATTGGTACCTGATTTGTAAGTCATTTCAGCTGAAAGTTGAAGAAGGAAGGAGAGGGTGAGATAAACTGCATATTCTTCATAGGTTTTCAGTTTACCTGATTGTCAGTCCTTGGAGGTTTATTTCGCAAATTTACCCTTTGTGCATCCCTTTTACTAGTTATAATCTGGGCGATGGTTCTCATAATTTCTTTTAGGAGGATATTTGGCTGGTGGATTCTGCCTTATTTAGTACTTTCACTATCATTATTGCCTCTCTATGGTCCTTAATGCTGTCATTTCTTTCCCATTTATCTCTGTTTGTAATATTTTCAATTGAGTTTTTTATTTTTGAAGAAATTTAAATGATGGGGAGGTGGAGGAGCTCTTTTCTTTGCTTTCACTGTCGGAGGATTGTGTCCCTTCAAAAAGGAGGGACGTTTAGGGCTTGGGATTGGTGTCTTGGGAATTTTTTCTTGTAAATATTTTTTGATCATTTGATTAGATCTAATAGTCTTTTCCGATAAATCGTCATATTTGTAATTCCAAAGTTACCTATGAGATTAAAGCATTCATTTGATTGGTTCTTAATAGAGTTAACACCAACAATCAGTTGCAAAGTGCGTGAGTTCCAAGGCATTGTCCCTAGATGTTTGTACTTTGTGCTTAACAGTTATAGAGGTTGCATCGCATTTTTTAAAATTGTTTGTTCTCTAGGGCATGTAGATAGGATGTTTAGATTATTTGAAAATCTTTTGGCTATTCCTTTTTAGGGGTTGGGGAAGGAGTAAAATGCTGATTGTTTGTGGCAATTTGTGGTGTTCACTATTTGTGGGGGATTTGGTTGGAAAGAATGCATGTTTTTTCATTGCAAAGGGGTTGATTTATCTTTTATTTGGGACAAGAGATGGTGTATGGCTTCTCTTTTGTGCTTTTGCAACATGTGCTTTTCAGGAACACTTTTTTTTTGGTGGATTTCCAATGAGACTGACATGCGTTACCAACTTGCTTGTGTTATTTATTTATTTTGTTTTTATTTCATTGTAGGAAGCTTTCTTATCTTTTTGTATGTACAGTTTTATTCTTCCAAAAACATCTTTTCTTTTTCTATCTAAAAAAGAAGTTAGTTTAGGAGGATAGGGTTGGATTAGCAACTTGGAAACCAAGTTGTTATAAGTAAAAGCATGGAGGTAGTTAACATAATGATTAGAAGAAAAATTAATATAATTTGGCATTAAGAAACTAAGGCTACCTTTATTTTGTAGAATGTTTGTTCTTTTATGTATTTGATATCCTACAAAAGAAATGTTGTCATTTGTCACCAAAAAGCATATGGCGGCACAAAATTTTGCGGTGCTATTCCGTCAAACATGGAATAGGATAGAAGTAGATATTCCCATAATAAAAAATGGGGCATGCATCATTGTAGACAAAGACCTAAAAGATGATGTTGTTTATGTTAAAAGAGTAAGGGATTGAATCTTAAAAATTAAGATGGTCTTAGGACAAGAGAAAATGAATGTCGTTAGTGCTTATGCGCCGCAATTAGGCTTAGAAAAAGACCCTAAGATGCAATTTTTGGGAAGAATAATAATATTATCAAAGGAATATCAGGCAGTGAGAAATATTCATAGGAGCCTTTGAATGGTAGCATAGAAAAAGGCAGCGAAGGCTATGAGAGAATAAATGAAAGATGTCATTGCTGTCAAGTATGGTCTCTATCACAGTGGTTGGACCTCTGAAGTTTCAAAGGAAGCTCGTGGGATGGGTGCTTGGAGATACATTTGAAAGGGATGGGAGAATTTCTTCCCTGTCATCTATTTCCATGTGGGGAATGGAGCTGATGTTTTCTTCTGGCATGATATTTGATGTGGTAATTCATGGCTCAGCTCCTCTTTCCCTTCCATTTTCAGACTTGCGAGCAACAAAGATGCTCTTATTAGCCAACACTTGGAGTTTACCAGTCAAGTGATTGTTTGGGATATTCCTTTGAATAGAAATGCTTTTGATTGGGAACGTGATATTTTTACAGATTTTTTTCAGCAGTCTCTATAAGTCTCATTGTCAGGCCTGTTTCGATGAGCCCAAATGGGTTTTGAGGAAAGATGGGAACTTCACTGTCAGCTCTCTCTATAGACACCTTAGTTCCCTGGCTGGGAGAAGCACTAACTTCCGTTTGGAAAATGGCAGCCCTTTCAAAGGTTGCATTATTCACATGGAAAGCTACTCTTGGAAAAAACCTTGCTATAGGCAATCTTTAGAAAAAAAGGTCTCCCTTTTGTCAATAGATACTATTTATGCTTGGAGCAAGAGGAATCGGTTGATCTAGTACTCCTGCATTGTTCTTGGACTAAGAAATTGTGAAACTTAGCCATCTCCATTGTAAATCAGAAATGGGTTGCTGCAGCTACAGTGGGAGGTGAACTGTGTGCTTGGAAAGGGATCAGATATAATAAGGGAGAATATCTCTCTCCCTTATTGCCCTTGCTATTTTCTGGATTGTGCGGAGAGAAAGGAATAGAAGGGCTTTTCAAGGATTTATCTCTCCTATTCAGGCTGTCATGGACCATTGGATTGCTATGATCTCTAGTTGGAATTTTAGGCTAGTTGAAAGGGACCCCTTTGTAGTCCATGATTTTCTTGATACTTTTCAATAAGGGGTGTTTCTTTCTCGTCGTTTCTTTGTACTTGGGTGACATCCCCTTGATGCCTCATTTTATATAATTTCTTGTTGCTGACTAACAAAAAAAAAAAGGTCATGGGGGGCAAAAATGAGTGTCATCATAACTTAGAGTTTGCTACGTTAGATGAATTTCTAACAACAAATAAGTGTTTTAAGACTAGAGAAGGCATTTAATAACTCTCAAGAGTTGGACAAAATAATAGTCAAATAGTTATTTTCTTGGTTAGGAGGGTAGATAGCTTATCATGTATGGGTTATAAAGTTATTCCAAATGAGAGTCTAACTACATAACATGCAGTGTTAATATTATATATGTGTATTAAAAAAATGGAAGAGAAAGGATAACTAGATCAATGTAAGAGAACTAGTGGTGGAACGTAAAGGGAGAAAATATTAATAAAATTAAAGATAAAATGATAAAAGGTGACTAGATGGTTGGAGATGCTGTATATAAAAACATTCTTTAGAACAGGATGGGTAGTTCGACTGGGGAGAGAGTAAAAATTGTTTTAGGCAAGGTCTTAAATTTCAATTTCGACTAAAATTTCAAAGCTCCAAAAGCACGAAAATTTCAATAGGAATTTCAATTTTGCTGTCAATTTCGATTTTGATTTTTAAAAACTATGCAAGAATTTCAAATTTCGCTGTCAATTTCGCTTTCAAATTTTAAAGACATGTAACTTAGTAGTAAAGCATGGTAATCTTTTATGAAACTTTAGAAATGGTTAACAAACATAATAATATAAGTTTTAGGACTAGTACGTTACAAATTATATACATCTATGTTGTGTTTGAGATGCAATAGTTGTAAGATAATATATGTATTAAACATATTCAGTTGATATAAATGTAATTTATAAATCAACTAAATATTACTTATTTTACAAATATATATAATTTATACATGAATGATTAAATAAAACATTATTGTAAGTTTAATATTTTTCATATAATTCAAGTCCTTGTATTAATATTTTGTTTCAATATAAAAATAAGAAAAATTAGGAGAGAAAATTCAGTTTGCATCTAAATCTTACGTTTGAATTGCAAGGTCATTTCATTCTATGGTTAAATTTTGACAAGTTCTGCTAAAATTTCAAGATTTCAATAAATTTTGGATGATTTGTTAAAATTTCGACAGCAATTATGTAAGACTGAAATTGAGTGACATTTTGATTTCGATGGTGATGAAAAATGGAAATTTTGACGAAAACTTTGATAATTTCGTGTTTAAGACTATGGTTTTAGGTGAATCTAGAGGAAGATGCATGACTAGTAAAAGATAGTTGGTGATAGGATCAGTACATTTGAAAGGCAAGTAAGGTCAAAGGAATGCAATTTTAGGCATGGCAACAATGTAGAAATATGAAACTTTGAAAAGTGTAAAGATGCAGAAAAAGTGGTTAGTGGAGCTAAAGTAGCTAAACTTAGGAGTATATTTGATGCTCTAGAATAGGAACTAAGGAAGGGGAAAAAAGAGATATTTAAACTTGCTAGATCCAAAGAAAGAAATGGTAGAGATCGAAGTAATATCAAATGTATAAAAAATGAAGATGTTATTGTTAGTCAAAGAAGTTGACCATAAAAAAAAAAAGGATTGTGAACTTCTTTTTCAATAAGCTATTTTGATGAAAATCAAGTAGAAGGTTTGAAATTGGATTAACGAATATAGAAAAGACAAAAAAAAAAATAAAAATTGAGATTTATCTGCAATTAGAGTCATGAAGTTTAGTAATATAGAAGATGAAAAATGGAAAAACTAGAGGTGCTTAGGAGATAACGGAGTAATATGGTTAACTTTTATTTAAAAAAATTATAAATATTAAAAAAATTTAAGGTGCAGATGAAGAAAAAGAATAGCGGAAAATCACTTTATTGTCCAGATACAAAAATGATGGAGATATTCAGTAGTGCATTAACTATCATGGAAATAAACTTGAGTCATGCAGTGATACTTTTAGCTAAGGATGAAATATAATTGAACAAATGAGGGTAGAAAAGAGGGTTTCATAAAATCATTTGGTTTTATGCTTGAGAAATCAACTTTAAAAGCTAAATTAAGATAATTAATGGAAAATTTTAAGGTAAAAGGACTTACACATGATTTGTGTTGACACAAAGAAATCCTTTAGTATGTGGGGATGTTTTATGGTGGGTTTTAGGGAAAGAAGGAGAAATTAGTAGGTATACAAATGTCATTAAGAATACGTACAATGGGCTAATGGCTATTATTATAGTGGAGAGTCTAGGTAATTTCCAATCACATTAGATGTACTTACTAGGCCTATCCATAGTGACGTTTGTTGCGTATGTTCTTTTGCAGATGATATTTTCTTAATTATGAAACTCAAGGTGGAGTGGAATCTCAGTTGAAATTATAAGGAAAATATTTAGAATGGCTTTAAGATAAATAGAAGCAAGATGGAATACATGGAATACAATTTTTTTTTAGGAGGATATTAGTGTATATTAAACTTGATGGTTAAGAAATTCTTAGTTCTAGTAGAAAATACCCTAGGCCTATTACACAAGAATTGAGTGAGATGTGATAAGTAAAGTTTTAGCATATTGGATAAAATGGAGAAGTACTTTGGGCGTGTCATGTGACCATCAAAATTAAAAGGAAAATTTTATTAGATGATTACATGTCTAATATGCAATATGGATTAGAATTGCACGACAATATATCCAAATAGTAGTTTGTGGAAATGAAAATGCTAATACAGATGAGTGGTATAATTTCAAGAGATAACTAAAGGAATTCCCTCATTATTCACTTGTTTTGGGAACAAAGTACTATAATTGTGTAAGAGGAGGAATAGTCTAGGTTTCTGCAGTATTAGGCATCCCAACAAGCATCTCATCACATTGTACCATTTTCTCAAGAAGGTAAATCCTATTGTTTTTTATGTCATTTGGTTTCTCTCCCACTAGTGCTTGGGTTATCGACTCTACTGCTTTTGACCATATGACAAGTGTCACCAACTTCGCCCTCTAGTTTTTTGAAAATACCCTCAAGTTGCTCTTGTTGATGGATCTACTACTATAGTTAAGGGGATAGGAACAGTAAATCATACTTCCTCAATCTCTCCTTTGGTTTTGTACATTCCTAAATCCTCTTTTAATCTCATGTCCGTTTGTATAATTACAAAGTCATTTAATTGTCATGTAAATTTCTCTCTTGATTTTGTTGTTATTCAAGATCTGTGACGAGGAAGACGATTGGCACAAGATGTGAGACTGGTGGGCTTTTCTACTTTGAGTCACTCTCTCCTCCTATTACTTGTAGTGCCACTGTTACACCACATCAATCATTGTCACCTTGGTCAATAGTCATTGGACAAGTTAAAACAACTAGTTCCTACTTTGAATCTTGTGTTTAATCTTGAGTGTGAGTCTTGTCAATTAGGAAATCATAATCGTGTTCCCTTTGCTTCTTAAGTCAATATAAGGGTAGTTAGCTCTTTATGTTGTTCCATTATGATGTTTGGGGTCCTAGTCATGTCACTTTAAGTTGTGGTTTTGGAACTTAGTTACAATTGTTGATGACTACTCCAAAATGACTTGGTTGTATTTAATGAAAGACCGTTATGAATTGTTCAATATCTTTTGTGCCTTCTATTCTCATACAAGGACTTAGTTTGATATGTTAGTGCTTATACTTTTAAAGAATGATAAGGAGTACTTCACTACTCAATTTGCCACCTATTTGACTAACTTTGATATAATCCATCGGTCATCTTGTGCCCACACTCCACAACAAAATGGACCTGCAGAGTGGAAAAAGAGAGATACATTTTGGAATTCACTCAAACCCTATTGTGTCAAATGAATCTCCCCAAAGTTTTTTGAAGTGATGATGTTCTTGCTGCTTGCTCTCTCATCAATAAAATGCCATCCTGTGTCCTTGGTAGCAAAATCCCATATTCAGTTATCTTCCTTAAGGCTCCTTTGTTTTGCCTTCCACCTCGTATATTTGATTGTGTGTCATTTGTCCATTAGTTAAATCCATGAATGGATAAGTTGGATCCTTGTGTTGTCAAATGTATTTTTGTAGGCTATTCCTATACCCAAAAGGGTATTGATGTTATACCCTAATTTACATTGATTCTTTGGCACTGCTGATGTCTCCTTTCTTGAGTCTACGCCATACTATTTTGATTCCTTGAGTTCTATTGATTATGAGTCCCCTCCCCTACCCAGCCTTCCAAATCCTAACCTACAATCTCCGCCCATTCCTCCTACATCTTCATCCAATTTGAGCCCCTCTCGTTGTTGAGCAGTCCCAATTTGCATTTGTACACATTACGATTCAAGGTAGGAGAGCCTCTTCCAACTTCCACTTTTTTACGCCTTTAGTTCTCTCCTCAAATGATCCTCTTTCCCAAGTGGTTGATCCTCTTATTGTTGTTCAAAAAGTTGAACACACTTGTGCCCAACATCCAATATCTAATTTTATTTTTTATGATTTCTAGTCACCCTTATGTTACTATTTTGTTGGTACCCTATCTTTTATTGCTCTTCCAAAGCCTATTTTGAAGCCTTATCCCATTCTAGGTGGAGGAATGCTATGATTGAAGAGATGCATGGGCTAAAGGATAATGATAATTAGGAGTTAGTATCTCTTCCTTCTTCTTGATAAGTTGGTGGTTGGCTGTCTCTAGGTGTACATTATGAAGGTTAATCTAGATGGTTTCGTAGCTTGATTGAAGGCTTGCCTTGGTACTAAGGATATCACTTAGATGTATGGTTTGGATTATTCAAACACATTCTCCCTTGTCGTCAAACTTGCCTTAGTACGTTTCTTCATCTCCTTAGCCACCACTTGTCAGTGTTGTCTACATTAGTTAAATGTGAAGAAATGCTTTCGTAGATGGTGATCTTCCAGAAGAGGTCTATATGTAGCAATTGGTTTGTTGCTCAGGGGGAATTAGGCTTAGTGCGTCGGCCCAAGAAATCATTATATGATTTAAAACGATCTCCTAGATCATGTTTGATTGATTTCGTATATAGTACTTGAGTTTGGCCTTTGACAGTGTGCAATAGATCACCTTGTATTTTATTGTTATACTCCATTTGGTAGGATTTTGTTTATTGTGCGTGTGAATGACATTGTGATTATTGGTGATGATGATCAAGGTACCCATAGCCTAAAAGTCTAAAACATTTCCTATAGACTAAGTTGCATAATAAGGATTTGGGACCATTGAAGCACTTCTAGGATGTAGAAGCATCGAGATCTAATATGGGAAACTGCCTTGTCACAAAGGATGTATGTTCTTGATCTTTTAGATGAGACTAGGATGTTGGGATGCAAACCTGTTGATACACCTATGGATCCTTACAGGAGCTAGTGCCATATATAAATGATTTGTTGCCTGACCCAAGATGATAACAGATACTTGTTGGGAACTTGGATTATCTTATTGTCACTTAACTAGATATATCTTTCTCAACAAATGTTGTGAGTTAGCTTCTTTATTCTCCAAGATCAAGTCATTAGGATGCAATATATGTATCTTGAGATATCTCAAAGGTGCACCTAGAGAGATATCGTACATCAGGATTGGGGTCATGCTTATATTCATGGATATACTGATGCAGATTAAGTGGAGTTACCTTCTGACACAAGATCCACAATCGAGTACTATATCTTTGTTGGTGGTAATTTGTTTTTTTGAAAGAGTAAGAAACAAGTAGTGTTGGCCATTTCAAGTGCTAAGTCAAAGTGTAGGGCCATCGTTTACACTACATGTGAATGTGTTTGGTTGAAGAACATGTTGGAAGTACGTTTTCCACATTCATAAGTTGCTTTTTGCTTCTGCTTATATTTGCTTGGATGACAATGAAAGTGTTCTATTGGTGAATTGTGGTAAACGCTAGGCTGGCTAGTTAAAGAATAGTGCTTTAGCTAGCGCCACACGGTCCCTTCACAAAGATGTGAAATATTCAGCCTGTGACACCTGGTATCAGAGCTTGGTTTGTTGCTTCGTGAATTCATTTGCCTTCATTGTGGGATTGGTAAAGCTTCGATAAGTGACCATGCCAACCAATGCCTAGAGAATTAATGTGCTGGGAGCATAGGCTGAGTCATCAGCCAACAAAGTGGCCAAAGTAAGGGCCCAACTGAGGGAACGTGTTGATTAATTGGAGTGAATCTCAAAGAGATCAACATGGTTTGATGTTGGAGTTGTTGGACTTCCACTACGCTACAGAGAAAGGGTAATGGTTCACGCCAAGCATCAAAAGGTAGGCATGGTGAACATTGCATGCTTTGATAAGTTAACACTACGGAGAAAGGGTACTGGTTTACACCAATCCCCCTTGTGAGTATGCAGGGTGTCATGCCAAGTGCCAAAGGGTAGGCAGGGTGAATTTTGCATGCTTTGGTAAGTTAATCTTGAGGAGAAAGAGTAATGGTTTATGCCAAGTGCCTAAGAGGGTATACAAGGTGCCACACCAAGCGCCCAGGAGGGGTAGGCAGGGTGTCACGCCAAACACCAAGGGGTAGGCAAGGTGAACGCTGCACACTCTAGTAGGTTAACCATGTAGGAAAAGGGAATGGAATTCCTAAGTGAGACTAAGGCAGTGCCAATGCCTTTTGCAAGTTCCTTATGTTTGATGGGAGATCACCCTCGCATGGTGCAATTCGTTGCAAGGAAAGGAGACAATGAGAAGATCCTTTCGGTTATGCAACTCAAGAAGGGATGGAGAAGGGGTTAATAGACGTATCTCGCCACGGTGGTGGTAGAGGAAGAAGTAGGCCAAGAGCTGGTGCCTACAACCATCCAAGTTGTGTTGGATGGTAGAAAGAGAAGTGCTCTTTCGCTTAACGGAGCATCAAATTCCTTGGTCATGTGATTGAACAAGGTCATATCAAGATGGATATGGAGAAAGTGAGAGCTATTCAAGAATGGAAGATCCCAACGGCAGTGAAGGAGCTACATTCCTTTCTTGATCTTTCCAACTATTACAGGCAGTCTGTAGGGGGGTACTCGAGGAGAACTGCTCCTTTGATTGAACTACTAAAGAAGGGTCAGGGGTGGAATTGGATAGAGAAGTGCCAAGGAGCCTTTGATGAAGGATGCCATGATAAGAGATCCATTACTTGCTCTTCCGGACATCATGAAACCCTTTAAGGTGCAAACAGATGCATCATACTACCCCCTTGGAGGAATCTTGTTACAGGAGGGAAATCCTGTTGTGTTCCAGAGTCATAAGCTTAGTGAAGCGGAACGAAAGTACACAACTTAAGAGAAGGAGATGCTAGCGGTGATACATTGTCCTTGTGTGTGGCGACATTACTTACTTAATTCAAGGTTTGTGGTGAAAACGGATAACTCGGGTGTTAGCCACTTCTTCACATAACCGAAGTTGACACCCAAGCAGGGCCGGTGGCAAGAATTCTTGGTAGTATTTGATTGCTCATTTGAGCACAAGGCGGGGCACTTGAACCAAGTTACTGATGCACTGAGCAGGAAAGTCGAGTTGGAGACCTTAGAGATGGTAACACACTTGACAGTGAATACTATTATCACGACGACGTGGGAGCGCATTAAAGAGAATTTAGCCAAAGATCCAGTTGTGTAGAACCTCATCAAGCTGGTAGAAGAGGGGAAAGCACGATAGTTTTGGATGGAAGACAGATTGCTGATGACCCATGGTAGCCGACTTTTTGTACCACGAGCTGGAGATCTAAGGAAGATACTGTTGAGAGAGTGTCATGATACCATGTGGGTCTGACATCTAGGATGACAATGCACTTTGGCATTATTGAAGCAGAGGTATTATTGGCTACACATGTGTGATGATGTGGTTGATTATACCAGGACTTGGCTCACCTGCGAACAAGATAAGGTGGAGCAAAAGAGGATTGCAAGGCTGCTAGAGACTTCATCACCAACCTGCCCAGAGTGGGAGATGTAGGGTCTATACTTGTGGTTATTGACAAGTTTTCGAAATACGGTACATATATATCCGCACCAAAGTACTATTTGGTAAAGGAGACGACACAATTATACTATTTGGTAAAGGAGACGACACAATTATTCTTCAAGAATATTGTGAAGTATTGGGTTGTTCCCCAAGATATCGTCAATGACCAAGACTTAAGATTCATCGGCAACTTCTGGACAAAACTTTTCAAAATCCTCGATCCATAGTTTGACATCTCTTTGAGCTATCATCCACAGATAAACGGATAGACGGAGAGATTCAACGAGCTACTAGAAGAGTAATTGCGCCATTTTGTCAACACCAACCAGTAGAATTGAGTGCAACTACTTGATGTGGCTTAGTTATGTTTCAATGCCCAAAAGAGCTCAACAACCAATAAGAGTCCTTTTGAGCTTGTTATAGGCCAGCAGTCGCTGTTACCTCACACAGTGGATGAGCCGTGAGGAAAGAGTCCCAGAGATTGCCCAAGCCTACCTAGAGAAAGCTTCTAAGCGAATGAAGAAGTCGGCAGATCAAGGGAGAAGGCCACAACACTTCAACGTAGGTGACTTGGTGCTTGTTAAGCTTAATCTTGAATAGATTAGGTCACTACGGGGATGATATAGGAGACTACTTCGTAAATATGAAGGACCAGTCCTTATCTTGGCCAAAGTTGGGAAGGCCTCTTACAGAATTGACCCTCTGGTTTGGTTGAAAGTGCATCCTGTGTTTCACGCCACCTACCTCAAGTTGTTCAATGCCGACACCAAAGATCCAAGCAAAAGTCAATCAACCAGAGCAGAATTGAAGACAGTGCAACCCGACAGACAAGAAGTTGAAGACATCCTTGCAAACAAAAAGTTCACATCCTCAAGGAAGAAGCGGCAGGAGTTCTTAGTGAAGTGGAAAGGCCTTGGTGACGAAGAAATCAGCTGAGTTTATGCGGAAGTATGCAACTGTTCGTGGACAAAGTTGAAGTGTACCTAGCATCAAAGTCTACAAGGACGTCGACTACATAAGTGGGGGAGCGTCATGTGCCGAGCTTGTTCAAGGCATTATGCTTGCTTGTGACCGCTTGTCTCGTAGGTTTGGGATGGGTTTCCATCGTGTAAATACTAGTGTAGGGTTATTTTTCAGAGATAGTTTTTCCCTAGGCTAAAAAGGGGAGTATGACTCCTCGGTCATATTGATGTTTCCTAGTGCCAGAGTGAGAATAGCATAGAAAGTTCTTTAGGGGAGGGTGAGTGTTCATCAACTTGTAAAAATCACTAGCTATTGTCAACGTGTTTAGCCTACTTGCCCCCCTCACTAGACACTCATTATTAATGGTGTTGATAATGAATTATGTTGCTCCAATGTTTACTGCTTAAGTTTCATTGCTTTCATAAGTTGCTTATTGCTTCCGCTTATGTTTGCTTGGATGACAATGGAAGTGTTCTATTGGTGAATTGTGGTAAGCACTAGGCTGGTTAGTTAAACAAGGGTACTTTAGCTAGCATTGCATGGTCCCTTCACAAAGGTGTGAAATATTCGGCCTATGACACTGTTCATTGCAGTCTTGAAAGGGGCTGGCTGGATGGAAAAGACAAACACCATTCTAAGTGAGGCAGACTCACCTTAACAGCAGCACTCTCTCTACTGTGCCAACATACTTCATGCCCATGTTTGCAGTTCCAGATTCTGAAGCTACAGGCTTGATAAACTGTGCTAGTTTTTTTTGGTCAGCCTTGAGGAGAAGAGATAATTTGAGTTAATTTGGAGGAGTTAGAACTTTACCGCATGCCTCATTGAGTGGCTGAATATTTTTATAATTTTTTCCCTGGTTTTTTATCATACCCTTAGTGCCTTGTTAAGACAAAAAGAAAAGTTTATTATTTTTTTCTGAAGTGTGAGTATGAAATTTCTCTCAGACCAAGGTTTAATTGTTGATTTCAAAAACTAAAATTATGATGACATGTTGTCTGAGATACTGTCGTTGCCGTTTTCATCATTGTTGTTCTTATGACTCAGAAGTTGTTGAATTCATAAATTATGGGTGAATGATGAAAGCCTGATATTCCTGCAAAGTCTGTTGCTTAATATATGTAATCTTTTATTGCAGATAAAAACTGTTAAAGTCAGCAACGTTTCCTTGGGGGCATCTGAGCAGGACATTAAGGAGTTCTTTTCTTTTTCTGGGGACATTGAATGTGTTGAAATGAAGAGGTTTGTAAACTTCAGTACTTCAAATCTGTATTTCCTCATTTTCTTTTCTTTATTAAATGAAGGTCAAGCTTATATTATGCATGTGCAGTGAGAGTGAGCGATCTCAAATTGCTTATGTTACATTCAAGGATTCACAAGGAGCAGAGACTGCAGTCCTCCTTTCGGTGAATTCACTACTCAATATATATTTTTAATAATTGATAGTTCTTATATGAAAATTCATTTGATTGCTTCACGCACCAGTGGATTGTAAATGTGTTCCATTGTCATGACCAAATATCTTATTCCAGTACCAACACCTCTTAAAGAAGTCTGCTGTTGTATATCATTTTCTATTACCTTAAGAGTATGTCAATGCATTGTTACAGAGTCTATTGTCTTGGGGTTATATTCTGAAAGTAAACTGCTTTCCATCAAAATATTGGGAGGGGTACCTAAATGCTATAGGCACGCTCCTTTTCTCACTCAAGCTTACCAGTTCCAGCAGTCTCCTTATTGTTGGTATCTCTCTTCCTGCACCCTCAAGAATTTTCTTAGTTGTATAATGTACCTCTCTTCTACATCTGAAGATCTTTAATGGGTTCTGCTCTGTTGATATGCTTATCATATATACACATACATATAGTGGACAGGAATATATGAGTCAAGATGGGTGGAAATTTTTCATTGACACCGAGTAGGAACTCTTCTATTCTTAACATAGTGGCACTCCTGTACCTGGTTGATTTGGTGAGTACTGTCTTATTTATTTTTCTTTTCCTTGGGGTTGGTGTCCCTGAAAGGTTCAACTGGTCGAAGATGCATCCAATTTTCACGTACAGTATTTACTATCTACAGATATATGATAGCCGTAGATATCCTTTTGGTAAACTTACCCACATACTGCCCTTCTGTCTAATGGATAGCTTTTCTCTCTAATATTATATTGTTGCACTACTGAGAAGTTTGCTTAGTGCTGGCAATTGGTAATAGGTTGTAAGTCAAGCACATCAAATCTATATCTTGTGCGGTTGTGCCTACCTAATAATATCTCTTATTTCCTTTCCCTTTTTTTGTCTTGATGATAGAAGTAGCTTTTCTCTTTAATGTTAGAATTCATGGATGTTGATAGAGAGTGAGTGCGCATTTTGCGCACTTGTCCATGCATGTACTCACATGTCTACAATGACATGAGCATCATGTGCGTTCATGTGTGAGTGTGCACTTTGTGTGCCCTTGGATGCATGTATGCACATGTCTACAAAGACACAGGCACCACCTTTAAAACTTCGTTGCCTAAATTTTTTTCATTATCAACTACACTTCAATCCTTTTTAAAATGTTTTTAGTTGGCGATCTAAACCTTTTTGAAAGAATACTTCTCACCATAGTTCAATGCTAAAACAATGATGTTGAGAAGATGATATGATGTAGCAAAAAGTAGCTTTAAGGCATACAACTAATGCACTTTCCTTAAGGGTTTATTCGCTCCCACACATTTAGTGTGCAATTGATAAAAGTGAATATTTTGTAATGCACAACAAAGCCAATGTCCTAAAAAATAAAAATAAAATAAAAATAAATAAAATAAAAACAGGACAATTATAATTTGGAAAATTTTGACGTAAATCAAATAAGGGCAATCTTGGAACTACTTTGAATAAGTGAAGGTATCTCATGCCTTAGAGCTTTTATTAGTGATAACACATCAAAAATTTTGTTAGAAATAACATATTAGACAAGCCTATGAGAATGCTTAAATGAATGGATGGCATAGCATTGAAAGATAAATTACAAAATGAACATATTTACAGTAAGTTAGGCGTAATTCCTGTAGAAGATAAGATAAGGGAGAGACGATTTAGATGGTTTGAGCTCTTGCAACATAGTCCGCATAGCCTGCCAATGAGGAAGAGTGAGTTAGTTGTTGTGAGGGGTAGGGGTAGACCTAAAATAACTTGGAATAAGATAGTGAGTAAGGATTTAATGACCCTGAATTTCTCAAAAGAAATTGTCCATGATCGCATAAATTGGTGGAAAAGGATTTATGTAGCCGACTCTACCTAGTGAGACTTAAGGCTTGGTTTTGTTGTTGTTGTTGTTGTAGCATATTAGACAAGCCTTTGAGCTAGCAGTTTTGTTTTATTATCCATATATGTTCCATACAAAGTCCTCCATCTCTTGAAACTTGAAAGTGCTCCTTCCACTACATGACACTATTAAGACCAGTGTCGATATTGTTCATGATTGTTTGGGGTTAATGCCCAAAAAACTTTTGGAAGTGGATCATTTCCATGCACATAGGAATATAGGATGGACCTTTAAAGCATTCTTGGAACTATAATACTAGACAGAAATAAATCAAGTGCCCCTATTAGTATTATCAGCATATAACTCACCCACAAACACTTGATCTTTAGGATGGTATTTATCAATGTCTTGGAAGGCTTGATAAAGGCTTGCCTTAAGATAAGCCATGTCCAAAATGCTTTGCAGGACAGTAAAATACCAGATCTCAAAAAGGCCAATGCATACGAGGGAAATCACCTGCACTGCAGGGTGTCAAGCCAACCGAAAAATAAACCATTATGCCATCTGGTTAACAGTAACAAACCATTGGTCTTTAGTAACATGAGTGGTTGAGGCCGAACCTCCAAAAGCTCTCTCATTTCTTTCCTTCCACACAAGTGAAAAGATGGCAAGGGAGATGAGGGACAAAGTGTTCTTCCTCTTGTTGCTGGCACAGATACCTTTCCGGGCCCACTCTTCTTTCACTGCTTTGGAAAAATCCACTGTCTCCAGTTAAACTTGGTTGGAAAATTTTGATGACACTGTTTTTATGACCAGAAGGTCCTAATATGAGTTGATCTCTAGAACTCTTAAATCTCGACCTTTCCAAAGTAATTGAGAGTTTCATCTTAGATCATCAAAAAACAATTTGAACTTTATAATGTTATAACTATCTCTTGGCATGATCCACTTAAATGAATTCAATTTAGAATATTTGAATACCAACAAGTAGTTTACAGAATATATTTGATTTTATTTGGAATTTTATTAATTTTTTTTTATAGAAATATGCAATTTATTTTCATATTTTAATCTTAAATACAAAATTACTAGAAAGGCTCATGCCTCAATGCTGTAACGCTTACGCCTTGCCTTATAAAGGTTAAACACCCCATCTTACACCTTTGCTTTTCAAAGCACTGGCATTTATTATAGTGTTTGTTGTTAATTATATGATATACTGTCAGTTACTGAACTCAAAGATGTGAATTTTTCATGAATTGATTGAGGTTCCGTTATCATTGGATATTAAATATGAAGTTTATCTCCATAGAGGTCTTATAAACCATATTCATTGCAAGTTCTTTTGTAAAAATATTAAACAATTTTGGCCTGATCTAACAAAATTGATCATTACAACTCCATCTTGCATCAACTGTATTGCATACTTACGTTTAAGACGAATATGACTAGACTTAAAACGTTGTAAACATGACTATAAGCCCTTGCCATAGTTGCTCAAACTATGTCAATGTAAAGAAATTAGTGGCATAGGCTTAGGTTGTATGGGAATTTTCCTAACAAACCTTTAAGCCATTCGACTTCCTTGCTTGTGGCATCTAATGCAACAAACTTTACAACTATAATAGAATCGGTTATGCGTGGAACTCCATGATATGGCTCCTTTACCAAGAGTGAAACCCAAACAATTGGCTTGGATACTTGGGAAGAAACAGACATGTTTTTTCATGCGAACAAATGGGCTCAACCCAAGTTTATTCTTAGATACTTCTCAATCTTTTCCACTGGGGCAAGACTATTAAAGAATTGAAGTTCAACAATTGGCTTGACTTCTGCAACTATCTTCCTTTTAGCTGTCTAATGGGCCTTTGGGCTTTGCTTATTTATCTTCATTTGCAGCTTTTTGCTGCTACTTTAGTCTTTATCTTCTTAGTCATTGTATTGATAATTCTTTTGTTATTTAGTAAAGCTTCATTACCTTTTCAAAAAAAAAAAGAAGAGGGAAAATCCAAACACTAGAAAAAAACAGTGTAGTATTTGATATAACAGTCATTTAAGGAGAGGGGTTTTATAATGAACTTGTTCAACTGGAAAGAGTCAAGTAATCTCCAAGTGCTAGGATCATTTAAGGATCTTGAAGTGTAGATTGTGGTAGGGGGTTGTCCGTTGAATGGCATTTGGAATTGAGTTTCCTAGGGTCAGAACTAGTGTATCTCTGTTGCTTTTAGGATTTGAGGTCATCATTGGGAAGGTGTTCTACTACTTGGATTGCGAGCGAGTTTGGTTTATTGAGGTACAAGGAAGATATATGGATTCGTATTAAGGATTGTGATGGCGAATGGGTCGGATGAGTGTCCATAAATGTGGCAACTTCGTTAAGGAATTGGAGATTGAGGGGTTGTTTTCATAGGAAACTGAAGATCAATTTGGACTGATCTTGAATGATTTTTGGGGAATGTGCTCCAAAAGGGTCTTATGAAAGCTCATGTTTGGTCTGATTCAAGACAATGAAGCAGGCTATGTACAAGTGGGGTTTGGCTTGAAACCTATTGTTCGAGTGGTTTTTTCCTTGAGTTTGTTGAAGTGTTAATGGAAGACTAATATGTGTATTTTAATCAACAAGGATATTTGAATAAGGGAACATGTTGTGGCCATATGTTCTTGCATTTGTGACAAATGCAGGATGTCTAAATGGGCAACCTTAGAAGGACATGATGGACATGTGGCTGTGTTGGAATTTGGAATAACTATTGTGAACATGGAATTGACTATGCCGATGTCATACAATCATAGATTGACTTTGAGCATCATCATGGCTTTGTGGCGTATTCGTATATTTATTGGAGTGGTGTTCTTAGCTGGGTGAAGCATGATTCCTCAGTCCTGCATTCAATTACTTATGCTAGAGCAAGAATGATACAGAAAGGTGTGTGTCCTATCACACTCATTGTCCTTTGGGGGATTGAGTGGACACCCTGAGGAGTGTTTAGGGGTGGGCTCTTGACATTCTCAAGGGGATTCTTGAGCTTCAATGTGGGATTGGGAAGCCTATGGATGACCTATTGAAGAATGGTGTTGCGTGTCACCTTGACTTGGAGGTTGGGGTGAGCATTTGCAATGGCCGTAGGGTTTACCCTGAAAAGGTGTTGTCTTATGCCCAATTAGATTATCAAGGGATGATGAAGCTTTATATATTTGCCTCAAGTATGTAAAATGTCACTTCTCTTGGCTCTGGCTTATGAGTGTTTAGTGGCAGGTACATCTATACAATGGTCGTGCTGTGGGGTCTGATAGTTTCAATGCTTGTGGGATGTAAACACAACACCATTTTCATTCAGGTCTGGTTCCTCAATGACCATCAGTTGTGTCAAGGGCTGTCATGCCATGATATTTGACCATTGAATGGATCTAGGATCATTTTTATGTATTTTAATGAGTGCAACTAGATGGCATGTGGTGTAGTCTTGTCACTTCATGAATGTGGCTTTATAACATATTTTGAAAAATGAAGTCAAAGTATCATGGGGTGTCAATTTCCCAAGGCAACAAGGAATCTGCCTTACCTTAATCTGCCTAAAATGTGACGAAGTCACACTCGTACAACGACATGACTACATCAAGTCTTCGCCAGCTGTACTCATCCTCATTCATGTAAACTATGATAGATCTTGTCCCATTTGAAATTATCATTGAGGAACCATGATCCAGACAGTAAAAGAGTTCCACTAGCACTAAGCAAAACTCTCATCCCCGCAGTACAATCCTCATGCTAGAGTAATTATCACTTACCATCCATTAGTCGGAGCTAACGGAAGGGATGCAATATGCTACTTGATTCAAACATACGAAGGGTCAATACCCTCGATAGTCTAAATGAGTTTGAGAGGACACTGCCCTAGAGTGTACACAAGGGCCAATGCGAGTTCAAGTCTTAATCTCCTAGCTGAGAGTACCGCATGACTTCATTCTCTAGTGAGTCGTCCATGGGGCTCCCATTCTCACTTGGAAGCCCAAGATACCCCTTGGATGTCAAGTGCTTGCTTCTAAGCTCTTCTCCAAATGCTCGCTTAGTACCCAAGAGGATACCCGGGTAGGTGGGTCGCTAACCTAGTGTTCATTCAATAGTAATTTCTCCAACGCATTCTTATTTACATATACAAGTAACCAACCATGGGTTGCCTAAAGGTCATACACCATAGCCCAAGAACGCCACCATGGCAACTGTTAGGATCTTCTACAACGTCACAATGATATTCCGAATACGTTTTATGACATCTCATAATTGAATCCATGTTAACCAAGGTTCATTCCATAACCCATACAACGAGAATAACCATCCAAGGTTGCTTGACAAGCCATTCGACAAGTGTCACATTTACAAGAACGTAACATCATGACACATAGGTAATCCTTTTGGCCTCTAGATTTTGCTACCCCATGACACTTAGCATACCTAATGGGACCTATGGCTGAAATTCTTTCTCGTCTTTGGATTTGGTTCATATAAAAGATTAATTTTTTTGTGCAGAAAGGCCATAGGAAATAGCTTCGCCATTTTTGTAAGAGTGATGTCTATTGACTGTATGAAGTGGATACTGAACTAAGAGGGAGTAGCTTTAACACCCTAGGTCCTTTATTCCACAGTAACATCATGTATCTGCATTCTAGGTGATTAAGATGTTAGTCTATAATAGATTTTGAGACTAAACCAAGGGGAAAGGAGGAATTTTTTGGTTAATATTTTTGGTCTTATTGAATTATAGTCTTCGTATTTACAAGATTTTTGGTAAGCATACACATCAAGCAATTAGAAACTACAATCTAAAACAATATTTGCTTTACTATTTTCAAGTGATTCTCATTTAAAATCTTGCATGCTTATCTCAGGGGGCAACAATTGTCGATATGTCTGTCTCAATAGCTCTTGTTCCAGATTACCAGCTGCCACCTGTTCCTTCAGCACCATCCCCAGTAAGAAAAATGCACAAAGCTTCTGTCTTTACTTTAACCATATGAGTCAAGTCTGATATGATAGTTTCCCCACACAGGTGCAGGCAAAGGAAGCTAAAACTTCTGGTGGTGCTGAATCTGCTTTTCAAAAGGCAGAGGAAGTTGTCAGCAGTGTGCTTGCCAAGGGATTAATCTTAGGCAAAGGTGCAGTCAACAAAGCAAAAAGCTTTGACGAGAAGCACCAGTTGACTTCAACAGCCTCCGCTAAAGTGAATTCTTTTGACAAAAAAATTAAGTTCACTGAGAAAGTAAGTGTCGGAACTTCCATTGTAAATGACAAAGTACGAGAAGTGGATAAGAAATTTCAGGTCTCAGAGAAAACAAAATCAGCATTCACAACTGCAGAGCAGAAGGTTAGTAGTACTGGGTCTGCCATTATGAAGAATCGGGTTGTATCTACGGTTGCTACATCAGTAACTGGTGCATTCAGTAAGGTTGCAAAGGCAGCTGGGGATATTGGCCAGAAAACAAGAGAGAAAGTGGGGGTGGCTGAAGAGGAACAGAAGAGAAAAGTGGTCGATGACTTTGCTCAGGTTCATCTATCAGATTCTCCAAAAGCTTCTGCACCTAGTGAGCCACAGCCTTCCAGGCCAGCACCTGTGCAAGGTTTGATCCTCTGATTCGCAACCACTGTAAATATCCTTTACTATACTTTTTGGATTCTGTATTCTCTTGATATCTTGTTACGGCACTAGTGAGTGCTGGAATATTGTTCCTTATAGTTGGATAGGAATGCATTCAAAGTTAGAAATTGTAAAATGTCAATAAGTCAAAACAATATGAGGTTATTGGGTTCTCCTTGGTTTTCTTATTAGGATTTTGAATATTTGTTGCCCTGGAGAGTTTAACTCCCTTAACTGCATGGCTCTGCTTTGGTCCCATTGTCTACTCATTTCACGTTCTTCTAAACCATGAACCAGCAGTGCACAAGGCTCTCCTGCCATCGAGGGTTTGGGGGACATGGTATATGTTGTCTTATCTCCATTCTTGAAGAGATTGTTTTTGGGACTTGAATCCCTCACCTTTAGGTTTTGAAAGGTTCACCCTCATGTTGTCTCTACCATCTCTTCAAACTTTATCTGATTGATGCCAATGGGGTAGAGTGCCCCAACGATCGTCACTCCAGCAACAAGCAAATTTGCTTAGTAATGATCTAATTTCTTAGTTGGCTTGGAAAAAATCTGCAATTGCTCTTTAATGGGATTCGACTATGGCATTTTGGCCAATGTATGTTCCCATTGAAAGTTAGAAACCATCTAGTTATGCTTTTCTTCTTGGTGAATTGAGTATTACCTATTTGGGTGGGACTTTTACCCCACGCCCAATCTAAGTTCGTTTCATATCTCAATGAAGGATGAGTTTGCTAACATTCCGCCAAGCCCCTTCCGCGGAATCTCTCTACTGGAAGGCAAGATAAGCTGCAAGTGCTTCCTAGTGCGCACTCAATTTGAGAGAGGGTGTCAACCTACAGATCTTATGGTTTGTTTGGAACGTAAGAATGCAATGAAATGGAATGAAATTGATTTTTATAATTTTATATTTTTGCTGTATTTCATTCCGTTTCACGTGTAATTCATTCCATTTTAGCATGCCAAACATTGAGTTATGGGATATGCATAGGTATTGTGTTTGCAATTAGATATGCATGAACTGTGGTATGACCCTATCCTTTTGTATTTATATATACATGTTGCCCACAACTTTTCATTGTTAGATAATTTTAAGAAGTTATGGGCTCATAATTGTTAATTATGGACGCTTTTTTTTTTTATTGAAGTTGTGGGTAGCTTTTGTTTTTTGTTTTTAATAAGGAACATCAATTAATAAGTTACCTTCTACTTCAGAATTTTATTTTCATGTTGACACTTAATAAGAAAAAAAAATGCATAATAAGAATAATGAAGAAAAAGGATGTTGAAATTTTGATTTAAGGGGAAACATCAACCTAAAGGATTTGCCCTACTGAAAAGCAATGATATAATGGAGATTAAACTTTCATGGTAAGTGCACCATGTTAGGCATTATTAACTAGTACCCTGTAGATCACTGGATCTTTTAATTTATTTTTTCCTTATTGGGATGCGAATGTCGCAAGAAAGTTATCCAGAATGCCTCTAATTTGTTCTATGGTTTAGCTGGGCTGCAATCTGCTCCCTCTACGTCTGTTCTTTTGAATATGGGATCCTTGAAGGCTGCAAAAACAAGAAATCATTTAAATTGTAGGTGTTTCTCTGTCTATGAGATAAATTGGCTTCTCTTTCCTTTCCAAAAAAAAAAAAAAAAATGGAATGAATTAAAGATTGTGAGCAACTCCTGTAAAATTTTCTTTTGTGATTTACAGCTTGAATTATGAGCATTTTTTTATGCATTTATAAGGCAGTTATACAAAATATTTGGTCAAATGGTTGAATCTCTGTTGGTGGATGTAGAGTTAGTTGGGCTAAAGTTGGAAGATTTATATTTTCTTGGAGGATTGGATGTTAGGTTGATTTCATATTGAAATCAGGTTTTTGTTGTAAAATGCTATGACTTTTGCATACCCCACCTTTTGTTTTTTGTTTAAAAAAAAACTTTGTTCTCTCTTATGAATTGAAAAATAATCCTATCCTTAGAAAGGCGTTAGATTTGGAGTTGTATTGGATTTGAATAAAATGTAGTATAAAATTGTATTGAAATTTGTTCAAATCTACCCGAATTCAAATCTAAAGTTTGAAATTTATGCCTCTAAACACCACCTAAGAATATTTGGTCAATGAAATCTCCTCCAATCTACTTTTGGGTTTGGAAAAGAATTCATTCTTTAACGGTAAGCATTCCGCAAACTAAACTAAACTTTAAAATAGGGATCCTTCTTCAAGTGCATTACTGGTAATGGCAAGTCTGCCTTAAGGAGGGTTTTTCTAAAGTTTCAAAATGCGGAATTTTTGATGTGGATGGGAGGCAGTGTTGCATTCAAGTAATGGGATGTAGTAGAGATTGCCAAGAGAGGAGAATCATGGAATCTTTAGGAGTTCGAGTGTCAAATGGCAGGAGAATGGCGTAGATGTTGATGATTTTAGAGAGAGACTTTAGTTTAGAGGGTCTTTAGGGAGAATGAAGGCCAATAGATTCCCAATGCGACGAGAAGAGCGGAACTATTATTTAGGTAGGGATGATCGTGATTGTATATGAGATTTCAGCCAATTGGAAGTAAGATGAGTTATTCAATGGTAGAGCGGCACGTGACTAGAAAGAATAATGAAATGCAACACGACATGAATAGCACTTGAACTAGCTAAGGAAAAGTTAAGGAGAGTGGGTTGCCCTTAACGAATCTCGATTCCAGTTCACCGAGTCAAATCTCTCTATAATTGGTCAAGAGAGTCACCTTGTGTCTCGTAATCAATCCGCGCATGCGCTGAGCATCCGACTCCTACAAAAACAATTGTGAGATTAAAAGTTAATCAAGTAAATAATTAGTATGTGATTGCGGATTGTAATGAATATTATAATTAGATTAAGGTAAGACGGGGTATTTACAAAGTTAAATCTGTGCTGTCTATCTCCAAACCTCGCTGCTAAGGACTGAATTCGTAACAACCTTCCTCTTTCAAAGTTCTTTTAGGAGCAAGTCAACCTGGAATCATTCAGCCTCAAGGGTTAAGAACAAAACAGAGAGATGGTATTCTGCAATATTATATGATTGAAAACATGCTTTTATCAACTAGCTTGCTTCTTAGAATAGCCTTTTGACCCTTGATGGCTGTTCACTTGGGGGAGAACTGACCCTGCGGCTTCACTGTTCTGTCATCATTCTAGAAGAAAAAAATCATCTGCATACTTGGGGAGAGTCGGAGAGATGCATGCATCAGGTGTCTACTGCTCTCTTAATTTGCAAGTTGGGAAATAGAATTCATCCATTATCATTTGCAAGTTGGCTGGGCTTCCCTCTGTCTACCATGTTTGAAAAGTTAAACTGTGATTTTGTTTGAAAGCTCTTCTTTTGTTCTGGGTAATTAATGTTTTACTGTCTATTCTTTGTTTAAACCCTTTTGGTAGTTTCAACAAGGAAGGGTTACAATTTTGAACCTTTCCACAAGTCTTGAAGGTGTAAAGGTTTAGGGGTGGGTTAATCCTTGACTTTTTGTTTTCTTTAATAATTAGGTTAATCCTTGAATCAATCATCATCCCTTTTTATGAATTGAAAATTAGTAGTTTGTTTGTTGGGTTGAGAATTCATGCAATGTATTGATATGATTAATAATTGTAACCCTTCCTTGTTAACTTTAGTTTATGCCAAACTGCACGTAACGTATATAAAATTTGGTAAATCTCGTAAGGTCCAAGGCATCATTTGGAGCTTGAAATACCGAAGGGAAAAAAATATATTTAAAAGTATTCTTTAATGTTTGATTCTTAGGAAAGGTAAGAAAAAAAAATACAAAATAATCAATGAATAAAGATTAATTTTATACATGATTAATAATTTATCATCTCTTAATTTTTTATTACGTTAGAAAATTAATATTTAATGTACAGAGAAAACACAATTAAAAATGACATTTTTTTTTTCTTTTTTTTTAAGCAAAATTCTTAAGTGAGGGTATGAATTTCGGGGCGTGAATTTGGATTTGTGTGGACTTGAAAAAGGCTCAATACAATTTTGCATTACATTTGATTCAAAAATTTACAAATCTAAATCAAAAGTTCGAATTTCATACTCCCAAATATAAAGTCAATGCAGGCAGAAAAGAAAACACTATCTAAAATGTTAAAAGTAGTTTAGGTTTTTTTTTTTTCCCCTTCAATAAAGTGGTAGGGCATATGATCAGTCCTCTACTTGTGTCCAAATTGAAGGAACCTTACTTAGAGATAAAATAAAGTACAAAACTTTATTAAGTTTCATCAAAATTAACAAAAATTGAATCTAAAATCTCAAATTCATACAAAACACAAAACACAACCTTTTATTTATTTAGTTTTTGTGGGGTTTAGTAGGCATGGTGTTATGATCTCATCGGATGTGTATTAAGGAGATCTTAGACTTATAAGGATGGTTTGGACTCCAATTATGGGAGGCACTTTTTTATAGGACAAACTCGTGAAATCAATGGATCAAAACAGAAAATATCTCATCAGAGTTGGGTCCAAAGTCAATATATTTGGTATCAAATATATCCTACCAATACTATCATGTGGGTGGATCATACACAAAAGTGTAAGTCGAGGGCGTCGGAAATCGAATATGAGAGAGCATGACACAATCTCACATTGGATGCGTATTAGGGAGATGTTAGACTTATAAGGATGATTTTGACTCCAATTATGAGAGACGCCTTTTATTGGACGAGAGAGAGAGAGAGAGAGAGAGAGAGTAATTTGAACTTACATGTAGGTATAATTATCATATACTCAACTCAAAGTAACTAGACACAAAGTAATTTAACACTAAGTCTCAACCACGCTTAATCATGAGAGTAATTTGAGCTTAAAAGTAGGTATGATTATCATATACTAAACACAAAGTAATTTAACACTAATACTTAACCCCACCTAATCACAAGGCAGCCTAATTACTGTGTAATAGCCAACATATTAAGGAAGGAAAAGGTTTGAAAGTTGTTTAGCATTAAACATAGTTTTGTTGTTGGGAAGGTTTGGATTAAGAGTTTTAAAAGGATAGGATAGGAAATAAAGTGAACACTCATTTTTTCTTATATTTCCTTCTCTATTAAATACTATCAAAAATAAAAGTTTGTTTTACAATGACTAAAAATTAGGAAAAATTAAATACTAATGATGTGTAAAATTAAAAATTTTGTTTGTAAGTTTGGTATATGTTTTATTTTTTTTTCTCTTTTTCCTTGATAATCAAACATAAAACACTAGGATTCCTTGGTATTTTCCTTTCTCTTGCCTAATATTTTCTGAATTCCAAATGAGACCTTCATGTAGGTTGAAATTTTTTTTGCCGTGTTGATGCGTAATACTCATATTTTGTATGCATGATTTGCAAATTTAAACTTGTATTGCTGCTATGCCCCAATTAATAGTGAAAAAGCTAGAGATCATAATAGCTAAACTTATTTGCAAATGTATTTGTTGTTTGATTCACATTTTTTATTTAAAAATGAAAAGAAAGAGATATTTTTTTTTTCTTGTTAAAGGAGTGTTTGCTCAAACTGAATGACCTCTAAATAAAAGTTACGTTTAAACTAATTCACTAAATAAATGAACCAGTTAAACAATATTAGAGTATTTGGTGACATTCTGAATTTACTTAAAATTCCTCTAATTATCAGATATCGAAACATGTTTACCAAACACCTCCTAAGTAGGGAACATAATTACTAGCTTTGTTTTGACAATACCTTTTATAAGGGAAAAAAAAAAAGTGACCCTCTGGTGCAAGCTTTCTTTTAATTATTTATTTATTTATATATTTTCGAGAGAAAGGCCTACACATTAGTCCTTTTATTTTGAATTAAAATAATAATAATAATAATAATAATAATAATAATAATAATAATAATAATAATTAAAGTAGTCGCCGAATTGATTAGTAAAAAAAACATTTTTCTAGCAATCATCTTCTACATTGAGATTATATTTATCTATAATTTTAAATTTTATAGTTTTTTTTTTATCTTTTTAGTTTAAACTTTAAGAAAAAAGGAAGAGAATGGTGTACGAAACTTTTTCTGGCTCGGCTAGCTAGGATAGCCGAGCCATCGACGAACTACCAACCTTGATCGGTATAAAGAACGATGCAAAATACGACGAATAGTGGGGTCCTGGGAGCTTGACCCCCTATTTTTTTATAACAATTCCAGCACATTAGCGTGGCATAGTCCTCCTGTTCAAACCAAAAAAAACACGTACACCAAACTTGCTTCGTGCTATCACCCTTATTGCTATGCTAGTCAACCTTCTACCCATTTTTATAGGCTCTATGCCTCCAATGATGCAACCCAAATCCTAACATGTTTTTTTCATGGGCATTACACTCGAATGGTTGCATGTGAATGATAAACCTTTTTTTAGGGTTTCAAAATAACGATCAAGATTGGGAAGAAGGGTTAAATAAAAACTTGTTTATGAAAATGTCTTCTTAAGTTTCAAAAAATATATTATTTATTGAAGATTGATTAATATAAATTATAAAATTTTCAAGAATTAGTTCAACTTTGTTGTATATTATAAGTTGTTGTTGGTTGAAATAATTAGTAATTTCTTAGAAAAAATCTTTTAGGTAAAACTGTAATCCTAACATGTTCATAAAATATTTTAAATTTAATTTAATTTTTTAAGCATTTATTCTTCTCTCTTCGTTTGAAGCAAAGGTTAAACTCAAACTATATAATTCAATAAATTTGTATCATAACATTATTGTAAATTCGATAAGTAGCTAATAGGAAAAATAAAAATTCAATTTACTTGAGAATTTTAATCCTTGTGTAAATTGTTATCAATAAGTTGATCTTTTGACTACTTCTAATTTGAAATATTATTTTTTGTAATTAGTCAAAAAATTGAAAGCAAAAATTTCACGAATCAACAGTGGTAAATTTTTTTTTTTTATTTTATAATTTTTGTATATAAGTGTTATCGAATCAAAAAATGAAATATAATTTTAAAATTTTAAAATAAAAAATAGAAATTATTTTTTAACAATTAAAAGGACCAATTAATACATAAAAAAATATACATCATTGTTGCATAAAATGAAGTCAAGTAAGTAGGCCTGTGAAAACGCAGGAGGGGCCAATTGAAGATGAGGCCGTAAACATTCACGAGAACATGGGGGCCCACAGAGGTAGTGACATTGGGGCCCACACAGCTAGTGACATTGGGGCCCACAACTTTTGTCCCCAAGGAAGGAAGGGAGAGTGAGGGACCATTCCAAAATTAAAATGGAAGGGGCTAATCCCAAATTCATGAATAGAAAAAGAAGAAAGAAGAAAGAAGAAAGAAAAAGATGGTGATGGGTGAGGTGAGGTAGTTGGCTGAGATGATGATGACAATGTTAAATCCTTTCATTATTACTTCAATTATTTGGAGTATAGATTGTCCACAATCTTGCTAGCTAAGTATTCACAGCCCCCTTTTCTTGAACAGTTAAACTAGAGAAGAACAATTCTCATTTTTAGTAGTCAAATTAGAAAGAGAACGAATCTGTTTTCTCTTTTTCGTAAAAAACTACAAGAGAATTCGATTTTTTTAAAAAGAAAGATGAAGAAGAACATATATTTTTCTTCATTAACTTGAAAAACTTAGTTGGGAGTGATGTCCCAAAATGTATAATGTATTTTCTATTTGTGAGTTTGTTATATAGAAATGAAATGAAATGAATAAGAATGAGATCATATTCATTATTGGATTTTATCATGCTTTTCATTCAAAATTTCATTTTATTCATTTCTTACCCCATTCTATTTGCAAAACAACTATGCTTTGCTAAGAATAAACATTTGAACTCTATTCAGATTAAACAATTGAACTTTGTTTAAAATTAATTGTTGAGCTCTACTAATATTAAACAACCAAGCTTTAATTAGGATAAAAATTTATCTTTGCTTAAACATTTGAGCTCCATTCAAATTAAACTTTGCTTATATTCTGAGCGAGGTATGCTCATCTTGGATTTAAGGCTGAGGTTTACTCGGCTTGAACTATAGGCCAAGGCCTACTTTGCTCGACTTTGTTTGCTTGGTCTAATACACTTGTCACAATCTGCTTGACCTCATTTGCTCAAGTTAGACAGAGATCGAGTTCTACTCTGCTTGGATGATTATAAAGGTCAAGCCCAACTTAGAGAAAAGGCTAGGGGTTGTTTAGATTAGGGAAACAACTTGGGTTTAATTAATATGGCTTGGAAGAGAAGGCATGTGATTTCCTTGTAAAATACTCCTAAACTAGAAAGTGACTTCCGTGGCTTAGGAGTGACGAACATTTGATGGGGGTAAAAATAACATGTATGCAAAGACTTGGTCAAGAAGGTGAAAGGTTACCCCTCTTGGAAGCATAATATAAGTAAAAATATTTACTAATACAATTAATTTTAAATAACAATAAAAATACTTATCAGAAGGATAATATTTTTCACTACATACACACGACTTCCGAAATTACTTAAAAAACATTTAATTTTTTAATCAATTGCACTAAATCTTGATAATTTAGTCCATAAGGACTCATAAAAATATTTATTTGTATGATTAAGAAATCTGAGCAAAATTATTGAAGTGCAATTTGAATTCGGCTTGAGGTTGTACAGGATTAATAAATTTGAGCATGACTCCCTGGCATTCTCGGACCTTGCTCCGAATAATTTGCTGGCTTGTTTATATTTTTCAAAGCTCCGCAGGACCACACATCACGCAAAAAGCACGCATCGATCGGTGATGGGATCATTGTCTCATTAAACGGCAGTTAATGGGAAGAGAAAGACGCCACTCTGGCACTGGGCAGGCACGAGGGAACAGGCTGATAGCACCAGATTCCAGATCATTATTAATTATTATTTACCATTATTAAGAAAAAAGTACTTTTCCAGCTGGTACCCAACCGCTCCTCCCGATGTGCACTCACGGCGTCCACTGACCAGCCACCAGCCACCAGCTGGAATCCAACGCTCCCCCTTCCCTGCCTCCCAGTCCCTGCGCATCCTCTCCTGTTCTCTGCTATTCTGAGCTCCCACCCCCCTCCCCCACCAAGCGCACGTTAGCTTACTGCACTCTGACGCCCCTAAAAAAAATATAGAATATAAAAAAAAAACATTAAGGATAATAAAATAAAAAAGTTGCGGCCCTTTCTCTTATTCTCTGTTGGTCTCTGAAGACTCGTAATTTTTTTTTTACACATGTAATTTTTTTTTTTTTACATGAAAACAACAAATCCGCATGCAAATTGCAAAGCAATCGCCCACGCACGTGCGGTTCCTCGCGGAGTCTGCGTGCCAGCGCGGAGGAGGAATGGAAAGAATAGCATAGAGGAACAGAGAAGCCTAGAATGCGGCCTAGAAATCGCCGAGTTTTCTGTGCAGGCGAAATATTGGAGGCTCTCCGCCGATTTGTTGCAGCTTCCTGAGGCTTCGAATCGCTACTACATCGCCTTTGTCCAACTCTACGAATCGTCCGAACTCGCCTATCCGCGTCTCCGTTGAATCTGCGCACAAAAATTAGGCAAATAAATCAACACAAAACATATATCATGGACATTGCAAGAAAGACGCCGAAAATTAGCACTCTCAACCCGCATTATACCTAAATCCATCGCCGATCGCTTGAATCCATTGAAATTAGCCAAATCTGCATCATAAAACACATAGAGACGGTGAGAGTGATGGCGGCGAGTGAGGGAAGATGGACAGTAAAAAGTAAAAAACGACAGCGAGCATCGTGCATCGACTGTGGCGCGTTGGTACCTGATCGGGAGGGATCGTGCGAGCAAAGGTAGAGGACGAAGAAGCAGATAAAAGTGAGGAGAGGGATGAGGTGGACAAGCTTGTGAGGAGGAGATGGAGGCGAGCGGAGATGCTTCTGAGGCTTGCGCTCTTCCTCGTCGGGGAGAGACGAGGTCCCTTCGAATCTCTTCAGATCTTCGACTGCGAGAGCTTCATCCTTCGATCCAAGTCCCACTGCGCCATGGCCGTGGTGGTGCTTCGAACCTGGCGAACCTAGAGACTGTCTTTGCATGGTCTGTGAAGATGAAGTCGCGGATACCACAGATCGAGAGAGAGAGAGAGAGAGAGAGCAGTGCGAGTCTGTGAGGTTGAGCTGTTGAGAGCTTTAATAGCAAATGGATTTTGTTTTTGTTTTTATTTTTCCATGCCAAATTTCCATATATGCCCTTCTGCCAAGCCGACAAAATACGGGAAATAAAGTAAATGTTTCGTTTTGATTAGTTTTTTCCCAAAAAAAAATACAAGAAAATATCTCTTCACGTGCAATTTAAAAATCATAAAATATCATATTAATTTATTAACGCTTGCAATATATCTCTAAATATAAATGCATATTTTTATAAATGGACGTATATATTAATTGAAAAAATTTATATTTCACACGATAACTTTATTTTAAAAATATGTAAAAATAAAATTTTTAAGAAATTATCCGGCGAAAATATTTTAATATTTGACGAAAAAAAAAAACAAAATTCTCGTAAGGTTTATACATTTTTCGAATCTTTATTTTGCAATAAATTTTTTAAACGGCTATTTGGCGTTGAGATAGCTAAAGAGTGGGGCCCGCGCGCAGGCACGGTCCTTTCGTTAAAGTCAGTGCGGTGGGCACGGCAGCCATTGATGGTATCCGATGCTATATATATATATAAACAAAATAATGCAAAAAACATTTAATAAAAATATTATTTTTACCCTAAAAATAAGTTCAAACAGCTATAAATTTGCAAATGAGGAAATTCAGAGACTTAGAATTAAACCATATCCATAAATTTATTTCAACTAATTAACATTTGGGCAAAATATTTTATTTTATTTTTTTTTTCAGGATGATTAAAAGTTTATATTTGATCTGTTCACACGTAGATCTATTTTTTGTTTCGTGTTTCTTCTCATTCTTGCCAAAAGTTAAGGTCCAAAAACTTTAATATTCACAACTTAAAATTCAATTATTAAGATATTTTTTAAGAGGTAAAATAATTCATTCATAAGAAGTAATGAAGTTTCATACGTTTGAACTATAAAGGTTACGTGATCTTAAAAGTCTTCACAACAATAATTAGAATATTGTCAAACTTGTTTGGCTCATTCTAAAAATGAGTTATTAGGAAGAATCGTAAAACAATTGTAAGGTACCTATAATTTTTAATATAATTAATATAGATGCGTGATTTCGGAACATGTAAATATTTAAATAATTTAAATGTAAAATTTAGTAACACCTTTGAGTTTTCTAAATAAGACACTATCTCAAAATCGTTGTGAGTGTTCAACCGACCAATGCCAACACCAGTCGACTGAACCTCTCGGGTTGGATTAATTTCCAGCGCTAAAACATCATTAACTCTTTAATTTAATATTTCTTAAATGGCGAGTGTGTCCCTCAACGTTCAGTTTTTCTAGAATTCTATAAATACCCCTCATATAAGCTAAATTAGTAACTTTGATTAACTTTAAAATTCTCTCAAATATTTTTTAATCAAAGTTCCTTTAAACAACTTTTTATTGCAAAATATTTATACAATAGTGTGTGGGGTTGCCCAATGGGGTGATCTTATGAATTAACTATGGAAATGACGAGTTCGGCCCTTTGGATATTATCCCCTCTTTACTTAAATATTAAAGTTATGTTTATTTTGTGAAATGTCTATTCTTAGGAATAAATTAGTTTTAATAGTTTGGTTACAATTATGTTAGCCTTAGTGTATTCCCAAAAGAGGGGTGAATTGAGTATTTAAAAATTTATCTTCTATGTCAGATTAACCAGTAGCAGTATTATACAAACTTAGGATCTTTCTATATGATCATAAACCTAATTAACACAAGTGCAACATATAATGAATTAAACGTAAAACATACATGTGCTAAAAATGAAAGTACATAAAATAAATTGCGGAAATATGAAACACACGCACGATATGTTATCGGGGTTCGGCCAATACTGCCTACGTCCCCGCCTCTAACTCGCAAGCCCAAAGATTCCACTAATTCTCACTTAACGGGTGGAGCGACACCGGTTACAATCAAGTCAATTCATGGGACTGATCTCAACTAACATGCCTTATTAGGATGACACACTTAACTTTCTTAATCGGGTCTAAGCCAGTCCGGGACTATTCAATCGGGCTTGTCTCCCTCTTCAAGCCCACACCTGGAATACAAATAACATAAAAATATGCGTACAAACAGACGCTTCTTACACAAACTGATATGTACCGATTCAATACAATATAATCAATGCACCTCAATAATGTAAGAATTATAAGTTCAGTGCTCTACGTGTGCAATCAACACTCAAAATAATGACTTTATCCAATCAAGCACAAAAGTGTATATCAAACAAGCTATTCTTTGAAAATTAGATAAACTAAATCTCAATGTTAGATTAGGGTTTCAAATATGTTAACAATAATATTCAAACAAACTCAAAAATATTTTCTTTATTGTAGCAAGCACAAAAGTTGTTTGAAAACAAGCTTTGAAATGATTTTTGCACACAAAAATATAGGCTCGTGTAATGACCTCAAATTCTCAATATAAAATGTAACATAATAAATAGAAAAGTCAACCCGAACCCGTGGGTAACAAGGACACCTGTCAATCACAGCGGAAATGTGACGACCTGCTTAATTTCCATATTTTTTTTTCAATAAATACAATATCATAAATCCCAACTCAGCAGATCATAATCCACCTGGACCTGTGGGTACTAGGGATATATCAAAACATATAGTAGAAGCCTAAGCAGCAGGAAACATATAAACATATACATCTCATCATACCATACATCACAATACTAGAGTTACTACAAGCACTGTATATATATATACAACACTCAACCCAAAAAGATATCTTAGGGTCATTTCCACAAAATATATCCGACCTTATCAAAATACTTATCCTTCTGGAAGGGCAGATCTACCGTACTAGATCAACGGGGCTTTACCCGCTCTCCTATCAAAGGCTCCTGAAATATTTATAAAATTTTGGGGTGAAACACCTCTCAGTATGGAAAATAAACTAATACTAGTGTGTGGCAACATGAGCATTCCGTATTATACATATATCGTATAGAAACATATCTAATCAACTGTTATGTCATATTTAGGAAAACATACATATCATTATAAAATGGCAGAACATACTGCATTTTCATAATCATATTTCATCTCATAAAATATAATACAAAAACATTCCTGATAGGTTAGCTGGTTGTTGTCATGTATTACCCCCACATGACTGGGTTGTGTGGCCCGAAGGCGAGACCTGACAATGGTTGGCCGACCACTGTCAAGTCAAAAGTACAGTTAGTAAGTTTGATGGGTCTGCCAGACCTAGTCCGTACACCAGGGGCGCTCACACACTTCTTATAAACCACATAGACCATCCAATCTCACATCACTCCGTACAGCGGCGTTAACACAGATATCATGATCATGAAGACCATGGACACATAGCAAGGGTACTGTGCAAGTGCTAGCCTAGACCAAGTCAACTAGGTTCTGATATCATATAACATATACTGAAACTGTAATACATGGATATTTCATATCATTAATTATCAAATCAATCATGTCATTTTGCATATATACGTATATCATGAAAATCATCGGCCCGTACGCCGGTATTTCACATTTTACCATAGCTCAGCCCGTACGCCGGCAAATCATAGCATAGTCCGTACACTGGCAAATCATTTTCATAGCTTAGCCCGTACGCCGGCAAATATATCCATAGCTCAGCCTGTATGCTGGCAAATCATACACATAACTTGGCCCGTATGCCGACAAATCATAGCACAACCCGTACGCTAGCAGATCATACACATAGCTTGGCCCATACGTCGGCAAATATATCAAAATCTTAGCCCATACGCTGATTTTTTTATTATAAAAATCCGTATCATTAACACATTCCCAGAAAACAGTATTTCATAACAATTTCTACTCATGCCACACTAACAAGTTTTTCACATATTCAACATATCGTCATTTTCAACAGTATTTTTCCAAATATAAATCATATATAAATATATTTATTTTCCTAAAATCAAATGCTATAACAATATACAAATTTTTCATAAAAATACTAGCTTAGTTTATCCCCTTACCTGATTCCTGAAAAGCCCCTAAGAAAATCTGTCCCACACCCGCAGGGTTCCCAACTCAACACCCTGGAAACAACATTCCCTAGAATTAGAGTTTAGTATTTCTATGCGTATAACACTTTCTACAACTGTCAAAAATCCAAATATTGAGTAGAAAGTCTTACCCTGGATTTGGGATGATTTCCACTTCAGCCCCATCGACGATCTGCTCCAACAGATTTGCAGAGAACTTTCCTAGGAGCGTCGTGGTGGCTTCAGATCGTCGAACCGGTAGAAATCCGATCCGAAATCGAAGAGATAATGAGGAAGGATCATAGGGAGAGAGAGTGGAAAGATCTGCGTAGGAAAAATGACTAAAAATTACGTTTAATCCCTATTTATACTGCGGGATTCGTTGATGAGCCACGTCACCTCGTCGACGAGTCCTGTAGAAAATTCATCGACGAAACCCACTCCTCGTCGACAAAATTCATACTGCCCAAAATCTCTCTCGGTATCTTATCGTTGACGAATTCTAGCCTCGTCAACGAGCTTCTATTGTACCCTCGTTGACGAGGAGCTGAAAAATTTCCTTGGGATTTATTGTAATGACTTAGAAAATATTGATATTCAAATATTAAATAGAAAGGAAATGGAAACAGAAACAGAAAGGGGCAATAGGTTTCGTCGATGAACGCTCAGCGTTCGTTGACAATATTGCATTTTGGAGATAATAATGATAATAATAATTTCAAGGAATTACCAGAACTCGTCGACGAATACAGGGCTTCGTCAACGAGTACATAAGGAAACTCGTCGACGAATACAGGGCTTCGTTGACGAGTACATAAGGAAACTTGTCAACAAATATAGGGCCTCGTCGATGAGAAAAATCGAGAGGGGTTATGGGGCAGCCTGAAATTCGTCGACGAGAAAGACGTGTCTTGTCGACGAAGGCCGCAATATATAAGGGGAAAACTCAGATTTTTATCACTTATCCGCGCCCCTCTCTCTCTCTCTCTATGACTCTCTCTCACTTCTCTCTTCGTTTCCGGGCCTGTTTCTCACCGGATCGAAGATCTGAGGCTACCACGACGCTCCTGACGAGATTTTCTGCAAGTCTGCCGGAGCTGATCGTTGGAAAAGTTGGGTTGGATTTCATCTCAATCTTAGGGTAAGACATTTTATTCAATATTTGTCTTTCCCTCAGTTATGAGAAATGTTGTAGGTAAGAAAATACTGATATTTTGTTCTGGGGGATTGTGTTTTCAGGATGTTGAGTTAGGAACCTTATGGGTATAGGGCCAGAATTATACAAAAGCTTTTCAAAGTTAAGGTACGTGAAATATGCTATGCTAGAAATTTTAATGATGTTAATAGAGATTTCATAGACACATATTTATACCAGTTTATTATACAGTTTTTACAGATTATGAGTTTAAATGCTTGTGTGGCCTGAGTAGATTTTCATGTGATGGAGAATGTATACAATTTTTATAATGTATCATACTATACTGAATATACAGATAGAGATATATATTCACAGAGATTATACATAGAAATTTACATGCATATATAGTTTTTATATGAGTAGTTCATGAAACAGACGTATATATATGCATATACATGTATATAGTTTTATTCAGATCAGTATTATATCACAGTTTTATACAGAACAGTATATGCCAAGCTATAGCATGCCATGTTTCCTATTACCATAACATACAGAGTATATAGACAGAGATACAGAGGTAGCATCAAGATGCTACAGATATAGTATACGGAGATTACAATATTTACAGTACATAAAGATAACGTTATGGTAATTTTGGAAAACATGATGAAACCAGTAAAAAAGTATATATGTATATATAGTATCAGATCCCTGTGGAAAAATTACAGATAGATACAGTTTACAGAGCACGGTACCGTTGCTAGATACAAATAGAGTGCAACCACATATCTCAGATAGTATGTGGGTACTGTCGACCGTGCTCGGAGAATATGTAGATCCCCGATTCACTGGGTGGAGGGGGCCGGTTTGACGAGGTAGCAGCTAGTCCCGAGCTTAGGAGTGTATGCAGTTTGGCCGAACTGAGGTAGTGTAGAGTATATTGACTTATCTGGAGGGCCGACTAGTAAAGTCCCGCCTAAGGGCCGCACAACCCTGTCATGAGGGGTCAAATCATGACGTACAGAGTCCCAAGGATAAAGTACAGTTATGTATATATATACAAGTTTACAGTATATGATGAGTATAGTATGATATTATCAGTATGAAAAGTAGAAAAACAGACGATATAGTATATTTTAAATTGTGAAAGAAAGATACGCTATACAGATGATTTAATGCATTACAGTTCAGTTACTATCTTAAAAGTATCTTTAACTTAGTTGCCACACACTAGTAATAACATATTTCCACTTACTGAGCATTGACTCACCCCATTACTTTACCATTTTTCAGGTGAGCCAGTTAGGCGAGCAGATCAGGCTCACGAATAGAAAGTAGTTTGATCACCTTGGTTATAGGGTGAGTTTTTGTCAGAGCTAAGTATTTTTGAGTAGATGATGCTGGAGGGGTATTTTTTTATGACTGTGGTCTATATATACAGAATTCTGGTATTGCATAGTAAATATGTAAATGGTTGCATGATATGTGTTTCCGCTGCTTAGGTATATATATATATTTATTAAAAAAAAAATAGTATGAATTTTGAGGTCGTTACATTTATCCTTTCCAAAATGCAATGTCGTCGATGAAGTCGACTACCTCCTTCTGTTTCCGGTTTTCGTTTCCCTTTCTTTTATTATTTAAATACCATTATTCTTCGGATCGTTACATTCTCCCCTCCTTATAAAATTTCGTCCTCGAAATTTACTATTCACGTAACTTGTCATCCTTTAACAAGAAAAGGGTCTACTTATTTTATTACTTACCCTCACTTATGGCGAAGGAATACCGTGGTTACATTTCAAGTCTTGGGAGATTACACATAAATAAAAGAAAAATTCTCCCAAAACTAAAATACTTCACTAATTAAACTATTGCATGTATCTGCAAAAGAAATACTACCTAACTACTTACATTTACCTATTTAGGCTCCTTGGAATAGATGCAGATACTTCTGTTTCATCTGTTCCTTGGATTCCCATGAAGCCTCTTCAATTGCATGATTCCTTCACAAAAATTTTACCTGAGAAATCTTCTTGTTACGTAGCTCCTGTACTTTCTTATCTAGAATCTGTATTGTTACCTCCTCATACACCAGTGAATCACTGAACTCTAATTCATCCTAACTAATTACATGAGAAGGATCTGGAATGTATTTCCTCAACATAGCAACATGGAATACATCGTGAATCCTGGACAACACAGGTGGCAAAGCTAGCCTGTAAGTTATCGATCCCATTTTATCTAGAATCTTAAATGGACCGATAAACTTAGGACTAATGTAAAGACCCGAAAAATTAAAATGATTGAAATAATAATAATAATAATAATAATAATAATAATAATAATAATAATAATAAATATAGATAAAATAACAAATAAATAAATAAAAGGAATGACGTGGAAAAAAGAAGAAAAAAAATTAAAATTAAAGAAATTAAATTAAGATAAATTAAATAATTAAATAATTAGTTATTAAATTAAACATTATTACATTGGATTAAAAAAAAATTAATTGACATAAGAGAAATATATATATATATATATATGTATATATATATATATATATATATATATATCTATATATGTATAATAGTATAAGTTAAAGTTTAATATATATATATATAGATTAAGTAATTGAAGAAGGCAGAAGAAGAAAGAAGAAGAAGAACAGAGAAGGCTCGCCCCCCTTGAATTTTATTTCCTACGGCCAGCCACCTCCATCTCCGTCTCTCTCCTTCCCTCAATTTCTCGACGAGTTTGCTGTAGATCGAGAAACGGAAGGTGCCGTTGGATTCCTGGTTCCGCTGCCGACATTTCTACTGGAGCAGATTTTTCATGGGAACGGCTTAGGCACTGCTTCTGGGGAAAGGTAACTTTTCCCCATTTTCTCAATTTTGCTTAAAATCTGCTGTTAAATCGACGATCAGACAACACCACGTGGTCTTAGTCGCGATTTCCGTCATTTTGATGTGAATAAATTTTCAATTGGGATTTTCTATGCCCTACTCCAAAGTGAGAGTGAGATTTGGGAAATTGGCAAATTAGTTAAATTTACGGGTATAACTATTAATTTAAAAATTATGGCCCTAAAAAAAATATTTAAATAGTATTTTATTTAGGAATAATTACATGAAATTAGAAATTTTGATTCAGGGTTCGGGTGAGCGCTGCAGGTATTTTTTCGAAGTCCCTATCGATGTAGTTCGAGAATTCAGGTAAGGGGAAATTATATATTAAATCAGATTTTATGAAATTAAAGGCAATAATTTATGTTATATTATATGTATGTTTTGGTGTGAATTATTAAAATGTCAGCCATGAAATTTATGTTTTCTGAACCTAGAATTGTCGATATAGTTATGTATATGTGAAAGTGAACAAATGAAAGTGAAAAGAATTTTATGATGAATTAAATAACAAATGAAATGTATTTTGAGCATATAAATGTTAAAGGTGGGTTGACTTATTTTATGAGAAATATGTATGAATTTTATTATTAAATCATGTGGCATGAGAATCTGTGCAAATTATATGTTAAATGTATGAGATGCAAGCTAAGTAAGTAAAACAATGAGAAAAAAATATGATATGGACAATGTTGCCTGTGTATGTTAAATGCAACAATGTAAAAGTACAACAGTTGAAAGCCGAGTTAGCAGATTCTAGCGCATTTCTATGTGGACTAACTGTAGCATATTCTAGTGCATTTCTATATGAACTAACTGTAGCAGATTCTAGTGCATTTCTATGTGGACTAACAAATGTTAAAGAGCGGCTGTAGTAGAAAGGAATGAAATGTAAATGTTATGAAATGAAATGACAAGGAATGACAATGCAATGAAATGAAATGTGAAATGTGAATGATACAAATGAGAAAGAGTCACTTAAAGTGAAATACAAGGAAATGTTAAGTTATGAACATGAAAGAATGTGAATGATTGAATAACGATGGAAAGAATGATGTATTATGATATTAGAAGTATCTATGTATGTAAAACATGTTACAATTGGGCGAGGCATACTCTACGCCTGAGGGATTGCTGAGTAAGGCGAGTGCACTAGTAGCTTCAGATGTGGCAGTAGCTGCATAACGCACTAGGGTAGAGAGAACCTACTTATATGGGTGGGTAGAATTCCCTATCCTTAGGACCTTTACCGATAAACTGTTGTTGAATGCGTGAGTATGAGATCAAGTTAACACTTGAGGGCTTACTGAGTAGGGTGAGTGCTCTAGTATGCTTCAGTAGTGACCTTCGGGTTATCTAAGTATCAGAACAGAGGGGTGCTACTTGTATGGGAGAGTAATCACCCTTATTCTTGGGTAATCTTGTTGGTAAACCTTTGCATGTGATTGTTAGGTTTAGAAAATGACTTTCAGTATTATGTTAATGATTTGCAAATATTATAAAATGATATGTATAATCTCATGATGGTCATACACTGAGTTTAATATATTGGTTCTTCCCTTACTGAGATGTGTCTCACCTGAATATAAATGTATTTCCTTTTCAGGACATCCTCGAGGTCGAGCTTTGAGAGCTCGAGGTTTTTATAACATTATTGGGAAATAGAAAAAGAAAAGGGTATATTTGTATGTTAATTTGGGGATGCAAATATTTATATTTTATGTTCTTATATTTTAAATCTGTGGAGAAAAGAAAGTTTGTGAACATACTGAAATGTTTTGGGAGTTATGTAGATTTATGGAAATGCAGGTGATGGATAATTTATGATGGTTGGTGGTTAGAATTAGTAAACTCTGGTATTATGTTATATGGAGATTATGGTTATGTTTTCCGCTGTGTATATTATGGATTATGGATTATCAGGTATAACGCGCCAAACCCGGATTTAAGGGTTCGGGGCGTTACAACTAAGTTTACCCTTCTTCTCGAATCGTGTAACCCCTTTCATCGGAGCTATCTTCAAAAACACATGATTACCCACAACAAATTCCAGATTCCTGCGGCGATTATCAGCATAACTTGTCTATCGGCTCTGAGCTGCACTGATCTTGTCTCTGATAAGTCGAACCTTATCACACGCTTGCTGCACAAGCTCCGGCACCACTACTCGCCACTCACCCACTTCATCCCAAAACAAAGGAGAACGACATCTCCTACCGTAAAGAGCCTCAAATGGTGTCATGCCAATACTGGACTGGTAACTGTTATTATATACAAACTCTACTAGTGGCATGAACTGAGTCCAACTACCCCCAAAGTCTAATACACACGCTCGAAGCATATCTTCTAGTATTTGTATTGTCCTCTCAGTCTGCCTGTCTGATTGAGGATGGAATACCATGCTGAAAGATAGCTGAGACCCTAAAGCTTCCTGTAAGCTTCTCCAGAAACGTGATGTAAAACGCGGGTCTCGATCCGACATAATCGATACTGGCACCCCATGAGAACGAACTATCTCCTGAATGTAGATCTTCGCTAAACGATTGAGGGAGTAACTGATCTTGATAGGTATAAAGTGGGTGATCTTAGTCAAACGGTCAACAATCACCCAGATGACATTCTGGCCATGTAATGCCGTCGGAAGTCCTGACACAAAGTCCATAGATATATGATCCCACTTCCACTCTAGAATAAATAACGGCAGCAACTGGCCTGCCAGCCTTTGGTGCTCAGCCTTTACTTGCTGGCATGTCAAACACTAGGCTACATATTTGGCGATCTCTCTCTTCATACCACTCCAAAAGTACGACTCTCGCAAATCTCTGTACATCTTCGTACTACCGGGGTGAACTGTATACAAAAATCAGTGAGCTTCCTCTAAAATAGTCTTTCTGATCTCTGTATTGGTAGGAACGCATAATCTGGAATGGAACCGCAAAACTCCGTCATCTGCAATACTAAATTCCTCCCCCTGACCACTCTGTACTCTGTCCATCACCTCTACTAACTCTGGGTCTTCTTTCTGAGCGGATTTAATTCTTTCTTACAGAGTAGGCTGTACTATTAGGCTAGCAATACACATTGGAGGATCACTCTCTACCAACTCTACGCCGAGTCTCTCCAGATCCATCATAATTGGATACTAAATCTCCATAGCCACCAACACTGGTTCCCTGGATTTCCTGCTCAACGCATCAGTTACCATGTTTGCTTTTCCTAGGTAATAACTGATGGTACAATCAAAATCATTAATTAACTCCAACCTCATTCTCTGCCTCATATTCAGTTCCTTCTGCGTGAAGAAATACTTTAAGCTCTTGTGGTTGAAGAAAATCTCACACTGCTCGCCATACAGGTAATGCCTCCAAATTTTCAATGCGTGTACCATTGCAGCCAACTCACGATCATGTATAGGGTAGTTCTTTTCATATTCTTTTAACTGCCTGGACGCATACGCCACTACCCTGCCATGCTGCATCAATACACAATCAAGTCCCTTTAAGGACGCATCACTGTAAATGACATACCCCTCACCCCCTGATGGGATAACCAATACTGGTGTTGTGACTAATCTTTACTTCAGTTCTTGAAAACTCTGCTCATAGCTGTCGTCCCACTCAAATTTGACATTCCTCCTCATCAGTCATGTCAAAGGTCCTGATAAAGTTAAGAATCCCTTAACGAAACGGCGATAATAGCCAACTAGCCCCAAGAAACTCTTGATCTCTTGGACATTTTTCGGTCTAGCCCAATTCACTACCGCCTCAATCTTGCTAGGATTCACAAAAATACCGTCTCCAGATAATACCGTCTCCAGATACAACATGCCCCAAGAACACGACCTTCTCAAACCAGAATTCACATTTACTAAACTTGGCGTATAACTTCTTTTCCTGGAGTGTCTGTAAAACCTGCCTCAAGTGCGTCTCATACTCCTCATAACTTCTCGAATAGACCAATACATCATCAATAAAAACAACAACAAACTAGTCTAGGTATTGGTGGAAGACTCTGTTCATCAAATCCATAAATACCGCAGGAGCATTCATCAAACCAAACGACATAATGAGAAACTCGTAATGCCCATACCTGATCCTGAAGGCCGTCTTCAAGACATCTTCTGCTTTCACTTTTACTTTATGGTAGCCGGACCTAAGGTCAATCTTCGAATACACCCATGTACCTTGGAGCTGGTCAAACAAATCGTCGATACGGGGTAGAGGATACTTGTTCTTGATTGTCACTTTAATAATCTCTCTATTGTTTATACACATTCTCATAGTCCCGTCCTTTTTCTTCACAAATAAGACTAGAGCTCCCCATGGAGATACACTGGGTCGTATAAAGCCCTTATCAAGCAGATCCTGCAACTGATTCTTTAATTCTGCAAATTCTGCTGACGCCATCCGATAAGATACTTTAAAAATCGGCGCTGTACCGGAAGGTAGATTAATAGGGAAATCTACTTCATGATCAGGTGACAAGCCTGGTAACTCATCTGGGAAAACATCTGTAAACTCCTTTACCACAGGCGTGCTAACAAGTTTCAATTCATTCTTTGACATCTCTTTCACAACAGCCACAAACCCCTGACAACCACTCAGTAGTAGTCTTCTAGCCTAAATAGCTAAAACTAGCTGAGGTAGGGATTGCACTCGCGACCCTACGAACTTGAATTCTGCTTCCCCCAGAGATCTGAATATCACTTCTCGTGCTCGACAATCTATGCTGACAAAATTAGCTGCTAGCCAATCCATGCCAAATATAACATTAAACCTGTGCATGTCTAGCACTATCAGATCAGCAGACAAAGTCTTTCCTTGAATATCAACTGGACAACCTCGGAGCACCCTACTACACCTCACTGCCGACCCAGTTGGTGTAGATACCAAAAATTTAACATCTAATGATTGTGTTTCAACCCCACATAATTTAACACACCCTGAAGACACGAACAAGTGCGTAGCACCTGAATCGAACAACGCAATAACTTTAAAAGAAAGCATAATAACCATACCTGTCACCATGTAACCTGCCGTCTCAGCCTCACCCGACGTTAGAGTAAACACCCTGGCTGGAGTCGTATTCCTCTGCTGGCTCCCACGTGGCGCCTGATAACCTTCCCGATATGGTCTGGGAGCTGGAACTACATCTAGTGGGGTAGGGCAGTCTCGCACCATATGCTCCGATCTACTGTAGCGATAGCACACTACACCACCAGCTTGACACTCTCCCCAGTGTCTTCTACCACAAGTCTGACAAAATGGAGGACCTTGCCCTGCCTGCACCTCGCGTCCTCCCGCCTCCTGTCTCCGCCCTCTGCCATGATTTCCTTTCCTTCACTGACCTGGTCTATGACCCTGCTGGTAGCCGGTAGATGCAGATCTTTTCCTCTGTCCCTGCTCCTCTGCATCAAGACGTTCACCAATCTCTACCAAGGCTGCCCTGTCAACTAACTCAACAAAGTCCTGGATTCGCAGCACCACCACCTACTTGAATATACTCCGCCTCAAGCCTCTCTCAAACTGCCTCGCCTTCTTTACTTCATTGAGAACAATGTACGGGGCAAAACGAGAGAGCTCGATGAAACACGGCGCATACTGCTGGACGGATTGCTGTCCCTGCTTCAGACTCAGGAACTCTTATACCTTGGCCTCCCTGATAGTAGTTGGAAAATATCTATCGAAGAACAATTCTTTAAACCGGTCCCATGTCATGGCTATAGGAGTCGCCCTCTGCTGCTCCGACAGTCTCACCGCAGTCCTTTACCTCTCGGCCTCTCTTGTCAATCTATAGGTGGCGAAGAGGACTCTTTGTTCCTCAGTACACTATAACACGGCCAAGACCTTCTCGGTCTCCTATCTTCAGTTCTCGGCAGCTGCAGGATCAACTCCACCTGAGAATGTTGGAAGATTCATCTTTGCAAACTTTTTTATAGTGCACCCATGGCCTGCAAATGGACCACTCTGCTCCCTCGAGCTCCTAGCAATCTCAACCATAACCTGCTGAGCCACACTACATAATACTGCGTTAGAGTCGGTCCCAGCTGCACCTGATAGTCCTGCTCCATCACTGCCACTCGCATGGACACTATTTCCTCCTGGATCCATCCTGAAAAATAACAGTTGCAACTTAGTAATCCTATCCTCATAATTTACCCACCTATCCTCACCACTTATCTCAACATTTCTACTCATTTCTAATCCTCAATCCTACATTCTAGGAACACAACCCGTCAATAGCTTGCTATGGTTTTCCTGAAATTGTCATCCCAAGAAAAACATAGAAACTACCACGGAAGTCTTGCCTCTATACTGTAGAACAACCTTAAATCATTTTCTAAACTCTGGTATTGTTTCCGCTGCATTCTAAAGTCTATAGAACCTAGCAACCTAGGCTCTGGTACCAAACTGTGAAAACCTGCTTAATTTCCACATTTTTTTTTTCAATAAATACAATATCATAAATCCCAACTCAACAGATCATAATCCACTTAGACCCGTGGGTACCAGAGATATATCAAAACATATAGCAGAAGCCTAAGCAGCAGGAGACATATAATCATATACATCTCATCATACCATACATCATAATACTAGAGTTACTACAATCACTGTATATATATACACAACACTCAACCCAAAAAGATATCTTAAGGCCATTTCCACAAAAATATATCTGACCCTATCAAAATACTTACCCTTCTGGAAGGGCAGATCTACCGTACTAGATCAACGGGGCTTTACCCGCTCTCCTATCAGGGGCTCATGAAATATTTATAAAATTTTGGGGTGAAATACCTCTCAGTAAGGGAAATAAACTAATACTAGTATGTGGCAACATAAGTATTCTATGTTATACATATATCGTATAGAAACATATCTAATCAACTATTATGTCATATCTAGGAAAACATATATATCATCATAACATGGCAGAACATACTGCATTCTCATAACCATATTTCATCTTATAAAATAAAATACAAAAACATTCCTAGTAGGTTAGCTAGCTGTTGTCATGTATTACTCCCACATGACTGGGTCGTGTGGCTCAAAGGCAGGACTTGACAATGGTTGGCCGACCACTGCCAAGTCAAAAGTACAGTCTATAAGTCTAATGGGTCTGTCAGACCTAGTTCGTACACCAGGGGCGCTCACACACTTCTTATAAACCACATCGACCATCCAATCTCACACCACTCTGTACAGCGGCGTTAACACAAATATCATGATCATGAAGACCATGGACACATAGCAACGGTACCATACAAGTGCTAGCCTAGACCAAGCCAACCAGGTTCTGATATCATATAACATATACTGAAACTGTGATACATAGATATTTCATATCATTAATTATCAAATCAATCATGTCATTTTGCATATATACGTATATTATGAAAATCATCGGCCCATACGCCGATATTTCACATTTTACCATAACTCGGCCCGTACGCCGACAAATCATAGCATAGCTCGTACGCTGGCAAATCATTTCCATTGCTTTGCCCGTACGCCGGCAAATATATCCATAGCTCAGCCCGTATGCTGGCAAATCATAGCACATCCCGTACGCTGGCAAATTATACACATAGCTCGGCCCGTATGCCAGAAAATATATCAAAATCTCGGCCCATACGTCAGTTTTTCTATTATAAAAATCCGTATCATTAACACATTCCCAGAAAACAGTATTTCATAACAATTTCTACTCATGCCACACTAACAGGTTTTTCGCATATTCAACATATCATCATTTTCAATAGTATTTTCCCAAATATAAATCATATATAAATATATTTATTTTCTTGAAATCAAATGCTATAACAATATACAAATTTTTCATAAAAATACTAGTTTAGTTTATCCCCTTGCCTGATTCCTGAAAAGCCCCTAAAAAAATCTATCTCGCACCCGCAGGGTTCCCAACTCAACACCCTGGAAACAACATTCCCCAGAATTAAAGTTCAGTATTTCTACGTGTATAAAACTTTCTACAACCGTCAAAAATCCAAATATTGAGTAGAAAGCCTTACCCTGGATTTGGGATGGTTTCCACATCAGCCCCATCAACGATCCGCTCCGGCAGATTTGCAGAGAACTTTTTGAGGAGCGTCGTGGTTGCTTTAGATCATCAAACCGGTAGAAATCCGGCCCAAAATCGAAGAGAGAAGGAAGAAGGACTACACGGAAAGAGAGTGGAAAGATCTGCATAGGAAAAATGACTGAAAATTACGTTTAATCCCTATTTATACTGCGAGATTCATCGATGAGCCACATCACCTTGTCGACGAAACCCACTCCTCGTCGACGAAATTCAGACTACCCAAAATCTCTCTCGATATCTTCTCATCGACGAATTCTAGCCTCGTCGGCGAGCTCCTATTGTACCCTCATCAATGAGGAGCTGAAAAATTTCCTCGAGATTTATCCTTTCCAAAATGCGATGTCGTCGATTACCTTCTTCTGTTTTCGGTTTCCATTTTCCTTTCTTTTATTATTTAAATACCATTATTCTTTGGATCGTTATAGGAAACCTAGGCAACAGTAAGTATATAAAATCTCAAACATCCAACCATAGAACATAATACTAGAGTTTACTACATCATCAAAATATAGTATTTATATACAACTTTCAAAACATCAAAATAGACCTAGGGTCTTACAACAAAAATCTCCTGATCCTATATCAAAGCTTACCCTTCTAGCAGGGAAGCTCAACTCACTCAACTGCAATCACGACCCACCGGTCTCTTAGAGTCTCCTGAAAAATTAATTAAGTTCGAGGGTGAGACACATTTCAGTAAGGGAAAATAAACTAAACACAGCTGTGTGGCAACATGAGTATATAATGCAGTTATACATATACAATACATTTCATATATCTGTAAACATTCTTCATAATATGATGAGTCATCATATACTTTCATATTTTTCTAGTAACTCATATCATTCATAAATCGTCTGTTATATCTGATAATACTGAAAATATACCCAAGATCAATAGCTAGTTAATGTCATGTATTATCCCCTATGACGAGTTGTGCAGCCCGAAGGCGGGACCCGACAATGGCTGGCTGACCACTGTAGAGTCAAAAATGTCTGCAAGTACGATGGGCCCGCCGTACCCTAGTCCGAACTGCCAGGTGGATTTCTACAACTCTACACTAAAAGCCACATCGACTATCCATCTCCCACCCCCTCGTGGGGTGGTTAGCACAAGTTTGAACATAGATATCTAATCTATATAGTTACGATACCGAGCTCCTGAAACTGAACTAAACTAACATCTGGATTCTGATAACATATAATACATGATATTATAGCGGCCTCATGCCGATCATTTCATAAATACGGCCTCACGCCGAATATTTCATAATTATGGTCTTGTGCCGAATATTTCATAATTACGGCCTTGTGCCGAATATTTCATAATTATGGCCTTGTGCCGAATATTTCATAATTACGGCCTCGTGCCGAATATTTCATACATATCATTCTGAAAATAAATCAATTATCAAGTATTTCAAAATCATCATACACTGCATTATTACGTAATTCCTGAAAACATGCTTATTCGTAAAATTGCTGTAACATAATACATTTCATGAAAAATAATACTCATGCCACACAATGCCGAATTAAATCTTACGTTCCATCTAAAATCATAATTCCTGTATACAACAATATTTTCCCAAATATACATTTACTCCATAATATCCATATATAATACATGTTTTTTCTAAAAATAATTTACTCATACATAATAATAATTTGCGTGGAAGATAACCGCTTTAGTTTATTCTCTTACCTAACTACCGAGAAAGCCCTTAAAATATCTGGTCTAACACCCATAGAATTTCCTGATCAATACCCTGAAAATAAAAACTCTCAATAGTAAACTTCAGTATTTTCGCGTCTATATCATTTCCTATAACTACTGCAAGACCAAATTTGGCTTAAAAAGTCTTACCTCAACTCAGGGATGATTTCCAACTTGCTTTTACCAACGATTCGCTTTGGCAGATTTGGAGAGAACTTCCCCAGGAGCGTCATGGTGGCTTTGGATTGTCGATTCGGCTCCCGAAATCGTAGAAAAAAGGAGAAGGAGCTGAAGGGAGAGAGAGAGAGGGTGAGTGTTTGCCTAATTGTGAAGTTAAAATCTGAATTTTTAGTATTTATAGGACTGGGTTCGTCGACGAGCCACATCATCTCGTCAACGAGTCCTTCAGTAATTTCGTCGACGAAGCCCACTCTTCATCGACGAAATTCAGTCGGCTCAAAAACCTCTCTTGGTATTTCCTCGTCGACGAAATTTGGCTTCATCGACGAGGCCCTCTTATGCCCTCGTCGGCAATCGGCAAATCCCCTGTGTTCGTCGACGAGGCCTCTGGTAATTCTCATTTCTCTTTATTATTTTAATTACCATTTTTATTCAGGTTGTCACATTCTCCCCTCCTTGTAAAATTTCGTCCTCAAAATTTACTATTCACGTAATTCATCATCCCTTATTAGGCAAAATGGTCTACCTATTTTATTACTTACCCTCACTTATGATAGAGGAATACCGTGGTTACATTTCCAGTCCTGGGAGAGTACATATACCAAAAGAAAATTTCTCCCCAAAACTAAAATACCACAAACTAACTAAAGTATTACATATACCTACAAAAGAAAACTACATATTTACTTACATTCTCTAATTACATTTAAATTTCTTGGAATAGTTGTGGATATTTCTGTCTGATATGCTCCTTGAGCTCCCAAGAAGCCTTTTCTATCGCATGATTCCTCCATAGAACTTTTACTAGAGGAATCTTCTTACTACGTAGTTCCCGTTCCTTTCTATCCAAAATTTACATTGGTACCTCCTCATAGACTAGCGAGTCACTAAGTTCTAATTCACCATAACTGATAATATGAGAAATATTTGGGACGTATTTCCTCAACATAGATACGTGGAATACGTCATGCATCCTGGATAGTGTAGGTTGCAAAACTAGCCTGTAGGCCACCGGTCCCACTTTCTCTAAAATCTCAAATGGACCGATAAACCTAGGGCTAAGTTTACCCTTCCTACCAAACCTTATAACTCCTTTTAACGAAGCTATCTTCAAAAACACATGATCACCAATGTCGAATTCCAAATTCATGCGACGATTATCGGCATAACTTTTTCGCCAGCTCTCAGCTTTCGCTCACCCATCTCATCCCAATATAAAGGAGTTCAACATCTCTTACCGTACAGTGCCTCAAACGGTTCCATGCCAATACTGGACTGGTAACTCTTATTATATGCGAACTCTACCAGCGGCATGAACTGAGTCCAACTACCCCCAAAATCTAAAACACATGCTCGGAGCATATCTTCTAGTATCTGTATCATCCTCTCAGTCTATCCGTCTGACTGAGGATGGAATATCGTGCTAAACGATAACTGAGACCCCAGAGCCTCCTGCAAGCTCATCCAAAATCGTGACGTGAATCGCGGGTCTCGATCTGACACTATGGATACTAGCACTCCATGAGATCGAATTATTTCCTAGACATAAATCTCTGCCAATCGACTGAGGGAATAACTGATCTTGATAGGGAGAAAATGGGCGGACTTAGTTAACCGGTGTACTATCACCCAAATTGCATTTTGGCCATGTGATGTCGACGGTAGCCCTGAGACAAAATCCATAGATATATGATCCCACTTCCACTTTGGGATAAATAGCGGCTGCAACTGACCCGCTGGCCTCTGGTGCTCAGCTTTTACCTGCTGGCACGTCAAGCATTGGGTTATATACTCGACAATCTCTTTCTTCATACCATTCCACCAGTAAAACTCTCGCAGATCCCTGTACATATTCATACTACTCGGATGGACCGTATACAAGGATCTGTGAGCCTTCTTTAAAATAATCCTCCTAATGTCAACATTAGCAGGAACACATAATCTAGAACGAAATCGCAAAGCTCCGTCATCTGAAATGCAGAATTCCTCTCCCTGACCACTCTGCACTCTGTTCATTACCTTAACCAATTTTGGATCTTCTTTCTGGGCGGCTTTAATTCTTTCCTACAAAGTAGGCTGTACCACTAGGCTGGCGATACATACTGGAGTATTACTTTCCATCAATTCAATGCTGAGTTTCTCTAGATCCATCATGATCGGACGTTAGATCTCCATAGCTGCCAATGCTGGTTTCCTAGATTTCCTGCTCAGTGCATCAGCTACCACATTTGCTTTCCCTGGGTGGTAACTGATAGTACAATCAAAATCTTTAATTAACTTTAACCACCTTCTTTGTCTCATATTCAATTCCTTCTGGGTGAAGAAATACTTTAAGCTCTGGTGGTTAGAAAAAATCTCACACTGCTCGTCGTATAGGTAATGCCTCCAAATTCTCAATGCGTGTACCACTGCAGCTAATTCAAGATCATGGGTAGGGTAGTTCTTTTCATATTCTTTCAACTGCCTAGACGCATACGCCACTATCCTGCCATGCTGCATCAATACACATCCAAGTCATTTCAATGACGCATCACTGTAGATAGTATAACCCTTACCCATAGATGGGATGATCAGTACTGGTGTTGTGAATAGTCTCTGCTGCAATTCCTTAAAACTCTGCTCACAACTGTCATCCCATTCAAATCTAGCATTCTTCCTAGTTAGTTATGTCAGAGACCCTGATAAAGTTGAGAACCCCTCAACGAAATAACGGTAATATCCGGCTAACCCCAAGAAACTCCTGACCTCTTGGACATTCCTCGATCTAGCCCAATTCACTACTACCTCAATCTTGCTAGGGTTTATAGAAATTCATCTCCCAAGATAACATGTCCTAAAAACACAACTTTCTCGAGCCAAAATTCACATTTACTGAATTTTGCATACAACTTCTTCTCCCTAAGCATCTATAAGGTCTGCCTCAAGTGTATCTCGTGCTCCTCATAGCTCCTCGAATAGACCAGTACATCATCAATAAAAAGAACCACAAACTGATCTAAATATGGATGAAAGATCCTATTTTTCAAATCCATAAATATTGCATGAGCATTCGTCAGGCCAAATGGCATAACGAGGAACTCGTAATGCCCATACCTGGTCCTAAAAGTTGTCTTCGATACATCCTCTGCTCTCACCTTTACCTGATGGTAACTTGACCTGAGGTCAATCTTAGAATATACCCGTGTACCTTAGAGCTGGTCAAATAAGTCATCTGTACGGGGAAGTGGATACTTGTTCTTGATTGTTACTTTATTAATCTCTCTGTAATCTATACACATCTTCATAGACTTGTCCTTCTTTTTCACAGACAGTACTGGAGCTCCCCACGGAGATACACTAGGTCGTATGAAGCCCTTATCAAGCAAATTCTACAACCGATCTTTTAATTCTACCAACTTTGCTGGCGCCATTCGGTATGGTGCTTTAGAGATCGGCGCTGTACCTAGAAGCAGATCAATAGGGAAATCTACGTCACAATCAGGTGGTAGACCTGGTAATTCATCTGGGAACACATTCATAAATTCTTTCACCACAGGCGTATTGATAAGTTTCAATTCATTTTCTGACATTTCCTTCACAAAAGCCACGAATCCCAGACAGCCATTCTAGAGCCGCCTCCTTGCCTGAATAGCTGAGACCATCTGAGGTCAAGATTGCACTCGCGACCCTATAAATATGAATTCTGGTTTCTCTGGGGGTTTGAATATCACTTCCCTAGAACAACAGTCTATAATAGCAGAATTAGCTACTAGCCAATCCATGCCAAAGATGATATCAAACCCGTGCATATCCAACACTACCAAATTAGCAGATAAAATTCTCCTCTGAACATCAACTGGACAACCACGAAGCATCCTACTACACATCTCACCGCTGACCCGGTCGGTGTAGCCACCAACAGTTCAATATCTAATGATTGTGTTTCCACCCTATATAATTTAACACACCCCAAGGACACAAACGAGTGTGTGGCACCAGAATCAAAAAGTGTAATAATTTTAAATGAAAACAATTTAATCGTACCTGTCACCACGTTGCCAGTTGTCTCAGCATCATTCGACGTTAAAGAGAAAACCCTGGCTAGGGTCATATTCTTCTATTGGCCTCCACGTGGCACCTGGTAGCCTCCTCGAGCAGGTCTAGGAGTAGGAGCAGCACCAATCTAAGCCTGACAATCCCTTATCATATGCCCTAGCTCCCCACACCTATAACAGACACCTCGCCCGGCACGACACTCTCCCAGGTGTCTCTTCCCATAAGTCAGACAAACTGGAGGTGAATGTACACCCCAAAAATCGTGATTCCCGGTCTCCTGGCTTCGGTCCCTATAGTAGCCACCTCTATTCCATGAACCACGTCCAATCCCCTGCTGGGAACCAGAAGGTATAGATCTCTTCTACTGTCTCTACTCCTCAGCCTCTAACCGCTCTCCAATCTCTGCTATAATGGCCCTATCAACCAGCTCGGAAAAATCCTGCAACTTCAGAATCGACACTTGCTTATATATTTCTCTCCTCAGCCCTTTTTCAAACTATCGTACCTTCTTTACCTCATTTGGAATGTTGTACGGAGCAAAGCGAGATAGCTCAATGAGCCTCGTCGTATACTGCTGTACTGATAGTTGTCCCTACTTCAGATTTAGGAACTCCTTAATCTTAGCCTCCCTGGATGAGACCGAAAAATACCTATCGAACAATATTTCTTTAAACCGCTCCCACGTCATCTCCACAAGTACAGTCCTCTGCTGCTTTCATAATTTCACCGCCGACCACCATCTCTCGGCCTCTCCAGTTAGTTTATATGTGGCAAATAGTACCCTCTGCTCTTCTAAACACTATAGTATTGCAAACACTTTCTCTATCTCCTGCACCCAGTTTTCAGCGACTGCAGGATTTGTCCCTCCTGAGAAAGTTGGAAGACTCATCTTAATAAACTTCTCGATCGAGCTACCATGGCCTACCGATGGACCACCATGTTCCTTTGAACTCTTGGCAATTTCTGCCATAACCTACTATGCCACGCTGCATAAGACGACATCTGAATCACTACCCGCAACGCCTGAAGGTCCAGCACCCTCACTCCCACTAGCGTGGGCACTGTTGCCACCAAGGTTCATCCTGAAAAACAAGTAACTTAACTTTAAACCCCTTTACTATACATATCACTCAACTCATATAGTATATTCTCCTAATTAATTCGTCACCCCTGATCTTAATTCAAGGTTCAATCCTGCAACCTAGATACCCAACCTGACGATAGTTTACAATGACTTTCTTGAAATCGTCACCGCAGGAAAATCACACAAACCACCACGGAAGTTCTGCATCTAGACTACAAAACCAGACCTCAAATTCCCTTATCCTATACTCTAATATTATTACTGCTGTACTATAGAGTCTACAGAACCTAATATCCTAGGCTCTGATACCAAATTGTAACGACCTCAAATTCTCAATATAAAATGTAACATAATAAATAGAAAATTCAACCCGAACCCATGGGTAACGGGGACACCTGTCAATCATAGCGAAAACCTAAGCAGCAGTAAGTATAAAATCTCAAACATCCAACCATAGAACATAATACCAGAGTTTACTACATCATCAAAATACAATATTTATATACAACCTTCAAAACATCAAAATAGACTTAGGATCTTACAACAAAAATCTCCTGATCCTATATCAAAGCTTACCCTTCTAGCAGGGAAGCTCAACTCACTCGACGGCGGTCACAACCTGCCGGTCTCTTAGGGTCTCCTGAAAAATTAATTAAGTTCGGGGGTGAGACACATCTCAGTAAGGGAAAATAAACTAAACACAGCTGTGTGACAACATGAGTATATAATGCAGTTATACATATACAATACATGTCATATATCTATAAACATTCGTCATAATATAATGAATCATCATATACTTTCATATTTTTCTAGTAACTTATATCATTCATAAATCTTCTGTTATATCTGATAATACTGAAAACATACCCAAGATGAATAGCTAGCTAATGTCATGTATTACCCCCTATGACGGGTTGTGCAGCCCGAATGCGGGACCCGACAATGGCTGGCCGACCACTGCAGAGTAAAAAATGTCTATAAGTACGATGGGCCCATCGCACCTTGGTCCGGATTGCCAAGTGGACATCTACAACTCTACACTGAAAGCCACATCGACTATCCATCTCCCACGCCCTTGTGGGGTGGTTAGCACAAGTCTGAACATAGATATATGATCTATATAGTTACGGTACCAAACTCCTAAAACTGAACTAAGTTAACATTCCGGTTTTGATAACATATAATACATGATATTGTAGGGGCCTCGTGCCGATCATTTCATAAATACGGCCTCGCGCTGAACATTTCATGATTATAGCCTCGTGCCGAATATTTCATAATTACGCCCTCGTGCCGAATATTTCATAATTACGGCCTCGTGCTGAATATTTTATAATTACGGCCTCGTGCCGAATATTTCATACATATCATTCTGAAAATATATCAATTATCAAGTATTTCAAAATCATCATACACTGCATTATTATGTAATTCTTGAAAACATGCTTATTTGTAAAATTGCCGTAACATAATACATTTCATGAAAAATAATACTTATGCCACACAATGCTGAATTAAATCTTACGTTCCATCTAAAATCATAATTCCTATATACAACAGTATTTTCCCAAATATACATTTACTTTATAATATTCGTATATAATACATGTTTTTCTGAAAATAATTTACTCATACATAATAATAATTTGTGTGGAAAATAACTGCTTTAGTTTATTCTCTTACCTGACTACTTAGAAAGCCCCTAAAATATCCTGGTCTAACACCTGTAGGATTTCCTGATCAATACCCTAAAAATGAAAACTCCCAATATTTAATTTCAGTATTTTCGCGTGTATATCATTTCCTATAACTACCGCAAGACCAAATTTGGCTTAAAAAGCCTTACCTCAACTCAGGGATGATTTCCAACTTTCATTTACCAACGATCCGCTCCGGAAGTTTTGGAGAGAACTTTCCCAGGAGCGTCATGGTGGCTTCAGATTGTCGATCCGGCATAAATTCGTCCCGAAATCGAAGAAAGAAGGAGAGGGAGCCGAAGGGAGAGAGAGAGGGTGAATGTTTGCTTAATTGTGAAGTTAAAATCCGAATTTTTAGTATTTATAGGACTGGGTTCGTCGACGAGCCACATCATCTCGTCGACGAGCCACATCATCTCGTCGACGAGTCCTTCAATAATTTCGTCGACGAAACCCACTCCTTGTTGACGAAATTCAGTCAGCTCAAAAACCTCTCTTGGTATTTCCTCGTCGATGAAATTTGGCTTCGTCAACAAGACCCTCTTATGCCCTCGTCGACGAATTCCCTGTGTTCGTCGACAAGGCCTCTGGTAATTATCCTTTCTCTTTATTATTTTAAATACCATTTTTATTCGGGTTGTCACAACTTAGGTTACTTGCAATGACAATGCAAAAACCACAACTTTCCAAGTCTTCCTACACAAGATTTATCAAGTTAAATCAATGGAAGAACTTGATGCTTCTACTCTCAATAAAATCAAACAATCAATATAATCTAATGAGAGTATTTGCAAGTATAAATGAAACACAAGCACGTAAAATATACTCACAACACTTGCAAGATCAAGAAGGATGATGTGTATAAGTGTTTTGGAGTATTATAGGCTAAAGAAGGATTTTTGAATTTGAGAGAGTTTGGCCTTAATCAATTTTGCTAATCCTTTCTAATTATGACAAATGAACATGTATTTATAGGTAAGGATGATTTTTTGACTGTTAGGGACTAAATGGGAATAATTAGAAAAGTTTAAAACAGGTTTACAAAAATTAACCCCATATACCCCTTTAAATTAATCAGTAAAAATATTTTAACTTGAGAGGTTCGGGTGCCCGGCTTGAGGTTCGGGTGCCCAAACAAACTCAGTCATAAAACCAATATTTAATGGTTTGGGCGCCTGAATTGAGGACCAATTGGCTGAATCAAAGTCAGTAGCATTTATTCGTTGGTTCGGGTGCCCGGTTTTAAGTTTGGTTAACCAAACTAGCCAATTCGGTCGCCCGAACCCATTTTGAATGTGATCGTTTGGGCGCCCGAGTAGTTGAAAAGGAACCTGACACAGGTTTGGGTGTCCGAGGGAGATACGCTCAATATAGGTTCGGGTGCGCCGAAACATGAAGCCAACATGTTGACTTGTTCGGTCGCCTGAACCCACTCAACCTTTTCAATTTAAGGTCCATTTTAGTCAAATTAAATTCCCCTGATATGAAGAGTGATGTGGGGGACTTACTTGAGTGATTGTGCAAGACCTAGGGTCTTTTCTAAGGCCGTTTTGAGATAGTCTCAAAAATCTAGCGTCGGTCAACCGAAGGGTGCTCCCTAAGGTCTTTCTAAGGTCCTGAGCTTGTAGTTCCTACATGCATGATATGCATTAAATATTACAGACCTTTTTCCTATTTACTATTATAGACCCAAATTGAATGATAATATAAATTACAACATCAACTAATCTTTAAGGTTTTTAGGTTTCAAGCTTTCACGTGCTATCAAATATGAACTTGCCAATAAGAACCTGTGCACAAACTTGAAAGTCATCAAATACAAAGAGTATTTGTCATTATCAAAACTGGAAATGACCCATAGGGTCAACAAATTAGTTATACAAGAAATTATGTTGTTAATATTTTATGAGCCTATAATAAGGAATAGATAGGGAATAACTATTCTCAAATTTCATCATGGGGATGTTTATTCCTTTCGTGTTACAGGTTGAATGAAATAATTTGGAATATATAACGAATAAATATTCTCTTAATTCCCAAAATTTAAATTGTATTCCATCTTATTCCAAAGGATACCTATTGCGTCAAACCAAACGAGTCGCAAAGTCTTATTCAACTAAAAAACCACATTCATGAAAGCTCAAATCCTGTAATTAAAAAAATTATATATTAATAATTAATCTCGGTTAATTATGAAAATTTTCTTTCTAGAAGGATGACTTATGTTAAATAGTAAAAACACATTTCACACTCAATAAAAAAATCATATTCAATTCTCATATTTTTCAAATAAGTTGAAATTAATTAAATTTAAGCAATTTTTTTTTATGACGTGGGAACTCCAGCCACTGACGAGTCTTTTGGACCTCCCAATGTGGCACCAAACCTACGGAAATGGAAATGTTGTCGCCCACCCATTGACGCACTGCTGGTTATTCACCATGTAATCCACAAGTGAGGAATTGAACCCGTGACCTTGAGGTCACCAAAGTTACAAGTCCGCCCTTACAACTTGAGCAAGCCCGACAAAATTTAAACAATATTATATTAAAGTTATTGGGACACTTTCTAGAAAGTGTATCATTCAAGTAAAGGTTAGTGTTAGAAAATGTAAAGCTCATGGTACAATGCATCATATTTTGAAAGCAAAGAAGATTAACTTTTTTTTCTTCTAGACTGTAGAACAGAACCCTAAATTCTCTTCCTAGGTTCCCAACATTAACTCACTGATATTCTATTCTATCTTTCTCCAAATTTCATCTTATATTCTGGTATTATTTTCCGTTGTACTCTAGAGTCTACAAAATCTCGCAACCTAGACTCTGATACCAAAATGTAACGACCTAAAAATTTCATACCATTTTTAAAAAAAATATAGACTGTAAATTACCTTACTCTGATGCCCTCTGTAATGACTACTGAAATACACCTATGCAGTGGAAAACATAAAATTGTATAACCATATACACAATACTAGAATTCAGTATCTCTCCAAAATATACATGCATAATTACACATCATCCCAGTATCTTCTACCTAAAAACTCCTGAATGCTACTCAAAATACAATCCCCTAACAACACTTACCCTACATACAAGGTAATGTAGACGACCTCTCTACTTGCGAGTCTGATATGCTTATCTAATTGGATCACCTGAAAAATATTAATTTACTGGGATGAGACAACGCTCAGTAAGAAGAAATATACTATTACTAGTATGTGACAACTGAGTTTATATAAATAATTTACTGATAAATAACTGAATTGAGATATCATATAAAATATAATACTGTGTAAGTCACACATATGTGGCTTAAAATACATATGTAACATCTGAGTTTTCTATTTAATCATACTGCTAGTAATATAACATATCTGCTATGATCTTGTAAATCTATATATATATATATATATATAAATAACTGTGAAAACTACTCTGGAAATCTATATGTCATGATTTAACCCCTCATATCAAGTTTGTGCGGCCCGTAGGCGGGACTTAACTCTGGTTGGCCCACCAGGATAAGTCAAATGATACTCTATCAATCCTCAGTCTGAATTTACTGCAATCCCTCCAAAGGCTCGGTACTGACATCTATCTCGTCAAACCGACCACCTTTACCCACAATACTGGGGAACTTGCAATCCCTCCAAGGCATGGTTGATGGAAATCCACACACTATCTGAGATATGCGGTTGCACTTTGATATGAAATATCTACAGTACCGTGCTTTGCTAGCTGAATCTAACTAAAATAATTAATCTAACTGAAATATTTCATCAGGGTCTGATACTATATAATACTAATATATAATTATCTTACTATTTCATGTTTCTAAAATAACCATAACACTATAAATCTGATCTGTAAATACTGTAATATCTGACTGAAATAACTGTATATCTGATCTATATTATCTGACTGAATAAACTGTAATATCTAAGTGTTGTGGTTTTGTAATTCTGGTATGTAAATACTATAAAATATTTGTCTGTAAAATATCTATCTGTATAATATTTGTCTGTAAAATATCTGTCTGTATAATATCCATCTGTATATATACACTGTAATTTATAATTTTATAAAATTTGATAAAACATATTTCTATGTCAAAAATACTATAAATCATGGTATTTTGAAAAACTGTATAAACTCAGTATTGAACAAAATATCTACTCAGGCCACACAGTTAATAAAACTCATGTGTTTGAAATCTGTAAAACTGTATAATTGATACCCTGTAACTTAATAAACAAATATTATAATTTACTGATGAATTTTCTGAATTTACTAGCATAGCATATTTCCCTTACTTGGCTAACTAAACTCGCCTACTGATTCTAACTCCCGCCCACACCGTTCATAATTCCATAATCCTAAAATTACACACACACACACACACACACACATATCCTTGTCAATCAATCGAATTTCCCAGAATAGTTTCATACTCACATTTCCTAAATTATAAACTATTTATCATTTACTTGGGTCCCTGAGGAAAAACATCCACTGAAAACCTAGCCTGCTTGCCGTGTATCCAACCGTGAATTATACAAAATCTCAATTTCTCAATTTAACCTCATAAATACATGCACATCTAAGCTTATACCTTCAATAATTAAATAATCAACCCAAAATGCTCAAATAACACCCTTACCGCAAAACTTTAAATTGAAATTCTACTTCGCTTACGTTGTAGAGAATCTTCCCAGAAACCCCGTGGTGGTTCCTGATAGTTGAAACGAGACTTAACGGAGCGGAATTTGTAGAGAGAAGGGAAAGGGTTTTGTGGGTTTTGAAGAGAGAGAGAGAGTTTGATTTATATATATATATATATATATAGCTCTCGGTTCTTTATAACTTTCAGCACTGGCCAGAAACCGTCGCTAGTTTTTTGTGCTTCTCAGAAAACTGTCGCCAATTTCTTTTAACCAACTCCAGAATTTATCATTTTACCTTTACCTGGACGCTGTAAAAACCCAAAACCGTCACCGATTTTCTGGCTCTTTTAGAAAAATGTCGTCGATTTTCTCTTGCCTTACCCAAAAATCCCTTTTTCTAATTTCTTTCATTATTATAATTTCTAGGTCACTACATACCTTATCCCATAAAGAAAGGTTGTAAACGGTTTCTACTTCGCCTGTTTAAGTGAGCAGGGATAGTGGAATCCTTAGGGGGTATGCCTAAGGCAGGGACGTAAACTGATTTGGCCGAACCTCAATAACAAATCTTGTGTGTCTCTCTCTCTATCTCATTTATTTTCCGCACGTTAATTTTCATATGTGTATGCTTGTTTATTCTTTGATATATCTATTTGCATGCACACATTCAATTTAAATGAGATATGCTACACTCGTGTATATCTATATTCATTGTTTAATTATTTTACATACTCGCGTGTATTTCGAATGGGATATGTTATGTTGTGAATCGGCATAAATTTAATTTATCCAAAAAAAATTTAAATCCTAATTCACCCCTCTCTTGGGATCACACCAATTATATCAGATACGCTACATCACTCTACTATCTTACTATTGCCAATTTAAGTTCTCTTCTCCCCTCTGACTTATGCTTCAGAGCGCTGCCCTAGAGTATACCCTAAGACCTCCAAACATTCCTTTAACTTTTTTTATTTTTATAGATTTTCGAATACAAATTGGTTGTTACCGTGAGGTGAAGAGATTCTTTCAATTAGGATCATGCTGCATTATACACTCCAAACATAGTGTAAAACTTTATGTGTGTTTATTTGTGTGCACGAGTGGACATGGATGTATATATCCAAATAATTAAAAGTGTCCCATTGATATTTAGATATTAACCTTAGTATTGGGAGTACAACCCCTTGTTACTCTTCCGCAATTCTCGAGTTACACAAATATCGCATTAACCCTTGAAAAATATTGATATCTACATCAAATAACTCTTGACCTTGGACCTTGCTCGGACAAATTTTTAAAATTATATTAAAATTTATTTAAATTTGTTTTTCAACATTTTTTATATTTGTATAAATCAAGTTCATGTTCCGCAAGGGCGCTATCCCGCAACCGAACTTTGGGCTTAATGGGCCGGGTAGCCCATAAGACCCAAGCCCAATTTTTATTCGGCGATGTTGGCTCTTAGCTAACAAGGAAGAAGCAAGAGGAGACACGAAGCAGCGGTCTCGGTCGAAATTTCTGGCGGCTTTGTCGTCGACTCTTCTCCTAGTCTCAAACCGATCCCTGACTTGCGCCCAACGAAAACCTGCAAATAACAGAAGAAGAAAAATCAGAGAGAGAGAGAGAGAGAGAGAGAGAGAGAGAGAGAGAGAGAGATGGTGCTGTGGGAGATCACGTTAGGAACTGCATATTTTCTGGGCCTGAAACGGACTTACAGGCTCGCTCTGAGGATTCAGCGTCGCCTCATCAGTTCTAAGTACGCCAAGATCCGCCACTTTGTTCACAGGTTAGTGATAAATGAACAAGTAAATTAAAATAAAGGAGTTTTGTATTTTTGTTGGGGCAGTGTGATCGTGTTTATGCATGTCGACTTACCCTTTTGATTTTTCGAACGTTTTGGGCAATTTGGATTTGTTTAGTGATTGTTGATGGGCGTTTTTATGATGTTTGAGAAGAATCTGAATGGTGTTTCTGGAAGCAACCATTTCATTTTGAAGCAAGATGTAAGAAGCATTAGTAAAGTACAATGCTAATAACACGATTGAAACAATTCAACCAATCAACAATTCAAAGCCCACGATTAAGACACCAAAATTTCGTACCAAAATCCATCCCAGAAGGGAAGAATCAACCAGCAAATTAGAAAAATGTACTGAGTACGAAAATATGGGTGCGAGGGGTGTTCTCAAGTTTAGGCTTGGGGACTTACATCCAAAGAAATGAGCCATAGAACTTCCTTTTTTTTTTTTTTGATAAACTGGAGACGCCAGCCAGGCAGCCACTATAGTGCCACTTGGAATCTATGGTACAACACTAAACTTGGGGTGTGAAAGCCATTGGCCAATCGACGTACCCTAGTAATTCACCGGTGTAATGCCTCGAGGGGAAATTGAACCGGTGACTTTGGGGTCACCAAAGTCACAACTCACCCTCACAGATATTACAAACCCATTTTCTATAGCTCATCAAATTATGATGAATCTTCCAACATGACATTGTGAATCCCTGCTTTCAAGCACAAACCATGAAATGTTGGAAGTCTTTGGACATTGATAGAAGTTTGCAAGTACCCATGTAAAGAATTCCTCAGTTCTCTATCAAGACACCCTTTGCGTTTCTCATTCACCAAAGAGATGGGCAGTAAAACCTAGGGCCTGCCAAATATTACAAACCCATTTTCTGATAGCTAACCAAATGTAAAAACAGCATTCCATTGTGAAACTACTCACTTGAGACACCCCTTGTTTCTTTCACCAAGTGCTAAAGTATGGCAGATTTCCATTTTAACTAAAAGCTTAAGCTGTTAGGTACAAACAATAAATAACATCCATTACATGGAATAAGATAGCTATCAAACAACCAAACAATAAATGTGGGCAACAAGATTAGAACCCAAGACTTCCCTTGCTCTTATACAATGGTAGATTTCCACTTTAGCTGTAATTGTGAGGTTGTGCACCAACAATTCTATCAAGCCTTAACAAAGTAATATCCCTCTTATATGGAATCTCCATTGTGTGTTTCATGGACATGAAGGAAGTCTATACACACATGACAAATGTGTAGACTCACAGCAAACCAGTTTCCTAGGCTCTTGAAGATTTCTATGAGTAGATAATATCCATTTATTATCATTTTTTTGTGGTAGTTATCTCATTTCAGAAATTAGTCCTTTTGTATTTACACTTGCCCATTGAATATACGAGTGAAATAGTTAGTCTTCTCTTTCAATTTAATCTTATCTATTATCATTTTACATGGTATCAAAACCCACAAGGACTTCTGTCCTTGGCTTCTTTAAATACCTTCTCTTCCCTCACCAATATCTCCACTCTTTCAACCATTCCACCAAATTTCTTCACATCACCATTATTTAACAAATTTCAACAGTGCCATGCTCATAAAACTTAACAGGAATAATTATTTGGTATGGTATTTTAGGGTTCTTCCTACTCTTCGCAGCTTCTACCTTGAGGGCTATATCAATGGCAATATTGATTATCCTTCTTAATTCATTACCGAGAGGACCATTCAACCTATCTCTCATGGACCAGAAAATTCAGAACATGACAATTCCAACCCCAACATCAACCTTGAATATGTTATACAACATCGCCGAGATCAGCTTCTTTTAAGCTGGTTGCTGTCTTCACTTGCAGAGCCAATATTGGCTCATGTCAGAGGATGTCAGAGTTGCCATTGGAAACTGGCTGCTGGAATCTTTATTTCAATTCCCCTGACCCTTTGGCAACCCCCAAGGACCTAAGCCCTTGGATTTGTTGACCCACCATTAACTACCAGTCGATCTGATGGTGCCACACAGTCACTTCCCTTCTCATTATGTGTTACTATCTTGTCAGTCATTCTAGAGCTGTACTTTGCATCCCGTCTGCTTTACAACCAAAATTCAAAGCTGCTACACAACTGACACAATCCATATCTGACTCTTGCCTGAGTTTTGGTGAAGATCCATATGAAAAGTAGCATTCTATTTCATTTAACTCCTAGGCTGATCCTTCATGAACAAACATTGTGGGCCTGAATTTGCTTCACATCCATTTCCTCCTTCCTTGAAACCCAGGGTGTTGAACATTGTCTATCTTGCCCATGCATTTCTCCCAAAAATTCAAAGTGGTGTTGATGGAAGCAAGCACCATCACATTCTTAAAGCAGGTCCTTGTTTGGGATTATGCCTTTCAACTACAATTTATCATATTAACTGTGTGCCACTCGCTTGCCACACCACAAATCACCTTTGTTTTGTTCATATGACCGTGATCCTGACTATCAATTTTTAAAATCCTTTGGATGTCTTTGTTATCCGCCTTTTCTGGATAAGAAAAAAGATATTAAAAGATAATGAACAAACGTGCTATGAGGGAAGAACAAGATGGCCTCCTAAAAGCAAAAAGAAAAATTGCAATAAACGTGCCCTCCGATCCCTTTGAAAGTTGGGCAGTGACTTGCCCCCAAAAAACCTGAACTGGGCCCAAAAAGAAGCCAAAAATACTACTTCATCCCTTAACAAGCGAGGAGAGTTGTACAATCCTTGAAGATTCTATATTCCTCTCAATCTAGAGTGTCCACAAAACAGGAAAACTGCTCAAGAGCATAATACCCTTCCATTTCTGCTCTTTCCAAAGCCCAAATTTGTCACTAGCAATAAATTGCCCACAACTTGAGGTGCCACGCAAGCTTCACTAAAACAAGGAAAAAGGGCACTTCACAGATGGTTTGCCACCTGGCAATGAAGAAAAAGGTGTGTATTAATTTCATTTGACTCGTGGCACATTATGCACATATCAGGGCTGAGAGCTTAATAGGGTCTTCTGACTTATACCAAATCATGCGTATTAAACCTACTGAGAGTCAGTCCGGATCAAAATATGAATATTAAAAAGAACCTTGGCCTTCCAATAACCAAGTTAGTGAGCTCAGCCTCTCTTTCATTGAAATTCCCAAAAAATGGAAATCCCGAGAAAAAGAGGCCCCATCAAAATAAAAGAAAGAGCTGATGGGTGTGTTCTGAAGAGTAGAAAGCTTAAAAAGACGATGTACCATCATATCCAACATAAATAATGTGTATTTTTTTGACACACTTGAGAACACTCTCTTTTAAATGCACATTAGAGCATGTAACATAGTGTTTCTGATTGAAGCCGTAACATTAGGAGGAAAATTGGTGCTGCGGACTTTATCACCATTACTATTCTTGAGAGCTTTGTAATTTTTCTCTTCATCAAAGGGCTTTCAAGCCACAGCACTTGGTAGCATTAGGGGAGCTGAAAGTGATGCCATTGACTGCTGAGCCTCAGGTTCAGACTAAACGTCCTCATGTAATCACAAATACCCTTCTTAATATCCTCTCCCTCTCAATTTCAATTCTCGCCAACATGTTGAATTTTTTATGAGCATTTGCTGTTTGGTTGAACAAACTAGTGTGTCAGTCCCCCTCCCTTAGCCATAAAGTCCTGGATTTTAACCTCTTGGTTCTCTCTTCCAAGTTAATGACCTTAGATAATTCTTTCCTAAGCAAATATCTTCTTGTTTTACTTTGGGAATTGAGGCCATGACCAAGTTGCTCCTCAGCCAGCTGCTTAATGCCATTAAGGATCATAGTCGAAGTGAATGTTCCCAAACATATTTCTGTTCCACTACTCCAGTTTATCTTTCAGCCCCTTCAATTTTGTGGCAAAAATAAAGCTTGCTTTCCCCTTGAAATGAAGAGTAGACCACCAATGATTATCCTGATCACTGATGTTTGAGCCACATGTTTGCAAATTGAAAATTGGTCGGCCCCCACTAACTCCTCCCATCAAGGGGGATAGGGAAGTGGTTTGAGATGGGCCTAGGGAGGAGTTTCTAGGTAACCCAATCTGTGGAGATTAGGAACCAATCAGGCCTCGAAAAAGAGGGAGACTCCCTGTAGTTGGACCAAATGAAAAAGCCACCCATGAGTGGAAGATTGACGAGGGCATTCACATTGATGAAGTCATGGAACTCTCTCATGCAAGTGTTCTTCAAGGCTCCCTTCCTTCTTTCATGTGGATATAAAGCCATATTGAAGTCTCCGTTGATGACCCAAGGAGCATCCCACCTGCTTTTAACTTCCAGGAGGTCATTCTATTAGAGCCGCTAGAGTGTCCTTCACCTGGATGGCAGACACCGGTCAGGATCCACTTGAAGTTATCCTCCAGTACCCAAACAGGTGGGAAACTGAGCAGGAATTAAAGGTGCTTCCATAAATTAAGAATACCCCCTGCATTTCCAGCAGCTCGAAGGAAAATCCACCTGCAAGACTTATCTTCCATAAGCTGTTGGCCATAATCTGATCCACAGGTTCAGGTTTAGCTTTTTGCAAGCAAATAATGTCTCCTCTCCCCAACGCTTGGGAAAATTCTAACCTTCGATAACTTGCTGAAAAGGGGTTGCCCCTCTTTAATAGTTGCTTTTTATGTTTGGACAATGTTGAATCTGTTGACACATCCTCTTGCATTTCTCCTGGCCCAGGAACTTTTTGGAACTCGGCCACTTGTTTGACCTGACAGTCAGGGGTTACTGCCAGATCAGAGGGTTGGAAAAGTTATGGGCCTGGAAAGGTATTCGATCCAGCAAGGAAAGGATTCTTTATTCCCCTTGCTGTCTTTTTTGTTTACATGGAGAGAAAGAAATGAAAGAGCTTTTGAAGGATGCCCTTACAAAGTTAATAAAGATTGTTGGATTGCTAATGTAATGCATAGGTGTAGTGGGTCGCTTTTGAATGATTCTCTTGTAATTCTGGACTTTTTTAACACTCTGCAGTGTGGGTGATCCTTTTGTTTTTGTTCGTACTTGAGTGGCATTCCCTTGATGCCGTTTAATAGGTTTTCTGTACTGCTATATTAAAATTAAAAAGAAAAAAGAAAAAAAAAAAAAGAACAGAGGAAACCTTGCAGGTTATTCTTGGAAGATTAAATAATCGCTATTTTCAAAATCTATAAGGACGGGAGGGAAAAAACTAAGCATGAATATCAAAGTTGCTAAAGAGAATGGAATGTCGGTGAAGATAGTTGCAGGAAATCCCTCGGATATTAGTGTTTTCTGGCTCCTTGTCATTCTTCAATAAATCTCACTTATATTAGGTTTTAAGTCATGCTGCACTGCCATCTTATGCTAAGGATGTATGTATGCTCTTCAAAACTCTGTAGCTTTTTGTCTTGCAAGATCATTCGTGCCATCTGGTTGTAATTTATAAAAGTGGCTAGCAGGTGTTGTTGGCGGGGAATCTTTTATTTCTCTTATATGCATAACAGCATTATTGCAAGGAACTGCTGTAACTCTTGATTGATGGAGTGTTTTGTTTTTGTTTCAGTTTTTGTTTATTTATTTATTTTGTTGCAATGCTCAATGATTTGAGAACAAACTCATAAATGAATTCAACCCACATAGCATGCCTAGGATTTAATTTCTTTTAAGAGTACAGTTATCTCGAGACTTGTTGGTTGTTGGAAATGGAATGCACTCTGGACTAGTAATAACACCTTCCATGGTGAAGGAACTGGAACACTGCAGAAAATTCCTTACTGCATGTAGAATACTTCTCTGTCATATTTTTCTTAATTTGGAGTGTTGAACCATCTATGTTCATGCTAGAATCTAAAATTTTTTTCTTGACATTGTGTGTAAGCCTGAGTTTTATTTTTCAGAAACTAAAGCTGAGGAAGAAAACAGGGAATTAATGCCGGCAGACTAGGTATTGTGTTTTTATGAATATAGCATTGTTATGTTATATGTCCAAACTCCCAAGCATTGTTGAAGTGTCCCCATGAGATGAGCAGCACAAATAATTGTTCTACAACCTACATGGCAGATGAGGGCAACTTGAGAAATAAATGAAAACCTTAATTTTGGAGAGGTAGAAAATAGTACAACAACAACAAAACCAAGCCTCAAGTCCCACTAGGTGGGGTCGGCTATGTGAATCCTTTTTCACCAATTTATGAGTTCATGGGCCATTTCTTTTGACAGATTCAGGGATATTAAATCCTTACCTCTTAGTCAGTTGGTCCATCACTAAAGCAAAAAGATAAGGACTCAAAGCAGATCCTTGATGTATACCTATGGTGATTGGATATTCTCCCGTTTCTCCATCTAGTCTTTACTCTAGTTTGTTGATTACTTAAGAACCATTTCCCGAATTTGTCTTGCTGCCAAATTTGAAGTTGTTTGTTTTGATGTTGGCTTGCATATGTTTTTCTTTCAGCCAACTGTTCATAATTAAGCAGGACTTAATTTTGATGATAGTTTACTAGAAATCCTTTAAAGAAACCATGGTTTTTGAAACCTCTAAATAAGAACTGGTCAGAGATGTTGCATCTTTGGATTATTGTCAATAATGAAAACATAATTCTTGGATGGAAGCCAGTGCATTGTACTGGGCACTTACTTCTTTTGTATCCCCGTTACTTTGATCCCCTGAGGACTATTACTGAACTTCTGTACTTGCTAAAGGCTTGGTGTAAAATAATCCTTAGTGCTATCCTATTCTGTTCTGCAATTGATGTTATACTTCTTACAGTTACTATTGCTAATTTGCTGTATTTGGGACCCAGACAAGTTCTCATTATTTTTGTTCTTCACTTTTTCCCCAGGCGGACGCGTGTTGTATTTGATGTAGCACTCAGGGTTCACCAGAAGATACAGCACAGAGACATAGAAGTTGGTCGGAATCTTGGTAACTGGATTCTCAGGTGGCTTGATCGAATGAAACCATCAGCTCAAATACGTGCTCGCCCACCTGTAAAGCCTCCCATCAGTGGTACTGCTAACACTATTACGACAAAGCAGGTAACTAACTACTCATCCCACCAAAAAACCCCAGGGTTCTTCCGTAGATCAGGCAGGAGTATGGATGGGGAGTCCAATAGGCATCTGTTTGTTTCATCAGCAAATGCATGGCCAAAACCTTTTCCTACCCTCGCAATGATGATGCTTCCCACAAGGCCTGCAGCCAATAGCTTTCAGTATAGGCACCTGTGGTTTTCTGGGCCCGAAGTTTTGAGATCAAACAATGCAAGAAATGGGTTTGAGGGAGTGATCCGGAAGGACATAATGCAGTGGATGCTGCGAAACTAACAGCTTGGAGCTCACTTTTTTCCCCTGCACTTTGTTTTTGCTAGTTTTCTTGTCATATCATTGAGTTCAAACAGTAGAAGGGTATGGCTTCGGAGAGTTAACTTTTAACGCAGGTGGTGCTGCAAAATCGATGGCTGGACCTTTAGTGTTATGCAATGGAGATTAATCCCTTTCATCTTCCTTTGCTTTTTTGGCTTTTGTATATTCTCATGAGGTTCGTCTGGCTGGAACTGTCAGTTGCTAGATCCCAAATAATATTGCTGTTTAATAAAAACGGTTGCTTTGTGTCAGTGATCTTATACAGCAATAAGTCATCTTGTTTTTACCAAGTTACTTGCGTCATAGAAGTGTGTGATTTTGAACTCACAACATTAACACTCAAATCACAAAACCTCCTACTTATATGAAGGTAATAGTAGAATTAAAATTCCCTTCACCACTAAGAGTCCATTTGAATAAAGACTTAAAGACTTTACTTAGAAAAAAAAAAAGGGAAACAAAAAGAAAATTTATTTTCTTCTATATTAAATACTATTAAAAATGACAGTCTATTTTGATAGTGTGTAAGCTTAAAAATGAGTAAGACAATATTCAATTATGGTAAAATATGCTCTATTAAAGCAATAAAAACAAATAAGTTCATCCATGCGCATGCAATCATATAAATATAATATAAACTAGAATTGAGCATGTTTTGAAAATCAACAATAAAACAGATGATGATAGGGATGCTAAGTGCAAACTCAGACAGCCATCCAAAGAGAATAATTTAACTTACAAAATAAACACACACACATACACAAAATTTTACATATTTTCTATATTTTTATAATTTTAGAGTAAAATACACAAATCTTTTCTAGGACTTGATTGAAAGACTCCAAACTTTCTTTGAGATTTTAAAATTTTCATAAGCCTCTTTTGAGATTTGATCATAGACATGAACCTGTCTTGACATACCAAAAATTCAAAGACCTCTTATGAGGCTCCAAAATCCGAAGACCTCCCGTGATGTTTGGGGAAAGGAGGGTTTAAAAAATTGCACATGCCTCCCATGAACTTTGGCAAAAGATAATCATCTTTCAATTTCAAACATTTTAGACTTTCCCAAAGATTGAATTTTCTTTCATATTTGACCAAAAGACAAAACCAAGGAGGGGTTATAAGTATCCTAAAAATCAAATGTCAAGAAATGTTCATGGAAGTTGTTGGCATGAGCTTTCTCGTTTCATTTATGGCTGATTGGCCATGATTAGGGCTGGAATATTTGATGTATATTCTTCCTTCTATCTTTGACACATAGATATTTTATTTTTAGGAGAAGATTGTGCATTTGCTAAAATTAACTTCTCTTGTATCTGTGTAAATTGATGGCTAATAATCATTGAATAATAAGAAAAAAGGAGTGACCTTTCCCGTGGACGTAGGTTGGAGTCAGCTCAACCACGTAATTATTGTGTGCATTTTCTTCTTGCTTTAACATGGTATTAGAGCGGGGATTCTAAGGCTTCTGCCCCTCCTCTTCTTCATCACGACATTTTCTACCATTTTAGCCAACGATGGCTGACATGGTTCCTCACTGCAGCAACACCACCACGACGATGGTTCATGACCCGACGGCCAGAATGATCGATGTTTTGACCAAGAACTCGGCTCCCAACTATGATCCAATGAATCCACAAATTGACATCAAGTTAGACGGGGCAAACTATGCCCTTTGGTCCCCAGTTGTGGAGATGTTCATCTCCAGCAAGGACAAACTTGGGTATATCAATGGCGATATCCCGAAACCCTCGGCGATTAACCCGGCGTTTCGAAAGTGGCATACCGAGAACACAATCGTGAAAGGATGGCTCATCAATTCTATGAACCCATCCCTGATCAACAACTTCATTCGCTTCTCCACTGCAAAAGATGTGTGAGACGCAATTGCAACAAGATATTATGATGGAACTGATACCTCATAGGTATATTATCTGAAACGACGTGTCTCATGAACATGCCAGGCAAGCGACTCGATTGAAACCTACTACAACAACCTCCAGGGACTATGGCGAGAAATTTATTTTCTCTGGCCGAATTCGATGACATGTGCTGGATATATACGAATATTTAGTTCCCTTCTCTAGGAGGATCGGATCTATACTTTTATAAATGGGTTAGATGACCAATTGGACAAGGCCTAGAGTGACATCCTGCAGATGCAACCGTTTCCCACGATGGAATAGGCGTATGCATATGTACGCCGAGAATACATTCGTCAAGCTGTCATGCTTGCAAGAACCGAGACCACGATTGGTGCTGTCATGGCCTCCAAGAGCACTAAGATGGGGCCACGATAGCCTTCATCTATTCAATTGTCCCAAAAGACGCCAAAGGGCGTGACAAATCTCTCATCTCAACCGAGGTAAGTCCCAAACAAAAGGAGGGGGATGCAACCATTGTGGGAATCTCAAGCACACCCGCGAAACCTGTTTCAAACTTCACGGGTATCCAGAGTGGTGGTACGACCTTAAGGCATGGAAGGCGCGCAAGATTGGGGTTGGTTTGGGTCGGGCAGCACAGGTTAAGGCAATGCCACAATTGTCCCTCATCCCGCAAACCGTGCCTACTACAACATCTACTACTGATCATGGTAATGAGGGAAAAGCTTGTTTGAGCTCGGCTTAAGGTAAATATGATGGCTGGCTAGTTGATTCCGGAGCCACTGACCATATGACATTTGATGACTCGGACTTTACTTAGATCTCCAAACCTTGACGGACTAGCATAATTAATGCCAATGGTGTTCCTTATCCTGTTACAGGGGCTGGCACAGTGATCCCATCACCCACCCTCTCCTTATCTAATACTTTGCTAGTCCCGTCTCTCTCGAATAAATTAATGTTAGTTAGTCAAGCTACTACTGAATTGAATTGTGTTGCCCTAATATATCCTACATTTTGTCTTTTTCAGGATATTCTCACCAAGGAGATCATTGGGCGTGGTACTAAGAGGGAGGGGTACATTGAAAACTTTTGTCCAAGTTGGGCTTATGTGATACAACCCGTGTGGAGTAGTAAGGAGAAGCAGATTTGGCTATGACATCGTCGGTTAGGCCATCCATCATTTAGTTACATGAAGTACTTGTTTCTAGACTTGTTTTCGAATTATTTTCCTTCAAAATTTAAGTGTGATACTTGTGTTTTAGGAAAGAGTCATCGGGTATAATTTCCAATGAGTATGAATAAAAGTTCCAAGTCATTCTCCTTAATTCATTCAGATGTGTGGGGGCCATCTCCTATAACTACCTATATCAAAACTTGATGGTTTGTTACATTCGTTGATGATTGCACCCGAATGACATGGTTGTACCTCTTAAAAAATAAAATGAAGTGTTTGATATTTTCTATGCATTTCACTTTATGATCCAAACTCAATTTTCTGAAAAATCCATATACTCCGGTCTGACAATAGGAGGGAATATGTTAATAAAAAATTCCAAGCGTATTTCCAAACTCATGGACTGATACATGAAACTTCTTGCCCACAAACCCCTCAAAAAAATGGGGTTGCTAAAAGGAAAAATTGGCATATTTTGGAAACAGCTCGTGCACTCCTGATTGGGGCGCACGTCCATCGACAATACTGGGATGATGCAGTCACCACTGTAGTGCATCTCTTAAATCGTATGCCATCAAAGGTACTCAACTATAAAACACTGTTGCAAGCCTTATCCAATTATGTCTCACTACCTGCTATTTTAGTGATTCCTCCATGGGTGTTTGGGTGCGTGGCCTTCGTTCATCTTCATAAAAATCAAAGGACTAAACTAGACCCATGTGCCCTACGGTGTATCTTTGTGGGGTATGCTACCCACACAAAGGGCTACAAGTGTTATCATCCACCTACCAAACGGACATACGTCACATTAGATGTCATGTTTTCAGGGGGAGCGTTCGGATGAAGAGCCATATTGGTCAGAGTGGCCTAGTTTTGTAATTGATGGACCCGAGGGACCCGCATGGATGAGTGAATCTAAATTCATGGAAAACATTACTAATAATAGTAATGTTGAAGGTAGAACTGAGGATTATGTGGATATGGCACAAAAGTTATAGGAAACTGACTATGGGATCGATATGGAAGGGAGTAATATATAGAGGGACGATCATAGGTATGATAAATCAGAGACATCTGAAGTCAATCCCCTTACCTCCAGAGTACCTGCTGACCCAACTCCTGAGAATATCTAGGAGGTAAGTTCCCCTACTGCTTTTTTACTTACTAATGATTTACATGCTTCTAGTGGCTATACTTTACCTTTCAGGCACAATCGCGGAAAACCGCCCAACTGGTATTCACCTAACTGTGATAGGAAGAAATCTGAACACCCTATCACTAAATATGTTTCAGCTCAAAATCTATCTGAACCCCTCAAGTCCTTTGTGCACTCAGTATCGTCACATTATGTCCTAGAAAGCATTCACGAAGCCTTGGCAAATCCAAGATGGACCTAGGCAATAAAGGAAGAAATGGAGGCTCTATACAAAAATGATACTTGGTCTTTGGTTTTTTTGCCAGAAGGAAAGAAAATTGTTGGATGCAAGTGGATCTTTTCTATTAAATACAAGGCTGATGGATCTGTTGAACGGTACAAGGCGAGGCTCTTGGAAAAGGGGGACACTCAAACTTATGGTATAGATCATTTTGAAACCTTCTCACCTGTGGCAAAATTGAACACTGTCAAAGTGTTATTATCTCTAGCTGCTAACTTGGATTGGCCATTACATCAATTTGACGTAAAGAACGCATTCCTCCATGGTAGTATTGAGGAAGAAGTGTACATGGAGCTTCCCCCAGGATACATGACTACTTCAAAGAATGAAGTTGTATGCAAACTTCAACGAGCTTTGTATGGGCTAAAACAGTCACTACGTCATTGGTTTGAAAGGTTTAGCATTACTATGAGAAAGTATGGATTCAAACAAAATAACACTGATCACACATTATTTATAAAACACTGGCTTGGTAAAGTAACTATAATGACCAAAAAAAAATTATATGCATGGAAGTGTAATAATAATAATAATAATAATAATAATAATAATAAATAACTAAATAAATAAATTATTATTATTAACTAAATAATATAATATATTAATATAATATTATAATATTATAGTATATATATACATACATACACACACACACACACACACACACACACACACACACACACACACATATATATATATATATATATATATAACTTGAGACTTCCTTAAGTCACAAAATATCTTCCCCCCTGAGATGTCTCTCACTCTCTCTTCATTTTTCTCTCCTCAAGCTCTCTCTCTCTCTCTCTCTCTCCAATTTCTTTCTGTTTCCCAGCCAAATTGAAAAATGAACATCATATCCGGGTCCCAACTCCACTCCTGAATACTTTAATCAGAGTGGATTCGTCATTTGGACGTCGTAGGCACCACTCCAAGGTTAAAGTAAGGGAAATAGATTATGTCAATTATTTTCAGAAAATTTAACCGATTAAATTGTGGTATTTAATTATTAAATTGTAGTATTTGATTATATCAAATTTTTGGAAATATTTTGGAATTATATTAAACTGTAGGGATTTGTTTATATTAGATTTTTGGGAATTTTTTGGAATTATATTAAACTGTAGGGATTTGTTTATATCGGATTTTTGGGATATAATGGAATTAAATTAAATAGGTGAATAAAATATGTTTTTCCAGGCAGATTATTATATTATGAAATATTTACTCAAATGTGTGGCATGAGAAATGACTAAATGATTACGAATAGAATATTTTATGATGATATATACAACAGGGTATGGTTTTATACCGATTTCAAAAAATGCTATAAATATGCGGAAAACATGATATGATAGTTTTATACAAAAATATGACGAATTTATGTAGAGTTATGATATGTCGTGCCAGTTTTATACCGAGGCAGTTATGATATGACGATTTTATATCGATTATGATTTGCCAGATATGATGTGACAGTGAAAACATGATTTACATAGATTTATGAAATAATGATTATGAAATGAGATCACGTTAACAATTATATTATATAAATTGTACTATATGATATCAGAACCCTGACGGACTATTTATGTTCAGAGCACGGTACCACAACTAGCTAGCAAGATTCGACAGTGTAACCCCCCTGTGTCCGGCTCGAGAAGTGTTGTGGAGAGCAGGATGGGTTCGGAACAGGCTGGGTGTACAGATCAGACAGTGTAACCACACTATTTAGAAATTGTTGGTAATAGAGTCGATTAACTTGAAGTGTTGCGGAGAGCAGGATACTCCCTAATTTCGGCCTGAGAAGTGTTGCGAAAAGCAGGATGGGGTCGGATAAGGTTGGGCGGGCAATCATACTACAGACATGACACGTTTGACTTAGCTTGGTAAGCCAGCCATGGTTAAGTCTAGCCTTCGGGCCGCACAACCCGGTCATGTGGGGTTATTACATGAAGAGATATATGAATGTCTCAGGGAAAGTTTTATATATGTATATATATATATATATATATATATATATATATATATATATATATATATATATATATAATGATAATTTACGCACACAAAGAAATTTATTAAACCAAAGTATGTTTTGAAAATTGAAGAAAAGTATGTTTCCTCAGATATGTATATGTATAAGTTCAGTTTTACTTGATTTATCAGTTAAAAGTCAATTATTTAGAGGATATGTTTATGATACGCTAAAACTCATGTTACCACACACTGATAATAATCTATTCCGTCTTACTGAAAGGTGTCTCACCCCATGATTATCCAATATTTTTTAGATGCCATAAGGAACAAAACAGTAATCAGAGTAGCGCAATGGAAGCATGGGTGGACAGAAGGTTTTATTTAGAATAGATCCTTATTAAATTATGATTTTTGATGTATTTAGTATTTTATGGGTGTATTGTGATATTGGAAATGATATTGTTGTATTGGGATAATTAGTGCTCTAGTAATTAGAATTTAAGGACTTCCGCTGTCATTATCAGTGATTATTATAGTATGAAATATTCAGGTTATTACAGGTGGTATCAGAGAAATCTGAAACGAAATTTTTTGGGTTGTCACAGTTGGTATCAGAGCTTAGGATATAGACTCTGTAGACTCTAGGGATGATTATTACCAGAGTATAGGTATGCAGTAGGATGAGGATAGGAATGGATAAGCTAGATGTGGTAAGAGCGATGGGATATAGGATGCATAGCGGAGTAAAATACTGCAAGCAATTGGAATTTTGGAGTTTTGACTCGCAGCCGAAAGCAAAAATTCATCGAGGATTTTCTTTGACTTTTTCTGGAATAGCCGGAAGTTCTAGAAAAGTCACGGCAAATCATTGACATTTTTCTCCCGGAATGCTGCACTATGATCTTTTTTTTGTGTAAATAGTCACTGCAAGGAATGAGCTAACATTTGCAATATTGGAATATATGAGATAGAATTTTGTGCATTTTTGGAATGTGTGCACCTTTGTACATTAGAGTATACTCCTAGTTCTCTAGGATTCCTTTTTGGTTTAGTGTGCGTGGATTATGAGGTAATCCTATAAATGGAGTGGTTATCTATTTATCATACACTTAGTTGATTGTTTCCAAAAGAAAGTAGTACTCGGAGATCCAAATGTAGTGACGGTTTCCTTCCAACTAACAAGCACTCATATTTGATATCTCAAGTGCTTGTGAAAGGATGGAATTTGGGCACATGTCTAGGATTTGTAACAGCAACGAAATAAAATACACAAGTTAATGAAACCCAAACTTCTTTACCCATAGGTGATGAATTTCTAGATATTTTTCCAGATGATTTATCGGGGCTGCCTCCAAAAGGAGATTGAATTCAATATTGATTTGGTGCTAGGAACGGAGCTTGTGTCGATTGCTTCATATGGAATGACATTAGCTGAACTAAGGCAACCTAGGGTGCAACTAGAAGATTTCCTTAATAAGGAATTTATTCGATCTAGTGTATCACCATGGGTTGCACCCGTGTTATTTGCTAAGAAACATAATGGGTCCTTGAGGTTATGTGTTGATTATTTGAAGTTGAATCATGTTACATTAAGAATTGGTATCGACTTCTAGGAATTGGGGGATTATTTGGTCAATTGGCGAAATCCCAAAATTTCTGAAGATTGGCTTACAACCAAGTTATCACTAATTGAGATTTGGGAATTAAACGTTCCAAAGATGGAAATTAGTACATGACTCACTCGAAAAATGAGCAGTTCGGAAGTTATCCCAAGTATAGAAGTTTAGTCGTATAATAATTAGCCTAAGGGTCAGATCGTCTCCTCAGGGAATGTAGGTTAATTCCAAATTTTGTGTAATTCCAATAGAAAAAAAAAAAGGTTTACTGAACACAGTTCAGATTCAGTTACTGGGATTTTTAGGATTTTGCAACGAAACTTAAAACAATGTAAATCCTAACTGGAAATTTAACATGCATAAACATAAGTAAATAAATGTCAGATTCAATGCTAGAATAATGAAAGAAACAAACCCTGCAATCATTTTATTAAATAAAAATACTAACCTTAAATATAAACCCAGACAAGAATAAACTCTAACTAAATAAAAATACTAACTTCAATAATAAAAACACCTAAGAACTATTTAAATTTCAACAAAGACTCCAAATAAAAAAAAAAAAAACAAACTGAATAATGACCCAAACAAATATTAAAGATTCAACACAAGACTTTAGAAGAACAATCTAAATTGAATAATTCAAATCAAAATAAAATTCCAACCACAACTTTTTAATAAACAAATAAACTAAAGAAAGAGAGTAAAAGTGAGAAAGATTCAATCTAAAACTAATTAATAATATTTAAATAACAAGAAAATCAAACTAACTTTTTAATAATGAAAATAGATCCAGCAATTGTTTAAGATTCAAATAAAAAATAAGGAGAGAAGGAGAGAGAGAGAGAGAGAGAGAGAGAGAGAGAGAGAGAGAGAGAGAGAGAGAGAGAACCATGAGGGAGACATAGCAGCCCCCCTCTGTGCGCTGCCTTCAAGGCAAAAATAAAAACACCCAAAAAGCTCCTCTAGCCAACCCTAAAAAAAACCTACCCAAAAAGCATCCCATAATGCCCCCTGTACATTAAATGCCAAATTCCAATTTAAACCCTAACTAAGCCGACTGCTTCTTGCACACTCAAAGGCATGCGCATAGGCTGACATGGTCACATCAAGCTCCTTTTCACTTTTACTTTTTTTTGTTTCTTCAATTCTGAGCTCGCTTCCTTTGATTTTTCTTTGACCTCATCTATCTCAGTTGTAACCTCAAGTGTCAAGACAACTGTTGGTCTGTCGGTGAGTATCTCAGGTTGGGAAACTTCTTTTCCACTTCTCGAAGTAATAACAACATCCGCTGTCTCAAGAGAAACATTATGTATTTATTGTTGTTGGTGCTAGTATTCTTAAGGATTAGACTGAGGTTTTACCAGAAATTTCTCTTTTTCTAAGATATTCAACTGCATGCTCATTTCATTAATGGTGTCCTGCAATTCATTTATGGTTTGAATATTAATCTGTATGAACTGCTGAAGAGCATCCTCAAGAGACTTCTCCGGTGGAGCAGGTGCTGCATTAGATTGAAATCCTGAAGGTGTATAGCTCTGAGAGATCTGTTGTGACTGATACTGATGCTAAAAGGCAGCTTGATGATATGACGGTTGATAAGGGGGTGCATAGGACTGGGAAGGTTATTTCCAAAGTTGTTTTGTACTATTCTTCTTTTCCATCTCCATAGCCTCCACTCTTTTAGTGAGTTCAGCCATACGTGCCTCAACATAAAAATCATCTTTCAGTTTATACCACTCTCCACCATGTATTGCTCTCAATGGTTGAGCTGCAATTGGTCTTTTGTCAATCCTAGTGTTCTACTGTTGAGCATAGTCACCTAAATGATCCAGAAAATCCAATGCCTCATCAGACTCCTTGTTGAAGAAATATCCTAAACACATAGTATGAGCAAACTGTTTCGATTCAGGAGTCAACGCAATGTAGAAATAGTTGACAAGGCGCCATGATTCAAATCCATGGTGGGGACACATGTTAACCAGATTTCTAAATCTCTCCCAGCTTTCATGAAATGTCTCATCAACTCCTTACATGAATCGACTGATCTGTTCCTACAAAAATACTAACTTTAATAATAAAAACACCTAAAGAACTATTTAAATTCCAACAAAGACTCCAAATAAAAAAATAAAAAAAACTGAATAATAAACCAAACAAATATTAAAGATTCAACGCAAGACTTTAAAAAGAACAATTTAAACTGAATAATTCAAATCAAAATAAAATTGTAATCACAACTTTTTATTAAACAAATAAACTAAAGAAAGAGAGTAAAAGAATGAGAAAGATTCAATCTAAAACTAATTAATAATATTTAAATAACAATAAAATCAAACTAACTTTTTAATAATGAAAATAGATCCAACAATTTTTTAAGATTCAAATAAAAAATAAGGAGAGAAGGAGAGAGAAGAGAGAGAGAGAGAGAGAGAGAGAGATAAAAAAAAAACCGTGAGGGAGACACAACAGCCCCCCTCTATGCGCTGCCTTCAAAGAAAAAAGTTAAAAACACCCAAAAAGCTCCTCCTACCAACCCTAAAAAAAACTTACCTAAAAAGCATCCCATAATGCCCCCCTGTACATTAAATGCCAAATTCCAATTTAAACCCTAACTAAGCTGGCTACATATTGCACACTCAAAGGCATGCGTGTAGGCTGACGTAGTCACATCAAGCTCCTTTTCTTTTGTAAATTAATAAAAAATATTATTTAATTAATTAATTTTTTTTGAATCACTACATCCTCTTGTAATAATTATTTTTTGGGGCATTACATTCTCCCTTCCTTATTGAAATTTCGTCCTAAAAAATTGTTGAATAGCACACCCAGTAAAATCCATCGTTAACCTAACAAGTTTTGAGTTAATCTTTTAAACAGCTCCATTAGAACTGGTAACTAACTTAAATCGTTGGATTATACATCTTGTTCTAATACACCTTGCTTCAGCACCAACACTCAACAACTTCAATTTTCATCTCCAATCTTCTAAAGATCTAATACCGACATAACCTTAGAAGAATCAATAGCTAACTATTCTTTTATCATGATGTGACCCAAAAATTTTGTATTAATTGTCCAAAACCCACATTCCATGTTTAACATATAATTAATGCTCTCAAAATGTTTGTAAAATTAATCACAAATGTTATTCATGATCTTCTTGATTCTTTAAATACCCCAAAAAATATCCATAAAAATTATATGAATTGGTCCAAGTATAGTTGAATAACTTCTTGATTCATTCTATCCATGAAAATGTAAGGTGCATTGGTAACCCCAATTGGTAACACCAGAAACTTATAGCAATCTTACTATGCACTCAATTCTGTCTTTGGGATGCGTAATTCCCAAATCTTAATTAGTGTTAATTTAAATTCAAATCAATCTTCAAAAATTTTGGGATTTTGCCAATTAATCAAATAATCCACCAATCCTTGGAAGTAGATACCAATTCTTAATGTAACATGATTCAACTTCCAATAATTAATGCATAGCCTCAAGGTCGCATTATGTTTCTTAAAGAATAACACAAGTGTAACCTATGATGATATACTAGGTCGAACAAATTCCTTGCACCAAATCAATATTAAATTCAATCTCCTCTTGGAGGTAGCCCGATAAATCATTTGGGAAGAATATCTAAAATTTCATCACCTATGGGTAAAGAAGTTTGGGGTTAGTTAACTCATATATTTCTTTCATTACTACTACAAGCCCCAGACATGTGCCCAAATTCTATCCTTTCACAAGCACTCAAAATATCAAATATGAGAGCTTGTTAGTTGGAAGGAAACTATCACTCCATTTGGATCTCCGAGTACTACTTCCTTTTGAAAACAATCAACTAAGTGTATGATAAATAGATAACCACTCCATTTATAGGATTACATCATAATCCACAATATCCATGTTAATTAGTCAACTGGGAAGTCATTTCCCATTGAAGACTATTTTAAAATCAGTCCTACCTCATAGCCTCAACCCTCAACATCTCTTACCTATTACATAGATTCCCACTAGTGGTTAGCCTCATCTTTAAAAAGAGAACTTGCTATGATGACTTATACACATCAAGGACCATACCTGCTAGGACATCTCAGGCCCGGATGTGTAATCATTTTCCTATTAGATCAACTGTATAAAAGACACTTCAAAACTCTCATCATAACTTTGTAATTCGTTTAAGTAAAAATTATATGAACTTCTAAACATTCCTTGGAATCCTAATCACACAATTCCTTTTCAATTCCAAACTAATGTACAGGCTTTCACTTTTAAATCAGGGTAAAGTATCATTTTCTTACTAAATTGGCAAACTGGTTTCTAGATTTTTTTTTTCTTGCTTTAAACAGTTCTTAAGGCTCAATTTCTAACCTATGGTGGCACACGTTGTGTATCAAAACATAGTTGGAAAATATCCTCAATGAAAAACATGGATTGGAATTATGGCAAGTCTAAGTCCTGATATACTGACTTCAAGTCAACCATGATCTTGCTCCAATGACTGGACAAATATGCAATAAACACGTGTCTTGGTTTTTTTTTTTTTGGTATTAAATATGATACTAATGAAGTTGTTTAATCAGCTATGATCAGTGATTGGACATTGTATGGTAGCATAAATCTTGTGTGAAATGGACCAGGAAGGAAATGGTGATATTCATTTGTGCTAGAGAGTTGCTAATGGTAAAAAGATTAGATTCTAAAGATGGCTTCAAAAGTCATAATCGATTACAAACAACAATAGAAGATTTCACATTAAGCTATATACAAATCAAATTCCAACCGAGTTGATGCCTAACTAGTTAAATTGGTATCCCATTGCCAAGTAGGATTCACACAAGATAGAGCCAAAAGATAAAGCTTCAGGTCCTAGCATGTATAGTTTTCCTTCTAGATAGCAGATTGCTAAAGGTCAGAGTATCATTATGATTTTTCTTCTAAGTAAATTGTTAAAGATGATTTTGTTAGGTGTTATATGGTTCACAGGATCCTTCGGGATACTTGGCAATGTGATGGCCATGACATCTTATTCTCATGCTTGTTTTCAGGTTATGGTGATAACATCACTTCCCAGGGAATAAAGAATTTCCACAAAACATAAGAGTCCAATTGTTGTCCACTTAGTGTCTTACATTCTTATGGGCATCTTAATTTTGAGATTAAATTGTCCCCACTATTTTAGTTGAATTATGGAAATATGTAATCGATGCACATTCTCATCGACCCAATTTTTTTTTCACAAACAATACCGTTGCTTCCCAAGGTGACACGCTAGGCCTGATACACCCCTTATCTAATAATTCTTACAACTGTTCCTTTAGCTCTTTTAATTCTACTGGTGTCATTCTGTACGGTGCTTTAGAAATCAGCGTTGTCCTTGGAACTAGATCGTTAGCAAATTCTACCTCACGATCAGGAGGTAGTCCCGACAAATGCTCAGGAATATATCAGGAAAATCCCTCACTACCGGGATGTCTTCTAACCTCAACTCCCCTTCTAATACCTCCTTCACATAGGCCAAATATCCCTGACAACTCTCCAATAACAACCTCCTCACCTGAATGGCGGATAACATCTATGGTGGGGTGCGTACACATGACCCCACAAATCTGTACTCCTGACCTCCTAGAGGTTTGAATACCACCTCTCTCTAATAATAGTCTATACTAGTGTAGTTAGAAGCTAGCTAGTTCATCCCCATAATTACCTCAAACCCATGCATATCTAAAATCACCAGGTCAGCTGATAAAAGCCTCCCCTAAATACAGATTAGACAGTTCCTGAGTACCTTTCTACACAACTCTACAGCCCCAATCGGCGTAGACACTAACAAATTGATATCTAACAACTAAGTTTCTATCCCACAAAATTTAACGAATTCCCAAGCAATAAAAGAATGAGTCACCTCTGAATCAAATAAGGCAGTAGCTTTATATGACAGTATTAAAATAGTACCCGTCACGACATCTCCAGCTGCCTCAACGTCTCTTGGTGTCAAAGCGTAAACCCGTGCTAGGCGGTATTCCTCTACTGACCGCCTCGAGGTGCCTCCTCTATACGATCTAGGAGCAGGCGCTATCGCTAGTGGTGCTTGGTAATCTCTCGCTACGTGGCCAGGTCAATAGCATCAGTAATATATCACATCTCTGACCCAAAACTCTCCCGGTGTTTCCTATAGCATCTGAGATAGGGAAGGGGCATCGGTTTTCCCTGTACTACTCGGTCTCCCATCCCTTGTCTCTGACCACCTCTACTATCCTACCTCCTCCACTGCCCCCAACTGGACCCTGCCTGAAAATCTAGAGGCGCGGGCCTCTTCCTTTGACTCTGTGCCGCAATGCCTCTCTGTAGGCCACTCTCAATCACTATAGCTCTATCAACTATCTCTGAAAAATTCTGGACCTAAAAGCCTACAACCTGATCATATAATCCCTAGCTTAGTCCCTCCTCAAACTTCCTCACCTTCTTTTCCTCATCTGGAACTAGATATGGAGCAAAGCAAGATAGCTCGATGAATCTGGTGGCATACTGTTGTACCGTCATGTGTCCCTGTGTCAAACTTAAAAACTCTGCTGCTTTTGCACTCCTGTTAGTAGCAGGAAAGTACCACTCAAAAAATATCTCCCTGAAATGGCTCCATGTCATCACTTTAGGTTTAGGCCTCTGTTCCTCTAACATTCTCACCGATCTCCACCAGTGTTTAGCCTCTCCTGTCAATTTAAAAGTAGCAAACAGGATCCTCTACTCGTCAGTACATAGGAGGACTGCCAAGGTCTCCTCAATCTCCTGGATCCAGTCCTCAGCCCTAAATGGCTCGGCCCCTCTAGAAAAAATGGGGGGTTCATACACGTGAACTACTCAATCATGCAGCTTCGCTCCCCTGAATTCTTGGCCATCTCTGTCATCACCTGCTGGGTGACGCTACGTAATACTGCATCAGGGTTACCGCTGCCCATACTGGAAGGCCCTACCTCATCACCTCCAGCATATGCACTACTACCGCTGTGCTCCATTCTGAAAATAATACGAAACGGTCTTAGAATTATATCCTCATAATACCACTAATCCACTTAACAAACTAGGATCCATAAAATAATCTTTTATAACTATTCATCTTCACATCCCCAATCCCAACTTAAGATTCAATCCTACCACTCAGAAACAAGAAATGGTGATAGTTTACTATGGTTTTCCTGAAGTCATCACCCCAGGAAAATCACAGAAACAACCACAAAACTCCTGCCTCCAGGTCGCAAGATAGAACCCTAAATTTCAATCTTATCCTCCATCATGGCTGACTCACATCCCAGTCTATCCATCCTCTACTCTCATCAAAATCACTTCCTATACTCTAGTATTGTATTGCGCTATTTACTAAAGTCTACAGAACCTATCAACCTAGGCTCTAATACCAAACTATGACGCCCCAATTTTCATACCATTTTTTCCATAAATAATAAATATTCAGTCATTTGCCATGTCACAACTCTCATACCATATCAACACAACCCAACCCGAAGTGGGTATCGGGTAAACAGTCAATCTCATACAAATATACCTAACAGCGGAAGTCAATATTTACAAACCATCTAGAATACAAATAATCATAGTTCTAACCATCCATCTATGTATATACATATCTAAACACATTCCCAAAATCAACAAAATACTCTAAGGAAATCATACATCCCTATCCTTTAATACTCATCCTGTCCATTAGGGTACTAGTTTCCCTCTATCTCGAAGCTCTATCTCCTGGTTTGTAACGGTTCCCTGAAATATTTAAATATTTGGGTGAGACAACTCTCAGTAAGACGGAATAAATTATTTACAGTGTGTGGCACATGAGTTTAGTTTTATCATATTATACTCATTTAAGTAATTATATCATCTGATAAAATATACAGATATGTACTCATAATCATATATATATAAAACATAATCTTTTTATAAGCTTTAATTCCATTTCCTAACTCATACACATGCAACCAATATTTATCAGCGAAAGTTCCCGAGGATAAGGAAGATTACACGCCCATACATGTAGTACCCCTCTGTTCTAATATCGTTTGTAACCTTACCTGATTAACTCGAGTGAGGCTAAAATTGATACTTATCAGGGCACTCACTTTACTCAATAAGCCCTCAAGTGGAGACTTTACTTCACCCTAATTATTTATGTAATTAAACTCACACTTTTTCATTTCTCATATTCATTTTACCATCTAGCTAATGAGTGTCTTTGGTAACCAGTTCATATTCTGTCTGTAACTCATGGCTGCCTTGAGGATATTTACCACGTCATGCTTCGCCCCATGATCAGGGTTGTGCGGCCTGAAGGTTGGATCTAAATGGAGGTTGGCCTACCTGGTTAGATCAAAATAAGAAATCCATCTGTCTATCTGTAGTACGATTGACCCGCCTAACCCAGGTCCGGACTCCAGGGAGTGAAACTACCCTTCTCACTGGCTCAATCGAGTGTCATGCCACACTCTCCACGAGGTCGTGTGGTTGCACTTTTCATCCCACTAGCAACACTACCATGCTTTTAGAAATACTCCAATCCATCAGGGTTCTCATTTCCACTTTTCAATATTCACATTTCAGTATTCATATTTTAGTATTCACATTGCAATATTTACATTTCAGAATTCCCATTTAAGTATTCATATTACAATATTCACATTTCATCTCATATCAGTATATAGCTCAATTCAATATTTATGTACCAGCATATCTTATATCACGTATATCATCGTTTCAAATAAAACACATATGTATCTCACATTTATCATATCACTGTAAAACATATTGGTATATCATTTTTCATCATTTCCAGTAAAAATCTTTTTTGCATATCACGTTTCATCATTTCTATAAAACACATTTTATTTCTCATATTTTCATTTTAGTATCAAAATATCATTGCATCTCATATTCTCATTTATTTCCATTCCAAAACATATACATATTTATTCCATTTTATCACAATTCCAATGTAAAACATTATTCACGTTCCTCATGCCACACAATTTCGTCTGATATTCATAATACAATATTTACAGGGAAAATATCATAATTTCATTTTCTCATATTTACTCAACTAGAAATTTTCAAAAATAACTGTTATAATTTATTCCCCTTACTTAGCTTATTGAGAGATCTGCTAAAATACTTAATCCACGCCCGCGGCGTTCAAAACTCAAAACCCTGAAATTCACATTTCCCCTAGTTCAATCAACTCAATCCCAAAATAATAATATTTTAATATTTCCTGGGCCCACACACTCCCAATGCTAATTAAACTTTAAAAATAATTAACGGATATAATCCCTCTATCCTACCCTAGCCTTGGAGTGGTGCCTAAGAAACCTAAATTAAAAATCTACTCCGATTAAAATGACGAGGATCGGAGCTAGGACCTTGTGGTGGTGTCCGATCGCCAATTTGGCTAAAGATTTAAGGAGAAATTGAGGAGAGATAGAGAGTTTACCTTACCATAGGAGTGGTGCCTTCGACGTTAGTATGACAAATCCACTCCGTTTAAAATGTCAGTGGCGGAGAATGGAACCCAGTGGTATTTTCTATTTTTTGATCAATGCTCGTTGGGTTGAGAAAATTGAGGGGAGAGAGAGAGAAGGAGGAACGGAGGAGAGAGAGAATGGAAATTCACAGGGGGGCGTTGTCTCCTGAGATTGTAAAATTACAATCTCCTAAAGCTTCTCAGCTTTGAGAGAGAAAGATATATATGTTTATTTATATTATTATATTATATTATTAAATTAATAAAAATTATTAATTAATTGATTAATTAATTTTTTAGAATCATTACTTCCTCTTGTAATAATTAGTTTTTTGGGGCATTACAAAATCCACATCAGGTTACTTCACCTTTGTGAGGGGAAATCTGGTAACATGGAGAAGCAAGAAACAAAAAGTGGTCTCTTTGTCTAGTGCAGAAGCTGAATTTAGAGGAATGGCAAAAAGACTTGGTGAACTTTTGTGGCTCAAAAGACTACTAGTAATGTTAATATATCTTCCTAAAATACCCTTGTACCTATGTTAGTATATCTCCCTTACTTTTGTATCCTAGTATGCCTCCTTCTCCTATAAAAGGATAGCCTTGTACAGTTGAATGCGTACAAACAAAAGATTAATATATTTTGCATTAATTTTAACATGGTATTAGAGTCAAGTTAACCCTAATTACTTTTTTTTTCTTAAACCCCCTGCTCGCTGCCGTTCCTGACGCCATCGTCGTCATCGTTGGTAGCCGTTCCCTCTCCGTCGTCGCTTAATCGTCAATCGTTGGTAGTCGTTCCCTCTCAGCCCGCCCCCCGTTTCTGTCCGCCGCCCCCCCGTTTTTGTCCGGCGCACAACACCCTGGGCAAAGAGTCTCTGTCTTCCCCGTTTGTTCTCCCCGTCTCTGTCTTCCACAACGCAAGTTCGTCGTCGTGCTCCACCGCTTGTCTTCGTCGTTCGTGCACTCTCTTCTGATGCATAAATCGGAACCGGTGCACCCTGCCAGTCCTTGATCTCATCTCTGCGTCTCTCGCGTCTTCACTAGTTCGGCCGCAGCAACAGTTGCCGCCACCGCTCCCTACATGGGCCTGCTCTTGAGTCTTCACGCCCTCTTTCAACACCTCCTTGAGTCTGGGGATCTCTGAAATCTCAACCCCGACCGAGAACTCATCCTAGCGTAGCACGTTGCTAAAGGACAGCACATGGTGGTCTGACAGAACACCTTGAGACAACCACGACGGCATTTTTCGTGTGCAAGCCAGGAAAAAAATTAAAAAATATATATATAATTCCTCATAATTTTTTCTCAAATTGGGCGGTGTTTGGTTTCCTTCTCTGCCACACCTTTTGGATTTTGAAAGTGGCTCTCTGTGATACTCCCAACTACCCACAGTTTTGGTTGGTTCTGTGACGTGGTTGGGTTTTGAAAGTGGCTCCTTGAGACTTGAATATTATTATTATTATTATTATTATTTTTACTGTGCTTCACTTTTTGTCTCTTGCCCATGCATCTTTGGCCACCATGTGCAGGATATGGATAACCTTCTCTGATGAAGCACTAGTTTTCATCTCTGAGATTTCGTTAAATTGCTATTTTCTTTATAGCATCTTTCACTGACGTTGCCCACCCTACAAAGATTGTTTTGAATGGCTCCAACTACAATGTTTGAGCCCAACAAATATCAGTTTTTTTTATTGGTCGGAGATTATTAGTTTGCCAAGTTCAGCTCCACTATTGCCCAGCTTGGGTTTGCCTTTAGCCCCTATGATTCAGCTCTTTTTACCCATCACACTGCTACTGGCATCACTCTTCTACTACTTTATGTCAACGATGTGATTATTACTGGTGATGATACTTCTGGTATTCATAAGCTTAAGCAATTTCTGTGTCGGTAGTTTGAGATGAAAGACCTCGGTTCTCTTCGCTACTTCCTTGGCTTAGAAGTGTCTCCTACCTCTGATGGCTACTCCTTGACCCAAGCCAAATATGCCTCTGATCTTCTCACACGTGCTGACCTCACCGATTGTAAGATAACTGATAGTCCACTGGAGCCCAACATTAAACTCCGTCCTACTGATGGGGAGCTCCTTCCCGATGCCACTCATTACCGACAGCTTGTTGGGAGCTTGATTTACCTCACTGTCACTAGACTGGACATTGCCTATGCGGTGCACCTTGTTAGTCAGTTTATGTCAGCTCCTCGGTCTGTTCACTATGCAGCTGTTCTTCACATCTTACGATATGTGAAGGGCACCTTATTTGATGGCCTTTTTTTTCCCTCTCACTCATCCTTGACGTTACAAGTTTATTCAGATGCTGATTGGGCAGGGGACCCTACTGATCGTTGGTCTACCACTGGTTTTCTTTTTTTACTTGGTGACTTTCTTATCTCTTGGTGGAGCAAACAGAAGACTGTTGTTGCTCGCTCTAGCACTGAGGCTGAGAACCAAGCTCTCACTGATACTACTTCTAAGCTTCTTTGGATTCGTTAGCTTCTCCAAGATATGGGAGTTCCTCAGCCCTCAAGCACTCCACTTTATTGTGACAATCATAGTGTTATCCAGATTGCTCACAACGATGTCTTTCATGAACGCACCAAACATATCGAGATCGATTGTCATTTTGTGCGTCATCATCTTTAGGACGGGACACTTCGCCTCTTGTCCGTTCCTTCGACTGATCAGTTGGCTGATATCTTCATGAAATCTCATCCACCTAGTCGTCATCGTGCTTTAGTCTGCAAACTCTAGATGTCATCTTCGATACCACCTTGAGTTTGATTGGGGATGTTAGTATATCTTCCTAAAATACCCTTGTACCTATGTTAGTATATCTCCCTTACCCTTGTACCCTAGTACGCCTCCTTCTCCTATAAAAGGATGGCCTTGTACAGTTGAATGCATACAAACAAAAGATTAATAAATTTTGCATTAATCTTAATAAGTAGAAATTGGGTTTGATCCAAGATCTGAATGAACTTGTTCTGTGACAATAAATCCGCGATTGCCATTGCCTATAATCCAATTCAATATGACCGGACCAAACATGTTGAGGTGGATCGACACTTTATTAAACACAACATCGAGACCAAGATAATTAAGTTTTCGTTCGTGAAATTTGATAATCAACTAGCTGATATTCTCACAAAGGCCATATCAAGTAAGGTGTTTTATAGCTCACTCGACAAGTTGGGCATAAGAGACATATATGCACCAACTTGAGGGGGAGTGTTGGCATGAGCTGTCTCGTTTCATTTATGGTCGATTGGCCATGATTGGGGCTAGAATATTTGATGTATATTCTTCCTTCTATCTTTGGCACATAGATATTTTATTTTTTGGAGAAGATTGTGCATTTGCTAAAAATAACTTCCCTTGTACTTGTATAAATTGATGGCTGATAATCATTGAATAATAAGAAAAAAGGAGTGACCTTTCCCATGGACGTAGGCCGGAGTCAGTTGAACTACGTAATTATCGTGTGCATTTTCTTCTTGTTTTAATGGAAGTTTCTAAACCTATGGGAGGTTTGCATCTTTTTACCAAACTTTAGAAAAGGTATATGAATTTTTTTGAAACTTTATAAGATATGCATGTCTTTTTTTTTTTCCTAAATCTTGAGAGTTCATTGTCTTTTACCCTTAAAATAAAGGGAGAAGACATTGACCTTCCTTGAGGTTTGACAAAAAAAAAAACAAGGACCTCCTTTAAGGTCTCAAAAAATCTAAGTAACTCACCTCAAATTTCAAAAATCACACAAATCTACCCTAAAGTTTGTAAAAACAAAACAATGATCCTTCCTTTATATTTGGTAAAAAGACAATTTTTAGTGATATAAGTATCCCAAAATTCAAATATTATGGGAGATATGTGGGTTTTTTGATATCTAAGCGGAGGTCTGTGAGATTTTTGAAACCTCAAGGGAGGTCGACATCTTTTTTACCAAACATTAAGGGAGGTTAATGCCTTTTGCTCTAATTTTAAATAAGTTTAGATATATATATATATATATATATATATATATATATATAAAACTAGGTTTTGGTCATATATTCTAGCTCAATCAACCGTTATCTAGTTCTACCTTAATTCAACCCAAATTGCATAATACTCAAGTGAAAAATCCAAATTTCTCTAATTAGTCAACAAATCTATTATTGGGTTGCTATTACCAAATCAAATTTTTGTCAAGTGGCATGGATACTAGTGACATTCCTAAGGGCGCACTTCAAGTCTAGAGTCAAATTTTAATTTAGAGACGTCTAATATCTGTTGAAAAGTTGTATAGACAATGAGCTTGGAACATGCAATTTCCAATGAGATATAGTGCTTCAAAAGAATTAGATTCAAGTACAACTTGACAAAAATCGATAAGCCAATTGAATGCCATATCATATGCGAGATAACTTAGTTGCCATATTCAAGGACACTCCAATCAATCTTGAAAATCCGTTCTTACAATCACCAAACTGATAATTGAATACCTATTCTTATTAGTAGGATAGAATATAATGCGAATATAGTTGAAAACAATATAGGAATGTAATAGTTTAGAACGAGTTCAATCATGCAAAAGTTTATATTATTTCATTTAGTATGAAATATGAAAAGATTCAGAATGGTAAAACTATGCATAATTTTTCCTTATCTATTTGTTATTATGGATTCATATTAATTCTTACATCGCTATTTAGTTTATTATAAGGGCATATTTTTTTTTTTGGATGTAAGCTATCACCTTGCGTATAACTACTTTATTTTTGGAAATATATTTTTTGTGAATTAAAAGTAACCTAAATATCTTTAAAAACATAAGATTTGTAGTCATTTAAAAAAAAAAATAGTGTATGAGATGCATGTCGGACGTGATGGTAGTACATCTCATATTATATGTGATTAAACATGTTACATTTCAATTCTAGAAAACCTATTCATATTTCATCTCATGTGATTTTTCAATTCATTCTAAATATTGATTAAACTGACAATGATTAAATTAAATTATTGTACCTGTATTTTTTCTGATAAGAAATTGGATTATTGAAAATGCCTTCAACTTTTAGTACAGAAAACTAAATGATTGTTTTCCTACAAATTCTACATTTTGTTTTGTAACAAACTAACATGCCAAATTGCCCATTCTAGATAAAGAAGTTCATGAAAGGCATCTTCATTTTTTATATTTATTTAATCCTATAAATTCATCATATTTTACAATTGTAGATCCTTTCCATGGAAAAATAGTGGATGCAAATGCATCCCAAACCCATTATTCTTTGGCGTGTAAGATACTTGTGGCAAATTTTTGAAAAAAGATGTTATGCCCATATGTGGTGTTCTTTTTCTTTTTTTTTAGTATGCTTAAAACTTTGTTATAGGCTATAAAACTATATATTTTAACACACAAAAACATCACAGGCCAGAAAACTATATATTTTAACACACAAAAACATCACATATTTCAATGAAAAAAAAAACTCATTCTATTATTGCTAGAAAAAACTATGCATTCAAAAACACTCTTCTAAAATTTCATTCAAGAAAGCAATAAGAATCCAGCAATGGATCATATAATCTTCCAGTACAGTGTCACGGTCCAACTAATTTCACACCCTTGTGAAGGGCCGTGCAGCGCTAGCTAAAGCATTCTTGCTTAACTAGCCAACTTATCGTTTACCAACATTCATCCACGAAGCACTTTCATTAACATTCATTCAAATAGCAGTGGAAACAGTAATCAATTCATGAAAGTCGTGGCAAGCAAGCAGTAACATTGAGCAAATGTAATTCATTAACAACACCTTCGTTGACATTGTGTGCTTAGCGAGGGAGGCAAGTAGGCTAAACACGTTGACAATAGTTAGTGATTTTACAATGACTGATGAACACTCACCCTCCCCTAAAGAGCTTTCTGGGCTATTCTCACTCTGGCACTAGGAAACATCAAAGTGACTGAGGAGTCATACTGCCTTATTTGGCTTACAATGAAATAAATACTGGAAAATAACCCTACACTAGTATTTACATGATGGAAACCCATCCCAAACACACGAGGCAAGCGGTCACAGGCAAGCATAATACCCTAAACAAACTTAACTCATGGCATTCTCCCCCATTTATGTGGTCGACGTCCTTGTAGACTTTGATGCTAGGTACACTTCAACTTTGTCCACAAACGGTTGCATATCTTCCGTAGAAACCCAACTAATTTCTCTTGTCGCCAAGGCCTTTCCACTTCACTAAGAATTCCTGCTGCTTCTTCCTTGAGGATGTGAACTCTCTATCTGCAAGGATATCTTCAACTTCATGTATGTCAGGTTGAACTGTACTCACTTCTGCTCTGGCTGACTAATTTTTGCTCAAATCGTCGATGTCGGCGTTGTACGGCTTGAGGCAGCTGACGTGAAACACAGGATGCACTTTTATCCAAGTCAGAGGGTCGATTTTGTAGGAGACCTTCTCAACTTTGGCCATGATGGGGACTGGTCCTTCATATTTACGAAGTAGTCTCCTATCTTGTCCTCGTAGTGACCTGATCTGTTTAGGATTGAGCTTAACAAGCACCAAGTCACCTACATTGAAGTGCTGCGGTCTTCTCTCCTGATCTGCCCACTTCTTCATCCGCTTAGTAGCTTTCTCCAGGTAGGCTCGGGAAATCTCAGCATTCTGTCTCCATTCTTTGGTAAAGATGTACGCCCTAGGACTCTTTCCTTTGTACGGCTCATCCACTGTGTGAGGTAACAGCAGCTGCTGGCCTATAACAAGCTTAAAAGGACTCTTGTTGGTTGTTGAGCTCTTTTGGGCATTGAAACAGAATTGAGCCACATCAAGTAGTTGCGCACAATTCTTCTGGTTGGGTTGATATAGTAGCTCAAGTACTCTTCAAGTAGCCCATTGAATATCTCCATTTGTCCATTTGTCTGTGGGTGATAACTCGAAGAGATTTGAAGTTGTGAACCAAGGATTTTAAAAATTTCTTTCCAAAAGTTGCCAGTGAATCTTGAGTCTTGGTCACTAACAATGTCTTGGGAACACCCTAATATTTCATAATATTCTTGAAAAACAACTTTGTTGTCTCCTCTGCCGAATAGTACTTTGGTGCAGCTATGAATGTACCATACTTCGAAAACCTGTCTATAATAACAAGTTTAGACCCTGCATCTCCCACTCTAGGTAGGTTGGTGATGAATTCCAATGAGACACTTTCCCACGGTTTGGACGGTACTGGTAGGGGCTCCAATAGCCCTGCAATTTTCCTCTGTTCCACCTTGTCTTGTTGGCAAGTGAGACAAGTTCGGGTATAATCAACCACATCATAACGTATGTGTGGCAAATAGTACCCCCGCTTTAGTAAGGCCAAAGTGCGCTACCATCTTGGATGTCCGGCCCACATGGTATCATGATATTCCTTCAACTATGTCTTCCTTAGATCACCAGCTCATGGCACAAAGAGCCAGTTACCATGAGTCATCAGCAATCCATCTTCCATCCTAAACTGTCATGCCTTCCCTTCTTCGGTAAGCTTCATTAAGTTCTGTGCAACTAGATTTTTGGCTAAGTTCTCCTGGATGCACTCCCGCATCATTGTGGTAACAGTACTCAAATTCAAATGTGTTACCATTTGTAAGGCTACCAGCTCGGCCTTTTTACTCAGTGTATTCGCGACTTGGTTCAGTTGCCCCGCCTTGTGCTCTAAGGAAACATCAAATTTTGCCAAGAATTCCTACCATCGGCCCTACTTGGGTGTCAGCTTTGGCTGTGTGAAGAAATGGCTAACACCTGAGTTATTTATTTTCACCACAAACCTTAACCCAAGTAGGTAATGCCTCCACACACAGAGACAATGTATCACCGCTAGCATCTCCTTCTCTTGAGCTGTGTACTTCCGCTTTGCTTCACTAAGCTTACGGATTTCGTATGCAACAAGGTGCCCCTCCTGTAACAAGACTCCTCCAAGGGTGAAGTTTGATGCATCTATCTGTACCTCAAAGGGTTTCATGACATCCGGAAGAGCAAGTACCGGATCTCTCATCATGGCATCCTTCAAGTCATCAAAGGCTCCCTGGCACTCCTCTATCCAGTTCCACCCATGACCCTTCTTCAGTAGTTCTATCATAGGAGCTGTTCTCTAGGAATACCCCTCTATGAACTTCCTGTAGTAGTTGGCAAGGCCAAGAAAGGAATGCAACTCCTTCACTGTCGTTGGGATCTTCCATTCTTGAATTGCCCTTACCTTCTCTATATCCATCCTGATATGACCTTGTTCAATCACATAACCAAGGAATTTGATGCTCTGCTGAGCGAAAGAGCACTTCTCTTTCTTCATATATAAACTGTTCCCCTTCAACTTGTCGAACACCTTCCGCAGATGCTCTTTATGTTCCTTCAGAGTGGAACTGTAGACAACAATATCATCCAAGTACACCACAACAAACTTGTCAAGGTACTCGCGAAAATCCTGGTTCATCAAGGTACAGAATGTTGCAGGCACATTCGTCAACCCGAATGGCATCACCAAGAATTCATATGCCCCATACCGTGTCACATAAGTAGTCTTCGGCTCATCCCCATCAGCAATTCTCACCTGATAGTAGCCTGACCTTAAGTCAAGTTTAGTGAAGTACTTGGCATGACTCAACTGATCCAATAAATCAGCAATCAATGGAATAAAATTCTTGTTGCGCACTGTCACCTTGTTGAGCGCGCGGTAGTCTACACACATCCGCAGGCTCCCATAATGTTTCTTTTGAAACAGCACCGGTGCTCCAAATGGTGCTTTGGAAGGGCGAACATATCCCACTTCCAATAACTCATCAAGTTGCTTCCTCAATTATGCTAACTTTGGAGGCGCCATCCGATATGACCCTTTTGTAGGTGGTTTCACTCCTGGAAACAGATCGATCTCAGGCTCCACACCCCTTAGTGGAGGTCATTCGTGAGGCAACTTATCCGGCATCACCTCCTTGTACTCATCCAACACCACTTGGATGGTCGTAGACACCAGCTCTTGGCCTACTTCTTCATCTACCACCACCATGGCTAGATATGTATGCTCTCCCTTTCTCAAACCTTTCTTAAGTTGCATGGTTGAAAGGAGACGATGGGAAGTTCCTTGTCGCAAAATGACTAGAAAGTCATCCAATGGCACCGCTGTGAAATTCACATGACCTTCCCACTGCCCAAGCTTCACAGTAACTTGCTTGGCTACTCCTAGAGTAGGCTGGGCTACAGAATTAACTGCTTTCATGCGTCTTGTATCCTTCTCTAAGGATAAGTTGAGTCTCCAAGCTTCCAGTTATGAAACAAAGTTATGGGTAGTCCTGGTATCCACTATAGCGCGGGTGCTCTTCCCATTGATCCTCAAGCCCACAAACATTAGCCCTCTGGTTCGTGTAACATTTGGGGCTTTAGCTTGCTTTTCCAATGCGCTCACTTGTCGCATTGCACCCATCCTCGGGGTATCATCCTCTTCCCCATCGCCTTCCACTGCCTGTTCTGCAATGGAAGCCTGTAACGCATTAAGTGATGCTTTGTGAGGGCACTCAAAAACTCTATGAGGACCTCAACACAAGTATCAAGTTTACCCTTTCCCTTTGGTGTGTTGAACCCTCGAGACGACGAAGCTTCCTTTGAGGTTGATGCTTTATAGTTAGCCCATTCTTGGGTTTGCCTTTCTTGAAAGACTTTCCATTGTTTCCCTCTCCACCAGACCCTTTGGACGAAGCGGTATTACTTTCCATTGTTTCCCTCTCTGCCAGACCCTTTGGACGAAGCGGTATTCTCCCCAGCATAGTCAGTCAAGCGTTCTGCAGCAGCTTGTGTAGTAAACAAGTCTTGAACTCTTTGTCGATGAAGTTCAGTTCTTGCCCACGGTTTCATCCCCTCTAGAAAATAGAACAACTTGTCCTTATCCGACATATCCCTGATATCCAACATCAAAGTAGAAAATTGTTTCACGCATTCCATGATTGACCCAAGATGTTTGAGGTCTCTTAGCTTTTTCCTTACATTATACTTAACATTCTCAGGAAAGAATTGAGCCTTGAGCTCTCTCATAAAGTCCGCCTAACTATCAATTACACAGCTTCCATTTTCAATGTCATTGTGTAACGCCCCGACCCCCTAAGTGGGCCCGGAGTGTTACTAATCAATTCATTTACCTAATAATACACATTCTAATATCATTTATGCAGCAGAAAACATAACTAAAATCTTTCAACAACTACAACACCAGAGTTTTCTACATCCATTTACGTTCTAACATACATCATACATCCACCTGTATTCACATAAATACATATCTCCAAAACATAATCCCCAAATTTCAGTATGTTTCACAACCATCTATCACTCAAAAGACTTAAACATAATACATAAAATATTTACATTCACAAAAACATCAAAATTATACCCTTTTTCTCAAAGGTGTTATAACAGCTCGAGCTCTCTAAGCTTGATCTCGTGGAGGTCCTGAAAAAGATTAGTTCATATTCGGGTGAGACACATCTCAGTAAGGGAAGAAACAATATATTAAAATAATGTGTGGCCAACATGAGATTATACAACACATAATATTTAACATTTGAAAATCGTTAACATAATTTCTAAAATCATTTTTCTAATCCTATTCAAACACATGCAAGATATTTCACCCACGAGATTACCTAAGGATAGGGGTGATTACCCCCCCCATACAAGTTGCACCCCTCTGCTCTGATATCTAGGTAATCCAAAGGTCACAGCTAAAGCATACTAGGGCACTCACCTTACTCAGTAAGCCCTCAAGATAAATTGATCTCGTACTCACACAGTTCAAACAATAGCTTACCGGCAAAGGCCCTAAGGATAGGGAGATCCACCCGCCTATACAAGTAGGTTCCCTCTGCCCTAGTACGTTATGCAACTACTACCACATCTAAAGTCACTAGTGTACTCGCCTTTCTCAGCAAGCCCTCAGGCGAGAGTTTGCCTCGCCCAAACGTAAAGTGTTTTATATACATAGATACTTCTAATATCATAATACATTACCCATTTGTTCATGTTCTCAGCTTTGACATTTCATAGCGTCTCACTTTATATGACTTTTTCCCATTTTGCATTGTTCACACATCACATTTCATTTCCATTTCGTTCATTTTCCATTTCATTTTCATTTCATACTCATTTTTATTTTAATTCATAAATACTCGACATTTTTCAGTCGTGGTTGGTTAGCTTCGGCATCCTTTCAGCCGTGGTCGGCATCTTTCAATCGTGGTGGTTGCTTCGCATCCCTTTCATTCGTGGGTTTGGCATCTTTTGAGCGAAAATTTCATCAAGAAAGCAATAAGAATCCAGCAAGGGATCATATAATCTTCCGAGTACAATGTCACGGTCCAATAATTTCACACCATTGTGAAGGCCGTGCCGCGCTAGCTAAAGGATTCTTGCTTAACTAGCACAACTTATCGGTTCCAACATTCATCCCACGAGCAACTTTCATTAACATCATCAGAATAGCGTGGAAACATAATCAATTCATGAAAGTCGTGGCAAGCAAGCAGTAACATGAGCAAATGTAATTCATTAACACACCCACCTTCGTTGACATTGTGTGGCTTAGCGAGGGAGGCAAGTAGGCTAAAACGTTGACATAGTAGTGATTTTACAATGACTGATGAAAAACACCTCACCCTCCCTAAAGAGCTTTCGGGCATTTCTCCTCTGGCACTAGGAACACATCAAAGGACTGAGGAGTCTACTTGCCTTATTTTGGCTTACAATGAAATAAATACTGGAAAAATAACCCTACAATAGTATGTACATGATGGAACCACCCAAACAAACGAGGCAAGCGGTCAAAGGCAAGCTAATACCTAAACAAACTTAACTGATTGGCATTCTCCCCCATTTATGTGGTCGAGTCACTTGTAGGACTGTGATGCTAGGTACACTTCAACTTTGGCCACAACGGTTGCATATATTCCGAGAAACCCAACTAATTCTCTGTCGCCAAGGCCTTCCCACTTCACTAAGAATTCCGGCCTGCTTCTTCCTTGAGGATGTGAACTTATATAGCAAAGGGATATCTTCACTTCATGTATGTCAGGTTGAAAACTGACTCACTTCTGCTCTGGCTGACTAATTTTGCTCAACGTCGATGTCGGCGTTGTACGGTTGAGAGCTGCGTGAAAAACAGGATGCACTCTTTATCAAGTCAGAGGTCGATTTTGTAGGAGACCTTCTAAACTGGCCATGATGGGGATGGTCCTTAATATTTACGAAGTAGTTCCTATATTGTCCTCGTAGTGACATGATATGTTTAGGATTGGCTAAACAAGCACCAAGTCCCTACATTGAAGTGCTGAGGTTCTTCTCTCCTGATCTGCCCAACTTCTTCATCGCTTAGTAGCTCTTCTCCGGTAGGCTCGACCCTCTGACCGCTTTCTTTTCTTTCCCCTATTTTTTCATCTGTTAATCCACCTCCCTTCCCTCCCCCTTTACCTTCTATTCCCTTGGCTGCCATCGCGCTCTCCCCCCATCTCCGCTTGTCCCCCCCTTTCATTCTATTCTACCGGCCCTTCACGTCTTTTCTCTCTCGTTCTCTCCGCCTTCGCTACTTAACCTTTTTTTTTGTTATGTTTTCCTCCTTTAATTTCTTATCACTCCATCTTTCTCATATTTTCCTTTTTTTTCCTCCCCTTTTTCTCTTTACCTCTATCTTGCTCCCCCCTTTGTTCCCCCGCCCGCACTCCCTTCGACATATTTCCCTTTGTCTCCCTGTATACCTTTCGGCCTCCCCCGCAATCTTCTGTCATGTTGTTCATCCCTCTCGCGCCCCTTCTTTTTTCCCTTTGTTCCACATACCACGGTCTTCTCTCTATCTCCGTCCCTTGTTATTTCTTATTCCTTTTTTTCCCGTTTCCTGTCTCTGTTTCTTTTTATGTTCTCCTTCTTCCTCCTCCCCCCTTTCTACGCTTTCTCATCTCCTTACCTTTCACCGTGGCTCCCCTCCTCCTGTCCTTCTCTCCCCTCCGTCCCTCCCATTTCTCCGCTTCCTCTATCCTTGCTTTTTTACTTTTACACCTTTCTTCGTCCCTCTTTTCCTCTCCATCTTCCTTCAGCTTTCCCCTCCTTCATGCTCCTCTCTTATTGGTCTGGTCGCTTCCCGCTCCCCGTTTTGTCCTCTGACCTTCTCCTTTTTCCTTTTTCCCTACCCCCCTACTCTTATTCCTCTTTTCTTTCACCCCATTTCACTTCCCTCGCCCGCTCTCCTCCCCGTTTGTCCCCGTCCTCACCCCCCCCGCTATCCCGCCTTTTATGCTTCCTCTCTCTCGCTCCTTTCCTCTCTGTCCCCATTCATCTCTACTGTCCTCTATTGCCCCTTTGCCTCCCTTCTCACATCGTGCGTCCTACGTTGTTCTTTTCTCCCTTTTCCCTTTTCTTCCCCCTCATCTCTCCTAGGCCTCTCCTATTCTGTTCCGTCCCTCCTTCTTCTCTCCTCATCACCTCCCATTCCCTGTCCTCACTCCTTTTTGCCTCCTCTTCCTCCCAGGTTGCATTTCTTCCCCCCCCCTCGTTCTTCCCTCCTTGACGCCCTTCCTCCCTTCCCTCCCTATATTTTTGCGTTCTTACTTTCTTTTCCGCGACTTTCACTGTCTTTCCCCCCCCCACCTTTCTCGCCTCTACCTTTTCTATCTTTCATGCTCACGGAAATCTCAGCATTCTGTCTCCATTCTTTGGTAAAGATGACGCCCTAGGACTCTTTCCTTGGTACGGCTTCATCCATGTGGAGGTAACAGCAGCTGTGGCTATAACAAGCTTAAAAGGACTCTTGTTGGTTGTTGAGCTCTTTTGGGACATTGAAACAGAATTGAGCCACATCAAGTAGTTGCGCACAATTCTTCTGGTTGGGTTGCATATAGTAGCGCAGTACCTCTTCAAGTAGCCCATTGAATATCTCCATTTGTCCATTTGTCTGTGGTGATAACTCCGAAGAAGATTGAAGTTGTGAACCAAGGATTTTTAAAAAATTCTTTCCAAAAGTTGCCAGTGAATCTGAGTCTGGTCACTAACAATGTCTTGTAGGAACACCCTAATATTTCATAATCTTCTTCGAAAAACAACTTGTTGTCTCCTCTGGAATAGCTTTGGTGCAGCTATTGAATGTACCATACTTCCGAAAACCGTCATAATAACAAGTTTAGACCCTGCATCTCACACTCTAGGTAGGTTGTGATGAATTCCAATGAGACACTTCCCCGGTTTGCGGACGGTACTGGTAGGGGCTCAATAGCATGCAATTTCCCGGTTCCACCTGTTTGTTGGCAAGTGAGACAAGTCGGGTATAATCAACCACATCATAACGTATGTGTGGCAAATAGTACCCCCGCTTTAGTACGCCAAAGTGCGCTACATCTTGGATGTCCGGCCCACATGGTATATGATATTCCTGCAATATGTCTCCTTAGATCACCAGCTCATGGCACAAAGAGCCAGTTACCATGGTCTCAGCAAATCCATCTTCCATCCTAAACGTCATGCTTCCTTCTTCGGTAAGCTTCATTAAGTTCTGTGCCACTAGATTTTTGCTAAGTTCTCCTGGAGGCCTCCCGATCATTTGGTAACAGACTCAAATTCAAATGTGTTACATTTTGTAAGGATACCAGCTCGGCCTTTTTACTCAGTGTCAAAATCGCGACTTGGTTCAGTTGCCCCGCCTTGTGCTCTAAGGAAAAACTCAATTTTGCCAAGAATTCTCCCATCGGCCCTACTGGGTGTCAGCTTTGGGTGTGAAGAAATGGCTAACACCTGAGTATTATTTTCACACAAACCTTAACCAAAGTAGGTATGCCTCCACACACAGAGACAATGATCACCGCTAGCATATCCTTCTCTTGAGCTGTGACTTCCGCTTGCTTCACTAAGCTTACGGATTCGTATGCAAAAAGGTGCCCCTCCTGTAAAGACGCCTCAAGGGTGAAGTATGATGCATCTATCTGTACCTCAAAGGGTTTTCAGGACATCCGGAAGAGTCAAGACCGGACCTCTCATCATGGCATCCTTCAAGTCATCAAAGGCTCCCTGGCACTTCCTCTATCCAGTTCCACCATGCCCTTCTCAGTGTTCTATTCATAGGATGTTCTCTAGGAATACCCCTCTATGAACTTCCTGTAGTAGTTGGCAAGGCCAAGAAAGGAATGCAATCCCTCATGTCGTTGGGGATCTTCCATTCTGAATTGCCCTTACCTTCTCTATAATCCATCCTGATATGGACCTTGTTCAATAAAATAACAGGAATTTGATGCTCTGCTGAGCAAAGACACTTCTCTTTCTAATATATAAACTGTTACTTCAACTTGTCGAACACCTTCGCAGATGCTCTTTATTGTTCCTCCGAGTGGAACGTAGACACACTATCATACAAGTACACCACAACAAACTGGCAAGGTACTCGCGAAAATCGGTTTCATCAAGGTCAGAATGTTGCAGCACATTCGTCAACCCGGAATGGCATCACCAAAGAATCATATGCCCCATACCGTGTCACATAAGTAGTCTTCGGCTCATCCCATCAGCAATTCTCACCTGATAGTAGCCTGACCTTAAGTCAAAGTTTAGTGAAGTCCTGGCAATGACTAAATGATCCAAAAAATCAGCAATCAATGGAATAACATTCTTGTTGCGCACTGTCACCTTGTTGAGCGGCGGTAGTCTACACACATCCGCAGGCTCCCATAATGTTTCTTTTGAAACAGCACGGTGCTCCAAATGGGCTTTGGAAGGGCGAACCATATCCCACTTTCAATAACTCATCAAGTTGTTCCTCAATTATGCCTAAAATTTGGAGGCGCATAGAATGACCCTTTTGAGGTGGTGTCACTCCTGGAAACAGATCGATCTCAGGATCCACAACCTTAGTGGAGGCATTCGTGAGGCAAACTTAGCCGGCATCACCTCTTGTACTCATGCAACACCACTTGGATGGTCGTAGACACCAGCTCTTGGCTACTTCTTCATTTACCACCCCATGGCTAGAATATGTATGATCTCCCTTTCTCAACCCTTTTCTAAGTTGATGGGTGAAAGGAGACGAGGGAAGTCCTTGTCGCAAAAATGACTAGAAAGTCATCCAATGCCACGGGGCGCGGGGGGGATGTGAAATTCACATGACCTTCCCATGCCCAAGCTTCACAGTAAACTTGCTTGGCTACTCCTAGAGAGGCTGGGCTACAGAATGAACTACTTTAATGCGTTTGTATCCTTCTCTAAGGATACAGTTGAGTCTCCAAGCTTACAGTATGAAACAAAGTTATGGGTAGTCCTGGTATCCTATAGCGCGGGTGCTCTCCCATTGATCCTCAAGCCAACAAAACATTAGCCATCTGGTCGTGTAACATTTGGGGCTTTAGCTTGCTTTCCAATGCGCTACGTCGCATTGCACCCATCCTCGGGGTATCATCTCTTCCCCATCGCTTCCAACTGCCTGTTCTGCAATGGAAGCTGTAACGCATTAAGTGATGCTTGTGCGGGCACTCAAAACTCTATGAGGACCTCAACACAAGTATCAAGTTTAACCTTTCCCTTTGGTGTGTGAACCCTCGAGACGACGAAAGGCTTCTTGAGGTTGATGCTTTATAGTAGCCCATTCTTGGGTTTGCCTTATGAAAGACTTTCAATTGTTTCCCTCTCCACCAGACCCCTTTGACGAAGCGGTATACTTTCCATTGTTTCCCTCTATGCCAGACCCTTTGGAGAAGCGTATTCTCCCCAGCCATAGTCCGTCAGCGTTCTGAAGCCAGCTTGTGTAGTAAACAAGTATTGAAACTCTTTGTCGACGAAGTTCAGTTCTTGCCCACGGTTTCATCCCCTCTAGAAAATAGAAAAACAAACTCGTCCTTACCAGGACATATCCCTGATATCAACCATCAAAGTAGAAAATTGTTTCACGCATTCCATGATGACCCAAGAAGTGGAGGTCTCTTAGCTTTTTCCTTACATTTACTAACATTTCAGGAAGAATTGAGCACTTGAAGCTCTTCATAAAGTCGCCTAACTATCAATTAACAGCTCAATTTTCAATGTCATTGTGAACGCCCCGACCCCTAAGTGGGCCCGGTGTGTTACTAATCAATTCATTTACCTAATAATACACTTCTAATATCATTATGCAGCAGAAAACATAATAAACTTTCAAAACTACACACCAGAGTTTTCTACATCATTACGTTCTAACATACATCATACATCCACCTGTATTCACATAAATACATATCTCCAAAACATAATCCCCAAATTTCAGTATGTTTCACAACCATCTATCACTCAAAAGACTTAAACATAATACATAAAATATTTACATTCACAAAAACATCAAAATTATACCCTTTTTCTCAAAGGTGTTATAACAGCTCGAGCTCTCTAAGCTTGATCTCGTGGAGGTCTTGAAAAAGATTAGTTCATATTCGGGTGAGACACATCTCAGTAAGGGAAGAAACAATATATTAAAACAGTGTGTGACCAACATGAGATTATACAACACATAATATTTAACATTTGAAAATCTTTGACATAATTTTTGAAATCATTTTTCTAATCCTATTCAAACACACGCAAGATATTTCACCCACGAGATTACCTAAGGATAGGGGTGATTACCCGCCCATACAAGTAGCACCCCTCTGCTCTGATATCTAGGCAACCCAAAGGTCACAGTTAAAGCATACCAGGGCACTCACCTTACTCAGTAAGCCCTCAAGATAAATTGATCTTGTACTCACACACTCAAACAATAGCTTACCGGCAAAGTCCCTAAGGATAGGGAAATCCACTCGCCCATACAAGTAGTTTCCCTCTGCCCTAGTACGTTATGCAACTACTACCACATCTAAAGTCACTAGTGTACTCGCCTTTCTCAGCAAGCCCTCAGGCGAAGAGTTTGCCTCGCCCAAACGTAAAGTGTTTTATATACATAGATACTTCTAATATCATAATACATTACCCATTTGTTCATGTTCTCAGCTTTGACATTTCATAGCGTCTCACTTTATATGACTTTTTCCCATTTTGCATTGTTCACACATCACATTTCATTTCCATTTCGTTCATTTTCCATTTCATTTTCATTTCATACTCATTTTTATTTTAATTCATAAATACTCGACATTTTTCAGTCGTGGTTGGTTAGCTTCGGCATCCTTTCAGCCGTGGTCGGCATCTTTCAATCGTGGTTGGTTAGCTTCGGCATCCTTTCAGTCGTGGTTGGCATCTTTTTAGCCGTGGTTGGTTAGCTTTGGCATCCTTTCAGCCGTGATTGGTTAGCTTCGACATCTTTTCAGCCGTGGTTGGCATCTTTTCAGCCGTGATTGGTTAGCTTCGGCATCCTTTCTGTCGTGGTCAGCATCTTTTCAGTAGTGGTTGTTTCCATGATTGTATTAACACTCACATGCAGCATATTTCATATATCATTTTCATACTCATTTCATTTTCTGTATCTCTTGCATCTCGTATATATAACATAATTCCACACAAAACTTTATTTTACTCATGCCACACAATTTAGCAGTAAAATTCATACACATATATTTCTTATAAAATAAGCCAACCTACATTTAACATTTATATTCTAAAAATATACCTTTCATTTCTTATATAATTATCCTGAAAATATTTTTCCACTTTTATCAGTTCATTTTCACATATACGTATCTAATAAACAGCCCTAAACTTGAAAAAACATAATTTAAACAGTTGGCATTTTAAATCCATACCGAAACATATATACGTACATATAACACAATTTATTTTTCATTAAATTTATAAAAATTCTAATTTAATATATATTTTTCCTCTTACCTGATTTCTTGCACTACGCCAACAGGGACCCTGAAAAGATGCCTGTGGCACTCACCCGAACCTTGAAATTAAATTCCTAGTTCCATTAAATTAACCCTAAATAAAATACTATTTAAACATTTTCTAGGACCATAATTTTCAAATTAACGGTTATACCCGCAAATATAATCAATTTGCCAATTTTTCCAAATCTCACTCTCGCTTTGGAGTGGGGCCTAGAAAATCCCAATTGGAAGTTTACCTACGTCAAAATGACAACAATTGCAACTAGGATCACGTGGTGGTATCTAATTGTCGATTTAACAACATATTTAAAGAGAAATTGGAAAAATGGAAAAAAATTACCTTTCCTGAGGAGCAGTGTCTAAGTCGTTCACACGACAAATCTGCTCCAGTAGAAATGTTGGCAGCGGAACCAGGAATCCAACGGCACCTTTTGTTTCCTAATCCGTCGCAAATCCATCAAGAAATTGAGAGAGAAAGAGAGATGGAGACAAAGAAGCACGACGCGCACAGTAAGAGAGCAGAGAGGGGGGGGGGCATAACCTTCTATTCTTAAAAAAAATTAACTTCTTCTTCTTCTTCTTCTTCTTCAGTTGAAACCAGCATTCTCCCTTATGCCTCTTATTACATGTCTGACATACAGGGTAAGACTAATTACCCTGATAACCGGGACCCACTGCATCTTTTCCTTTCTTTGCTGACCCCTGACTGACCTCAACATGGAAACTAGGTGGTGCAGGCCTCTTCCTCTGCTCTGCAGGCTCTGTACTACCTTGGATGCTCTTTTCCAGCACCGAAACCTTATCAACTAAATCTAAAAAATCTTGAACCTAAAACCCCACCACTAGCTCATAAATTCTGCGCCTCAGGCCTTTTTCAAATTTTATGGCCTTCCTTACTTCATTCAGGATCAGAAACGGAGCAAAATGCGACAATTCAACAAACTTGGCCACATATTCGCCAACTGTCATATTCCCCTATGTCAGATTAGTAAATTCTTAATCTTTTCCTCTCTAAAAAACAAAGGAAAATACCTGTCAAAGAATAGCTTCTTGAATCTCTCCCAGGTAAGAGCTATCCTTACCACCCTCTGATCCTCTAACAGCTTTGCAGAAAGCCACCAGCACTTCGCCTCTCCAGTCATCTTGAAAGCGGCATATCGGACCTTTTGTTCGTCCGTGCAGTCAAGTACCTCTAATATCTCTTCTATCTGTTGAACTCAGTTCTCTGCAATCACCGAATAAGGTCCCCCCTCAAAAGTAGGAGGGTTCAACCTCATAAATTCCTTGATGCTTCCGCCCTTATCTACAGGTGGACAATTATGTTCTTTAGGTTCTTTTTTCTTCTCTGCCCTAACCTAGCGAACTATACCCTGCAACACCTTGGAGGTATCAATGTCCTCTTCTTCACTAGAAGTCACTGAATCCTCTCTTCCTTCAGCCTCTACATTCTCATCTCCAGAATCCATCCTGAAAATAGGGCAGAGAAAAGATAAGAATCATAACTTCAAACAACGTACTAATTAAATTAAATCCAATAAAAATTCAAAATCTCCATATAAGGACCAATCTCATAGCTAGGAAACATCACCGTCGATGGATTTGTCGTGGTTTTTTGAAACCGTCGACTGAATCAGAAAATCACAAAAGTCTGCCAATGGATTTCTGTCTCCTAGCTATAAGACAAAATCCTATATTTCCCTACACCATACCTACCTCTCAACACCTAACCTACTAATCTCTTATTCTTATCCTAACTTATTCCTATACTCTAGTATAAATCATCTTTAATCTAATACTCTAACATTTCCATATCCAAACGATGTGAAATTAATCACACTTCCGACTGGACATTGCTTTGATACCATCTGTAATGCCCCGACCCCCTAAGTGGATCCGGAGTGCTACTAATCAATTCATTTACCTAATAATACACATTCTAATATCATTTATGCAATAGAAAACATAACTAAAATCTTTCAACAAATACAACACCAGAGTTTTCTACATCCATCTACGTTCTAACATACATCATACATAAATACATATCTCCAAAACATAATCCCCAAATTTTAGTATGTTTCACAACCATCTATCACTCAGAAGACTTAAACATAATACATAAAATATTTACATTCCCAAAAACATCAAAATTATACCCTTTTCCTCAAATGTGCTATAACAACTCGAGCTCTCTAAGCTCGATCTCGTGGAGGTCCTGAAAAAGATTAGTTCATATTCGGGTGAGACACATCTCAGTAAGGGAAGAAACAATATATTAAAACAGTGTGTGGCCAACATGAGATTATACAACACATAATATTTAACATTTGAAAATCGTTGACATAATTTTTGAAATCATTTTTCTAATCCTATTCAAACACACGCAAGATATTTCACCCACGAGATTACCTAAGGATAGGAGTAATTACCCACCCATACAAGTAGCACCCCTCTGCTCTGATATCTAGGCAATCCAAAGGTCACAGCTAAAGCATACCAGGGCACTCACCTTACTCAGTAAGCCCTCAAGATAAATTGATCTCATACTCACACAGTTCAAACAATAGCTTACCAGCAAAGGCCCTAAGGATAGGAAAATTCACCCGCCCATACAAGTAGGTTCTCTCTGCCCTAGTATGTTATGCAGCTACTGCCACATCTAAAGCCACTAGTGCACTCGCCTTTCTTAGCAAGCCCTCAAGCGAAGAGTTTGCCTCGCCCAAACGTAACGTGTTCTATATACATAGAAACTTTTAATACCATAATACATTATTCTTTCTGTCATTATTCATTCATATACATCTGTTCATGTTCTCAACTTTAACATTTCATAGCGTCTCACTTTATATGACTTTTTCCCATTTTGCATTGTTCACACATCACATTTCATTTCCATTTCGTTCATTTTCCATTTCATTTTCGTTTCATACTCATTTTTATTTTAATTCATAAATACTCGACATCTTTTCAGTCGTGGTTGGTTAGCTTCGGCATCCTTTCAGCCTTGATTGATTAGCTTCGGCATTCTTTCAATCGTGGTCGGCATCTTTTCAACCATGATTGGTTAGCTTCGACATCCTTTCAGCCGTGGTCGACATCTTTTCAGTTGTGATTGGTTAGCTTCGGCATCCTTTCAGCCATGGTCGGCATCTTTTCAGCTGTGGTTGTTTCCATGATTGTATTAACACTCACATGCAGCATATTTCATATATCATTTTCATACTCATTTCATTTTCTGTATCTCTTGAATCTCGTATATATAACATAATTCCACACAAAATTCTATTTTACTCATGCCACACAATTTAGTAGTAAAATTCATGCACATATATTTCTTATAAAATAAGCCAATCTACATTTAACATTTATATTCTGAAAATATACCTTTCATTTCTTACATAATTATCCTGAAAATATTTTTCAACTTTCATCAGTTCATTTTCACATATATGTATCTAATAAACAGCCCTAAACTTGAAAAAACATAATTTAAACAGTTGATATTTTAAACTTATACCGAAACATATACACGTACATATAATACAATTTCTTTTTTATTAAATTTATAAAAATTTTAATTTAATATATATTTTTCCCCTTACCTGATTTCTTACACTACGTCAACAGGGACCCCAAAAAGATGCCTGCGGCGCTCACCCGGACCCTGAAATTAAATTCCTAGTTCTATTAAGTTAACCCTAAATAAAATACTATTTAAATATTTTTTAGGGTCATAATTTTCAAATTAACAGTTATACCCGCAAATATAATCAATTTGCCAATTTTCCCAAATCTCACTCTCGCTTTGGAGTGGGGTCTAGAAAACCCCAATTGGAAGTTTACCTACGTCAAAATGACGACAATCGCTACTAGGACCACGTGGTGGTATTCGATCGTCGATTTAACAGTATATTTAAAGAGAAATTAAAAAAATGGAGAAAAATTATCTTTCCCTAGGAGCAGTGCCTAAGTCGTTCCCATGACAAATCTGCTCTAATAGAAATGTCGGCAACGGAACCAGGAATCCAATAGCACCTTCCGTTTCCCGATCCGTCGCAAATCAGTCGAGAAATTGAGAGAGAGAGAGAGAGAGAGAGAGAGAGAGAGAGAGAGAGAGAGAGAGAGAGAGAGAGAGAGAGACGGAGATAGAAAGGCGCAACGAGCACAGCAGGAGAGTAGAGAGGGGGGGGGGTGAACCTTCTGTTCTTAAAAAAAATTAACTTCTTTTTCTTCTTCTTCAGTTACTTTATATATATATATATATATATATATATATATATATATAACTTTAACTTATAGAAATTATATATATATTATAACTTACCTATATATATATATCTTATTTCAATTAATTTTTTTTCTTTTTTTTTCTTCCTACTATTTCTCTTTATTTATTAATTTAATTCATCAAATTAATAATATTTAACTAATTAATTGATTAGTAATTTTAATTAACTAATTAATTTTATTTATTATTTTATTTATAATTTTTCCCTAATTATTTTAATCATTTTAATTTTTTGGGTCTTTACACATTATACTTAGCACGACACCACAGTTTGGCGTCACCAATCAAGTACGTGGTTGCAGTATCCACTTTCACCTATTCTGAGGCCATCCTCACAGTGCAGAAATACAGTTCCATATTAAACAAGAAGTTCTCTAACTCCTTAGCATCACGAGCACCCTCATATGTCCTGGGTTCTGGTACCTTAGTCTTACTAACTCCTGGAGTGTTGGAGTTCCCCATAGCAAGAACCATCAGATTCACCTTTGCATCCAGATCAACCATCTGTGCCTACAAAGTTTCCACAGTGTGGTGAAAGTCCTCTGACATTTCACTTGTCAAACTTGCTTGATGCTGGTGTGATCCCATCACTTCATCAACAAGTCCCCTCAGTTGGGCCATCTCGTTGGCCATATTGTTGGTTGTTTCTTCAACCTGTGTTTTTAGTACACTGATTCTTTCAGCATTGTTTTGTGTCATGGTCACTTACCAAAGCTTTCCAAATCCCACAATGAAGGTAACTGAATTCTCGTAGCAACTGAGCCTTGGCTCTGATACCAAGTGTCACGGTCCGACTATTTTCACACTCTTGTGAAGGGCCGGGTGGCTCTAGCTAAAACACTCTTGCTTAACTAGCTAGCCTATCTTTTACCAACATTCATCCACGAAGCCACTTTCATTAACATTCATTCAAATAGCAGCGGAAACAGTAATCAATTCATGAAAGTCGTGGCAAGTAAGCAGTAAACATTGAAGCAAATGTAATTCATTAACAACACCTCCGTTGACAGTGTGTGCTTAGCGAGGGAGGCAAGTAGGCTAAACATGTTGACAATAGCTAGTGAGTTTTACAATGACTGATGAACACTCACCCTCCCCTAAAGAGCTTTCTGGGCTATTCACACTCTGGTACTAGGAAACATCAAAGTGTCTGAGGAGTCATACTACCTTATTTGGCTTACAATGAAATAAATACTGGAAAATAACCCTACACTAGTATTTACATGATGGAAACTCATCCCAAACACACGAGGTAAGTGGTCACAGGCAAGCATAATGCCCTGAACAAGCTTAGCTCGTGACACCCTTGTATGTTTAAATATACGAGAAAATGGACAATACATAAATCCCGACACTGCAAAAATATAATAATAATAATAATAATAATAATAATAATAATAATAATAATAATAATAATAATTTCTAAAACAAATCATAAAATTTTTTTAAATCGAACCTGAGATAGTTAAAGAAGGCAACACTAACTAAAGTTTTGCATCAAAACTCACATGGGTAGGAATCAAAGGGAGTATGCAGGGGTACATATTGTTTTGTAATGTTTCCAAGTATTGGGTTTTATTTACAAGTATGTTTGGGTAGCTGAAACTCATCGTTGTAGTCGTAATTGTTGCTATTGTCGAGGAACTACTTGGTGAAGGTACATTGCTAACCTGGGGTACTTCACTACAAATTTGGATTGTGCAAATGCAATAGCTGCTATTGCTGCAAACTAAGGTCATGCTAGAATACAAACAAAAAAGCAATAATTATCCACAATTATCTCACTGTAAAGAAGAAGCATATTTTTTAAACTGGAACTTCTTGTTTCATTGGAAAGATTTCCTTTTAAAAAAAAAACCATAGTGATTGGTATATTGATGACCAAGAAAGAAAAAATGTATACTACTAAAAGAAAAGCGATCAGCTTGTCAAAATGTTAAGCCTAAATTACCAATGAATCTGTATTTTTTTTGTTCAATTGTCCACGAAAATAAATAAGATACTTAAGTGGAAATTTTAATAATCCTTAAATCAAGAAACATCTAATGAATTTGTAGATGATTATATCTTTTCCTCACACTTTGTAGTTTGTTGATCTCTCCAAAAAGCACAAAACAATTAATATGGATAGGTAGCTCAAGCTAAGTATGCATTATTAATTTGACGATTGTTGGAGCATAACATCTCAAATTGACAGCATGGAATTGAAGTCTAAGGAAGAAAAGCAAAAGAAAGAGAAGAAACCGAAGAAGACTTAGCTATCATTTTCTGTTATACTGTTATTTCTGTTATTATTTCCATGTAGTATATATATTTAAAGCTCCTCTTGTATTTGTACTTGAAGAGATTGATCCTTGTTCTATTCAGATTACACAGATAAGTAAATTCTCCAATTTCCTTCTCTATTTTCTGTTTTCTTCTTCTTGTTCATCAAATTCTTTCAGTTTACTACTTTGTTCATCAAGTTTTCAACATGGTATCAGAGCAAATTTTCTGATTCTTGCTTCCGCATACATTTTTTTTTCTATATTCTAATCTGGAATTTTCTCCTATAGAATTTTCTACTCTGCAATGCTGCATATCCTACTCTAGAATTTTGCTCTCGAATTTTCTTCAATTCTGCTTTTACATTTCTTGCATACATTATGATCTGAATTTTCCCAATTTGAATTTTTTGGAATTTGTGTTTGCTTTGCAATTCTACTCTTGAATTTTGGAATTCAAGAATTTTCTGATTCTTGCATTCTACTCAACAAGAATCTTACGTTTCTTGCATTTTCTTGAAAAATGGTAGAATTAAATCTTCCCAATTGTTCATATTCTTCTCGTTTATCAGTTGATTCACCTATAAATCCTTCAAATGATTCTTCTAGCTCATATTATCTTCATCCCAGTGATAATCCAGGTTCTCTATTGGTCTCAGAAATTTTTGTAGGTGACAACTACTTTGCCTGGAGTCGTTCAATTACAATCACTCTAATTGTCAAGAACAAGGTAGCATTCAATGATGACTTAATTACTGCTCCTCCTACTAATCAACATGTTGTTCATACTGCTTGGCTCCATGCCAATAATTTGGTACTTTCTTTGTTCATAAATTCTATTTCTAAAGATATTATAAATAGTCTACTTTATGTTACATCTGTTGTAGATCTTTGGCATGAGCTGAAAACAAGATATTTGAGAAGTGATGGCCCAAGAGTTTTCCATCTCGAAAAATATTTAAACGGTATAAACCAGGGCTCATCTTCGATTACTAAGTATTTTAGTTAAGACTCTTTGGGATGAGTATATCAGTTATAGGCCATTCCCAACTTGTACATGTGGCAAGATGGCTTCTTGTACCTACGATTTGTTCAACTTCTTGATTCTTCAACAGCAATCAGATTACGTATTGAAGTTTCTTGTAGGCCTGAACGATTCTTATGCTTCAATAAGAAGTCAGTTGTTACTTGCTATTCCATTGCCCAACATGGCTAAGGTATTCTCTTTGTTGCTTCAAGAAGAAAATAAAAGACAATTGACTAATTTTTCAAGCACTAAAACACATACTTTGTTAGCCAAGCAATACACTCAGCCTAATCAGACTACTAAGTACAAGTTCTCCAAAGACAAGTCGAAGAAATCCTCATTACATTGTACTCATTGTGGCTACAATGGTCATACGATTGATAAATGCTTTCAATCGCATGGTTATCCTCCTAGATGAACTGGACCTAAGGGAAAAAGAAACCCTCCCTTTCCACATGCTGCCATTTCAACTAAAGAGGTCTCCAATCAAACTAGTAATGAGAACCAAAGGATTAGTTTAACTGCTGAAGAATTTAATAATCTCCTAGCACTTGCCAATTCAAATTCATCAACTCAAAACACTGCTACATCAATAGCAGTAGTAAATCTAGCCACCATTCCTTAGTTTTCTGGTAACCCTTTTATTTAATGTAATTCTGCCTCTACCAAGTTAACTTCTGAATTTTCTTCGATCGTAGATACTGGTGCTACTGATCATGTGATTTGTTCACCTCTATTATGTTCTTCTACTCCTAAACTAGTCACAACTTCCATTACTCTTCCTAATGGACAAACTGTTCTAGCATTATATACTGGAACTGTAAATCTTTCTGGCGCATTACTTTTAAATAATGTCTTGTGTGTTCCTAGTTTTTCAGTCACTCTATTATCTATTTCTAAACTAACCAAAGAATCTAATATTTTTCTATCCTTCTTTGGTCCTTATTGCCTTTTATAGGACCAATCAAAGAAGAAGATGATTGGGATTGCCTTTGAGAAACAAAGACTTTATCACTTTCCTCAAGCTTCCTTGCAAGCAAATCCCTGTCAACATTTTCAGTTTAATTCTACACCAATTTTTGCATCAGCTACCACTCATAACCAGTCAAATCTTTGGCACTATAGATTAGGCCATATTTCGAATTCTAGAATGCCTTTTCTTAGAAAAATAGACAATTCAATAACATTTGATTGTACAAATGTCTGTAAAATATGTCCACTAGCAAAGTAGAAAAATATTTCATTTTTTGTATCACATAATATTTCTAGTAAAGAGTTTGATTTGATTTATTGTGATATTTGGGGTCCATTTGCTACTATACCATATTCTGGTTTTCAATTTTTTCTAACTATAGTAGATGATTTTACAAGATGTACTTGGGTGTATTTGCTTAAACATAAATATAAGGTTTCATCTTTGTTGCTAGATTTCTGTAAAATGGTCCAAACTCAGTTTAACTCTTTTGTCAAAACCATAAGAACAAACAATGGTTCAGAATTTATCCTTACAAAATTTTGTAATGAAATTGGAATTTTACATCAAAGAAGCTGTGTAGAATCCTTACAACAAAATGGAGTTGTTGAAAGGAAACATCAACACTTATTAAACACAACTAGAACTTTAATGTTTCAAGCAAACTTACCTTTAATTTTTTGGAGTGATTGTGTTTTGACTGCAGCACATATCATTAATCGAATTCCAACTCCTCTTCTCCAAAATAAATTTGAAATGCTATTTCACAAATCACCAAATCTTTCTCATTTAAAGGTTTTTGGATGCTTATGCTTTGCATCTACAATTACTAATCACAGACATTAGTTCGATCAAAGAGCAACCAAATGTCTATTTTTAGGATATCCTTCTAATGTCAAAGGTTATAAACTCATGGACTTAAACACAAACAAAATCTTTATTTCTAGAAATGTTGTGTTTCATGAAACCGTCTTTCCATTCAAAATTCTCCCACCTAATTCTGACATACTATTGGAATTGATGTATTCCCAAAAGGGGGGGGGGTGAATTGGGTATTTAAAAAATTCGCTCCTAGGTTAAATAGAAATCAACAGTCTTTCGCAACCTAGGGTCTATCTATGCAAATACCAATCACCCAACAATTTAAAACTAAGTAGAAAATATAACAGTTATAGCAAACTCAGTATTTCCCTAGTAGATATGTATGCATCAATTCAAAGCATATAACATTCACAATAATTTAAGTGCAAGCATGCATATACTGAAAGTAAAGAGATAAAGGGAAGAGAAAGCAACACACAATATGTTATCTAGGTTCGGCAACAATGCCTACGTCCTCGCCTCAAGTACAACCTGCTTAGAGGATTTCCACTAATAAATCTTACCCACTTACAGGTGAAGTGGCACCAAATACAAACCTCCTCTCCTTACTGAGAAAGGAATTACCTCAAGTCATATTCATAGGGCTGACCCCAACCTATTACAAACCCTCATTCACAGGGCGGAGAATACCCTTTTCAAGTCACGCCTAGAATACAACAATAATATCAAAGTTTGTGTACAATACAGATGCTTCTCAACTAAGCAGATAAGTACACTAATAAACACAATACACTCACAGATGATAGGAGATTAAGCTCAAGTGAGATTTCATTAATACTATATATCAACTCACAATAGTATGTGTTTCACTATGTATATGTGTGAGTGAGTGAGAACTTTGATTCAAGATGGTATAATCACAATTTAAATACTCAAAGATACTCTACAACCCTAAGCAAATATCTCAATAAGAATTTTCAAATATCAATCACAATAGATATTTAGGGTTTAAGCTTGCTAAAAATATTTTGTCAAAATCACTAAGCAAGCTTATGAATCTTGCAACAAGGATGCAAGATCTCAAGCTATGAAAAGTTTTTCCTAATCAAATATTTATAAGTAAAATACTATGGGAAAAACATTTAAGCTAACTCTTAAAAATCAGTATACAACAAATGCAAGTATGGGCGAGAGTTTAAGCTTCTGAGTAGTATGAAATATTCTCACAAAAATAACATTCAACCTAGCTTCGAAATGCAATCAATATGTAAGTGAAGAAGGTGAGGAAATATGCTCTCTTTCTAAAAAGTATGATCAAATGTGTATGGTAAAGGGAGTAAGAAATTTAAGTTTTGAATGTGAGTAAATACTTCCAAGATTAGCATAAAAATTTGAGAGAAAAATGTTTGCTAATCAGGTTGCTAATTAGGACAAATGATGGGGTATATATAGAGTTCCCCAAAAATTTAACCGTTAGGGACACGATCGGTATTTTGAAAAAAATTAATGATGAAATTAATTACTTTTTAATGCTTAATAATTTAGCCAAATAGAGAGTTTTGGTCGATCGAATTAAGGGACGGTGGACCGATTATATGGGTTTGGTTGACCGAGCAAAAACGTCTGTCGGCTAAGCTCTCACAAACATTTAAACAACATTTAAGGTTTGGGTTGTTGAGCACAACGCCGATTGGTTGACCCAAGGGCAATTTTCAAACCTTCATAGGTTCGGTCGACCGAGATAGTTTTAGTTCATTTGGTCGGTCGATCGTGGGCAGTGAAAAGTCCCTAATTCAATGTTCGGGCGACTGAGGAAGGTAAGTTCATTTTTGGTCGGTCGACTGAGGCCTCACAAAGCATGCCTTACGTGGCAAGGTCGGTCGACTGAAATAATTAGTATAGATGTGGTTGGTCAGCTAAGGGTTTTAATTAAGCCTAAAAATCCAATGTTGGTTGACCGAAGTATTTTCTATGGTCTTTTGATTTCCCTACGGTCCGTCTACGGTCATTTTGAGTTTTGATTCCTATCATGCATGAATGCAGTTATTACAGATCAATCAATTGAATACTATTATAGTTCAAAAGCATGGTAAAGTCTTTAGTTTTTGCTCGCTGTAAGTCCATGGGATACCTAATGAAATGTGATCTTTTATACTCTGTCTTGGTTTCCATACTTCATTATCACCTGTGCTATCGAAGGTTCCACTTGTTCATTCACTAAGCACAATCATGAGATACTGTAGTTTGTCAGAATCAAAACTGGGATTGGACTCAAAAAACCAACACATACCTACTTTTTTGTTTCCTTTTTCAAAATTCTAACATGATTCCTCTCATATAAATATTCTTATTCCTTATGATCAAAATAATTCCTCAATGAATTCTAGTAAATCAGAATTCCTCTCAAATTGACAGCAACTAGCACACTGAATTAGAAGATTCCATTTCTCCTGACAACAACCAACACAACTTAGCAGATTTCATTTTTCTTGACAACAACTAGCACACTGACTTAGCAGATTCTATTTCTTCTGGTTCACTTATCACAAAATCATCCAGAATTAAAAACCCACCAAAATATTTGCAGGATTATTATTGTGGTAGTGTCTTATTGTTTCCTTATGCAAACAACTCATTTGCTTCTATTGGTTGCTCCTCTAACACAAGTAATCTCTATCCTATATCATCTTTAATTTCTATCAGTAGACTTTTGGCACCCCATAAAAGCCTTTTTAACTTCTATTTCTGTTACCAATGAACCAAAAACATACAAACAAGCTGCAAAGTTACATGGATGGCAAGTTGCTATGAGAAATGAACTCCATGCTTTAGAGTTAAACGAAACTTGAGAACTTGTTACTCTCCCTAAAAAATAAACAGACCATAGGTTGTAAATGGGTATTTGAGTGAAATACTAGGCTGATGGAGCTATAGAAAGACATAAAGGAAGGCTAGTAGCCAAAGACTATACTCAACAAGAAGGATTATACTTCTTTGTTACTTTTTTCTCCATTGGAAAAAATTACTTCAATTCGATTATTGTTAGTTGTTGTTGTTGCTATTAGGGGTTGGCATATTCACCAATTAAATGTCAATAATGCTTTTTTACATGGTGAATTACATGAAGAGGTTTACAAGGAAGTACCCCCTGGTTTGGTTGTAAATAAGCCTAATGTAGTTTGTAAATTGTTAAAGAGTATCTATAGCCTGAAGCAGGCCTCTCGAAAATGGTTTGCAAAACTCTCTCAAGATCTTCTTGATTATGGCTTTATTCAAGGAACTTCTGATTGTTCAATTTTCATTAAGAAAACTGATACTTCTTTTATAGCACTACTCGTATATATAGACGATGTTCTCCTCGTTGGTGGTAGTTTAATTGAGATTCAGTAACTTAAGATATTTCTCCATGATAAATTCACAATCACGAACTTTGGGGTAGCTAAAGTACTTCCTGGTTTTGGAAGTAGCTAGATCAAATTCCAAAATTTCTCTTTGCCAAAGAAAATATGCTTTGGACATACTTCATGATACAGGTTTCATAGGTTCCAAGCCAGCCGCATTTCCAATGGAATCTACTCTTAAACTTAGTGCAAGTGATCCTAATTTTTATGAGGATGTCTCGAGTTACAAAAGATTAATTGGTAGACTACTATATTTGACAATTACAAGGCCTAACCTAGTTTATTCTATTCAGGTTCTTAGCCAATTTCTTGCTAAACCAGCAGTGTCTCATTATCAAGCTGCTATTCGTGTGCTTAGATACTTAAAAGTAACACCAGACCACTATTTATTCTTCTTTTCATCTTTAGATATAAAGTTGAAAGTTTTTTCTAATAGTGATTGGGCAGGTTGCTTAGATACTAGGAGAAGTGTTACAGGTTATGCAATTTTCCTAAAAGACTCATTAATCTCATGGAAATCAAAGAAACAAACAATAGTTAGCCGCTCATCTGTAGAAGCTAAATATAGGGCTCTTGCAGCCACAACATGCGAGGTGTAGTGGTTACTTTATGCTCTTCAAGATCTCAGTGTTGATCATTCTCATCCAACAATGATCTACACTGACAGCAAATCAACTTTGTCCATTACAACCAATCCAGTTTAACATGAGAGGACTAAACACATTCAAATCGATTGTTATCTTGTTAGGGAAAAACTCCAGCTGAATGTTATAAAGCTTTTTTATATTCTATCAAGATTACAAATAGCTGATATCTTTACCAAACCTCTTGGATCACTACCTTTCCATCACAATTTACACAAAATGAACATTAAAAATATACATGCTCATCTTGAGGGGGGGGGGGGGGTTGTTGGAGCATAGCATCTCAAATTGACAGCATGAAATTGAAGTCTAAGGTAGAAAAGCAAAAGAAAGAGAAGAAACCAGAGAAGACTTAGCCATCATTTTCTGTTATATACTGTTATTTATGTTATTGTTTCCATGTAGTATATATATCTAAAGCTCATCTTGTATTTGTACTTGAAGAGATTGATCCTTGTTCTATTCAGATTACACAGATAAGTAAATTTTCCAATTTCCTTCTCTATTTTCTAGTTTTCTTTCTTCTTGTTCATCAAATTCTTTCAGTTTACTGCTCTATTTATCGAGTTCTCAACAAAGATGTCAATTTATAGGTATAAGATACAAATAAAATCAACCAAAGTCAAACAATGAGACAAAAAATAGCATTATCCATTTAGCTTACACAATTGACTGTGAGAATCAATGTGGGAAGTTGAACAATCTGAAATTGTATGGATGGTAGGAAGAGATGCGAGCGGGTGCATTTAGTTTTGGCTTTGGGGATATATGTGGAATTACAAATTTCATGAACACATAACTTCTTCTTCTTCCCTCCACCCATTTGGGTTAGGTAAGCAAAGTTAATTTTTACGGGAAACAAACATCTTTCTTGTCTCTCTTTAAGACCTTTTTTCTTCTTCTTCAACACTATACATTTTTTTCTATGTCTAGAATATGATCGTGAGGAGGAGAAGAAGAAAATGAAGAAGAAGTGATAAGCAACTTTTTAATGTTTCAATTTTGTTTCTTTGTATAAAATATTTAATATGTATTTATTTTGTTTATTTATATATGAAAAGTTATATGCCTTGTTTTTTTTATAATTAAATAATTTTTTATTTTTAAGATTTTTATTTTTTAAGTTCTCATGAAAATATTTAAGGGTTAAAATAGTAAAAAAGATATTTGTTGCTGTTAAAATTTGTTAAGCTTGATCACAACCTTGATTTCTTAAACTGGGAGCAAGATCTTGAAGGACCCATGGTTTACTCTAGGGGAAATCTCTGATGTTTAAGTCAAAAATAGGAGTAAGAAGAAGATTGACATTAGTAGAAAAGTTGCATTGTTGTGTGTTGCCTTAACTCTTTCTTGAAGCACCCTTTTATAGCAGGAACCCCTTTTTGACATTCAATATTATGTGTTCTTCGTGTGCAAGGAATTACAGGAGTTACAAGCCGTATTAATTGAGCCAAGCTGCATTGACTAAGCTGAGTTGTACTGATCGAGTTAAGCCGCATTGATTGAGTTAAGACGTATTGATCAATCCGAGTCACATTTGCCAAGCCATCAAACCCTTTGTCTAGGCCATTGAGTTGATGAGCCATGTATCAGAGCCACTGAGTCACATGTTCGAGTCGAAGAGCTAACGACCTGCCAAATCATGTGCCTAAGCGGCCGAGTTGTTTGCTTTTCTCTTTTTCTTCCTCATAGTTGAGCAACACTTTCTTCCCTTTTATTTTTTCTTTTTTTAAAATCTGAGCTGGAATTTTTCCCCCTTGCTAAGTTGATGAGAGAATCTAAGCAAACCAACCCATTGCTCCACTTTTGCTAGAGCTAACCAGAAAATTTGAGCAAATCATGCATATTTATTCTTCATCAGGAATGTATAATAAAATTTCTAGTCACAAAGGTAGAGGCTACCATGCATGCATTGTATGAAGAACCACACAACTTTCAAATATTTGATCATGAAGCCAAGCCTCCAGCGTCCTCCTTTCACTTTAGTTCTAGCCCACGTGCATGACATGCATTGCATTCCATGATTTTGTCCATGTAACAAGAGTTTTGACTCTATCTATAGGACTGTCCTCTTTTCAAAGGCAAAGTGTACACAAACTATTCAAAGTTAATTGTGAGCATACTTAATTCATATTTTTATGCCAATAATAATGATATGAAACAAATGTGAATGCAAAGCTTAGATAAAAATATTACAGGTAATAATTATTTTTTGTTTAAAAATTATTGATTATTTTTTCTAATTCATTTCTTTATTTTATTGGAAAATACTATACCATGGACCCCCCCTTAAAGGGATTATGTTGAAGCAATATTTTTCTCATAAATAAAGCTAATTTGTTAAAATTGGTTGAGCTTGCTCACAAATTTGAGCTAACTAGACTTCCTTGTTTTCTTTGTGTTAGGCCAAGCCTTGAGCCGAGTTGAACTTGTTTTTCTCCTTGAGGATATGGGCATTGCCCATCTATCAATATGAGCACTGCTCATCTGTCAAGCCTATGAGCATTGCCTATATGTCAATATGAGTTCCACTCATCTATCCAATGAGCATTGCCCATCTATCAATATGAGCTATATTCATCTGTCCTATGGGCATCCCTTATCTGTCAATATGAGCTCTACTTATCTATTAATTTTATAGGCATTACTTATTTGCTAATAGAAGCTCTATTTCTCTATTGAATCAGGAAACAGTAACTAGGGAGTATTTACCTTGGTTGTAATGGTACCTGACATATACTATAATGGTTGTGGTAATATCTTGCATGTAATAATACATATTAAAGATTATTTTGAATCACACATTATTTTTATTAATGAACCAATTTGCCAATAGGAAATCTTAGTCTATAAACTATCGTCATATCTTGAATCAAGGTCTTTCACCATCAAAGCCTCCTGTATCATGGATTTTCCCTTGAGTGCCATCACATAATAGCTTCCTATCACCATACGATCTCCCTCATATCTCTTTCTACCCCATTTGAAGTCAAGAACTTGACTTTTAGATGAAACGTTGATATAACTACCACATTGCATTCAAGGTAGGGCATCCAATGATCACATTATACAATAATATATGATCAACCACCAAAAACCTAGTCATCATCTCATCCAAGTTGATATACTTCTGTGCTTAAGCCGTTAATTCTCCCATGTCAATTGTAGGCTTCTTCCTTAGTGGTATTAGGAATTCTTCAAGATGAAGTGTTGTTGTTAAGGTTGCTATAGTTACTCCATAATCTAAAATCCTTACCTCTAGGGTTACGTTAGTAAATCAATGCATAAACTCCTTCCGTGACTCTTTTTAGCCTTGAACGAAATTCATTAGATGAGCAAATGCCTTGGCAATCTTTCAACTGTTGATGAAATGTCTAATGGAGAGCTGCCCCATATATGAAAAAGCTCTAATCGATTGTGGTTTAATGATCAATACCAAGATCTTGCATGCCCTTTCAATGTTGTAGCAAATACTCGACACATAATAACATATGGTGCACTTGAAGCTGCATCAACATTCTAGAAGTATCCCAAATGATCTACTAGGTCCAAAGCACTATCGTATTCGTCAAAACTTGACATTTTGAATTTTACGAGTTATGGAACCTCCATCACCTCTTGGGTAAAAGGAGGATCTGAGAGCTTAATAGATTGCTCTCTTAGTATAGACTTCTTACAAACCTCCTTCATTAATTTCTTTAATTGATCAATCATGTTAAACTTTTCCTTAAACACTAATGAGTGGTGCTCATCAATATCTACACTATCAGCGTCCTTAGACCTAATGCTTTTGTCGCCAACATTGAAGTTTTTGGGGTTAGTTCTTGTTGATTCAAGCTTCAACATCTTTTTCCTTTGGTGGCATATCCAACGGAGGTGTTGCTTGTTTTTGTATAAAAATGATCCTTATTTTGTTGCAAAATTTCACTAAGAATTTCCTCCATTCTTTTCTAAAAAAAACAAAAACTACTCCATGGGAACCATTACTTCTTGTGATGCACTAGTAGGTTGTAGTGACTAAACTAAGAAAGGAGAATGAATCCCATCTAGATGGCTAGAGCCAGAGTTATGTGAAGTTGTCATGATACTATGTCAACAATACTCCTTTCTCATAGACAACACCAAACTGTCGCCATTAAAGTTTTTTGAGCTTGATCACGACATAGATTTCCTAAAAAGAGAGTAAGAACTTGGAGGACTCGGGGTGTAATTCGGGGAATATCTCCAATAGTTAAGTCAGGAATAGAAGGAGTAAGGAAAAGAAGGACAATAGTAAAAAAATTGCGGTGCTATGTGTTGCCTTACCTCTCTCTTGAAGCGCCATAGTATGAACCCTTTTTGATATTCAACACCAAGGGTTCTTAATGTCTATGGAGTTATAGGAAATACACCCCTTAACTCTTCTCCTTTCCTTAGAGATTATAAGTTCTTAATCGTGTACCTTAAGTTACATTCCAGATAGATGTTTCATGCACCATCAATATTCATATTCAAATCTTTACTAAACGACTTGAGGGTGTTTGTTTACACTTAATATTCTCTAAATAGAGATTGAATTCTAAATGGTTCAATATTTAGTGAACTAGTATTATTTAGTTAACCTCTTAATGAGCTTTTGAGTTCTTTCAGAGAAAGTCAAAGATTGGTCTTGTTCATATATAATTGTTATGCATGAGAATATTGCCTAGTTAACCTCTTAACGAGCTTTTGAGTTTACTTTAATGGACTTGCGTCTCCTTTTTAAAAAAAGAATAGAATATTATTTTTGTTCCAAAGTAATTTTTATGTAGTACAAATTTATCCTAAATTTTCTCCATAACCAATTTTTTCATTTATGATCAACACAAACTCTTCTTTAGTAAGTATATCAATATGAAAAAATAAATTGTGGAGACAAACATTTGTCCTCGTAAAGCAAACCAAATTACACACTAATTCCTCAAACGCAACCCCTCCCTCTGTCTTCTCCACGACTCTGCGCACAGCTGTGCCAACCTCCACGCACAGCCCAGAGCCAGTCCCACGCGCAGCCGCCTCTCCTCTCCTCTCCCCTCTTCTGCGGTAAGCTAGTGCTACTTCTTCTTCTTCTTCTCTAAGTGGTCTGCGTTGTCTTTCCAGGAATTTAAAAAAAAAAAAAAAATCCTTGGCTTGTGCTGCCTGATCGTGTCCTCTCGTATTGTAAAATCGATTTCAATTTTGATGTGCATATTGATTTGGTAATTTTTTTTTTTTTGTTTTCATTTGTTAATTTGGTCTATTTTTTAGTTTAGGTATTGGTTCTTTTGATTCCCAAATAATAGAATGCCATGTCCCTTTAAGGTTCTGTGAACTTTTGAGACAATGGAAAAATTTCTGAATGTAAATGTTGTAATTTTGCCCAAAGGTGATTGTATTTTGCCGAAATTTGATTAAAGAATGGGAATCAATGAATGACAACATTTCCATTGACAAACATGCGCTGTAGTCTTTTTAGGTTTAATCTCAACCCTTCACTCGGGAAACAAATGCTTCCTTGCCTCTCCCTGCCATTCTCTCCATTTTGGAAGGGGAAAAATTCCAGATTTCTTTTATTATTATTATTATTATTATTATTAGTTCATTACGCAATGAAGGCAAGGACCGATCATTTTTGAAGTATTATAATTATATTGAAAAGCACAGTGAAATACATAAAGGGCCAAATCAACATATCATGTTACCCAGCTTGATCACACTGCTATTTGCCAAGAGTCAAGACCACCTACAAAATAACTACAGTTTCTAACTCCAAACAGATTCATATCATATTGGTATGCAAACCATGTATTCATATGGCATATCATAGTTTTGGAAAATATTGAGGCCATATGTTCAACAATAAATGTATTCTTTTGCATTGTATTTGAATTAATTCAATTCAAGCATTCCCATTTTCCGGGAACATTTGAATCTGTACCACCCAAAGATCTTCAAACCCATTCAATATTATAAGATTATTCCAAATGGGTCTATTCATTTTTGACATTGCATTCTCCACAAGCAGTTGTTGGTCAAAGTTCCCTTTAATATTTTCTTCTTTGAAACTTCATAATATATTTTTCTTGATAATAATCTATTAAAGTGGGCACATGATTATTTTTGCTATAATAAATTTTTTTATTTTATTTTTGGAAATGCCTATTATTTTAACAAACAGCTCTGTTTTTGATAGTTCAGAGGGTTAAAACTGAAAAAAGATAATTATTCAGAGGTTAGTTAGTAGTTACCAAATGGCTGAAATAATTCAACATTTAGATTCAAAGACTAGTTCCAGTTATATTCGGAACCTGACTTACAGATTTAGAATTGTATTCAGCATTTAGCGCTAAATGCTAAATTTTATCGAAAGCCCCCTTAAACTATTCAGTATTCAGGGGTTCACTTTAGTTCTAATTCTGAGTCTCAGATTCAGAACTGGATTCAGCAATCAATGTTTAATGCTTAATTTTGTCAAGCGCCCATTTTGTCTTTAGTCTTTTAGGAGTAGTTCAATCCGAGAAAGTGTGGGTGGATTTATGCAAATGCGAACACCGACGTAATTAATTTTGGTAAATGAAAACTAAATTTTTAAACATTCATTAAAAATATTAGATGCTATTTTTGGTCATATTTAAGTGCAATACTTTCTTAGTAGTTTATCTCAACTTAAAACTACTACTCTAACAGGGAGTTTCATAGAGGGCTTTCTCTTTTGACACATTCACTCCTTTGTTCTATCTCTTGTTTGAGTCGTTGTTCAGAGTGAGTACTCACTGGCAAGGTATGCCTTCTACTCCTCTTTCTGTTACTTTACCTGTGTCCAATTTCTGTCTAATTCATCCTCTTTATTCTTTCTATCATTTGGATTTTCTAAGGAAAATGTGGTTAATTTTAATATATATATATATGTGTGTGTGTGTGTGTGTGTGTGTATGTGTGAGTGTTTGCAATGTTTGTGTTCTGTATTTCAATCTGATTATGGAGTATCCTCTGCACTCCAAAAAAAGAAAAAAAAAAGCGTCCAACTCCTTGAACTGTTTAATCAATTAATCACCTGATGTCTATTTTTGGTGGATTGCATGTTAGTCTGTTGGTTCCGTTCTTCTTGCTATCTGAAAGATAAATTCACCGTCGATGATCTACTTCTATTAATTGCTGTGACTGCAGCTTGGATTTAGGCTGTTTTTCTTTTCTTTCATTTTTTTCATTTATTTTTTATATTGTAGAGTTTGATTGAAATGAAGATCTTTAAATGGATGAGTGGTTTATAACTTAAGGGATAATAGAAGAACATATCCATACTGGGTTAGGACTAGCACTTGTAAAAGATGAACTATTGTTGCATTTGATTTGCAGAATTAGAGCCAAAATGTAATCTAAGTTCATGCCCCGGTGCCATTCCTCTGTTTGGTTTCAACAAATAATATGGAATGGAATTCCAAATGGAATAATGACTCTTGCCAGTGATGGAATTGCAATTCCAGCCAGATGGGCTGGAATTGCTATTCATTCCTTTGCAATTGTTCCTTAAATCTTTTTTTTTTTCCCCTAAAATTTCCTTAAATATGTTAAATCACAATAACAAACTTATGAATTTCCCCTTCATTTCCAGTCCCATTGTTTCTAACTCACTTCACATTGGTCTAATCTCCTTCAGACCCCTCCCTTGCCATGCCTTGTGAGCATAGGGTCGTTGGGAGTTGGCAGCCATGATAACCTGCAGGCACACATCTCCCTTCTACTTCATATTTACAACCAGGCCTAACCTTTTCCTCCATCATTCTGTCAACGTGTGATTGCAACTCTCCTCTCTCGATCTTTGACGCTCCCTCTTCTTTGCTAGCAATGGATGATGAACCTCTCTCATTTCTAACAATCTCAATTGATGATTATGATGGTGGCCTAGATGACATTTTCTTCTTCTCAATTGATGACGACCATATGAGCGAATCTTGGTGATGGCTGCTAGCCTCCTTTTTCTCTTTTGTTGCAATTTCTCGTAGACGCTTTCTCATTGTTATCTCTGATAGGGGATCGGCTAGCTCTTTTAAAGAAGAATTCAACCGTGTTCATTGCTGACAACCATGGGATCCTTGGTGTTCATGATTGCTGATCACGATCGATCAGCGATCATGAACCAAGTATGTTCTTCTCTCTCTCTCTTTCTCTCTCTGACTAAATTTTATTTTAAACATGTTTAAACTGTACAAAAAATGGGGGTTAATTGAAGTTCTTTATTTATGGGCATTTTCTAGAAAATAATTTATTTTTTTATTCCATTCTAGAATTTCACATGTTTATCCAAACATAGTAATTGAATTTCGACCTCAACTCCATTCCAATGAAAATCAGTGCATAAGAAGGGTGATCAAATGCTTTTGGCACTTGCAATATAGACTGTTGAGAAAATTGGCACTAGAGATTAGACCTTGAATAGCTTGGATGGAGGTAGTCAGAAAGGGATTTAATGGCATTCCAAATTTCATAGGATGTGCCTAAACTGCAAAAATGGGAAAACATGATACATCTAGCTGTCACCCGGCCATAATGAGTGAAACTTGAAGGTTTTGTTGTTATTCTCACTGTTGTTTTTTTCATAAAATTTTTGATTCTGAAAATTCTTTGTTTGATGCCATGTTTAATTTGTATGATACCCTATTCATATCTTTTGATTGCTGTATGAGTTTCAAGTACACTTCCATACTACTGTGTTTGATAAGTTGAAGATATTAATATTTGTCTTTAATCTTTTCTCCCAATAAATGCTAACTTTGTTTAACATTATCCAGACCTGTGGTGGAGCAAGGGATTTATCTGAGGGGACAAAGCAGAGCTTTTACAAAAAAATACTAAAGAAAAAGAAAAACACAAATGCAATTTTTAAATGGGCAAAGTAAAATACCTCAACAAATTCTATTTTTTAAAACATTATCCATACCTGTGTGGGGCTAGGAATTTATCTTTGAGGGGACAAAGTAGCGCCATTACAAAAAAATTCAAAAAAAAAAAGAAGAAGAAAAACAACATGAGTACAAATTTTTAAAGGTACATGGTAAAATGCCCCATTTTTTTTTTGAAGGAATGGGGAATGTGTTATAATTTTATATCATAAATAGCCAAAAATTTGAGAGGACTAAATATGATATTTTTAAGTCAGGGGGATCAATTGTCTTCTCTGCCACTGCCTCCCAGGCTTTGATACATACAAACAATACATGTTCTTTGCTGTTGTGGCTCATGGTTGAATAATGCAGAAGGGAGCCTATATTGTTCTTTAGCAAATTGTGCTGGTATTTTTTCTCACATAATTGATGTGTAGGGCTATGAAGAAGCTGTGGCATGCTTTTGATAGCATGATTGAACTAACTGTAGTTTCTATAAGGACCGTCCTCCAAGACTAACAAATGGAAGTTTTACTGGCATCCTTCTCTAATTATAGTTTTTTAGATAAATGTTTTCATTTCATATTGATAATAATGTTAGGTTTTTAGGATTCTTCTGCTTTGTCGAAGCAACAACCGATGGAGTCATCAATTGGTCTGATGAAGGTCCTTGCTTTTTCAGTTTGAACACACACGACTGACAAGGGAGAACATCGTCGTACATGACATGGAGCCCTTCTAAACTCGAATGATGAAGTTGTGATGTCTTCCTCCCTACGTCTTCCATCTTCAAGATGGCAAGCATGGTGCACCTTTCCTCTCACCTTCCCCTAAACCTCATCACCTGAAACTCTAATCCATCAAAGCCCTAAGCCTGAAACCGAACTCTATTTCTCTCCTATTCTTAGCAACCAAACACTGTTTTTTCCCTATCCACCAAAAATCCTCTTTGAGCACCAGAATACCTGTCAACGGAACAACAAACAACAAAGCAAAAGATTTCTTTCCTTACTGCCCCCATTAATTTCCTTATATTTCAATTCATTATTTTGTAAAGTTAGCATATATTTAGTTAACATGTATAGGGCTTGACAGATTATAGTTTACTTGTATAGGGCTAGAATCATGCTAGACCTTATGTACTTTCCATGTATAGCATCCTTGTAAAGTCTATATATAATATACAGAACTCAAGGCCAATTCATTCTGCCATTCACAAAATATTTGACATGGTATTAGAGCTAGCTGACTGCTAGGTTTTTTTTTTTTTTTTGATTTTTTGTCTTCTCGGTTTCGTGGCTGTTGTGGTTTTGTTTTCTCTTCTGGAAATTTTCTCTGTTCTTTCGGTACTTATGTGGCTGCGTGGCTGTCGGCACAGCAGGCTTTTGGGTTGCCATTTATTCCTCCAGTTTATGTCCTTGTAATTCTCGGCAAGCAGGAAATAGTTTTCTTCTGCTGTTTGTGACTTTCGGCAAGTAGGCACAACAGGTTTCTGGTTTGCCACTTATTTCTCCAGTTTCTATTGCTGTTTGTGACTCTCAGCAAGCAGGCTTGTGACTTTCGGCAAGCAGGCACAGCAGGTTTCTGGTTTGCCACTTATTTCTCCAGTTTCTGTTACTGTTTGTGGCTCTCGGCAAGCAGGCAACAGCTTTCTGTTGCTGTTTTTGGCACTTATCTTCTTGGTAGAACAGGTTTTTGGTTCAAGATTTAATTTTTAGTGCAGTTTTTTGGTTCAATATTTAATTTTTTAGTGCACGGAAGTTGTTCTTGGTTCTTCTTTGTACCTGCGTTGTTTATTTTGGGCTTCTAGATTTTCTGGTGGTCTGTTTCTTTTGGCACAATCTGTTTTTTTGGGGCTTCTCGATTTTCTCCATTATTCAGCATGGACTCCGCACTTGTGTGCGCCAAGTTTATGGGCAACAATTATTCTACATGGGCTTTTTAGTTTAAACTTTTCCTGAAGGAGAAAGATCTTTGGGGTCATATTGATGGCACGGATTGTGCACCCCATCCTAATAAATCCAAGGAGTCCCCAACTTGTCCTTCATGGGCTATGTTTGATGCTCGGATTATGTCTTGGCTTCTTGGCTCGGTTGAGCCACATATTGTCCCCAACTTGCAATCTTATCACATTGCTCAATCCATGTGGACTTATTTAAAAACAGTATATCATCAAGATAACGGTGCCCGTCGTTTTTAGTTAGAGCATACGATTCCCATGTTTCAACATGACAATCGTTCCATCCAAGACTATTATTTGGGGATTTTGACTCTTTGGAATGAATATTCTGATATGGTTACTGTGGATGTTCCTGTGGCTTTTCTTCCCATTATTCAACGTCTTAACGAGACTAGTCCTCGTGATCAGTTTCTTATGAAATTCTCCCTCGAGTATGAATCTGTTCGCTCGTCTCTGCTAAATCGCTCTCCTGTTCCTTCTCTGGATGTTTGTTTTGGTGAGTTACTTTGTGAAGAACAACGACTTAGTACTCAAGTTACTTTGGCACAATCTCATGGTAATTCCGGGTTTGTCCTTGTGGCTTATGTTGCTCAATGTCGAGGGCCGCTTGCGCATTCTAGCACTTTGCTGTGTTTTTGCTGCAATGAAATTGGACATATCGCTGCTAATTGTTCTAAGAAATTCTGCTCTTATTGCAAGAAAAAGGGTTACATTATCAAAGAATGTCGTATTTGCTTGCAGAATCGTCAGGCCTAGGCATTGCAGACTTTTGTTTAGTGTACCCCCACAATGGCTCTTGCAGTCCCTGGCTCTTCTTCAGGTGGCTTCTGTGATTTACTGCACACCCGAAATGGTGCAACAGATGCTAATTTCGACATTATCAGCAATGGGGCTCCAAGGTAACAATTCTACTAATATCTGGTATGTGAACTCTGGTGCCTCTAGTCACATGACTAATAATCCCACTACCTTGTGTCATGTTCGGCCCTACGCTAGTCAATCTACTATTCAGACTGCCAATGACAGTTCTTTGCCAATAGCTGCTGTTGGAGATGCCTCTTCTAAGTTCACTAATGTGTTTCTTGCTCCTCAGCTTTCCACGAATCTTATTTCTGTTAGTCAATTAGTTGATAACAATTGTGCTGTTAATTTTTCTGGTAATAGTTGTGTTGTGCAAGACCAAGTAATGGGGGAGTTAATCGCGAAGGGACCTAAAGTGAGGCGCTTGTTTCTACTACTTTTTCCTGTTCCAGCACGTTCTCCAATTTCTTCTATTAAGTCTTTTGCTTGTAATAATGTTTCAGATCGTAGTATGGTGTGACATCGTCGTTTAGGCCATCCCAATACTTAGATCTTATCTCATGTATTGAACTTTGGTTTACTTAGTAATAAAGAACGTTCTTCTTTATCTCCTGAGTGTGCCTCTTGCAAACTTGGTAAAAGCAAAACTCTTCCCTTCCCTTTGCATGCTAGTAGAGCTTCTCAGTGTTTTGAGCTTATCCATAGTGATGTTTGGGGACCTTCCTTGGTTAGTTCACATGAAAAATTTAAATACGATATGACTTTCATTGATGATCATTGCAGATTTACTTGGGTTTACTTTCTTCGCTCTAAATCTAAGGTTTTTCGTACTTTCATTGAGTTTTTAGCATATGTTAACAATCAATTTTCTGCTTCTATTAAGACATTATGCATAGATTCTGGTGGTGAATATGTGTCTACTGAGTTTCAAGCATTTTTTGGCTTCTAAAGGCATTATTTATCAACGTTCATGTCCTCCTACTCCCCAACAGAATGGAGTAGCCGAACGGAAAAATCGTCATCTCCTACATGTGGTTTGTACTCTCTTGATGGAATCCTCTGTTCCATCCTTGTTGTGGGTTGAGGTTCTGAAAATTGCTACTTGATTAATTGTTTACCTTCTCAAGTCCTACTCATGGAGTCTCCCTATTTTTGTTTATTTGTTAAGCAACCTAGTTATGATAACCTCTGTTCCTTTGGTTGTATATGTTTTGTTCATTTAGCTCCTCATAAGCGACATAAATTATCTGCTCAATTTGTTCGATGTGCATTCTTGGGATACAATGTATGTCAAAAGGGATTTGTTTGCTATGATCCAACATTACATCGTACAGCATTTCTAGGAATGTTATTTTCTTTGAAAATCAACGTTTCTTTCCTATGTCCTCTGTACCCTCCTCTCCTACTGTGATTCTCCCCTCCTTTGAGGAGCAGCTCTCAGATCCTCATCCAGTAAGGTCTCATGTTAAACCAAATATTGTGTATACGCGGCACCCTCGCCTACAGTCTCTTTCGGTAGCTCATCCGATATCTGATCCTACCATGCTCTAGATTCATTTAGTTCCAGCACCTCCAAAGCCTTTGGTACGTCGCTCTTTTCGAGTGTCTATACCCCCGGACAGGTATGGGTTTCCCTCTTCAAGTTCTGGTAACTCTGTTTGAGCTCTTATTGCTGCATTGTCCAATTTAGATATTTCCACTTCCTTCTCACATGCTGCCAAGCATGATTGTTGGCGACAAGATATGCAGGAAGAAATTGCTGCTCCAGAGGCCAATCACACCTGGGACATTGAGCATTGTCCTCCCACCATTGTTCCTCTGGGTTGTAAATGGGTTTACTCAGTCAAGGTCCGATTTGATGGAAGTCTAGATCGCTACAAAGCTCGCCTAGTTGCAGTTGGGAATAATTAGGAATATGGTGTCAATTATGAAGAGACCTTGTGGCTAAGATGACTACTGTTTGTACGATTCTGGCTATTGCTGCTTCTAGTGAGTGGCCACTACATCAGATGGATGTCAAGAATGCTTTTCTTCACGGGGATCTTAAAGAGTGTATTTATATGAAGCCACCCCTGGGCTTATTTCCCTCTTCGACTTCACATGTGTGTAAGCTTCGTCGTTCTCTTTATGGTCTCAAACAAGCTCCGAGGGCCTAGTTTGATAAATTCCGCACCACTTTATTACAATTTTCATTCAAACAGAACGAGTATGACACTTCACTGTTTCTTCGGAAATCAGACATGGGTATTGTTGTTTTTTTGGTTTATGTTGATGATATTGTGATTACTGGTTCCGATTCTGCTTTACTTGCTCATCTCAAGACTCATCTCTCAAAGTCCTTTCATATGAAAGATCTTGGGTCTCTCACATAGTTTCTTGGTCTTGAGGTGAATCATAGTCTCTCAGGTATTTCACTCAATCAACATAAGTATGTTGGTGATTTGGTGGCCATAGTTGGCCTTCAGAAGGGTACTTCTGTTGATACTCGCATCGAATTAAATGTCAAGCTTTGCAAAGAGGAGGGTGACTTACTTGCTGATCCCAGTTTATACTGGAAGTTGGTGGGTAGTCTTGTCTATCTCACTATTACTAGACCAGACATTTCTTTTGCTATATAACAAGTTAGCCAATTTCTTCAGACTCCTTGTCATCTTCATTTGGCTACTGTCTGTCGGATCATATGCTATGTTCAGGGCATTTCTGCCCGTGGTTTATTCTTCCTGCATGCAATTCTACTCGCCTTGCTGCTTATAGCGATGCTGATTGTTGTGCGGATACACGTCGCTTCATCACTGGTTGGTGTGTGTTCTTAGTTGATGCATTGATCTCTTGGAAGAGTAAGAAGCAATACAGAGTTTCTAAGTCATCGACGGAATCTGAATACCAGGCGATGTCTCTTGCTTGTTATGAAAATATTTGGCTTCAACGCTTGCTTGCTGAGCTAGATTTTTCTGTGACCGATCCTACACCTCTACATACCGATAATATGAGTGCTATCCAGATCACGGCCAATCTTGTCTATCATGAGCGCATGAAGCATATTGAAGTCGATTGTCACTCTATCCGTGAAGCAATTGAAGCTTGTGTTCTCACTCTTCCACAAGGGAGGATAGGAGTTGGCCACTTAAGCAGTTACAAATTTTCCTATCTAAAATGACGGAGGATCCCTGGATTAAGTCTTTTGGAACATCAAACTACTTTATCATGCTTTGGTGGAGAGCCAACAACTTTGGTTGATTCTTATCTTTGGAAAATATTACAAACAAAGGTGTAAAACATCTGATTTGCATACTAGAAGGGAAGGGGGCAGGGGGACGGTTTAGGTTTTTTGATATTGTTAAGGTTTTTAAAGAACACAAGAAAAATACAAGCTCCAACTCCAGGGAGGTGCCGAGAATGTGCTGTCTGGACTATGGATCAACAAATGTGCAAGGGCAGTGTATATTGATAAGAATTTCAGCAAGAACATAATCAGTTTGGAGCTGTGCAGATATTTTAGACTATAGGGCAGGAAGGAATTCCGACAAAGATCCGCAAAGAGGAAGGTGTTTAGGAGTTGGAAATAAAGAAAAAGAACCCACACAAGGTAAGTTTGTTCCCCCTTTGAATAGGGGCGGGGGGGGATTGAGGAGGGATACTGGAGACAATATCCAAATGGACATCAGAAAATAGCTGGAGTTCCATTGGGCTAGAAAAGACAAGAGTGAAAAATTGGGCCATAAAGTATAAATCATATGGGTTTAATTTTTCTAGGCCTAAAATTGAGTTTCCTAAGCCCTTTTATGGAAGAACTACTTACAGCTAGGCTTTGAAGACTGGGCTAAAGAATTTGGGTATAGAGGAGGCCCATTTGTAATTGCAAAATGGCTCAGGAACAGTTAGAATAGGTGGCATCTGGGCTTTATCCCAAAACAGTGGGCAGGAGCCCTCCTCTTCTAGAGAATGTTTTTTCTGGGATAGGAAGAAAGAGAACACAAGGACATGTACAGTGCAATTGGAGGAATTACATTTAGTTGAAGGGGAGACAATTTTAATGAAACAAAAAATATTGACCTCCAAGAAGGAAAGGCAGGGGCTGCGATGGAAATGCAGAGAACTTCCTCTCAAGTGTTGAAAAGATTTGATGAAGTCTATCAACGCACAAAAAATAATATTTTAGAAGCAAGCCGTCTGGATAAGAGGAAGGGTAAAGAAGTTGTGGAATCTGGGAGTCAGGACGAAGATAATTTTGAATATACAGAAGATAGCAAAGAGTCCTTGTCATCATTTGAGTCCAAGGATGAGGATTTGTTAATAGAAAATCTAAGGAAGGGTGAAGAAAAGAATGTCGTAACTACATAGAATTGTATTGGTCTATGTATGAGTAATTAGAGTACAAATGAGGTTAGGATTTTAGATGGTACTTCTCTTCCCACAACAACTTCAAAGTCCCCAATCCTTCGATGAGCCCAATCACTTACCCTCTGCAATCAATTCTGAAGAGAAGACAAGCAATTTGGCAAACAACTAAGGAAACAAAATTGGATAGAGATGCTATTTCCGAAGGTATGCCATTTAATTATGTCTTTTCTTGTATTATTTCTGAACTATTAAATTGCCATAAGGAATCAAGGGGTGAAAGAAATTTACCAACGTTGACCTTTTAGGGGATGAGAGAGAAAACCTATAGGCTTAGGAACTACTTGACGGTATGGATCTTAGCTTGACAGCTCCTTCGGGTGATTTGATTAGGCTTAAGAAAGATGATTTGTGGGAGAGGAAAAAGGCTAAAAAATTGAGCAAGGACCGTGTTAGATTAGCTTCCTCGCTGAAGTATGAGAAAGGGAGTAGGTTTTCAGGGACTGGTAGTGTCTCCAAATGAAGATTTTGTCTTGTAATGTTAGAGGTTTTGGGGGATTTAATCAAAGGAGGGTCAAGGATTTGATGAATAAAATGAACCTTGATAATTTGTTTCTTCAAGAAAAAAATTGGTGAGATTGATTCCCTTTTCTTTAGAAGTATTTGGGATAATAAATTCAAGGAGTGGGTTTTTTTCTCCCATCCTTAGGAACCTCGTGAGGTCAATTAGTGGCGTGGGACACCAGGTTAGCAACTTGAAAAGATAATATTTTAGGCTCGTTTTCCTCTCTTTCTTACTTGAGATTAAGGGTGTAGGGGAATGGTGGTTTACCTCCATTAATGGCCGTACTCAACACTCCCAGTGGAATGATTTTATCATAGAGTTGGCTAGTCTATATGGGCTTTGCAATCTGTGGTCGGGGGTGGCTTTGCTGTTATCAGAACCTTAATGGAGAAGTTCAGGGGCTCTAGGGTGACTAGTAGCATGAGACTCTTTGACTTTTTTATTAGGGATTGTGGTCTTAGGGATATTCCTTTGAACAATGGCCATTTCACTTGGGTGGCTTTTGTGGTCTGGATTCACATGGATAGAATGATGTATTCTGATGCGTGGGAGGATTTTTTCCCTAATATTGTTCAAGAGACTCTGGTTAGCCCCACTTCTGAGCACTGCCTGATTCTTTTGGAGTCCAATCTATGTTGTGGGCCCAATTCCTTTTAGTTTTGAGAGTATTTGTCTTACACACCCTTCTTTTTGAGATTCTACTAAAGTTTGGTGGAGAGAGTGCCATGTTCAGGGTTTGGAGGGCTTTAAGTCGATGAGAAAGTTGAAATTTATTTAAGAAAAATTGAAAGTTTGGAACAAAGAAGTTTTTAGGGATATTATGGGAAAGAAAAATGATATTTTGATGGAGATTAGTGGTATTGATAGACTGGAGGAGTGTGGTTTATTAGGGGAGGAAGATAGAGCTAGAAGGGTTCTTCTTAGTAATAATCTCGAGGTGCTACTTATCAGGGAGGAAAGGAGTTGGTGACAAGAGTCTAGAATTGATTGGGTTTGAGAAGGGGATTGTAATACTAGACTATTTCATAGGGTGGCTAATTTTTATTTTTTTTGGGGGGGAGGGGGGGGGGGGGGAGAGAAGGAAGAGTTTCATTTAGGAGTTGGAGGTTGATTCAGGAGAGGTGGTGACAGATCATAATTATATTTGGAAGGAGGGTACAATGTTCTATTAAGGTTTGAACCGAGATGAGTTGCAGGTTGATTAATGGTGGAGGTGTTGGATTGGAAACCTGTTGGGAAAAGGTGGCCAAGTGGTTGGAGAGACTATTTGACTTGAGCGCACCAGGTCTAGATGGTTTCACTATGGCTTTTTTTAAGATAATTGGGAAGCGGTCACAGAGGATGTCTTGAAATTTTTTATGGAGTTTCATAGGAATGGTGAGGTGTGCAAAAGCATGAATTCTACTTTCATTGCCCTGATTCCTAAGATAGGTCAGAAAAATAAAGGATTTTAGGCCAATCAGCTCGGTGACTAGTAGTTATAAGCTGATTGCAAAGGTTTTTGAAAAGGATTAGAGAAGTATTGGAGGACACGATGTCTTTGGTGCAATTTACTTTTGTTAAAGACAGACAGATTTTAGATGCTGTTTTGGTAGCCAATGAGGTGGTCGAGGATGTGAAGAAGAGGGACAAAAAAGGATTGATTTTTAAATTGGATTTTGAAAAAGCTTATGATATGGTTAATTGGGGTTTTCTAATGAATGTGCTCAAGAGAAAAGGTTTTGGGAGTTTGTGGTGTAAGTGGATAGGAGGGTGCCTCAATTCTGCTAATATGTTTGTGATTGTTAATGGTCAGCCTAGGGATTGGCTCCTACATCTTGAGGGGATTGAGACAAGGGGATCCATTATATCCTTTCTTGTTCACTTTGGTCGTGGATGTCTTGAGTAGCTTGGTTTCCCATGCTCAGGATTTGGGAATTATTAGTGGTCTGTCTGTAGGTAGAGAGGAAATGGAGGTGTCTCATCTTCAGTTAGCAGATGATACCATCTTTTTTCTTGAGAATGATGCAGCAAAATTTCGTAGGATTCTTATGCTGCTTAGAATTTTTGAGAGAATTTCAGGCTTAAAATTCAACTTGTTTAAGAGTGGCCTAGCTTAGCAGGTATTAATCTGTGTAGTAGGGATTTTGATAATCTTAGATCTTTAGCCGGCTGTGTATCCCTTTCTTGTGTGTTTTCTTATCTTGGTCTTCCTTGGGGGAAATCCTGTGTCTTATGCTTTTCGGGATCCTGTGATAGAAAGAGTGGGCAATAGATTGGAAGGTTGGAAGAAGGCTTGTCTTTCATTAGGAGGTAGGATTACGCTTATTAGTGCTTTCCTTGCTAACATTCTCATTATTTCCTTAATCTTTTTAAATTACCTCCTAGGGTGGCTAGGAAATTGGAAAAATTATGAGGGATTTTTTATGGTCTGGTAGTGGAGAGAATAAAAGGGGGATCACTTGGTTAGTTGGGATGCTGTTTGGAAGCCTAAGTCTGAATGGGGGCCTAGGTCTTGATAATGAGGTTTCTAAAAACATTTCTTTAATTGGAAAATGGTTATGGAGGTTTCCTTTAGAACCTACTTCCTTACGGCATAAGGTAATAAAGAGTAAATATGGGTTGCACAGGAATGGATGGGATTTAAAAGGAAGTGGCTATGCTACTCATGCAACTTCTTGAAAGTTTATTTCACAGATAGCTTCTGTTTTCCTTTTTTTTTTTTTATTCAAAGTAAGGAATGGGGACAAAATGCTTGTTTAGACTTTCCTCTGTCGATAAGGCACCAATTTCAGTTTTTTATTTCAATGTGAGGGGCTCTTTTTCTTGGTATTTCCATTTTTTTAGAAGTCTAAATGAGAGATAGGTTGACGAGTTAACTTGTTTGTTGAGTGTGTCGGATTAATTTGTGGGAGGACAGAAGGCTTTTTGATTGGGGATACTTCAGGGTCCTTTCTTCAAAGTCTTTTTTGGAAAATCTTACTAAATCCACAAATCATAGGCCTTTCTTGTTAAATAAAGTTGTCTGGGAAGCAAAGGTTCCATTTAAACTGCAGGCTTTTGTTTGGACTCTCTTACTTAACAATAATATGAATGATGTGTTATAGATCAGGAGACCCTACAAAACTCTTAGTACAGATATCTGTATGCCGTACAGTGGTTCAAATGAGAGTTCTAGCGATCTATTTCTTCATTGTAAGGTGGCGAGATACATATGGAATAATCTGTTTTCGTTTTTCGGAGAAGAGTGGGTGGCTCCGAATCTACTTTTGATTTTTTAATGGTAAAGTTTTGGGGTTTTGGAAAGAAAAAAACAGAGAGGAATTTTTTGGTCTGCAGTTTTTTCAGTGCTGTGGATGACGTGGAATGAAAGGAATGACAGAATTTTCAGACGTAAGAAACTACTCCTCTACTTTGGGAGAAAGTCATTTTTAACGCCTCTTTTGGGCTCATTCTTTTGGGATTTGTAAGGGTTTGTCGCTGTCTGATATCCAAAGAGATTGGAAGACAGCTTTAATGTAACTGTCCTTCTTTGTTAGTTTTCAGTTTTGTTGGAGGATTTCTTATCCTCCATTCTTTGTAATTATTCTTGTCATTAATAGATTCTCTGTTGCTATTAAAAAAATTATTAATAATAATGTTTTTTGGTATTTCAAGTAACATCAACAGAGACATACCTTCCACCACCCCCACTCCTGCCCGTGCGCAAAAAAAGTTAAATTTTAGGAGGTGAGATCATGATTGGTGAATTGAGTAGATTTGAGTTTGGGCTCATGTAGATTCAATGTAGTTTTAGCTTACTTGAAATACCAAAACTAATTGTAGTTTCAAATACATGGAATATGATAACTGTGAGGTACTCTCTCTCTCTCCCTGAAACGCTAATCAACAAACTCTACCCATTTAATATTATCCCTCTGGATGGTAGAGCTAGGAATTTATTTCCAAGGGGACAAAGTAGAACCCTTCTAAAAATACTTCAAAAAGATTATTTGCGCAACCCAAGTATAATTTTTTAAGGGATTGAGATAAATAAAGTACCTTAAATTTTCATAGCATGATTGAACTAATTGGAGTTTCTATTGGAGGGTTTATCCTCTACGACACTAACAGAAGAGAAGTTATGATAGTGTCACCCTACAAGGGGTCTTCTAATCCTTGCCATCTACAAATAAGAAACTTTAAAACTGTGGAGTTTGTGGCTGCAAAGTGGCTTCATTTCACTTCTAGGCTACATAGGTTAATTTGGATATATTTTTGGTTTATCCTTCATTTGCGTGTGCAGGTCAGTTTTTTTGAGCTACCATATATTTTTTCTTGTGGCATCTTAAAGTTGACTCAGTGGTATTGAACAGCCATTCAGACACCAACATTTTTGGTGTAGTTCTTTATGTTTGTATGTTTTGAAGTCATCATGTTAGACAAGTTATATGCTAATACCAATGCCAATGTCTTTGTTGTGTGGATGAAACAAACCTTTTTGACAAGGCCTTGCCAAAACCCAACTTGAATATAAGCCCCTTGGGCCTCATTAGCTACATGTACTTCATCTAAGATTTGTCCATCTTTAATGAATGCAAATTGAGCAATGGTGACTGTCTCACCCAAAATCTTTCTCAACCATTTTGATAAAACCTAGGGAGGATCTTGCAAAGACTTGTCACTAGACTTATAGGCCTAAAATCCCTAACCTTCCCAGATCTCTCCTTCAGAGTTCAAACTATTGCCCAGTGTCCGCCACCCCATTTAGGAACTCTGCAAGAACTCAAGATATCCCCTTCCCAACATCCCAACTCTCTTGAGAAAAATGCTGTTGTAAATCCATTTCGTGACCTCAGAGCTTTTTATCTACTCATCTCAAATACAATTTTTTCAATTTCATTGGCTTCAAAGGGCCTTTCAAGTCATTATGTAGAGCTCGGCCCAATGGGACTTCAATCAAGTCCCTACTGCATCAATGTGTTGTGAGGAGGTTGAGGTGACTCATCTCTAGTTTGCTAGTGGTACCTTCCTCAAGGATAATGTCGCAATCTTCTGAAAGACCATTATCTTGTTGAAAATCTATGAAGAGATTTCAGGCTTAAAAATCTTGTTTAGAGTGGTAGCAGGCATTAATGGGCTTTAAGGATTTGTTAGGGTGTGTTTCCTTACATTGGCTGCTTTTGTATCTTGCTCTTCCCTTGGTGGAAGCCTAGGTCTGTGGCTTTCTTGGGACTTGGTGATTGAGAGGGTGAGCTAGAGGTTGAAGGGGCGAAAGAGAGTGTACTTATCTGTTATCTCTTCTGGGGGTTCCCATCACTCTCTTTAGTGATCTCCTCTCTAACATCCCAATTTATTTATTATCCCCTTTTCAAGTGCCCTTGAGTGTTGCTAGGATTTTTGAGAGGTTGATGCATGACTTACTTTGGTTCGGTTGTGGTGAGAACAAGAGAGATCATCTTGTTAGCTAGGAGGTAGTTAAACCCGAAGGGGGCAAGAGGCTTGACAATTTGGTTTCCAATAAAATCTCTAATAGGTAAATGGATGGTAGTTTTCCTTAGAAGTTAAACTCTTTCAGGAACCATGAGATAAAAAGTATGGGCTTCATTAGATTGGGTAGGATACTAGAGGAAGCGGCATTGTTTCTCATGCAAGTCCCTGGGAATTCATCTCCCTTGTTGCTTGTCCTTTCTTTCCTCTCACTTGCATCCGTGTGGGTATCGATAGCAGGGTTTGGTTTTGGGAGGATGCTTGAGTAGGTGAGAGTCCTTTTGAGTTGATGGTGCCTCATTTGTCTAAGGCTTCCTTCCCTTTGCAATGCACCTATCAGCTTTTTTTGTTTCTTTTCCCTTTCATTTTGGAAAAAGAGGGGGGGGGGGGGGGGGGGGGGAGATGCGGTCTCTTTCTTGAGATTCCACTTCTTTACGAATCTCAATTAAAGAGGTTGATGAGCTATCCACCTTGCTTACTACTCTGGATCGTTTTGGTTCATCTGATAGTGGGGATGTTGTGGGAGGATAATTCCTTAGGTCTTTTATCATCCAAACCCTTTTTCCTTCACCTCTTGAAAACTTTCTCCCTCAACCTTTTTCCTTGATTAAGGGGAACCTAGCAAAGGTGGTCACATGATTTGGTAGGCAAATGTCCCCTTTAAGATTCAGGATTTCATCTGAACAGTGACTCAGTTAAAACGTATGATATACTACAAATCAGGAGATCCTGTAAGTCTCTCAATCCTGATATATGTTGTATGCGCTGCTAATCCAACAAAACCAATGCTCATTTTTTCCCTCACTCTGGATGCCAAGTTATCTTCGTAACATTTTTTTTTTCTTGTTTTGGTGAAGTTTGGTGGGGGCACAAGAGCGTAAGGGATCTTTTACTTGTGGGGTTTTGGGGTTTGCGAAGAGCAGGAATGGAATAGCTTTATGGCACTGTTTAGTTTTTGCAATCCTTTGGACTCTTTAGCTTGAGAAAAATGCTAAACTTTCAAGGGTAGTTCTAGATCTCTTACCTCATTATGGGATATAGGGGTGTTTTTGGCATCTCTTTGGGCTCTTTCTTTTGGTTGTGTTAGGGGCTGTATTTGTTTGACTTTCGAAGATATTAGAAGGCAGATCTAGCTTAGTTTGTTTGTAGATTTTTGCAATTTCGTGTTGTTTTTTGGAGGTGATATCATCCTCATTGCCTTGTAATTGCATTTTGTTATGTTGATAAATATTTCTCTCATCCAAAAAAATATGAAATGCTACAAAATTCCAAATAACAAGTTCATATCCTCTTTTCCAATTGAATGCATGGCATAAGATTTTCACAAACAACTCCCAAGAATATGGAGTTAGACCATATGTTTATACATGTAAGTTTTTTCCCCTCCTAAATTAATTGATCAATTTTCTTTAAATTATTTCTTGAATTTTCTATAATTTTGAATTTAATCATACTATATTAGTTTATTCTAATGAGTAATGAGAGTTGAGAGAAGTGGGATTCATGATGTCTTTCTTTCTGGGGATCTCAAATTACTACTATGATCCACTGAAAGCTCTCTCTCTCTACAACATTAGCTGGTTCAAAATTTAAGTACATAACAAGAAGTTCATAGAGTAAAGTTTGTCTTTTAATATATATATATGAATTAAGGAACTTCACCTGTGATGCACTTAATGTCCCAATTTTTTCACACACAGCCCTATGATGTGAATCCTTACCGAATATTTGTTGGGGTGTCCCCTACGAGCGACGTGTTGCACTCGTACCATTGGAGTGTAGCAAAAAGTGAGTGATGGTGGGCTAGGTCGTCGCCCCGAAGCAACGTGCCATGTCGGCGCCTAGGCACAATGTCAAATATGCGAGTGTTTTTACATTATTTTGGACATGAGCAAGTAAAAAAGTTAGTTCAGGAAACTAGGATTAGATTAGCAACTTGGAATATAGGAACACTTACCGGTAAAAGCATGGAAAATTGTGGACACAATGATTAGACGAAAAATTAATATAATTTGCCTTAAAGGAATTAAGTGGGCGGGGGAGAAAGCTAGATAAGTTGATAAATGAAGATTTAAACTTTGGTACACTGAAAAAGAAAAATAGAAGAATGAAGTAGGAATTATTGTAGACAAAAACTTAAAAGATAGAGTTGCTGATGTAAACAGAGTAAGCGATAGAATTATAAAAATCAAGATAGTATTAGGCTAGGAGATAATAAATATCATTAGTGCTTATGCTCCTCAAGTAGGCTTAGTAGAAAATTTTAAGAGACAATTTTGGGAAGATATGAATAGTATTATACAAGGCATACTAGGGACTAAGAACAAATTTATAGAAGGAGATATGAATGGACACATTGGAAGGAATAATAAAAGTTATGAAATGATACATAGAGGATATGTATATGGAGACAAAAATGAGTCTAAGGAGATGATCTTAGACATCGCTATGTCATATGATTTTAGTATAATAAATACTTGCTTTAAGAAGAGAGAAGAATACTTAATAACCTTTAAAAGTGGACAAAATATAAATCTAATAGATTTCTTTTTAACTAGGAGGGTAGATTGTTTATCATGCAAGGATTGTGAAGCTATTATAGGTGAAAGCCTAACCACACAACATAGAGTCTTAGTGTTAGATATATGTATTAAAAAATGGAAGAAAAATGATAAAATAAATCAGTGTAAGAGAACTGGGTGGTGGAACCTGAAGGGAGAAAATATATTAAAATTTAAAGATTAAAAAATCAAAGATGCGGATTGGACTATAGAGGATGGGATAGATACAAATACTCTTTGGAGTAGATTAGCTAGTTCTATTAAAAAGATAGCAAAAGAGATTTTAGGTGAATCAAGAGAAAGATTCTCGAATAGCAAAGAAAGTTGGTGGTGGGATAAAGATGCCCAAAAAGCCGCTAAGAAAAAACAATTGGTATAAAATGTGACAAAAATGTAGAAACATAGATAACTTTGAAAGGTATAAAGAGGCGAGAAAAGATGCAAAAAGGGCCGTTAGTGTAGCTAAATACAGATCATTTAATAGTTTGTATGATAGATTAGATATAAAATAAGAGGAAAGAGATATATTTAAACTTGTTGAAGTTAGAGAAAAGAAAAGTAAGGACTTAGGAAATGTAAAATGTATAAAAAGTAAGGATGATATTATCTTGGTTAAGGACGAAGACATAAAAGAAAGATGGCGAATTTACTTTAGTAAGTTGTTTAATGAAAACCAAATAGAAAGCTTAAACTTAGATTTGACAAATGCGGAAAAACTAAAAATATGAGATTTATTTGCAAAATTAGAGTTAATAAAGTTAAGTTTGCATTAAAAAAAATGAAAAATGGGAAAGCTATAGGACCGGATAACATCCCAATTAAAGTTTGGAAATGCTTAGGTGATAACGGAATTATATGATTAACTAATTTATTTAATACAATTATAAAAATAAAGAAAATGCCAGATGAATGAAGGAAAAATACTTTAATGTCTATATATAAAAATAAATGAGATATTCAAAATTGTAATAACTATGGTGGAATTAAACTTATGAGTCATATGATGAAACAATGGGAAAGGGTAGTTGAACAAAGATTAAGGCCAGAAACGAAGGTCTTAGAAAATCAATTTGGTTTTATGCCTGGGAGATCTACCATAGAAGCTATATATCATTTAAGAAGATTAATGGAAAAGTTTAAGGAAAAAAAAAGAGGGACTTGCATATGGTATTTATTGACCTAGAGAAAGCATATAATAGGGTACCTAGAGAAGTTCTATGGTGGGATTTAGAAAAAAAAGGGTGTATGTAGTAAGTATACTGATGTTATTAAGGATATGTACGATGGAGTAATGACTAGTGTAAGGACTATAGATGGAGAAACTAGAGAATTTTCAATCACCATAGGTGTGCATCAAGGATCTACTTTGAGCCCTTATCTTTTTACTTTAGTGATAGATCAACAAATTAAGAGTATTTAAAATGAGGTTCCATGGTGTATATTGTTTTCAGATGATATTGTATTGATTGATGAAACTAGGGGCGGAGTAGAGGCTGAGTTAGAATTATGGAGAGAAGCTTTGGAATCTAGAGACTTTAGGATCAGTAGAAATAAGAAAAAATTTATGAAATGTAATTTTAGTAATGGTAGGAGGAATATTGGAGATAAAGTTAAACTTGATGATGAAGAAATAAATAATACTTGTCGATTTCAATATCTTGAATTTATTATGCAAGTTGAAGGAGAAATTGAAGATGATGTAATGCATAGAGTTAAAGCAGGTTGGGTAAAATGGAGAAATGCTTCAAGTGTACTTTGTGATTGTAAAATACCCTTAAAATTAAAAAGGAAGTTTTATAGGACGGCTATAAAGACCAATTATGCTATATGGATCAGAATGCTGGATGACGAAGAAACAAAATATCCAATATGTAAAAGTTGTCGAGATGAGAATGCTTAGATGAATGAGTGGTATAACACTAAAAGATAAATTAAGGAATGAATATATTCGTGGTAAATTAGGTGTAGCTCCTGTAGAAGATAAAATAAGGGAGGGACGACTCAGATGGTATGAATACTTGCAACGTAGGCCACATAGTGCGCCAGTGAGGAAGAGTGAGTTAGTTTATGTGAGGGGTAGTAAAAGGAGTAGGGGTAGATGTAAAATAACTTGGAATGGGATAGTGAGTAAAAATTTAATAGTCCTGAATATGTTAAAAGAAATGGTCCATGATCGCATAAATTGGCAGAAAAGGATTCATATAGCTGACCCCACCTAGTGGGACTTAAAACTTGGTTTTGTTGTTGTTGTTATATATGAACTAAGGAAAAAGCAAGGCACAACTAGCAGCTGCCCACAACCCACCCCTCTCCCCCCAAAAGGGCAGAAATTGCTTTAAACACACACACACACACACACACGTGTGCCTGCACGCACAAAGAGACATGCTCACAGTTGGACTAAGATAGAGGCATGATTTTAGGAAAGTGGAAGAAATTATGTGCTATTTTTTTTGTTGAGCAAAGAGTTTGACATGACAAGAGACATGATATTGGAGTATTTGGTTGTGCTATTTTTGCGAAAGCAAGAGGGTGTCGAGTGTCTCAAACATGCTATGGAGTCCTATATAGTCATTGGAAGAGAAGTGTTGGAAACTACACGACTGAGTGCAATGTGGAATTGCCCATTCAGTGATTAGCTGAAGTTTTTAGCTGAGGTGTAGCATCAGATCAATTTCTACATTGTTTAAAAATATTTGATTTCTTACATAATCTGATGAGGCTGATTGACTGATTCAGTGTCTTATTGTCAAGTCAAGTATATGGGTGTTGAACTTTACTGGAAGTACTGTTTCAAAAGATCAAATTTTTTTAAAAAATGTACTCCAGTTTACTGATAAAAGGTGTTGCATGTATTGAACCTTGAAGAATTGAATTGTGTGTGTAAATTGAAAGTGTTGTAGGATCAGGACCCCATTTATTTCATGCATTTGTAAATTCATGTCTTCGAATTTGGTAGCTTGATTTCAGCCGAGAGGTTGAATGTTGGTTGTTGACTAGATGTTGTAGAGAGATAGCGAGGGCATCAAAGTGACATCTCAAAAAACTAGTGGGAGCACCTTCAGAGGGCACATGCACTCATATATTTAATCTTTTGAGTACAAATGAAATATTTGATGTGCCTAAGTTTTGCTTCAAGGCAGAAGGGTTAAAATTAGGGGGGGAATAGTTCTATGAAAATCCTTGTTATTACTAAGTGCAAATTCACGTCTTCTAGGTATGTTATTTATGTAAGAAATGTAAATCATATAATAATGGAGGATATTGAGGTCATTATTAGACATACTAAAATATAGGGATTTTAATTGTGAACAACAATCTTAAACACGAGCTTTCCTTCGGTTCAACACAGAAAGAGGGGGGAATTCAAGGAGCAATTATAGCTGGCCAGGCTGCTAGGGTAAGAAATAGGACTCGATGATAACCAGAATTGCTGTTGTAATCATTATAAGTTCTTGATCAGTAACATTTTGCCCCCCTCTTTTTTCTTTTCTTTTTTTACCTCTCCCTCTCCTTGTCTTTTCACCATAATCTAATCTCAGATTCCTCCATTAATTTTTCTTCTTGGGATAAGGTTTGATATCATGAATGAGAGTGCTCTATTAATGATTCAGATGGTTAATTGGTTGATTGCCCATAAAATTTGAAATTGCTGATGATTTAGGGCTAAAAAAATAAATAAGGCTGATTTGCCTTTAAGAATTTCAATCCTCAAATATAGAAGTATCAATCTGCAGACCTATGCCATAAATTTGTTAAAAATGTGGAAGGTGCCATAGAGGCACCTTCAGGTGATGGTTTGTGGTTGCAGCTGGCAGTGGTTGATCTTAGTAAGTTAGCTATGCTTAATAAGGCAATTTACACTGTGTCCATGAGTGTGAAATGGGTTAGTCTTTATGACCCCGCTTTTGACACTGCTTTTACCTTTTTTTGTGGTGGCCGTGGGTATGTTGGCTGAAGACTTAACAGGATTCTTAGCTCTTTCTTCCTAGTCTTACTCGCCTTACCATAAAAAATGTTTTACCAAATGACATTTATTTGTGGTGGTTTGTTTTTGTTTTTAAATTTTTAGTTTAGTTTTTTTTTTTTGGTTATGTTTTTGAATGTTTAATATGCATACAGTTCATATAGTAATGTAATTCCTTAGTAGTTTTTTCTCCGGGGCTGAGCTTTCTTCGGGGGATGTGGTTTTCTCGTTAAAAGAAAAGGTGGGGCTTGTTTTCTGGATGTGACATTTTTAGCTTTCTTGAAATTGTTTTTTAATTCTATTCTGCAGAATTTGGATTTACAGGCTGCAAAGATCACAGACATTATAATGGAATTAGCTGACAGGGCAGTTGGGTTTTTGTTATCGTTAATCAGCTTATCCATATTTACTTATTATACTTTTTGGGTCATTATCCTGGTTAGTTTACAACACCCCCCTCCCCCTTTTTATTTCTGTACTTCTAACTTGCTTGTATGTGTTGTTTACTCATATGATGATGGTTTTCCAGCCATTTGTGGACAGTGACCATTTTATCCATAAGTACTTCCTGCCCCAAGAATACGCCATACTCATACCTGTATTTGCTGGGGTGGCACTTCTCGGCTTTTTGTGCGTCTTTATTGGGTCCGTGATGCTCAAATCCAAAAAGAAGAAGGCGTGATGCAGGTCTATACTCCAGCTTTTGTTTACTTTAAGTGCATTTCCTTTATGTTGTCAATTGAATGAATCCTTAAGTTTTGAAATGAGAGTAGCTTTCAGGACATCTGTTAGTAGGCTATCGTAACTCGTAAGTACTAGTGTGAATCACGGTTTTAGCCGGTGTCATTGCAGTTTAAATCCGGTGAGTCCTACGCAAAGTCAGTCAAAAAAATCACTTGGCAGAATTTTGTAGTATCTTCATCTTAATATCAAATTGAATGTAAAAAATTCTGAGATCATGTCGAAATTGCTGTCAGCTTTCCTATAGTGGGTCTTGGTTGATCATGTGCTTTTGATTTGAAACTGATCTGATAATTTTTTTTGTCCATTAAAGGCTCACACTAGTCCCAGGCTGCACAATGAAAGGTAGCAATCTCCCAGTCCATTCCATTTTATCAGTCATTAATATGTACATTCACAGCATAAGAGAAGAACATCTGTTTTGGTATTGATTTTATATATATAGTTATCTACGAGTTATTTGTTTCAAAGGAGTTTCAAACAAGCCTGTGCAGGGCACGCATATGCAGTATTCCTAGAGAATAATTCATTTCTCCAATGTGTTTCGAGTGCTGATTTTGGTAATAAACCTTCACTCTGTTTTTGGTTAGCGTACTGGATTTTTTGTTTTCTCATGACAATTTCTTTGGCTGAAATCAAATGCTTGGATTTGTGTGAATGAAATTTAATACCTTTTCATATTGCATTATTTTCTGAAAACAAAAATTAATTAAGGTCACAAACTCCTGCCTTGAACACTTTTTGTTTGTGTGTTGGTCCGAATATTTGAGCATGCAAGGTTGGTTTTTGAGATTATTGATGTCTTGTGTGCACACGCACTCAAGGTGGCACGATGATAAATCCACAACAGTTGGGCCATTCTGGTTCTTGGATTGGGAGATGGTGATGTCTGCACATGTTGTAAAATGTGATACTCTAGGAACATATTTATATTGAAAGATTATTTTAATGATCTGCCTTTTGTGGAACAACCTACATGAGGGCCATTGTAAAGATGTATTTTAGCATGTGGGTGGAATTTTTAGTTAAGTTGTGTTTGTGCATCTCATGAGCTATTCAAAATTAGGGGGGGTCAATAAACAACTTATGAAGTTAGATTTGTTCTTAAACTAATTGTGAAAATGGGTGTACGCCTATATCAATGTATCATGAATATGTTGAGATGGAGTGTCAAACTCCCCTCACTCTCTCATATTGTTTCGATATATGTTGTAATGGTCGAGTCACGAGAGTTGGCAGGAGGAGGAAGGAATGTAAGAGTTATTGCGTGTGATTTGATGACTACCGGGAACATTCCTAAGCTCATTAGAATTTCTCACTTTGATTCATTCACTTTATGTTACCTGATTCTTACAAGAGGGTTTATGTATAGCTGTTAGCTTGGGAAAAGATATCTATGAGGATGCTAGTTTAGGCTTCATTGGTCCTCACTCCTCCACCATTATGAAATTTCTCCATTCCAACAAGGCACTCATTCGTCCAAAAGCTAGCTAAGCCGCCTCATTCGTCAACAAGGTTGGTCGTGCTGCTGAGCTTTTGAACCAAACCATTAGGCTACCTAGTGGCACAATGCTACTAAGCACTCTCTCTCTCTCTCTCTCTCTCTCTCTCTCTCTCTCTCTCTCTCTCTCTCTCTCTCTCTCTTCTTTGCTTTAGGGTCGTTTGGATCAAGGTTTAATTTGGGGAAAGGAAAGGAAAGAGTAAGAAACTCATTTTTCATTGTGTGTGTGTTTTTTTTTTTTCTATTTTAAATACTATTGAAAATGAAGGTTTATCTTACTATGATTGAAAATATGAAAAAGTTAGATATTAATGAGGAGTAGAATCAGAATTTTCTACATAAATTTGATATATATTTTATTTTTTATTTTTTCACTTTTCTTAATAACCCAACATGAAAATGTAGATTCTTTTATATTTTACTTTACTTAGTATTTTCGGAGTCCTTGTAATTATGTATTACCATGATTTTGCACACGCATGCCCTCCTTGGATTCGTTGGAGATGAACTCTCTCATCACAAACAATATACATATATACGCGATATAAAAAAGTTAAAGGAGTAGGTCCATTACTCTGATGGATTAATCGAGTGTCCAAAAGAGTCTCGAACTTTGTTAAAAAAAAAAATGAACATAAATCATAATGACAAAAGTATTTCAGGTGTAATATCTTATACGAGTATCAATTATAAGGGCATGGTGATTAATATTTTATTTAAGAATTAATCAATTATTTATTTATGTGCATGTCTTTATTGCAATGAAAAAGACTTTGATATGAACTAAACTCCTCCTCCGGTTCTCCCCCCTTTAGTGGATTATTTTGGAGCAACTATTGCTTTCATATGAGCAAATTAATGCTTGCTATTCACTGTCCCAAATATTGGACAAGAACTTGATACGAGGTTAAAGAATGTTCCATTGAAAACCCAATTGAGATTTCCAAACTATTAAATTGGAGAGCATAAAATAGAAGTACATATACCAAGCTTAAATTTCGAGGTCACTTTCTCCGAGTAAAATTTTAGTTGGAATTCTAGAAAATGAAAAAAGATAACCAAAAATTAAAAATTGTGGCTGAAAACATTAGGAAAAATGCACCTTTTTCTTGCGTGTAGTTTGCGAAATTAAAAATATAATTATATTTCCATTAGAATACTATTCCTAAGAATCAGGGAATCATGATTCCAATCCAAGTCAAAATTGATCTTCATTCCATAGAATCAGATTCATTTTATAATAAATAAAATTCTCAAAACAACAACAAATGCTAATAATATTTTTTATATTACTATTATAGTAAAAATAATAATAACTAATGATAATTGCAAAACATTAAATAGTATTTATTTTTATAAAATAATAGTAACAATAAGAACAATATTAATAATAAAAACACCAAAACAATAATAATTATTTTAAGGATAATAATTATAAAAATAATAAAAAATAATAACAACTAATAATAACTACAGTAAAAATAATGTTTATTATTGTAAAACAATAATAACAAGAGCAATAGCAATAAAAAAGGCAAAAATAATAATTACACTAATAATAACCACTATTATGGAAATAGTAAAAAATAATAATCAAAACAATAAATAACAATAATAATATTAATTGTTATTATTATTATTATTATTATTATAAAAACAATAACAACTAATAATAATCATAGTAACAATAATAACAACTAAAATTACTATTAAAACAATAATTAAAATAATAATAACAACAAGAACATTATAAATAAAAAAATGGAAAAATAAAAATAATTATTATTTTAAGGATAACAATTATAATAAAAATAATAACTAATAATAACTATAATAAAAATAATATTTATTATCGCAGAATAATAACAACAAGAACAATAATAAAATTAAAGGAAAAAATAATAATAGTTATTTTAATTATAATAATTTTTATAAAAATAATAAGAAATAGTAATAAATAAATTAAAAAAATAATAATTACACTAATAATAATCACTATTATAAAATAGTACGAAATAATAATCAAATAAAAACAACAACAATAATAATACTAATTGTTATTATTATTATTATTATTATTATTATTATTATTATTATTATTATTATTATTATAAAAACAATATAATATAGTATTAACAACGAGGAAAATAATAATAAAAAGTGCAAAAATAATAATTACTACTATTTTAAGGATAATACTTATTAAATAAAATAATAATAGCAATAAATAATAATTACAATGACAATAGTAATTATTACTGTAAAATAATAATAGCAAAAATAACAATAATAAATAGGAATAATAATAATAATAATTATTTTAAAGATAATAATTAGTATAAAAATAAAAAATAATAATAACAACAATAAAAAAATAATATTAAAACTAATAAAATCACTATTATAAAAATAAAAATAATCATAAAAATTGAATAATTAAGTATTAGGAATTTTTAATAAAAAATGATTTATTTTTCATTTCATTATAGAAACTATTGAAAAATGTCAAATGTTGGAAAGAAATTTAAAACTTAATTCATATAGTCGTTCTACGCTATTAATCAAACGCAATAATTACATTTCAGAAGCAATTTCATTCTTACCTTGATTCCATTCCTCCCTCAATTCCTTTCCTATTTCAATTTCATTTCGCAAACCAAATGCAGGTTTATAAACAAGACCTCTCTCGATATTCAATAACATGTGTCTTTTTAATTTTCAAGGAGTTACATGATAATAAAGGATTATGCCTCTTTATTAGCCCTCCTTTAATTAGGGGTTACCTACTTTACTTCCCCTACTTATTAGTTTTTAAGTTAAATATTTTAATATCTAGGTGTCTCTTAAGCTTCCTTACTCTTATGTATTATTTGTTCTCCACCCATTACTGTTATAATCAATAATTACTTTTTATAGTGTTTTTATTTTTTTGGATACTAACTGTATTGGCAACCTTATAAATATCTTTTGACTCATTTTTTTTTTTTTTAATTTTTTCAGTTAAAGTGTTATTTTTTCTTCTTTAAGCAACATATATTGAATGTATGATTCACTACAAGAAAATTGACCTTTAGCGATGGTAGGATTCCGTCACCAAAGGTTATTTTTCGTCGCTAAATGCTTTTTTGCATAGAAAACTTGTCATTGCTTATTTTGTCATATAAAACACTGTCATGAAGAAATAGGCGATAGTATTATCTCAAACATCTTGGCAATGACCAATGTTGTCGCAAAATTCGTTGCTAAAACTGCCGATAAATTCGTTGTTGTTTGCATCGCTATGTTATTTTCAGTGAGTTGTCTTTGATTAATTATGAAGCTGTCGCAAATAAAAGCTATTTTTGTTGCTGTGGAATTTATTTTACATTTGGTGATGACATAATTTTGTTGCTGTGTGATGGATATTAGTTGCTGAAAAAAATTACTTTTTCCTAAATTTTCTCTTATATTGTGACAATAAGTTATTTGTTTGCGATGAATTGAATCATAGCTAATATGAACATAATTTGCATATGATTTCCCAATTATCATGGACAACTATTTTCCTATACCTTCTAGTAGTTTATATCCTATTTACATTACATCAATATCAATCATTCAATGTAATACAACTTTAAAAGCAATATTTTTGTGTATATAAAATAATAAAAAATATAAGTGGAAAGTGTGACATTATAGTTAAATTGTTATGAAAAATATAATGGTTGTCTCCCCTTCATCTTCCACTCCTTCATCTTTCACCACCAAGTATTGCCCTATAAAAGGGTCATCTCTCTCTCTCTCTCTCTCTCTCTCTCTCTCTCTCTCTCTCTCTCTCATTTTGTGATATACATAAAAAAAAATACTTGAAGAGAGTAGACAAATAGAAAAGATGAAAGAAGATGAGAGATAAAGAGAAAGGAGATATTTTTTGTAAGGCTAGTTCCAAATCATCTTGTTTCTCTCGTGATAGTGAAATTTTTTATCTCATCCACACGTGGAGTAGTCATAGTCGAATAACATAAAATTTCAGTCTCATCTCTAATTATTTTCTTACATCTTTAATAACACGTTATCAACACGAGACTCTAATTAACTATTTGATTTGGGTCTATTCTACTCATTTGATTCCAAATCTCAACTAGTAGGATATGCAGATACTAGATATCTATATGATCCTCATAATGCTAAATCTTAAACTGGATATGTATTTCTTTATGAAAAAACTACTATATCTTGGAAATCAGTAAAGCATACGATTATATCAACATCCTCTAATCATTTTGAAATACTAGCTATCCATGAAATTAGTAGAGAATGTGTATGACTCAGCTAAATGATTTTTCATATCCAAGAAAATTGTGGTTTTTAATCAATCAAGGATATTCCAACAGTTTTATATGAACACAACACTACATGTATAGCTCAACTGAGAGGAGGATATATAAAGGGTGATAGAGCAAAGTATATATCTCCAAAATTCTTCTGTACACATGAACTCTAGAAGAATAGTGACATATATGTTCAGCAAATCCGATCAAGTGATAATCTAACAAATTTGTTCACCAAAACTTTGCCTAGTACAACATTTAAGAAATTGGTTCATCTCATTGGAATGAGACATCTTAAAGATCTTAATAAAAGGAGTTAATATATGGGTGGCATCTAAGGGGGAGTGTTATGAAAAATATAATGGTTGTCACCCCTTCATCTTCCACTCCTTCATCTTCGACCCTTTATCTTCCACCAACATATATTGCCCTATAAAGGGTTCTCTCTCTCTCTCTCTCTCTCTCTCTCTCTCTCTCTCTCTCTCTCTCTCTCTCTCTCTCTCTCTTATTTTGTGATGTACATATAAAAAAACTTGAAGAGAGTAGGCATATAGAAAGGATGAGAGAAGAGGAGAGATAAAGAGAAGAGAAATTTTTGTACCAGACCGGTTCTGAATCATCCTGTAATTCTTCTTGAGATATTGAAGTTTTTGATCCCATCCGCAGGTGGAGTAGGCATAGCCAAACCATGTATAATTTATGTCTCATCTCTATTTATTTTCCTGCATCTTTAGTAACCCGTTATTAGCACGAGACTCTGACTATCTGAGATATTTTTTTAAATCTTATTTAATTTATTTCTTATAAGTTTTACTCCACAAGAGTATAATATTCTCTAGAAGAGAATATTTCTTTTAAAGTTTAAACTATACCAATCTCCAAAAGAGATGATAACATAGACCTTCTGAAGAGGGTATATATTTAAATTTTACGTCCATATATTTAATCTTTTGAAGAGATAGACCTCCTGAAGAGGTTATGTATCTAGTTTCCATAAGAGATGTGTTGAATTTTTTAGTCTAATCCCTATTTTGATGCTGACAAAGCACAATGATCTTATGTGTTTTTAAGTGCTTGAACAGGTTTGTATTTTGGCATGCACATTAGACAAAGGGATATTGGAAGCTTGAAAATCTTAAAGCCTACATCATCTGACGTATTCCACTGAAGACAAAAGAGTAAAGAAGAAGAAGAAGAAGAAGAAGACATTTATTTGTTGTAACTGCATTTTAGTTTTGGTTTGTAATAATGCACGACATGCATGATATGATTGCTAAGTTCAGAATGATCATAGACTGACCTTAGGGGACCCAACACTTGCACCAAAATTCCTTTTCATAAAAGCTTAAATCAAACAAGGATTTTTGAAATAGCTTTAGGGTCAAAATTAATACAAAAACTACGAAATTTACTGACCTTGGTCGACCGACCAATTCAAGTTATTTTAACCTCAATCGACCAAACACAGTAGGTTAGAAGTCAAGGTTTGACTTAGCTTAGTCGACCGACCAACTGTTGAACTCAGCTTCCACGGTAGACCGAACCCAGAACTTTGCCTTTTAGCATTCCTCGGCCGACCAACCACTATAGTTCAAAATAACCTCAGCCGACCGGCCTTGATGGCTCGGCTGACCGGTCATTTGGCCAGCCGACCGAATCTACGAAGAAAGGGAAAATCGCCCTGAGTTAGCCGACCGGCTCCTTGCTCGGCCAATCGAACCATTTTGAAATTAAAATTCCTTATGAGAGGTCAGCCGACCGACTCTTAGGTTAGTCGATCGAGGCTCTCGGGTTGGCTTATTTTTTAAACGCTAATCATCATTATTTTTTCACTTAATATTTTCTAAAATGACAAGCGTGTCCCCGACGGTCATATTTTTCCCAGACTCTATAAATACCTCCTTCACAAACATAATTAGCAATGAGATTAGCTTAGGAAATTCTCTCAAAATTTTTATTCTCATTTTCAAGCAAGAAAATTATACTCTTTTTATCATTTCTTTGAAAGATCATTTTGAAAGAGAGCATTTTATTGTTTGGGCATTCATCTTTCATCCAAGGCATATACTCTCACATCATCTTTATTTTTGAAAATCATATTTGAGAGTTTGCTTATAGGTTCTCCCATATATTTTCTTGATAAATATTTTTGGGAGAAACCATATTCTAAGTTTTGAATCTTTGCACATTCATTGTAAGATTCATATGCTTATATTCTTTATTTGCAAAAATCATTTTGAGCTTGAATCTTAAGCTTCAAATGAACCATACTTTCATATATCATTTTTGAGAAAGTTTATTAGGTTATTTTTTAAGAAGACTTAAGAACATATTTTAACTAATATATCTTGTGCTTGAGAAGTATTTTTGCAATTTGTTAGAATTGGTGTATTCTCAAGAGAAGAGGGAGGGGGGGGGGGGGGTGGAATTGGAAATTTAAACTTTTCTCCTAGGTTAAGTTAGAAGTCAATATGATTTGGTAACCTAGGATCTTTCTACACAATTCCGAATGTGCCGATGAATAAAATATGTGGAATTTAAATCCTGCACATCATTCATACCATAACTTATACATGCAGTAAATTCAAAGTGCGGAAATGTAAACAGACACACGATATGTTATCGGTGTTTGGCCAATTGTGCCTACGTCCCCGCCTTTAGCTCGCAAGCCCGAGGATTCCACTAAAGGCTCACTTAAGGGTGGTGCAGCACCTATTACAACCAAATCAATTAGCACAGGGCTGACCTCAACCTTTACAATCAGGTCAATTAGTGGGGCTGACCTCAACTTACACCTTAACAGGATGATGTTCCTAACTTTCCCAACCGGGTCTAAGCCAATTCAGGACTATTTCACAGGGCTAGTCTCCCTCTTTAGGCCTGTGCTTGGACATACAATAGTATTTGCAATCAAACAATATCGATACAGTGATTGTGCTTTCGTGCAAAGCAGATATGTACCTGGATGCGCTCAGTCGCATACACCAAAAGATGATTCAATATGTAAGCTCAGTGTGGTCTAGTTATTTCAACTTTCAAATGTATTTCTATCATTGTAATAAGTGCGTGAGAGTATCAACAAGCAATCTTTGTATCACAAGATATTCAATCAACAGATTCACACAAAGATGTCAAGTAAGTTTCAAATGTATCAGTCTGAGGGATATATCAATCATGTAAATAGTAGATGACGTATGTGCTTAGTTTGCAAATGATGTATAGTCTTTGTCTTCAGAAAATGATATGCAAATAGATATTGCAACAAAGATCTATATTACAAACACAAATATCTTCTCAAAGATATATCAATATAAATCACATAAGATATTTGAATATGTTTTGAAAATGATTTTGCAACCCAAAGACAAATACAAGTTTCCTAAGATATTGCAATACAAATGCAATACTCAAAAGTTTAAGCAAGTCTTCTTAGGATAGGCTTATGAATAAAGCCCCTTAAGAACACTTAGATTTAGCTCTCAAGAAAATCTTTTCAATCAAATAAATAAGGAGAGCAAACCTTTGAGAATAATCACTCAATCAACTTACAAAAGAATTTTGGCAATAAGAGAAGGTAAGTAAGAGTGGTTTTAGTATGAAAATGAGTATTATAGGTTTTTGGATTTTCAAAGAATTTTCCCTAATCAAATCTGCTAATCTTCTGCTAATAATCCCAAATAAGGGGGTATATATAGACACCCCATGAAATATAACCGTTGGGGACATAGCCAAGATTTTTAGAAAAGATTAATGATGTGTTAAATATTTTAACCCTGATAAAAATAAGTTAACCATGGTAAAAATGCAGGGCAACTTGAGAGACCCGGTTGACTAGAAACCTTTCGATCGAATGAAGTTCATATGACTCGGTCGATCGGGACATTTTTGAATTGGGGACTTAGTCGACCGGACGTATATGTTCGAGGCAATTTTTCTATTTTTTCAAGGTTTGGTCGACCAGGCTATTTTGAATTGGGCGATTCAATCGACCAGAAAGTTGGGATTTTCACCATATTCAAGTGCATAACATTTATGAGTGCAAAAGTGAGTGTCCTAAGATCATTTTTGGGTCCTTTTGAAGACACCAAAAAAATTCGGTGTGGGTCGACCGAAGGTTGAGCAAAGTGTAAACCCTAAGGTCTTTCTAAGGTCATTTGCATTATGAGCTTACATATTTAACCATGCATGTGAGGTGTGTGATTATTACAAGCCAAAGACCCTAATTTACTATTACAGACTAATTACGCAGAAAAAACATATATTACAATCATAAATATAAATTGGTCTTCAAACTTCATTTACTTTACGTGCATCTTGATCTTGACGATTGAGGTTCCTGCACATAATCTCATATACTCATTACATATTATGAGTACTTGTCATAATCAAAATCGGGCGTGACCTATAAGGTCAACACAATTTGTGTTGTCCTAGATAATATCTTTTTTGCAAAATCGCTCGAAAGCAAACCCTAGGTTTTCCTTCACTTTTTATTGAAATATACTTTTGGAGAAAATATTATTTGAGTTTAAATCTTTGAACACTCATCATATATACTTTACTCAAAGATTATATTGAGAAAAATACACATACTTGAGCTTTATTTCATATCATATGTGAGTGCATTAAGCTATATTGTATACACATCAACTTATTGTAGAAGCGTTATATTTGTACACAAATTCTTTATTATTGTTTTATTCCCGACGTGTGGTTGGAAGAGGATTGTACTAGCCTGTAACGTGCACTAGATAGACTTAGACTTGGTTAAGAAAATCTTAGATTTGTTTAGACCCGGTTAGGAAAGCCTGGTTTTGCACCGCCCTGTAAAGTGTGCACCAGACTGATTCAGACCCAGTTAAATGAACTAGGAGCGCCATCCTGTAAGGTGTTGTCATTGGTTGGCCTCAGCCCTGTAATTTGAGTTTGGGTATTCCTCACCTCGTAAGGAGAGGGTGTAATCGATGTTGCTCCACCCATTAAGTGAGCATCTAATGGAATCCTCTTGCTTATGAGCTTAAGGCGGGGACGTAGGCAGTATTGGCTGAACCCCGATATCATATCTTGTGTCTTTCTCTTCTTTGCGCATTTTATTTTCTACACTTTAAATTCAACTCATGTATGTTTAATTATTTTTGTATCAATTGCTTTAAATACATATTTTAAATAATTGTAGGAATTGTGTTTGATTAGAAAAACCCTAGATTGTGCAATACTGTTGTTATCTGATTTAACCTAGGAAGAAATTTTAAAATCTCCAATTCACGCCCTCTTAGGATTACACCAATTACATCAATTGGTATCAAAGCCTCATCGCACTAGACTAACGTTTTTGCAAAAGATCGTGATGACTCAAACTAGTGTATCCCCATTCGGTGGGGGACAGTCACTTACTAGGCCTCCTATATTTTATGGTGTCAATTACACTCACTGGAAAATTAGAATCAACATTTTTTAAAATCAAAGGACTGGAGGGCTTGGAAAGTGATTGCTAAAGGAAGCTATGCACAAATTGATGAAAATAATTTTAATCTGATTAATCATAATGCCATGGATATGTTATACTGTGCTTTAGAGTCTAATGTTTTTCATGAGATCATGGCTTACACTAGTGCAAAGGAAATTTGGGAGGAGTTAGATAAGAAATATGGAAAGACCCAGGAGAAAGAGACCGTCACTCCAAAAGCTCCAAGCTCAAATGATCAGGTAGTGGCAACTAATGGGCAAATAGCGGTAATAGAAGACGAGGTATATGATTTTCACTCTACCTCATGTGATGATTCTTGTGTTGAACTCTGTGATATATTGTGTGTTGAATCATCAGTTGAATCTTGTATTATTCTGATGATAATGCATGCAATGATTCATGTAATAATTCTTGTATTAAATTTTGTGATAAATCATGCAATGAGTTTTACGATGAAAGCATGCCCTTGTATAGAAAACTAGAAAAAGCTTCATATAAAGTACATAAGTTTCTAGTCAAGATGTCTAAGCTTAAAACTTTTCTGAAAAATGAGAATAACAGGATGACAAAGCAATTAGATCATGCCATCCTAGAGAAGAAAAAGATTGAGAAATTTTTGAAAATTATTTGCTTGGAGAGAAATATAGACGATCATTCTAGAATGACATCCAAAGCCAAAAGTAAAAAGAATAATTTAAATAGACTCTTAGAAATTAAAAATAAATCTTTCAAAAAGGGTTCATCTTTTAAAACCCAATTGTCTGCATGCCTCATCTAGAGTAAATAAACATAATCTTTCACGTGCTTATAAATCTTGCTTATTCTGTAAAAGAAAAGGGCACATTAGATATATCTTTTCATTTAAAGGTGCAAGAGGAATAGACAAAGAAATGATGTGGGTAATCATGAGGGCAAACCCCTTATGGCCTAAGGAAGAACGAATTCTAGTAGGAATTACATAAATGTTTAATTCTTCATTTGTTCATGGATTTAGGGGAAGTGATGACTACAGGCTTGGGAAGTGGCGTGTGCCTAAATTTAAAATCTTAGTATATGCATTCATTATACTTTTACTATTTTTTATACTAAGAATATAAGATAATCAAGGCAAATATGAAAATTTAAGTATCATGTCCAATCTGAGCTCAATACATATACATATATATATATATATATATATATATACATATATATATATATATATATAAATATAATGACTGAATAAAATTGAAAATATTGGCTAAAGTACGCTCTAGAAAATACACTTCGAAATGGTTAAGGTATTTTTGCAAGGTAAATAATTTTTAAGGCTTAACTCATGCTTGAATATGAATATATCAAGTTAAGCATCATTTGTCCATTTCACTCAATTGAGCTTTAGGGATACATCTCATACTATATACCATTTTCCCCTAAAAACTCGTTATTCGAACATAAAAGCCTTAATCGAAATTCAGTCATCACTCTAGGCTTAAGCACTAAGGAACATAAATGCCTATTCTACTAGTGCTAATTAAAAGGCATCTTCCTCATAATCAAAATTAGAGGCATCCACTAAGGGATTCAAGTTTTATTGTTAAATCAAAATATTCCCTTTGAGCTTTAAATGTAAAAACTCTCTAATTTTGATTCACCTTCTCCTCCATACAAATTCTTTACCAGTCACGATTACATTTGGTAAAGTTTTATCCATCCCTTGGTTCATATTCATGGTATACTTTGTGATCATATCTAACAGATACCCTCCATCTATGCTAGATCTTAGATAACCAAAGAGCATTGTTCCAAAACATTCATATACTCCTAACTACTCTTTGCCTAAAAGGTGTGGACATTTTTGCTAGCACGAAAATATTTTGAATATCGTTCATTTGTGACCCCTTCTGAACACTCTTTTGAATTTAATAGAAATTTAATCTTTAAGAGTATTTATTCAAAATTCCTCTTGCAAGCTCTCAAATAAAAATCAAATCATTTAGAGTTTCATTTCTTTAGATTGGCAACAAATGGCTAAGGAGAATTGCAATAGGTTTCCATATATATATATATGAGATTGCAACTGATTGAGAAACCTATGCACGAGCAATCAAGATCGAAAGCCATTTGATCTTGTGCCCCTTACATGTATTGAAATTCATAAGAAAAGAGGCAAAATAGGCGTATGACCTGAGGAAGCATTGCTTGTGACTTTTTGGTCCTCTAAACCTAGGCATTCAAAGCCAAGCTTAAATCAGTGAAAATCTTGAAACACTTGGATAAAGAATTTGAAGAATGAAAAAGGCATAAGCTGGTATTGAGATAAGTGCATAACTTAGGGGAAACATCAAATTTATAGTTCTTTAAATTAAATGCTCTCATGATTTTATTTCTATTATGATTATATGCCTTCAGTATTGCCAATTACTATCCATAATGTACTATATGATTAAATATCTCCGATGGATAGTGTATATCTTATTTATTTATTTTTTTGCATGAACAGTCAATTGAGCTATACTGAATATCCTGAGTTGATTGTCTACTGAAATGCATGCTTATATTGAATGCCTCCTGCATGATGGATGCAATGATGTGAATTGCATGTTGGTAGTGAATTTTAAGTTGTTGCATGCTTAGAAATGAAATATTTGATGAAAACAACCAGGTTCAGTTACATGGTAAAATGGGAAAATGTTCAATTTACAGATGGCATGCTGCCGAAATTTTGTTAGAAATTTTCCCAAAATTATCAAAATTTAAAAACCATGTGCTTAAACGATTGTGATAAAAAGCAAGCTAAAATATTTTTTGAAAGTATGAGTGAATGTAAAACGAAAATCTAATCTTCATATTTTGTTGAAAATGCATGCCTAAGAATATTCAAGGGAGCATAAGCCCCATTCTTAGAGAAAGAACGTAAAGAACTCACATGCATCATTTCGCTTTTTGAATGCTGAGGCTTTTCTGAAAAACAATGAATATCATATCCAGTTCTTAAAGGTCTATAATTAGATATAGATTGTTCTAGGTTATGAGCACTATTGCAATGCCTTATCATATATTCTCCGATGCATTTGTGGCCTATAGGGACGACCATATGGATAAGAATATAGTTGATAAATTATCAGTTTGGTTGGTTTAAAGGATTTAAAATGATGGCTTATACAACTAGAGTAACAACCTGCTAAAATTCTGTATATTCAATTATTTGTAATAATAATAAAGACTATGAACCACTGCCACAATACCATCCACTACAACTAACCATCAACCTATGCAACGAGAAGCTATAGTCATATATCCACAACCACACACAAATATCTTACAATACTAGAGAGTTAGATTATCCTCAAGTTACACATATATAACTGAATAGGGCTATACAAAAATGTTTTCTACCCCACAAGACTCACCCTTCTGACAGGGCGGTACTGTAGTCCCTCTACCTGCGAGCCTGATCTACTCGCCTAGTTGGATCACTTGAAAAATATTAATTTAATGGGATGAGATGACGTTTAGTAAGACGAAATATGCTATTGCTAGTATGTGGCAAGTGGATTACATTTCTATAAAAATCTGATTTTATACAATCATAAATAACTGAATCTGGGAATACAGTTACAAATAATATATAATACTACCTTATTCACGTTGCTTAACATAACTGCCTTTATAAGTTTTCTATTCATAATACTTCTAATATACATAAGTACATCCCCTGTTTTTGTAAACTGTATATACATATAAATACTGAAAAACTTCCCTGTGGAAAACTGTATGTCATGATTTAACCCCTCATGACAGGGTTGTGCGGCCCGTAGGCGAGATTTATCACTGATTGGCTTACCAGGATAAACCACTATACTCCTTTAGTCAGATCGACCCTCCTCAACCCATATTTGATGGGGAGCCTATCCACAACATAGGCACGATCGACTTATCTACCACGTATTATTTGAATATGTGGTTGCACTCTGAATTGTATATAGCTACGGTACCGTACTCTGTAAACTGTATCTGTAATGGTCTATCAGGGTTTGATACTATATAATACGTTTCTATATACAACTATTTGTTTTACTATGATTCTATAATAACTGTATTAACCATGACGCTGTAATAAACTGTATCTATATTAACTGTGTTTCTGAAATTAACTGTAAATCTGTATGTCATGGTACTGTAAAACTGTATAATCATGGTATACTATAAAGCATATTCCCTGTCTGTATATTCTGTAAAACATAATCTTGAAAATACTGTAAAACATGTTTCTGTATAAATACTGTAAAATATGATTCTGTATTGTATCCATATTCTTATACCATATGGTAATTTAAAACATCTTAAACATAACTGATAAAATGTAAAAATTCCTACTCAGATTAATAACCTAGTAAAAACATATAATTTATACTGAAATCATACTAAAGTTACCTAGCATAGCATATTGATTCCTGTTAAAATCCCCTACTGTAACAGGCCTTACACCTGTAGGGATCCCCAGTCAGTGCCTTGAAAACAATATTTGTCAAAACAGAATATTACTATTTCTTCGCCCACTACATTTCTTACAACTACTGGAAAGCCAAATTTTGACAAAAAGACCTTACCTTGAATTTGGGATGAAATCCAACTTCGTCTCACCAACGATCTCCTCCGGAAGACATTGGGAGAACTTTCCCAGGAGCGTCGTGGTGGTCTCAAATCGTTGATCTAGCAAATGACGGGGCCAAAATCGAAGAGAGAAGGAAGAGAAACCAAAGAGGAGAGAGAAAGTAAGGTTTTTGCTGAACTACTTAAAATCCGAGTTTAAGGCTATTTATACTTTGGACTTCGTCGACGAGCCACGTCATCTCATTGACGAGGTCACGAAGGAGGTTCATAGACAAAAAACATCTTCTCATCGATGAAATTCAGAACTTGAAACACAGTCTCTCGGTATCTTCTTGTCGACAAAACATGTCCTTGTCGACGAGACTCTCTTTTACCCTCGTTGACGAATGCCCTGAGTTCGTCGACGAGGACCTGATATTTTTCTTGAGTTATTACATTCTCCCCTCCTTATAAAAATTTCATCCTCGAAATTTATTTATCCATATGATTTCTCATCCTTTAAAATAAACGGTCTACTTATTTTATTACCTACTCTCACTTATGGCGAAGGAATACTGTGGTTATATGGGTAGTTTCGGGAGATTACAACTATAAAAGAAAACTCTCTTAAAACCAAAATATTACCTATCCTATACTCTACATCACAATTACATTGTGCAAAACAAAATTATCACTACTAAATTTATACATCACCGCTATAACCCACTAAACAGGTGGGGGTATTTCTGTCTAATCTTATCTTCAAGCTCCCAAGAAGCTTTTCTATCGTATGATTCCTCCATAGGACTTTTACTAATGGTATCTTCTTACTGAACAATTCCTGTTCTTTTCTATCCAAAATCTGTACTGGAGCTTCTTCGTATGATAGAACATCACTGAGCTCCAATTCAGCATAACTAATGATATAGGAAGGATCTGGAATGTATTTTCTTAACATAAAAACATGAAATACGTCATGAACCCTGAATAGAGATGACGGTAAAGCCAACTGATAAGCAATTGACCCAATCTTCTCGAGTATCTCAAATGGGCCAATAAACCTAGGGATTAACTTACCCTTCTTTCCAAACCTCATAACCCATTTTAACGGAGCTATTTTCAAAAATACATGGTCTCCCACTTCAATTCCAGTTTCCGACGATGAGTATTTGCGTAACTTTTATGCTGAATCTGTGCTTCACTGATTCTATCTCGAATGAGTCAAACTTTATCATACGCTTGTTGTACTATTTCTAGCCCCAGAACTCATCTCTCACCCAGCTCACTCCAATATAAAGGGGAACGATACCTCCTACCATAGATACCTCCTACCATAGAGTGCTTCATAAGGAGCCATGCCAATGCTAGCTTGGTAGCTGTTATTGTAGGCAAATTCCACTAATGACATATACTGAGCCCAGTTACCCCCAAAATCCAATACACATGCTTGCAACATATCCTCAAGAACCTGAATCGTTCTCTTTGTCTGACCGTCGATCTGAGGATGGAAAGCGGTGCTCAATGCTAGCTGAGTTCTGAATGCCTCCTGCAAGCTCCTCTAGAACCGCGATGTAAAGCGTGGATCACGGTCCGAGACTATGGATACCGACATTCCATGGAGTCAAACAATCTCCTGTATGTAAATCTCTGCTAACCTGTCATAGGGTAGCTAACTCTAATGGGCAGGAAATGAGCTGTCTTTGTCAGCCTATCAACAATTACCCAGATGGCATTCTGACCATGTGGCACCGGCGATAACCCAGTAAAAAAATCCATGGATACGTGGTCCTACTGCCACTCAGGAATGAAAAGTGGCTGCAACTAACCAATCAGCATCTGGTGCTCAACCTTAACCTGCTAGCATGTCAAGCACTGTTGCACAAATTCTGCTATTTCCCTCTTCATGCTACTCCACTAGAAATACTACCGCAGATTCCTATACATTTTCGTACTTCCAAGATGAACAGTGTAATTTCCCTCTTCATGCCACTCCACTAGAAATACTACCGCAGATTCCTATACATTTTCGTACTACCAAGATGAACAATGTACAAAGATCTGTGTGCTTCTTCTAGAATCATCCTCCTGATGCTGTCATCCATAGGCACACACAATCTGGTACGAAATCTCAAAGCCCAATCGTCAGAAATGCTGAATTCCTCTCTCTGACTATCTTATATTCTGGCTATTACTTCTGCTAATTTTGGATCATCCCCCTAAGCAGATTTAATTCTTTCATATAGTGTAGGCTGTACAACCATACTGGCAATAAGCGCCTGAGGATTATCCTCCACTAATTCCACATCGAGCATTTCCAAGTCTATCTGAATTTGGTGCTAAACTACTACTGATAGCTGTATTGCATCTTTTGATTTACGACTCAAAAGCATCATCCACCATATTTTCTTTACCTAGGTGCTAACTGATGGTATAGTCGTAATCCTTGATGAATTCTAACCACCTCCTTTGCCACATATTCAATTCTTTCTGTGTAAAGAAATACTTCAGGCTTTTATGATCGAAAAATATTTCACATCTCTCACCATATAAGTAATGTCTCCAGATTTTCGGTGCGTGTACAACCGCAGTCAATTCCAGATCGTGAGTAGGGTAGTTCTTTTCATATTCTTTCAACTGTCTGGAAGCATACGCTACCACCTTACCACGCTGCATCAGTACACAACCGAGTCCTTTCAAAGACGCGTCACTGTAAAGCATATAACCATCACCTCCTGATGGAATCGTCAATACTAGTGCAGTGACGAGCCACTGCTTTAATTCCTGAAAACTCTACTCACATTTTTCATCTCATACAAATCTGGCATTTTTCCTAGTCAACCATGTGAGAGGCCTTGAAAAAGCTAAAAACTCCTCAACAAATCGACGGTAATAACCTACTAGTCCCAAGAAACTTCTGAATTCTTGCACATTCTTCGACTTGGCCCAATTCACCATTGCATCAATCTTACTAGGATCCATTGAAATATCATCTCCTGAGATCATGTGGCCTAAATATGCAACTTTCTCAAGACAGAACTTGTGCTTGTTGAATTTGGCATAGAGTTTCTTTTCCCTGAGTGTCTGTAAAACCTGTCTCAAATGCACCTCATAATCCTCAAACCTCTTCGAGTACACCAGTATATCATCAATAAAAAACTACTACAAATTGATTTAAATACTGGTGAAAAATTCTATTCTTCAAATCCATGAACATAGTTAGGGCATTCGTCAGACCAAACGGCATAACGAGAAATTCATAGTACCCATACCTGGTCCTGAAGGCCGTCTTTGCGACATCCTCTGCTTTTACTCTCACTTGATGATACCCTGATCTGAGGTCAATCTTGGAATATACCTGAGTATCCCGGAAATCAAACAGATCGTCTATATGGGGTAGAGGATACTTGTTCTTAGTAGTAATCTTGTTTATCTCCCTGTAATCAATACACATCCTTATAGTCCCATCCTTCTTCTTTACGAACAACACTGGAGCTCCCCATGGCGATTCACTGGGTCATATAAATCCCTTATCCAGCAAATCTTGCAACTGATCCTTTAATTCTCCCAATTCAGCTAAAGCCATATAGTAGGGAACCTTAGGGATCAGTGCTATCCTTAGAAGAAAATCTATAGAAAAATCCACCTTGCGTTCTGGAGACAACCCTGGTAGCTCATCTGGAAATACGTCAGGAAATTCTCATACGACTGGTGTACTGCCAAACTTCGATTCATTTTCTATCACTTCTTTTACAAAAGCTACAAACCCTTGACTTCCATCCAGGAGCAATCTGCTTGCCTGCACAGCGGATACCAACTACGAAGGCGCACGTACACGTGAACCAGTAAACCTAAATTTTTTCTCACCAGGGGGTCTGAAAACTACTTCTTTTTTATGACAATCAATACTGGCATAATTAACTGCCAGCCAATTCATACCCAGCATTACATCAAACCTGCACATCTCTAACATGATCAGGTCAACTGATAGCACTTTCCCCTAAATTTCTATAGGATAGCCTCTGAGTACCCTTTTACACCTCATCACTGACCCAGACGGTGTAGCTACTGACAGTTCTCTATCTAATAACTGAGTCTCATTTCCAGATAATTTAACATATGATACAGATACAAAGGAATGAGTAGCACCTGAATCAAATAAAAAAATAACGGGATGTGATAAAACAGTATATGTACCTGTCACCACATCCGTAACAGTCTCAGCATCACCCAACATCAATGCGTAAACCCTCGTCGGGGCTACATTCCTCTGCTGGCCTTCTCGAGGCGCCTGATATCCTCCCCGATAGGGCCTAGGAGCTGGAACCTAATCTGGCGGTCTTGGGCATGCACGTGCCATGTGGTCAGGTCTCCCACAATGATAGAAAACATCTCTCCCAACCCGGCACTCCCCCAAATGCCGTCTCCCATATGTATGACATACCGGGAAAGTCGACGTACCTTGATTCTCGTGAGGTCCTGTCGCCTGCCGCTGATCTCCTTTATCATGACCTCCTCTCCATGAACCCCTACTAGAGCGAGCCTGAAAACCCTGAGGTACAAGCCTTTTCCTCTCACTCTAAGCCGCTATACCCCTCTATATACCACTCTCAATGATCGCAGCCCTGTCTACAACCTTCGTAAATGTCTGAGCCCTGAAACCAATCACCTGCTCAAACAAGTTCTGTCTCAGTCTCTCTTCAAATTTCCTTACCTTTTTATCTTCATCAGGTGCTAGATGTGGAGCAAAACGCGACAACTCGATAAACTGAGTCGCGTACTAAGATATGGTCATCTACCCTTGTATTAGGTGCATAAACTCTGCTACCTTCGCACTCCAAACAACCGAGGGAAAAGATTGTTGAAGAACAGCTCTTTGAATCGGTCCTAAGTCACTAGCATCAGAACCGGCCTTTGCTCCTCTATCAGTCACGCTGATCTCCATCAGCGCTTTGCTTCTCCTATCAGTTTAAATGTTGCAAATACTACCTTCTATTCATCTGTACATAGAAGCACAACCAATGTCACTTCAATATCCTGGACCCAATTTTCAGCTACAATCGGATCATCTCCTTTAGAAAAAGATAGGGGCTTCATCCGCATAAACTACTCGATCGTGCAGCTACGCTCCCTAGAGCTCCTGGCCATCTCAGCCATCACCTGCTGAGTGACGCTACACAGTACAACATCTGTATCTTTTCCACCTATGCTGGAAGGTCCTGGCCTATTCTCCCCAGCATTCATACCACTGCTTCCTAGGTCCATCCTAAAAACAAAGACCATACTTTAAAACCTTATCGCCTATACAATCCTTATCTATTCCATTCAACTAAAATCCCATATTCACACTTTACTATCTTCCCTATTCTAAATTCAAAATCAGGTCCTGTAACTCAGACACACGACCCGACAATAGTTTACTATGATTTTTCTGAAATCGTCAGCCCCAGGAAAAACACAGAAACCACCACGGAAAGTCCTGTACCCAGACTATAGAACAACCTCAAATCATTTCCTATACTCTGGTATTGCTTCTGCTGCACTTTAAAGTCTACAGAACCTGACAACCTAAACTCTGATACCAAACTGTAACGACCTGTTAAAATTCTATATATTCAATTATATTTAATAATAATAAAGACTATGAAATTCTACTGCCACGATACCATCCACTACAACTAACCATCAACCTATGCAGCGAGAAGCTGTAGTCATATATCCACAACCATACACAAATATCTTACAATACTAGATAGCTAGATTATCCTCAAGTTACACGTATATAACTGAATAAGGCTATACAAAAATATTTTCTACCCCACAAGACTCACCCTTTTGATAGGGCGGTACTGTAGTCTTTATACCTGTGAGCCTGATCTACTCACCTAACTGGATCACTTGAAAAATATTAATTTAATGGGATGAGACGACGTTCAGTAAGACAAAATATGCTATTGCTAGTATGTGGCAAGTGAATTACATTTCTATAAAAATCTGATTCTATACAATTATCAATAACAAAATCTGAGAATACAATTACAAATAATATATAATACTACCTTATTCACGTTACTTAACATAACTGCCTTTAAAAGTTTTCTATTCATAATACTTCTAATATACATAAGTACATCCTCTATTTCTGTAAACTGTATATACATATAAATAATGAAAAACTTCCTTATTGATAATTGTATGTCATGATTTAACCCCTCATAACAGGGTTGTGCGGCTCGTAGACGGGATTTATCACTAGTTGGCCTATCCTATCAGGATAAACCACTATACTCCGTCAGTCAGATTAGCCCTCCTCAATCCATATCTAATGGGGAGCCTATCCACAACATAGGCACGATGACTACCACGTATTATTTGAATATGTGGTTGCACTCTAAACTGTATATAGCTACAGTATTGTGCTCTGTAAACTGTATCTGTAATGGTCCATTAGGGTCTGATACTATATAATACGTTTCTATATATAACTATCTGTTTTACCATGATTCTGTAATAACTGTATTAACCATGACGCTGTAATAAACTATATCTATATTAACTATGTTTCTGAAATTAACTGTAAATCTGTATGTCATGATACTATAAAACTGTATAATCATGGTATACTGTAAAACATATTTCCTGTCTATATATTCTGTAAAACATAATCCTGAAAATACTGTAAAACATGATTCTATACTGTATCCATATTCTCATGCCACACGATAATTTAAAACATCTTAAACATAATTGATAAAATGTAAAAATTCTTGCTCTGAATAATAACCTGGTAAAAATCATATAATTTATACTGAAATTATACTAAAGTTACCTAACATAACATATTTCCCTTACCTGATTCTACCAAAATCCCCTACTGTAATAAGCCTTACACCCGCAGGGTTCCCCACTCAGTACCCTGAAAACAATATTTTTTAGAACAGAATATTACTATTTTTTCACCTACTACATTTCCTACAACTGTTGGAAAGCCAAATTTTGACAAAAATATCTTACCTTGAATCTGGGATGAAATCCAACTTCGTCCCACCGACGATCCGCTCTGGCAGACTTAGGGAGAACTTTCCCGGGAGCGTCGTGGTAGCCGCAAGTCGTCGATTCGGCGAACGACGAGGCCGAAATCGAAGAGAGAAGGAAGAGAAACCGAAGAGGAGAGAGACAGTAAGGTTTTTGCTGAAAATTCTACTTAAAATTTGAGTTTAAGGCTATTTATACTGTGGACTTCGTTGACGAGCCACGTCATCTTGTCGACGAGGTCACGAAGGAGGTTCATCAACGAACAACATCTTCTCGTCGACGAAATTCAGAACTTGAAATACAGTCTCTCGGTATCTTCTCGTCGACGAAACATGTCCTTGTCGACGAGACTCTCTTGTACCCTCGTCGACGAATGCCTTGTGTTCATCGACAAGGACATGATATTTTTCTTGGGTTATTACAACCAGGCATATTGAAATTAGTCTTTATCTAGTATAAGCAATTTATTTCATCTAAGTTAGGATTCAAATCGATAGGGGGAGCATCTAAAATTAAGTCTCCATCTTGTTATGCTTACCAAAATTGTTAGCTTAGATGTGAATTGAACATATTGTGGCATGTGCTTAACTATAATGATTTTATTGAAAATTTTAAATGAAATTATATTGCTTTGCCACACGGTCTTTGTTTTTGCCATATGATCTTGCATGTAAATTGTATATCTTTAGGAATCATATGGTTGCTTATTCTAGTTATATTATGAAATTTGCTTAAATGCTAAACCAGAATATTGATGCTTGCTTGAGCTTTGCATTAAAGTTTCTTTTTTAACAAGCATTGTCCTTAGTACTTTTTGAAAACATCAAAGGGGGAATTTTTCTTTAATGCTTTATGGCAAGAAATTTTGTTTCAAAACTTAAATTCTTTATATTCTTGCCTTACTATTTTTTTAATTGCATAACTGGTTTACTGATTACATGTAAAAATGCATGCTAACCAGTTAGACCGATTTTATACTCAAACTTACACTTTAATATCATATGTTGTATGTTTTTCAACTCAAATCTTTTATGGGTTTTATGATATGGTCAAAATTCAAAAGGTTTGTGGATATTTCTCGTCTAGCAATGTTTAACATGTGTTTTTAATCTTTAATGACTTGTCATACTGTGTTGTGTACTTAATTGCTATACTTTTCAAACAGTTACAAAATTTTTATGCCCATTCTTTATATCAAAAAGGGAGAGTTATTTTAAGCTAAATCTATTATTTTAAAATCAAATAAGGGGATTTCATTTTTTTTTAAAGCTATAATGTTTTAAATGCTCAAATGATTTTATAGCTTAGCCCTTTTGCTGATGCCAAAAGGGGGAGAATTTTATGAGCAAAATGATAAATGTTTTTATGACCAAAAGGGGAAATGTTTTAAAGAGGTAAATATCTGAGCTGCCAGCATTTGTGCTTTAACGCTAAAACTAGATGCGTGATAAATTTATAATGTCTTCTTTTGTGAATATGCTTGAACTATATTGTGTGTTTTATCAATTTTGCATATTCTTAGGGGGAGCCTTTTCAGGTTGAACCCATTTTATACTGGTGCATTTTTCATCATCAAAAGGAGAAGATTGTTGACTTTTTGAGTCCGATCCCTATTTTGATGCTGACAAAGCACAAAATTCTTATGTGTTTTTAAGTGCTTGAATAAGTTTATATTTTGCCATGCACATAAGACAAAGGGAAACTAGAAGCCTAGAAATCTTAAAGCCTATATCATTTGGCATATTCCACTGAAGACAAAAGAGCAAAGAAGAAGAAGAAGAAGAACACATTTACTTGCTGTAACTACATTTTACATTTGGTCTGTAATAATGCATGACATGCATGATATGACTGTTAAGCTCAGAATGACCATAGATTGACCTTAGGAGACCCAACACTTAAACCAAAAATCTGTTTCATAAAAGCTTAAATCAAACAAGGATTTTTGAAATAGCTTTAGGGTCAAAATTAGGGCAAAAACTGAGGAATTTACTAACCTCAGTCGATCGACCAATTTACGTTATTTTAACCTCAGTCGACCGAACACATAGTAGGCCAAAAGTCAAGGTTTGACTTGGCTTAATCGACCGACCAACTATTGAACTCAGCTTCCACGGTCAACCGAACCCAGAACTTTGCCTTTTAGCATTCCTCAGTGACCGACCATTACAGTTCAAAATAACCTTAGTTGACCTACCTTCATGGCTTGGCCGACCGATCATTTGGCTAGCCAACCGAACCTACGAAGAAAGGGAAAATTACCCTGAGTCAGCCGACCGAACCGTTTTGAAATTCAAATTCCTTGTAAGAGGTCAGTCGATTGACGCTTAGGTCAGACGACCGAGGCTTTTTGGTTGGCTTATATTTTTATGTGCAAATCATCATTATTTTTTCACTTAATCTTTTCTAAAATGACCAGCGTGTACCCAACGGTCATATTTTTCCTAAACTCTATAAATACCTTCTTCATAAACATAATTAGCAATGAGATTGGCTTAGGAAATTCTCTCAAATATTTTATTCTCATTTTCAAGCAAGAAAATTATACTCTCTTTATCACTTCTTTGAAAGATCATTTTGAAAGAGAGCATTTTATTTTTTGGGTATTCATCTTCTATCCAAGGCATACTCTCACATCATCTTTATCTTTGAAAATCATATTTGAGAGTGTGCTTATAGGTTCTCCCATATATTTTCTTGATAAATTTTTTTGGGAGAAACCATATTCTAGGTTGTGAATCTTTGCACATTCATTGCAAGATTCATAAGCTCACATTCTTTATTTGCAAAAATCATTTTTAGATTGAAACCCAAGCTTCCAATGAACCATACTTTCATATATCATTTTTGAGAAACTTTACTAGGTTATTTTTTAAGAAGACTTAAGCACATATTTTAACTAATATATCTTGTGCTTGAGAAGTCTTTTTGCAATTTGTGTTCTTCTAGATGATATCTTTTTTGCAAATCATTTGAAAGCAAACCCTAGGTTCTCCTTCACTTTTTATTGAAATATACTTTTGGAAAAAATATTATTTGGGTTTAAATATTTGACCACTCATCATATATACTTTATTCAAAGATTATATTGAGAAAAATACACATACTTACTTCAGCTTTATTTCATACCATATGTGAGTGCATCGAGCTATATTGTGTACACATCTGCTTATTGTAGAAGCGTTATATTTGTATACAAATTCTTTATTATTGTTGTATTCTCGACATGTGGTCGGAAGAGGATTGCACTAGTCTGTAACGTGCACCAGATAGACTTAGAAACGGTTAAGAAAGTCCCAAATTGATTTAGATCGAGTGAGGAAAGCCTGGTTTTGCAATGCCCTGTAAAGTGTGCACCAGACTGGTTCAGACCCGGTTGGGAGAACAAGGAGCACCGTCCTGTAAGGTGTTGTCATTGGTTGGGCTCAGCCTTGTAATTTGAGTTGGGGTATTCCTCGCCCCGTAAGGAGAGGGTGTAATCGGTGTCGCTCCACCCGTTAAGTGAGCATTTAGTGGAATCCTCTTGCTTGTGAGTTTGAGGCAGGGACGTAGGCAGTATGAGTTGAACCCCAATATCATATCTTGTGTCTTTCTCTTCTTTGCACATTTTATTTTCCGCACTTTAAATTCAGCTCATGTATGTTTACTTGTTTTTGTATTAATTGCTTTACATACATATTTTAAATAATTGTGGGAATTGTGTTTGATTAAAAAGACCCTAGGTTGTGCAATACCGTTGTTATTCGATTTAACTTAGGAAGAAATTTTAAAATCTCCAATTCACCCCCCCCCCCCCCTCTTGGGATTACACCAATAACATCAAGATGGTAAATATTTACCTTCTAAGAAGGTATATTTTTAACCCCTCGAAGAGATGTTAAAATTGACCTCTTGAATAGGTGAGACTTTTATCCTCTAGATGAGGTAGTAACCTCTCGAAGAGGTGGTAAATTATTATCCATTTTAACATTATAACTTGGAATCACACTCCCGAAGAGTACAAATTGAAAAAAAAAAATGCTCATGAAGAAACATATTTAAATACCACTGAAAGGGTGGAAGTAATATTATATTTATTATTATCTCAGTTTTGTTTTAGTTTTTACCTTTTGTTTTCTAAATTGCTTTATTATTGTTAATTTATTAAGATGTCGAACTTAAGTAAAGTTGAATTTGTTCCCCTTGATATCAAAGGGAACAATTATTTATCATGAATTCTTGATGTTGATATCCATCTAAGTGCAATAAACTTGGGAAATGCTATTTTAGATGAAAATACCACATCCCTGCAGGATCGCGCAAAGATTATGATCTTCCTCCATCATCATTTAAATGAAGAATTAAAAACTGAATACCTCACTATTAAAGACCCACTTATCTTGTGGAAAAATTTAAAGGATATATTTGACCACCAAAAGACTATGATTTTACTAAATGCTTGATATGAATGGTTGCACTTGAGGTTGCAAGATTTTAAAACAGTCAGTGAATATAACTTAGCTCTGCAACAAAGTTGTTGGCTAAAATCCATTACACGGGAGAAATGTGGGATAGAAATAAAGTTATTGTCAACATTATATTTGCATATGCAGTAGCTACTGACATTACTAGAAGTAATAAGGATCCTAAACCTAAATTTGTTAATGAATGTCGATATAGAAGTGATTGACTAAAATGAAAAGAGGCTATCACATCAGAATTAAACTCTCTATTAAAAAGAGAAGTTTTAGACCTAGAGTCTAGACACCAGAAGTTGTCCAACCCGTTGGATACAAATGGGTATTTGTGCGCAAGCGAAACAAAAATAATGAATCGATATAAAGCAAGACTTGCAGCACAAGGTTTCTCTTAGAAACCCAGAATTGATTAAGAGGAGACATAATCTCCCGTAATGAATGGAATCACTTTCATATTCTTAATTGGGTTAGTAGTCGTTCAACGACTAAGCATCCGCCTTATAGATGTAGTAACAACATACTTATATGGATTGTTGGATAGTGAAATTTATATTAAAATCCCTAAAGGATTTAAATTGCCTAAAACAAAACCCAAAAATTTATATTCACTTAAACTCCAACATTATTTTATGGATTAAAGCAATTTGGATGCATGTTGTACAATCGATTAAGTGAGTGCCTTGTGAAATAAGGATTCATAAATGATCTAATTTGTTCATGCGCTTTTAATAAAAATCAGAATCCAAATTTGCTATAATTGCTATTTATGTTGATGATTTGAATTTAGTTGGAACTCCTGAAGAGCTCACTAAAACTGCTAATTATTTAATGGCGGAATTTGAGATAAAAGATTTGGAAAAGACAAAATATTGTCTTGGCCTACAGATTGAACATGTAAATAACGGATTTCTTATTTATCAATCTAAATATATCAAAAAGATATTAAGGCAATTCTATATAGATAAAGTTCATCCTTTGGGATCTCCAATGATGGTGCGATCACTTGATGTTAAGAAGGATCCATTTCGACCTCATGCTGAGGGGGAAGAATTACTTGATCCTAAAGTACCATAATTAAATGCTATTGGCTCTTTGATGTGTCTAGCTATTGTACAATAGCCGCAATTGCATTTGCTATAAATCTATTAGTAAGATATATATCTACTCCTACTCGCCGACACTGGAATGGAATTAAACACGTTCTACGCTATTTGAGAGGTATATCTGATTTGGGTTTATTTTATTCATTTGATTCCAAATATCAACTAGTAGGATATGCAGATGTTTGATATCTATCAGATCCTCATAATACTAAATCTCGAACTAGATATGTATTTCTTTATGGAAAATTGCTATTTCTTGGAAATTAGTTAAGCAGATGATTACAACAAAATCCTCTAATCATTTTGAAATACTAACTATCCATGAAACTAGTAGAGAATGCGTGTGGCTCAGATAAATGATTTCTCATATCCAAAAAAAATTGTGGTCTTCAATCAATCAAGGATATTTCAACATATTTATATGAAGACAACGCTGCATGTATATCTCAACTAAGAGGAGGATACATAAAGTGTGACTGAACGAAGTATGTATCTCAAAAATTCTTCTATACACATGAACTCTAGAAGAATAGTGATATAGATGTTCAGCAAATCCAATCAAATGATAATTTAGAAAATTTGTTCACCAAAGCTTTGTCTATTATAACATTCAAGAAATTGATTCATTTCATCAGGATGAGACATCTTAAAGATTTTAACAGAATGAGTTAATATATAGGTGATATCCAAGGGGGAGTGTTATGAAAAATATAATGGTTGTCATCCCTTCATCTACCACTCCTTCATCTTCCACCAACATGTATTGCCCTATAAAAGGGTTCTCTCTCTCTCTCTCTCTCTCTCTCTCTCTCTCTCTCTCTCTCTCTCTCTCTCTCTCTCTCTCTCTCATTTTGTGATATACAAAAAAAAAAAAACTTGAAGAGAGTAGGCATATAGAAAGGATGAGAGAAGAGGAGAGGTAAAGAGAATAGAGATTTTTGTACAAGGCCGGTTCCAAATCATCTTGTAATTCCTTTTGAGATAGTGAAATTTTTGATCCCATCCGCCTGTGGAGTAGGCATAACCGGACCACGTAAAATTTCTATCTCATCTCTATATATTTTCCTAAATTTTTTATAACATAAACAACTATAAAGCTCCAATTCTTACAAGTTTAATATGTGAATATCATGAAATACTAAACAATTAATGTCACAAATCATAGAAGTTTTAATTTAAGGCTAGTGGTCACATCATCCTCATGAGACACATTCTCATCATCATTGATATCGACATGGTTAGATCCTTGAACATCAGTTGGTGGAATCTTCTCCTAAATAAATGCAATGAATGCATTCATTTCTTCTTAACTTCTTCAATCTCATGTTGACATGAACATTGCCCAAGTGCATGTGGTTGAGAAAATTGACTTGATGTGGTGCTTGAACCCATATCGAACTTCTCTTGAGGACACTCAATCAATTTTCCTCTCTTCACTTCTATGGATCCTTCAACTCCATATATTGATCCTTCATAACTTTCTCCTATTGATTGTAGTTTTGCAACTTACTTATCCTACAAAGAATCAATATTTACATATTAGTATACAATACATAAGAATCCACACTCCCCATGAAGTTTCTCAAATAGTCACTATTAAGAGTCTCTCTAAAAGTCCAATCGCACAAAATCCACACATAAACACTAAAGAGAAGATATTAATCTTAATCTTATATTTCGATTCTAAATGATACATGGCTTTATACACGTGAGGACTAATAGTATAAAAGGAAATGAATTGGGGAAATGAATGATGGAGACATACACACAATAATTGTAGCATACTGGGGAAATGAATGCTGGAGATATACACACAGTAATTGTAGCATAAATGAAGATTGTTTACGGCTTAAATGAAGCTTGTTTCCATATATTTGAAGCCAAGATTCAAGGAGAGAATTATGGCTTGATTGGAGGAGCAATGGATAGCTTGTATTGAGGAGCAATGGAAGGTGTTGACTTATCATGCCCCCGCAAGATTGACTGGACATTGAGGACACCAATCTTGGTTCAATGAGTATGAAAGGGGAACCGGGGCAGAGACTTGGTAAGAAAGTTAGCTAGTTGATTAGAAGTATGAACATGGGAAACACGTAAGAGACATGTAGTAACTTGATTATGAACAAAGTGGAAGTTGATAGTGATGTGTTTCATATGAGAATGGAAGACTGGATTGGCACAGACATAAGTAGCACTCATGTTGCCACACTATATAATCGGAGTAGGGGATACAGGTATACACAACTCTTGAAGGATATTTGTTACTCAATTTACTTCAGCTGCAGTAAAGGTGATGGCTCAGTATTCGGCGTTGGTGGAGGAGCGAGCGACAATATTTTGCATTTTAGAACTCCAAGATATGGGATTGGCGCCAAGAAAAAGAGCATAAGCAGAGGTTGAAGTCCAATCATTAGGATCACTAGCCCAATCGACATTCGCAAATACATGAAGTGTTCGAGTGAGTTTGTGCGAACCATGATGCCATAGTCAAGATTTCCAACTAGATAGCGGAGCAAGTGTTTAATTGTAGACCAATGAGGGGTGGAAGGAGAATGAATGAAATAAGATAGCTTATTAATGGAAAAAGACACATCAAGACATTTCTAGGAGAGGTATAGTAACAACCCAAGAGTTTGGCGATACAAGGTAGCATCAATTGGTGGAGAGCCATCAGACAATGTGAGAGCTTTAGTAGTTGTAAGAGGGGTAGAGACAGACTTGGCATCGGCCATGTTAACTTGATGCAAGAGGTATTTGATATATTTCCTTTGAGAAAAAAACAAACCATTAGAAGTAAAGTGAGCTCCAACTCTAAGAAAATATGAGAGATTACTAAGATCCTTAAGAGAAAATCGTTTGGCAAGAACAGTGATGAAGGCAGTCATATGAACAGCGGAGGATCCAGTGATGATGATGTCATCAAAATAAACTAATAGATAAAGAACTAAGTTGGAAGAGTGAAGCATGAAAAATGAGGTATCCAACTGAGAGTTGGTGAAGCCTTCCAAGATAAGAAAGGTGCGAAGTTCATGGTACCATGAACGAAGGGCTTGTCGAAGTCTGTATATGGCCTTGCATAAGCAACAAATACGATCAGGAAGATCGGGGTGTGTGAAGCCCGGGGGGGGGGGGGGGAGGAGCTTGTATATGAAAAATGCCTCAGATAAATAGGCCCGCAAGAACGCATTATTCACATCTAGTTGGCGAAGAGACCAACCTTTAGTCACAACAAGAGTAAGTAATAACCAAACAGTTACAGGTTTGACAATAGGGTTGTAGTTCAGAAAAATCTATCCCAGGTCATTGATGAAAACCTTTGGCCACCAAGCGAGCTTTATAATGAGTTATGGACCCATCATGATTCCTCTTAATCCTATAGACCCACTTACACCCAATAACATTTTGTGTAGGATTGTGTGGAACAAGAGACCATCTGTGATTGGAGAGTAAAGCATTGCATTGCTCGCTCATGGCTTGTTGCCATGAGAGGTGTTGCTAGGCCTGCTTGAAGGTGAAGGTTCAGTAGTGGGAGCAGTGGTGGTGGTGTGAAGGTCAAGAATGCGTTTTGGCTTGGTAATGTTATTATGTAGCTTGGTATTATAAGGGTGAAGTTCGGTTGGAATGGTAGATGAGTGAGAGGATATCGATGATAAGATACTTACCTGGGAAGGATTGGATGCATCCAATGATGGAGGTGTGGAGGAGGGGCTTGAGAACAAGATGACCTGGTGTAGAGATTCAGTCCTATAAGAGGAAGACTCACCACGCGAAGTCGAAATAAGAGGAGGAGATATGGGCTCAACTCGAAGGGTAAAGGTGACTGGTAACTAGGAGTGATTAGGAGAAGATATAGGAATGGACTCTTGAGTTGATTTCAATAACCAAGTGGTGGAGGGGAAATGTGTGTTCCACAAATACGACATGTCTGGAGATGTAGAGTTTATTTGGGGAGGGATCAAGGCACACACATATATATATATATATAGGTATGATGTGGAGTTGAGTAGCCAACGAATACACAAGGATGAGACCATGGTTGGAGATTGTCAGAGGTGTAGGGTCGTAACCATGGATAACATAGACAACCAAATGTTTTTAAGGATAAATAATTAGGTGACTGCTTAAAGAGATGAGAGAAGAGAGATTGATGACATGTTACCGAAGAGGGCATTTGGTTGATGAGATAAACGGCGACTTGAAATGCTAAGGACCAATATTTGAGTGGAACAAATGCATGATGTAGCAAAGCTAGTGTAGTTTCAACCACATGGTGATGTTTACGCTCAGTTGTGCCAACATGTTCTAGAGTATAAGGAGGAGATCTGAGATGTTGAATTCCAACCCAAGAGAGAAAATGTCCGAGACTAGTGGCTTCACCACTTCCATCTGTATAAATAGTATTAATTATTGTAAAGAAATAATTTTCAACAAAAGGTTTAAACCGTTCAAATATGAAAAACATATAATTTATTCTTGACTGGATAAAGCCAAGTTTATTTGGTAAATGCCTGTATCATTTATAATGCATGACTTTAGTCAAACTCAGCACATAGGGGCAACATAATCTTTTCCTAGAGATTATTAGCTATGAAGATCATGTGAATGATTTATTGACCAATTGTATAAAAGAAGATGAAGAGATCGGGCCGCATCATTAGTGAACATCATAAAGAATCCTTAGTGCTTGATTACAATACGAAGGAGAAGGATTCTTATTAGGTCAAATATAGAATACCATAACACATGTTTGGACGAGGACTCAACCCTTGTCGATGATGAAGACTAAGATATCTTAAGAACAAATATAAGCTCAAGATCAATCTAGAGATTGGCGAGTTCATCAACAAAAACTTCAAGCTAAACGAGGACCATCCATTAGCCTTATCTAAATATGGTATAAGATGATCCTCTTCCATCCTACACTCTTGGTTAATCAAAACTTGTTCCAGGTTTAATATGTTAAAAGTATCACTCACAAATAATTTGACCAACCACTATTTGAATTAAAAGGGCGATACATTCTTCATGGCTAAAATGTAGAAAAAAAAATGCTTACTAATTAGCAAATGATAATTGCCACTTAATGGAGCAGTGCTATTGGAAAATAGTCATAATTGCATAATCTTAGGATTCACTTGGAGCTTAAATGAAGATCGCCAAGTGAAGCATATGACGAGAATCACCTAATTTAACCTCATCTAGTATTAAGCTGATTATTTTGAGGTAAGGCAAATTATTCGTAACAAAGTTGCTGAAATGAAATGCACAATAAACATCGCCTAGTGTAGGATGGAAAATGATTTGAAGTGAAGATTATGTTTTATTTAAGTTTATTTATATTCAACCAATGCTTGGGACTTAGCCAAGGAAATATAACATGGAAAGATCCCTATTATAATTCTCCCAGCATCTTGGTGAGGGTAGATATATATTGTAGCCATTGAAACGAGACCATTTAATCAGAAAATTTCTTTTTCACCCAAAAACTATCGTGGCACACATCAGCGATGTGATTCTAGATCGCTAATTGCCTTGTTTTTTTTTTCTTTGCCATGTCATAGTATTTCACAATAAGCATAGATGAATTATGAATTCTAACACGAGTGGCATTAACCTCAACCTCCAACGTTGCCACACCTAAACATCCTTGCATTTTTTATTGTTGACTTGAAGTTACTAGTCTCCAAGGTGTTCTTGGCAACATCTTAAATATTTATGTTCGCTAAGATATCTATCTTCTCTCACTATGATCTCATAATAGGAATTATGATGAGGAGCTTCTTAGAGGAATGCTTTTAGTTTGGCAATCCACTTGCTAATGAAAAGATATTTGGTGCACATCGCTTTCATCGGCAGAGCATTAGTGAGAAAATATTCTTATTCACTCCATTCAATAGAACTTGAGCCCCATCAGAGAGCCTTAAGGATAATCTCCATATTTCCTCCTCTAACATCACCTTCGAAAAATATACCGATTGCAAAGAGGCATCCTCTTACTCTTGATGGATGGAAGCAATGAATGTTTCCTTAGATTTTGTACCCTCCATATTGTCAATCATGAATGATTTAGCAACTAAGAGATTTTAAAAAAGCAATGCGAAATGGAGAATACTAGGAAATTAACCTTCGTGTAGCAAAGAATCTGTCATGTAATTAGACTAAATCAAGCAATTAGGGAAGGTTACTTAACCGGTTATGCCGTGAAAATTTTACCCCGTGACACCACTCTGTGGTGCCCCGAGCCCAAAATTGGGGCCCGGAGGGCTATTTTGTCCACATAAATTATTTCTTGTAATAATCTCCAACACCATTAATACTATAACCCACCCTGAAAAGAAAATCCCGAGTGTTCCTGTCATTACTGAATATAAAACATACAGCAGAAGAAAAACCACCTCAAAACACATTACTAGAGTTCTTACGGTCCCAGTTACACATATGAAACTCCCTGCCATTATATTACAACCCAAAATAACAAAGCATGATATCTGGTGTCTCACTAGCTCTGACAACCACTACCAACAATCTAATCCCAGCCTCGTAGTACACTAAGGTCGATACCTTATAGGACTTGAAAAATGAGATGAATATTGGGATGAGACACTTCTGAGTAAGACGGATTAGATTATTATTAGTGTGTGGCTAACATGAGTTTTAATGTGAACATAATACTTCCATTATTTAACTGTAAATGAAATGAAATTTTAAAACTGTACTGACATGTGTACCTGAAAATACATAATTTCTGTAGAACATACTGTCGGCTCAATATAGTCCCTCTTTAGTAAATTTGCCCATATATGCATAAAAGAGACAACCTTAATTGTGGAACTAGCATCGTCATGCTTTCCCATCGACATGCTTCCTCCCATGATGGGTTATGCGGTCCGAAGATTGTACTTAGCATATGGCCAGCAGACCATAGCTAAGTCAAAGTAGGTTGTAAGTACGATTGTGCCTACCCTATACCCGGAAGGCCCATCGGGAGGGTCACTTGGAACCTCATCGGGAGGGGTCTCTCGAAACATTATTGAGAGTAGTACTGTACCCATGCCACAAATCGACTATCCATCATCGCACTATCATACTAGTGTGATAGCACTCCCTGCCAAATTATATAGCTACGGTATCATGTTCATCATAATATCTGATTCCTAAGGGTTCTTAAAGCATATATGGTAATTTACATGATAAAAACTATAATAATGAATTCACTTTCATAAATCTGTATAAAACATAAGCTGTTCATAATTTTGTAAAATATCTATCATATTCTATCTCGATATAAAACCGGCATACCATAACTCGGCATATAGCCATCATATCATAATTTGGTGTATAGTAGTTATATCAACTGATTCATAATTGTATTACTCATTCTATTAATTTATGTCATTTTAATCATTCTCATGCCACAAAAAATTTTATTGATAAATTATAATATAATAGATTGCCCGGGGAACGTAAGATTTGTTGAAAAAAAGGATATGCTCATATCTATGGTCTAATTTAACTCAAACTATATGTTTAACTGGAAAAAAGAGATGAACAACTCATTCACTTTAGTTTTCTGCAAATACGTATAATAATCAAAACTATCATTTTCATAAGTCTGATTCATTCGGAAAACGTACATATTGTTCCTTTAATCATATATTTCAATTTAATCGGTTCATACTTAAAAAATAACTAACATAATCTAATCCCTTTACTTGATCCTAAAAATCTACCTACCTCATTCCCTGGAACGAATCCTAGCTTTTCCTTAAACTCGTCGAGAAAAGATAAATCGGCAAGTCGAGAAGAAGGAAAGAGGATCGAAGAGCATGTTGGAGACCCAGGAGAGTTTTAGAGAGAGGGAAATCCAAACCCTAGGAGAGAGAGAGAGAGAGAGAGAGAGAGAGAGAGAAATTATTTTTCTAAAAATAATAAGCTGACACCTAATTATAGGTAAGCTGGCCCGGAGGAAAACCATCAATGATTTGGCCACTTACCAAACCAAATTCTTTCTCAAAAACCTCTCGATAGTTGAAACCATTGACGGTTTTCCTGAGATTTCCAAAATCGTCGATGGTTTTTCTAAGTTCTTTGAAACTATCAACGGTTTGATCTGTACCAAACCCATTTCTTTATTTGCTATTCTTTTATTTATTTTTCTTTTCTTTTCTGGGTTTGCGTTCCTACGTCCTCCTCTCCGTGTAAAAATTTCATCCTCAAAGTTTGTTTACTCGTGCTTATCATCACTCCTGAAATTTATCGAATCGATCATCTGACCCTAGGAAGAGCCGACAGCCACCCACATAGTGGCCCCATCCCAAATTTATAAATCAACCTCACTTATGGCGGAGGAATACCGTGGTTACATACAATGCCTTTGGGAGATTACAATAACTATTCAAAACTCTCCCAAAGACCATCCATATACTAAAACCAGAAATAAACAGATAAACTAAACAAACCCATTCTAAATAACCTATATATACAAAACCAAACATTTACCTAAACTGCCATACTTATCTGTCTGGCACTGGGCCTCGTTGAATAGCTGTGGGTATCTCTGACGCATCGCTTCCTTTAATTCCTATGAAGCTTCCTCCACTGCGTGATTACGCCAAAGTACCTTCACTAGCAGAATTCTCTTAGTACGTAGCTCCTATTACTTACGGTCTAGGATCTGAATTGGTATTTCATCATATGCCAAAGTGTTCCAGATCTCTAAAGACTCATAACTCATCACATGTGAAGGGTTTGGGATGTACTTCCTCAGCATGGACACGTGGAACACGTCGTGGATCTTAGACAGTGTTGGGGGTAACGCTATGCTGTAAGCTACTGGACCAACCCTTTCCAGTATCTCGAATGGCTCGATGTATCTAGGGCTTAGCTTACCCCTCCTTCCAAATCTCATGACCCCCTTCATCAGAGCAATCCTAAAAAATATCACATCTCCTATCTCAAACTCTAGCTCTCGCCGACATGTATCCACATAGCTCTTCTGTCGACTCTGTGCTGTTTTAATCCTTTCCCTAATGAGTTTGATCTTCTCAGAGGTTTGCTGTATAATTTTCGGCCCCAAAATCTGTTGCTTACCAACCTCATCTTAGTACAACAGAGATCGGCACCTTCGACCATACAATGCTTCATACGGTGCCATCCCGATACTGGCCTGATAACTATTGTTGTGAGCAAATTCAACTAACGATAGATATTGAATCCAACTACCCCCAAAATCTAGTACACACGCTCATAGCATATCCTCTAGAATCTGAATGGTTCTCTCCAACTGTCCATCGGTCTGTGGGTGAAATGTGGTACTGAAAGTGAGTTGAGATCCTATTGCTTCCTGCAAACATTTCCAAAATCGAGAAGTGAACCGCGCGTCCCGATCTGAAATGATGGACACTAGAACGCAGTGCAATCTAACTATCTTATGAACATACATTTTTTCTAGTCTATTTAAGGAGTAGTTTACTTTAATCGGAATGAAATGGGCAGTCTTCGTCAGTCGATCAAAAACTACCCAGATGACATTTTGTTCATGAAGTGTCGATGGTAATCCCATGACAAAGTCCATGGAAATATGCTCCCACTTCCATTCTGGAATGTGAAGTGGTTGCAATGGTCCTACTGGCCTCTAATGCTCGACATTCACCTGCTGACATGTCAGACACTGCCCTACAAGTCGGGCAATCTCTCTCTTCATGTTATTCCACTAGAAAGATTCCCGCAGATCCCTGTACATCTTAGTGCTCCCTGGATGCACTATATGGAGAAAGCAATGTGCCTATTTTAGAATAGTTTGTTTAATCTCAGCGTTATTTGGTACACATATTCTGGTGTAAAACCTCAACACCCCGTTGTCTGAGACATTGAAACCTATCCTCAACCCACTCTGTACTTTATGAACCATCTTCACCAACTCTACATCTTTCATCTGAGCTACCTTGATCCTTTCTAGTAAAGTCGGCTGAATTACTAGGCTAGCAATGAACACCTGGTGATTTCCTTCCACTATCTCCATACCAAACCTTTCTAGGTCCATCCTGATCTGATGCTGAGCTACCACTGTTGATACTGGCGCGTTCACAAACTTCGACTCAGCGCATCAACCACCACATTAGCTTTTCCTAGGTGGTAACTGATGGTATAGTCATAGTCTTTTATTAGCTAAAGCTACCTTCTCTGTCTCATATTTAGTTCCTTCTACGTGAAGAAGTATTTAAGGCTTTTGTGGTTTGTAAAGATCTTGCATCTTTCACCATACAGGTAGTGCCTCCAGATTTTTAATGCATACACTACTGCCATCAATTCCATGTCATGTGTGTGATAGTTCTTTTCATACTCCTTGAGTTAGCGAGAAGCATACGTAATGACCTTTCCCTGTTGCATCAAGACACACCTGAGTCCTTTCTAAGACGCGTCACTGTAGATCACAAATCCACCATCTCCTGATGGAATGATCAAAACTAGGGCAGTGACTAGTCGTTGCTTCAATTCCTGAAAGCTCTACTCGCACTCACCAGTCCATTCAAACTTCACATTCTTCCTCGTTAGCCGTGTCAGAGGACCTGATAGTCTAGAAAATCCCTCTACGAACTGAAGTGAGTATCCTTCCAGACTCAAGAAACTTCTGACCTCATGCACATTTTTGGGTCTCGCCCAATCAACTACCGCCTTTATCTTGCTCGGATCCACTAAAACACCTTCCCTGGATACTACATGTCCTAGAAATGCAACTTGTTCCAACCAAAATTCGCATTTCTTGAATTCAACATACAACTTCCTTTCTCTAAGCACCTGAAGTACCAGCCCCAAATGAGCCTTATGCTCCTCAAGAATCCTTGAATAAACCAAAATATCATCGATAAACACCTCTACAAACTGATCCAAATACTCATAGAAGACCTTGTTCATCAAGTCCATGAATGTTGTAGAAACATTAGTCAATTCGAAAGACATAACTAGAAATTCATAGTGGTCATACCTAGTTCGGAAAGCAATCTTTGGTACATCCTTTGATTTAAATTTTACTTGATGATACCTGGATTAAAGATCTATCTTGGAGAAGACCTATGTGCCCTAAAGCTGATCAAACAGATTGTCAATACGGGGTAATAGGTACTTATTCTTAAATGTCACTTTATTGATTTCCCTGTAGTCGATACACATCCTTATCAACCCATCTTTCTTTTTCACAAACAACACTAGTGCTTCCCAGGGTGACACGCTAGGTCTGATAAACCCCTTGTTTAGTAGTTCTTGTAGTTGCTTCTTTAACTCTTTTTGTTCAGATGGAGTTATTCTGTATGAGGCTTTAGAAATTGGTGTCATCCCTGGAAATAAATCAATAGTAAACTCCACTTTACGATTAGGAGGCAAACTAGGTAAGTCCACTGGAAAAACATCTGAGAACTCCCTTACTACGGGGATATCCTCCAACTTTAGTTCCTTCTTCAATGCTTCTTTCACAAATGCCAGGTACCCCTGACACCCCCCCAAAAGTAGCCTTTTTGTCTGAATTGCTGAAAGAATCCGTGGTGCAGAGTGCACACATGACCTGAAAAATTTAAACTCTTGCTCCCCAAGAGGTTTGAACACTACCTCTTTCATGTGGCAGTTTATACTCGCATAGTTGGATGCCAGCCAGTCCATCCCCAAAATGATGTTAAATCCATGCATATCAAATACAATTAAACTAGCAGACATCATTCTTTCCTAAATATCCACTAGGCAATTCCTAATCACTTTTCTACATGCCACGATTGTCCCTGTCGGTGTGACTATTGATATATCGATGTCTAAGAACTAAGTTTCTATCCCGCACAATTTTGATAAACTCCCGAGATACAAAAGAGTGTGTCGCTCCTGAATCAAATAACACAATAGCTTTATTTGAAAACATATAAATGTTACCTGTCACCACATCTCCTACATTCTCTGCATCGCCTAGAGTTAAAGAATACACCCGCGCCTAGGCAGTGCCCCTCTGGTAGTTCCCGCGCAGTGCCTGATTACCTCCCCGATATTGATTATGTGGGGGTGCGTTGTCCAATAACGCGCGGTAGTCTTGCACAACATGACCGGCCCTATCGCATCAGAAACAGTTACCTGATCTACCCCTGCACTCCCCCGGATGCCTTTCGTCACATATAGGGCAAATAGGGTATGATGGGGTACCTTGAAATGCCCTATTACCCATCTCCTGTCTCAGGCCTCTTCTTCGGGTTCTGTACCCCTACACCTCTCTGTCGACTCGTCTCTGCCATGGTGGCTTTATCCACTAGCACTGAGAAATCTTGCACCTGCAAAACTGCCACCTGCTCGAAGATCTCTTGTCTCAGGCCCCTCTCAAACCTCCGTGCCTTTGTGGACTCATTTGGTACCATATATGGGGCGAAGCGAGATAGCTCCACGAACCTGGCTGCATATTGCTGAACAGTCAGATATCCCTGCGTCAGGTTCAGGAACTCCTCCACCTTAGCATCTCTGGTAGTGGCAGGGAAGTACCGATAAAAGAAAATTTCCTTGAAGCAGCTCTAGGTCAGGGCTGCCGGTGCCGGTCTCTGTTCCTTTAGTAGTTTTACCGCTAGCCACCACTGCTCGGCCGCTCGAGTCAGCTTGAACGTAGCATAGAGCACTTTCTACTCATCTGTGCATCGCAGTACTGCTAATATCTTTTCAATTTCCTGCACCGAATTCTCCGCAATGATTGGGTCGACGCTTCCTGTTAGCTAAGGTGTATTCCCAATAGGGGGGTGAATTGGAATTTTAAAATTTATTCCTAAGTTTAGCTAATCTAACAACAATATATTCGCAACCTAGGGTCTGTCTATACAGTTCCAAATGCGCAAATAAATAAAACGTGCGAAAATTAAATCATGCATGACATTCACAATATAACATACACATGCGATAAATAAATTACGAAAAAATAAAATGCACACATGATATGTTATTAGGGTTCGACCAATACTACCTACATCCCCGCCTCTAGCTCGCAAGCCTGAGGATTCTACTAATGCTCACATAATGGGTGGACTGATTACAACCAGGTCAATTCACGGGGCTAACCTTAACCTACACCTTACCAGGATGGTACACCTATTTTTCCTAATCGGGTCTAAGCCAACCTAGGACTATTTATTAGGGCTAGTCTCACTTTTCAGGCCCGTGCCTGGAGTACAAGAAATTTAATATAAATTGTGTACAAGTAAAGTGCTTCTACTCTAAGCAAATTTGCACCAATATGCTCAACCAAATAATGCACTCACATATGATATGAATTAAAGCTCAATGTGAGAATGTGTATTTTTCACTAAAAAATTATTTCTCAATAAAGACCGAGTGTGAAAAATGATTTTCTTACTAATAAGAGTAAGAGACCTTCCAAGCAAAGATATTAAAATAAAAATATGCTCAAGGTACTTTTTTCAATATGTTAGGAGTTTTCCCAAAAACTAGTTTTTCAAATAAAGCTTAGGGGAATTAGGATTCTTGCTCAAAAATAATTTTGCAATGAAGAATATATGAGCCTTTTAAGTCTTGTAATATGTGTGCAAGATTCACAAGCAATAAACAAGTTTTTCTCCAAATATATTTATCAATGAAAATATATGGAAAAAACTTAGGATTTACTCTCAAGATAATGATTTTGAAAATAATGGAATATGAGGGTATAAGTAATATGATTTGTAAAAATAAAATGACCAAGATAAAGAATGCTCTCTTATAAATGATTTTTCGAATATATAACAAAGAGATGATGAAAAATAAGCTTAGGAAGATGAAAAAATGATATAAAAATTTGAGAGGATTTTCTAACTAATCATCTTTCTAATTTTGAGTTATGAGGGGGTACATATAGTCTTCTTAGAAAATCTGACCGTTAGGGACATATTAGTCATTTTTTGAAAAGGTTTAAGTGAGGTTAGTAAAAATAACAATGTTTTTAACCTCAATAAAATTCACCAACCCGAGAGCACTGGTCGACCGAACTTAAGGTTCAGTTGACCAAGTGGCTGAGTTCGGTCAACCGGGAGAAATTTGAACTGGAAGGATGGTCGGCCGGACTTGAAGGGCTCAAGGGCAATTTTCCAAATTTGCGCAGTTCGGTCGATCGGGTTATTTTGAACTACGAGGTTCGGTTGATCGGGCGGTTGACATTTACCACATGGGGCTTCGGTCGACCAGGGCGTTGCCCATATAATTTTGGTCGGTTGACCGAGCGGTCAACTTGTTGACCCAGGGAGGTTCGGTCAACTAGGGCTTACCTATATACTTTTAGTCGGTCGACCGAGCGGTCAACTTGTTGACCCGACATGAGTTCAGTCGATCGAAGATCTCAGTATAACTGAGTTCGGTTGACCGAACATGCCAATTTTGGCATTTTTGGTCCTTTTATTTTTAAAATGTTATCAACTTAATTTTAATAGGGCACTCTTTTATGCATTGCATGAGGGACCTAAGGTCAATCTAGGTCTTTCTGAAAATACCGAAAAAATTTGGCATCGATTGACCGAAGGGTGATCCCTAAGGTCTTGTGGCTCCCTATGGTCAGTCTATGGTCATGTTGAGCTTTATTCATATCATGTATGCAGATGCAAATATTATAGACCAAATAGAAAAACTAAATGCAATACAAGTGAAATTTAAATGTCTTCAATCTTCTTTACTCTTGTGACTTCCTTGGAATACGCCAACTGATGTACATGTCCTTTGAGTTTCTTTTGGCTTCCATTTTCAGTCTCCTTATATGTGCGCTAACATATTTAGCCTGCTCAAACACTGGATACACACAAAAGAAACTTGCGGTTTGTCATTATCAAAACTAGGGATCGGACTCAAAAAGTCAACACTTCCCGTGAAAGTGGGAGGCTTCATGCAGTTGAACTGCTCGATGGTACATCCCAGCTCAGTGGTGGGACGATCCTTCCCGCTAGAACTCCGCATGACCTTGGCCATAAATTGCTGGGTGAAACCCTGAAGCGCCAATGTAGAATCGCTGCCATCCTCGTGTGCAGCCCCCTCACTACTACTTCCTCCGGCATTAACATTATTGTCCCTAGGGTCCATCCAGAAGATATAACCGAAATGAATTTAAAATTTTAATATCTTTACATGTCAGGTGCAATTATAACACTAAAAGACCCATTTAATTTCTTAGCTCTCAATATAAACCCCGAACACACCACACAGACATAAAATCATCGACGGTTTTACTAAGACCCCCGAAACTGTTGATGGAAAACCTGAGATGAAAATCTCGAGAGCCTTATTTTACGCAAACCGTCTTAATAATTTCAAGTACTAGGCCTAAATCATAACCCCTAAATTACCACATACTCTTCCAACTTAATATTCCTATTCTAGTTTTCAAGTTTTAGTCTCTCCTCTTGAAAACAAAACCATTGATGGATTGCTGTGGTTTTTTTGAAACCGTCGTTTCAGGAAAAACACAAAAGTCTGTCAAGGAAATTTTGCCTTCAGGCTACGGAACCAAAACTCAAAATTCCTATTCGCATCCTAACTCTAACCTATACTCTGGTAAGATCATTTGACAAAGTTTGCAAAACCTAGCAACCTAAGCTCTGATACCACATTGTAACACCTCAAAAATTTTACCCCTTTGATACCACTCTGTGGTGCCCCAAGCCCGAAATTGGGGCCCGAAGGGCTATTTCGTCCACATAAATTATTTCTTGTAATAATCTCCAATACCATAAATACTACAACCCGCCCTAAAAAGAAAATCACGGGTGTTCCTTTCATTACTAAATATAAAACATACCGCGGAAGAAAAACCATCTCAAAACACATTACCAAAGTTCTAACAGTCCCAATTACACATATGAAACTCCCTGTCATTATATTACAACCCAAAATAAAAAACCATGATATTTGGTGTCTCACCAGCTCTGACAACCACTACCAATAGTCTAATCCCAGCCCCGTAGTACGCTAGGGTCGGTACCTTATAGGACTTGAAAAATGAGATGAATATTTGAATAATACACTTCTTAGTAAGACGGATTAGATTATTATTAGTGTGTGGCTAACATGAGTTTTCAAGTGAACATAATACTTCCATTATTTAACTGTACATGAAATGACATTTTATAACTGTATTGACCTGTGTAATTGAAAATACATAATTTCTATAGAACATACCATCGACTCAATATAGCCTCTCTTTAGTAAATTTGCCTATATATACATAGAAAGAGACAACTTAAATTGCAGAAGTAACATCATCATGTTTTCCCATCGACATGCTTCCCCCTATGACGGGTTGTGCGGTCCGAAGACTGGACTTAGCATATAGACGGCCGACCATAGCTAAGTCAAAGTAGGTTGTAAGTACAGTTGTGCCTACCCTATACTCGGAATGCCCATTGGGAGGGTCACCTGGAACCTCATTGGGAGGGGTCTCCCGAAACATCAGCGGGAGTAGTATTGTACCCAGGCGACAAATCGACTATCCATCAGCACACTATCATACTAGTGTGATTGCACTCCCTGCCAAATTCTATAGTTACGGTATTGTGCTCATCATAATATCTGATTCCTCAGGGTTCTTAAAGCATATATGGTAATTTACATGATAAAAAATGTAATCATGAATTCACTTTCATAAATCTATATAAAACATGAGTTGTTCATAATTCTGTAAAATATCTCTCATATTCTATCTCGCTATAAAACCAGCATATCATAACTCAATGTATAACCATCATATCATAACTCGGCATATAGCTGTCATATCAACTGAATCATAACTATATTACTCATTCCATTCATTTATGCCATTTTAATCATTCCCATGCTACACAATTTTTTACTGATAAATTATAATATAATAGACTGCCCAGGGAACATAAGATTTGCTAAAAACAAGGGTATGGTAATCTCTATGGTATAATTTAACTCAAACTATATGTTTTACTAGAAAAAAGAGATGAACAATCAAAACTATCATTTTCATAAGCCTGATTCATTTAGAAAACGTACATCTTGTTCCTGTAATCATATATTTCAATTTAATCGGTTCATACTTCAAAAATAACTAACATAATCTAATCCCCTTACCTGATCTTGAAAATATGCCTATCACGTTCCCTGGAACGAACTTAGATTTTCCCCAAACTCGTCGAGAAAAGAGAAATCGGCAAGTCGAGAGGAAGGAAGGAGGATTGGAGAGCACAATGGAGACCCGGGAGAGTTTTAGAGAGAGAGAAATCCAAACCCTAGGAGAGAGAGAGAGAGAGAGAAAAAAAATATTTTTCTAAAAAAATGAGCTTACACCTATTTATAGGTAAGTTGGTTCGGAGGAAAGAAATCGTCGACAGTTGGTTTTCTGAAACCGTAGACGATTTGGCCACTTACCAAACCAATTTTTTTTTCTCAAAAACCTCTCGGTAGTTGAAACCGTCGACGATTTTCTTGAGATTTCCAAAATTGTCGACTGTGTTTCTAAGTTCTTTGAAACCATTGATAGTTTGGCCTATACCAAACCCATTTCTTTCTTTCCTCTTCTTTTTATTTATTTTTCTTTTCTTTTGTAGGTTTGGGTTCCTACATAACCATTTTGGCAACTAAGCGATAGTGGTTGAGTAAGCAATCATTTGACAAAGATCGCATCTTGAAAATCACCTAGTTGTTATAGAAATTAAGTAGAGGATCATGATTATGAGCCACGAATATCACCTTTTTGGCTAATGACACAATTAATGTACTCCTCAAATGCATGATTTGTCATGGACAACACAAGAAAAAAAAAGTAGAATTTTCCATGCATGGATTGCCTAAGAAAAGAAAGGTATGACCTTTTTTATTAGTTAAAACTTCATGATTTATGACTTCTTATTGTAAGCATTATAAGTAACTAAATAGAGCAGTCATAGGGGGCATTAATTGTGTCATCCTTGTGCAACTCCTAAAGATGTGATGGTGATCGTTTAGCTAAAATAGTCACCTCAAAGAAAAAAGGTTGCCTAGGGAAGATAAATCATGTGTCGCATAGTCACCCAAGCGAGTAAGTATTGGAGAATTGTCAAGAAAAAACATAAGTCAAACACTACAAGAGTGGCACAAATTGCCTAAGGAACAAAATGGTTATCATACAAGCAACAGAAAACATGGAGTCATCAGGTGACAATAGTCACATAAGTTATCAGGGGATGATGGTCACTTAAGTCAGCAGATGAAAGTCCCTATCATTAAGTGACAAGGCAACTAAACAATGGGAAAACATGTCAACTATAAAAAATTAGACCTTTAACATTATAAAATGATCCCAATTAATGGTTAAGTTTTAAATGTTTTATAAACTTCCTTTGTTATTAGAATTTGTTATTTTAAATTTATACTTGTAATCATAAAATTAATGTAGTTTTGACCCTAGAAGGGTATAAATACATGTAATAATTATTATAAGAGGATCTCCAACTTAACTCAACAAACATCATGCAATAAACCAATGCTAAATAGGCCCCAGAGCCTTTTGTCCCTCTTATCTCTTTATCTCTTTCTTTCTCACTTGCTCTCCCTTTAGTCTCTTCCCTCTTTATCTCTCCTCACGTCTTCTAATTTATGTCTTTCAACTTCCTCTTTTCTCCTTTATTCCACGATTTCTACAATTTTGTTTGCTATCGCTAGCTATCCTTGTACTTTTTATGAGAGTTGACATAACAAGTCCATTCACAACAGATCCACCATCTACTCATCTAAATGCACACCATGCATCCCTTAAAAGGTGTTTGATTTTTTATCAAACACCTAGGTAGATGTTCTTCAATCCTATTGCTGCTAGCAAGAAAGTTGCAAGGACTCCCTTGCTATTCTGTAGATAGACGAGATGTTTGACTGTCTATATGACAACTATCACACTGTGTAAGCAACAAGAAAACACGGTCATTCCACTTAGGAAGATTTTATTCATGACCAAAAAATGGTATATAACATGCGAAGGAAATGGTTGCCGACTATTCTTTGGAAATTTGCAAAAGTGAATGACTTACATCAAGGTCAAACCCAACTCGGTTCACCCGATTGCTACTAGCAAGATACTAAAGCATGTATCTCAATGTAATTTGTGAAGGTTGATTTCTCACTTATATGTACTGCATGAAACATGTTTATTTTGAAAGCATTCAACTGACGTTCAAATTGAGCAAGTATTAAGGACGCACACCATCGATGGTTGGGTTGCCTCAGGCTAATGAAAACTTAGTTCATTATATAAAATGCATGGAGTTGGAGGAAGGGGCGACGGTGAAATTTGCTACAAAACTGACATTTAAAAAGTTGGTCTTAGGTGACAATGGACATGGTTGGACTAACTGGGTCTCATAATAATCAACTTTTCTAAAGTCAGTCAAGCTTTTAATCGAGGCTTTTAAAAAGTCAATGATGCTTTAATACAATTCTATATGTATTTACTGCACCATCGCATGATTGTGTTTTTAAAATAAAAAATATTTTTATAAAAATCTCCAAACTATATAGCAGCTGATTTTGTATCATGGATTTGATAGGCAGATTAGGATAAGTTAGCATTAGGACTCCAGTGGATCCTCATTGCCAATTCAACCTTCTGTCTGAGAACATCTGTTTATATGACTTTTTAATTAATTTAATTATTCGATACCAATATTAAAATATTTGAGCTTGTATGTATACTAATACATAGATATGGATCTTTTATTCATATATATTCCCACTATAATGTAAGTACTGTCTAACCACAAGCTTAGATTAAAGTTGAATGGGTCACAATCATATAAATTCAAACTAATAAATGGCCGTTCGAATTATCCATTTAAAACATATAATTTATTTATTTTAATTTTTTTTTTTTAAAATTCCTATGTAATAGTCAAGTCCAATTCAGTGGGCAAATTAGGTAAAGCCGGTCTAAGAACATGGCTTTCCTGTACCTAGGCACTCTTTGAAGATATGAAATAGTCAAGTCATCAATAGCCTCTGAACGTGATGCACAAGTCCACTCAAGCACGTTCAGATCAACAACGTACCCTACGCACGAATGGTTCAGATCAACCTTTCATCCCAGGGATTGAGCTTCTAGAGATCGACCGCGGAGGAGGCCTTATTCTTGAGGTAGTGAACGACGAGCTCTTCGTCGGTGGGGTGGAATCGAAATCTCGATGGGAGCTGCGGCTGCTGCGACCCCGTTGACGAGTCCGTGCTCTCCATTATTCGATTAACACCTCCATGGCTCCACCGGTGTTGATTCCGAATGAAAGGTTTCTGTCTCCCTTGTCTCTATTCAAATTTGAGATTCGATGGTGATCAGAGACGGAGAGCGAGCGAAGGAAGAAGACGAAGAAGAAGAAAACAGACTAGAGCAGGTGCCGAAAATGTTAATTCATGATGGCGTTCTTCGATTTGCCGCCGGCGGGTTTCTCCATCGGCGAATTCCCCATTAACGCCACAAGCTTCGCGAAATTATTGAACTTCTTCTTCCTCGATCCCTGTCTCCATCTCTCTGCCTCTCTCTGTATATATATGTCATACAATGGTACAACCAAGTTTGCTGCCATGGTCGTGACGGCCATCCTCCTTGGTCACGCGTGCAAATACAGAGTTGTCGGAATCGAACGGTCCGAACCCACAGTTGAAAAGTTAAACCTCCGTAATTTGAACGACAAAACCCATTTTAGCAGCGAAACCCTTGGGCCTTGAAATTAGAACCGAACTGATAGGGTGGCAAAACGGGTCACACGTCGAATGACCCGATCCAAACCCGCGTATAAACGAACAGCTCACGAATTGACCGTTTATAAACCAATTGACTTGCATAAACTTGAACCCATTTTAAACGGAATCCGTTTTGCATCCAGATATATGGGGCATGCCACCTAGTTAAAGTTGATTCTAACAATAATGCTACTGTTGAAATTGTCATATAAGCTTCGGATAACCCAATTGGAGAGAGAGAGAGAGAGAGAGAGAGAGAGAGAGAGAGAACGGTAGCTCTTTTGGATTTCAAGACTTTAAATAATGATTAGTTGATTTCTTAATGTATCATTTCGGGAAATGATATGAAAATATTCACAAAGGGTAAATAATGATTAGTTGATTTCTTAATATAACATTTCGGGAAATGATATGAAAATATTCACAAAGGATATTAATGCAAATATAGAAATATGTAACCAAAAAGTTAAATTTTTTTTTTTTATTACTAAGCACTGACTATTACTTTAAAAAAAAACACATTTTTATAAGTGATTACAAACAATCTTAACTAAACTATCAAGTAAATTTGAAGAAAAACACAAGATCCAAATATTGAAAAATACATAACAATCTTTAAAATTGATAAACCTAGCTAGCATTAGAAGCATGGATATGATCAGTCTTAAAAAGAAATAAAATAAGAAAAATAAAAAAAAATTACAATTAACTCACGAGAAAATGTGAAAAATTAACAAAATTGAGAATGGCGTCTTACCCTAACCAAGGATCATAGAGAACGATTTATCCCCAAATGAATGGAAAATCCCAAAAATCAAGCAAATGGTGGCTGCAGCCATGGTAGAAACATCTCACCTAGCTGATCTTTGCACAACAACTCAAGAGGATGGCTTCCTGCATCACATCACATACGACATGGGCATATCTTGTTACCGTTAGAACTGCACCCTGTCTGCTTGAAATCTCCATTCTGAAACCCTGTCCATCCTGCCAAAGAGCAAAACCAAATTTGCATTTGAGTACATTTCTTTTTTCCTCATCAATGTCCTACTCTTAATTTGTCTACATGGAGTTCTCTCTTTTCTTTTTTCACCTTCTCATAGTTGTCGTTGATGATATAAAAATTTTCTCGGGTATGAATTATGCAAGAAATTATTGATTCATTCGCCATGATTAAAGCTCCTTACATAAATTGGGTGAAATCATAAAGGGGTGCCGGAGACAGGTGATAGATGGGTTCTCCTCGATAAAGGAGGCTTGTCCATCATGTGTCTCATACTTGGACAACAAAATTCTGAGATAAGTAAGAAAATAGGAAGAAGTGTTGAGAATTCCATTTGTGAGCTTATCTCACATTGGAAAATTAGAATGAATGATGGGAGCTTTTATATGGTTGGGTTCAAGACCCAATAGGTTTAAACTTTTGGATCAAGTTAGTGTTCACTCATATGTATCAAGCCTCCCTATGGACTTCTCTGATCCTAACAAGAAGGAAGTAAGGGAGTTGGACCTAGCAAAATGGATGTTGGCACCATGCCAACGACTCCATGTGCATCCATCAAGATAACCTTATAACTAAATTAGACCGTAAATATTGTATTAAAACAAGTAAATGCCCTTTTTAATTTCATTTCTTACTCATTTGAACAATATAACTATTAATTTTTCTTCAGTATATAGTTTTAAAAAAGTGTTGATGGATATAGCTTTTGGTATTTTGAAAAAGCATAATAAAGTTAAATGGAAGAAAAATAACTTTAAAAGCATCAAAGAAAATTATTTTTAAAATCATAATCGTATTTTTCTAAACAAATAAAACTAACAATCTGGAACAAACGAAAGAAAAGAAAAGAGCTTCTTTTTTTTTTTTTTTTCTATGTTGTTTGAATAATTGAAAAGAAAAGAAAGAATTCAATACTATTTTGTTAAATTTACCTTCTTTTTTTTAACTACGATGGTGTGTTTTTTTTTTTTTTTTCTGTATTTTAAAAATGCACAACATATAGTTAAATCTCTTTGGTTTCCAAATCTCTCTAATTTTTTAAAATATGACAAAGACTACTATAAAAGTGTTCGGAAACAAAGGTTTATGAAATTTAGAAGAAATTTAGAATAATTTTATATTATGTTTTGTGTATGTCTACACAGTTTCAAATCTTAACTTGAAATTTAATACTTCAAAATACACAATAAAAGAATTTAGTTTTCCATTAATTTTTTTCACCCTCTTTGTTTATTTTATAAAATACAACCAAAAGAGTGATTTTGAAAGAAAGAAAATCACCCAATCTAAAATAAGCGTGAACAATTTAAAATAATTCAAGTGCATAATTAATGGATTAAAACCGATCAAGGATTTTTCCATAAGAAAAAAATTACTTTTTCAGTTTCCTTTCTCTCCTGTTTGAATATCATTAAGAACTAAAATATATTTAAGCATTTATTCCTGGATTTGTTATATATATATATATATATATATATATATATATATATATATATATATATATATATATATTTATAAGAGGAGCCAGGAGATCAGACATGCACACATACCAGAACACAATGAAAATTCAAGCCCATGAATTGTCGAAGGCGGCGGAGGTGATGGCCTGCGAGAACTCTTGGAAGTTGATCCGGCCATCACCGTCGGTGTCCGCCTCTCTTATCATCCCCGTCAGCTCCTCCGCCGTGAGGGCGTGGCCGAGCTTCGCCATGGAGTGCGCCAGCTCCGCCGCCGTGATGTATCCGTTGCCGTCGCGGTCGAACATCTGGAACAGCTTCTGCAGCTGCTCCTCAGTGTAGGGGGACTTCGCCGGGAGCAGCTCCGGTGCCACCAGTGCCACAAACTCGGAGAACTCGACGATGCCGTTGCTGTTCTTGTCGGCCTTCTGAATTAGAGCTTCGAGCTGTTCCGCACTCGGCTTCAGCCCCAGCGATCGCAGGAGCGATCCGAGCTCCAATTGCGTGAGGCTCCCGTCGTTGTTCCGATCGAATGATCGGAATATCTCCCGGAGTTCGGCCAGTTGCTCGTCGTCTAATTTTACCGGTTCTTTGCCACTCATGTGATCAGCTACTTCTATTCCTCTCTCACTCTCAAATGAATTGATCCAATTCGAAATCTATAATTTGCCTCAATTAAAACCCTATGTTTGCAAATCAATCAGAACACATCCCTTCTTCCTCTCTCGATCAATTCTTTCCACTCCTAGCACAACCGATTCAAGAACATGCCGATCACGAAAAAGAAGGATCGATAGAACGCAATTCGTCTTCGAACATCGAACTAGAGTTCTTTTTTTCTTCCCTTCTGACGGATCTGTAGAACTCAGATTGTGTTCTCTTTCTTTGATCCCCCAACTGTGATCCTGATTTGCCGGCGGCTCACGGACATACGAGGGAACATCAAATCAAGGAGGGGGAATGGACACAGATTTTTATTTGTCCGCAGATGAAGAACACGTAGTGCAGAAATTCTCTCTCTTGGATAGCTGATCTTGAATTGATTAGGCCATTTAAAACAAAAATAATGACAATTTATTACATATAATAAATGATGGCGAGTTGTCAACTACGTAGAGAAAACGAAGAAAGAGTTGGTGACCATGACGATCATCATGACGTTGTTATAAAATTGGAAGAGGCTGTAAGCTTGAAATTTTCTCGAGAAAACTTTCAAGCGGGAAAATAGGCGGGAGTTCCGTGGACAAAAGCACGTCTTCCTTGCTAGAGTCGCCCGGGACTGGCCGACTCTGTCAAACTGTTTTTAGGCTTCTGCTCCCATCCTTCCAGGAAAATTGAGACGACACGTGTCACGTGGATGCTGAAGACGCGTTATTCTCGTTAATTAATGATACAACTTTGGAATTATATACAATTAAAGTAATGATAAGTCTCAATCATTTTAACACAAACATGGCTGAACAAAAGGAGGATAAGGTTAGTTGCAAGTTTGGTGGCACATTTTTGTTACATTTCTTAGGTTGGTTAGGAGATATGTGTTGTATATAACCTTAGTTGTTTGTTAAAATCCATTATGGTGATGAATTATTCCTAACAATAGATAGATTAGAGAAAGAGATTGAAAGCAAAAGAAAAATTTCTTCTTAAAACTGAGAGAAGTTGTGATGTGAGGTGGTAAGCTTTATGAAAAATCAGCCTCAGTTTAACAACAGCAGCAGCAATAGAAGTATATTTGGTGCAGCAGCAGCAGCCTAACAATTCTATTCGTATAGCAGCAACAAAAAGAAAACTGATTGTATTTTTTATTGTTAGTTAGTTAATTTTTCTTTTACCAGATTCAATTTCATTCGTTAAGCTGAATGCATATATATATACATTTTTGTATTGTTATTTGATTCATTGAATGAAATCAGTATTTTTTTCTTCATCAAGATTAATTTCTTATATGGTATCAAAGCAAAGTTCTCCATTGTTATCTTCTTCGATTTTTTTTTTCCTTTTCAGTTACTGTGTTCTACAAGCTTCTTCAATGGTGGAAACAGCAGCTAATACTTTCAACATAGAGACTTCATCTTCTTTACAAGATTCTTATAACATTGGTGATCTTCTATTCTTGCATCCTGGAGCAATTCTCACTTCTCAACCATCGATTGGGGGAGAAAATTATCCTACCTAGGCAAGATCAGTGAGGAAATCTCTAATTGCCAAAAACAAGTTAGGATTTATTGATGGATCTTTAACCATTTCTTCACCATTGGTGATTCTCCAAATGCTATTTAAGCATGGATTCGTGTTGATAATATGGTAGGTACATGGATCATTAATTCTGTTTCACCAAAGCTTCAAGGTAGTATTATCTGTAGAAATACTGCTTTAGAAATCTTGACTGATCTTCGAGACACTTTCGGTCAAGGAAATGGGACCAAGATTTTCAATATTCAGAAGCAAATTGCTGAGATTCATCAGGGAGAGCTGTGACTCACTAATTATTTCACTCAGCTCAAGATTTTGTGGGATCAATTACAGAATTTGAATCCATTTCCTCAGTGAACTTGTGGTCAGTGCGTGTGTGGGATTAATCAAAACTTACAGAATCTTCAAGCTAAGGAGTCCACTATGAAATTTCTCATGGGAGTGAATGATGTTTTCTCTCAAGTAAGAACTCAAATTTTATTAATGGATCCTTTGCCTTCTGTCAATAAGGTGCATTCTTTGTTCATTCAAGAAGAAATGCATAGGTCTGTGCATAATGTTGTTAGAGTTGAATCCATTGCTCCGGCAACCAAGAATTCCAGAATCAATTTTAAAGGCAAACAAAGACCCTTATGCACTCACTGTGGAAAATTAGGTCATACCATCGACAAATGCTATAAGCTGCATGGTTTTCCACCAAGTTTCAAGTTCAAGAACAATAGATATGCCACTGCTCATCAAGTTTCATCTAATATTGATCTCATTCAAAAGAATAATTATGTTGGATTTACTGATTCTACTTCATCACAATCTATTTCTCAAGCTCCAGCTTTCACTCATGATCAATATCAACAACTTTTGACATTAATTGGTTCTTGTTCTACTTCACAATTGCCTAAAGATCTAGAACTTCATGCTGCTAATGCTGTGACTTGTCCATCAAATGTTGTTGCAGGTAATTGCAAGCATTCTGTTTTTTCTGCTAAAGCTGTTAACAGAAAAACATATGATCTTCATACATGGGTTATTGATACTGGTGCAAGTGATCATATAGTGTGTTCCATTCAATTGTTAACTTCTTATACTGAGGTCTCACATACTACGGTGAAGATGCCTAATGGAGAAGCAGCTGTTGTTACACACATTGGCAACATTCAACTTTCTTCCCACATAATTCTTCATAATGTTCTTTGTGTACCTTCTTTTGATTTTAATCTTTTATCAGTTAGTGCATTAACCAAATCTCAACCTATATGTTTTGTTTTACTATCACTATTCTGTTTTCTACAGGACCTTACATGTTGGAACACGATTGGAATGGGCAAAATGCATGATGGTTTGTACTTATTACAAGCCTCGAGTCTTTCTCAAGCCAATGCATTTTTTTCTAAGCAGAATCTTAAGGCATTCTCTACTACTTGTTCTTCTTCTCTTTCTTCAAATGTAATTTCCCTTTGGCATTCAAGACTTGGACATCCTTCTGATGTAAAGTTCATTCTTTGAGCAGTGTTCTGCCTTTTCTTAAGGATTGTTGTAATAAAACTTGTACTGTTTGTCCTTTGGCAAAACAGAAGAGAATTCCTTTTCCTTTCAATAATAATAAATGTGCTTATCCTTTTGATCTTGTTCATACGGATGTTTGGGGTCCTTTTTCAGTTTCAACCTCTAATGGTCATAGATATTTTCTCACTATTGTTGATGATGCTTCTAGAGCAACTTAGGTTTTCTTACTAAAAAATAAATCTGAAGTTAGATCCCTTATTGAATCTTTCTATAACATGATTCTCACTCAATTTGGTACTAAGATCAAATCCATCAGATCAGATAATGCCTGCTTGTCATTTTATTTTGTTCATCATTGTCCAATTCCCAAGCGTAGGAAAATTCCATTGTCAAGCATAGTAAATCTTGGAGTCCCAAGGTCATTTCCACAGGGATTCAATTGGTAAGTTTAAGAGTTCATACGTCACAAATTAATTCAGAGTGAGAGGTGTGGGGATTGATTTTAATGAATACAACTGTCACTTGATTATAACAATTTAATTAAAGGGTTAGGCTTTAGATTTCATCCTAATCTCATCATTGGCAATCAAATCTCATCTTTATAACTCAACCAACATCAATATACCTATTGAACTTGATCGAAAAATATTTCGCTTGAAATGCATAGGTTTGACAAAAATTGTTGAATAATGTCAAATGAAAATATTTTAGCAAACTTTTAGAATGTAAGAACAAAAAGCATTAGTTGTATCAAGATTTAACTTGTCTACAATCAATCAAGAAGTTTACAAAACCAAAAATTTTTAGAAAAAGATCATTGAACATTAACCAATCTTAAACATAAAATACTTGAAGATTGAGATGAGAATTACCAATAATAGGATGTAGGACTCCACCCTTAGCCTAACTTAAAATTTAGTTGGCCATTAGAATGAAAAGAAGAAATACTTAAATTAAAAACTTCCGAATGTTTACAAGGAAATGAGAGAGAGAATACAAGAGAATGAGGTAGCTCCCCTAAGGCTAACACAAGCCTCTTATTTATAGGTTGAAAAACTACTACTTCCACTCCAAAACCTAACACAATTTATTAGTTATACTCCTATACCTACCACAAACACCTTCACCTACCAAAAACACCTTCACCTACCAAAATGCTAGTTGCACTCCTTGTGTTGTTGAAATTTATTGTTTAATCTCGTCACCTTTCTTCTAACTCAAGTTTGGACAACTAAACATTGTAATTTGGACTTTCTTGTGAAATGCAAATTTGTAGGGCTTGAAGTCTTCTTTGAAATGCGACCAAGTTTGCATAAATTGGACAACCGAGTCAAAAGTTATGACCGATTTACCAAAACTACGCAAAACTGCTACATTACTTCAATTGACCCGATTAAAGCACTATTGGATGTTATTCAATTCTTCCAAACATCCTCCCTCACTTCACAAATTAGTACTTTTAATCCTTAAAGTCTTTGCAGCCAATCCATACTCCACCCGAGGGCTAATCAATTATTTATTGCAATTTACCTACAAATCAAAAAAATTACACAATAAGTTCTATATGCATATTATGTAGATGATTTACTTATTTCTGTGCACTAAGATAGCGTATAAATGTTTATAAATATGCAATATTATGTACTAATCAATGCCTCAGAATTTTGTTTTAATAATTTCTACAAATCCAAAGGAATTATTCATCAATCGAGTTGTGCTTACACCCCGCAACAAAATTTAGTTGTAGAAAGAAAGCATCAACACATACTTGCTACTGCTAGAGCATTACAAATTCAGTCAAATGTTCCTCTATCTTTTTTGGGTGATTGTGTCTTCACTGTAGTCTATTTAATAAATAGACTTCCATCTCCTTTTCTAAATCATAAAACACCTTTTGAACTTCTATTTCACAAACCTCCGTCTTATTCACATCTTAGGATTTTTGGTTGTTTGTGTTATGCTACCAATCTCAGTTCTCATAAACATAAATTTACCCCTAGAGCCAGAAGGTGTGTTTTTCTAGGATATCCCTTCAATGTCAAGGGTTATAAACTCTTTGATCTTGATTCTCATACATTCTTTTTATCTAGAGATGTTGTTTCTCATGAGTGAAAAATTTTTTTTTTTTGCTTCAAATAATTATTTTACACGTGACAATCTCATTCCTCTACCTATTTTTCCTTCTATTCTGTACTCTGAGTCTCCACTTATCTCTTCTCCTCTTTTATCTCCTTCTAATGAAACCATTGTTCACATTCATCGAGACCTTGATGACAATACTCATGATTCTCCTGATACACATGGTATTTCTAATACATCTAACTAGCCTATTGTTCTTAGAAGATCTACCAAGCATACTAAACCACCATCTTATCTTGAGGCTTATCATTGTAATCAAGTAAAATTAGCTCCTACTTCAAAATTTTCCTTACATGATTCAAGTACTTCTCATTCCATTCAATCTTATTTGTCTTACAGTAATCTGTATCCTTCATATAAATTTTTTTATTGTGCCATTTCTTCCATTTCTGAACCCATTTTTTATCATCAAGCTGCTGGTAATCCTAAGTGGCAGGCTGCCATGGATGCTGAGATTTCAGCTTTGGAAGCTAATAATACTTGGACCATAACTTCCTTGCCACCCGGTAAAAAGCCCACTGGTTGTAAATGGGTATAGAAAATGAAATACAATTCAGATGGTTCAGTTGAGAGGTATAAAGCCAGGCTGGTTGCTAAAGGTTTTACCCAAAAGGAAGGACTCGATTATATTGACACTTTCTCACCAGTTGCTAAGATGGTCTCTGTCAAAACTATACTTGTTGTGGCTGCTGTGAAAGGCTGGTTTCTCGGCCAACTTGATGTCAATAATGCATTTCTTCATGGAGATTTGAATGAAGAAGTTTACATGTCTTTTCCACCAGGTTTTCACAGCAAGGGGGAGCAATATCAGATTGTTCACAGCCAGGGGGAGCAGCAGACTCACTTGGTTTGTAAGCTCAATAAATCACTCTATGGGCTTAAACAGGCTTCTAGAATGTGGTTTTCTAAGTTCTCAAATGCCTTAATAGATCCTAGCTTTGTTCAATCCAAGGTTGATTATTCTTTATTCACTAGGCAACAAGGAGATTCATTTATTGTGTTGCTAGTGTATGTTGATGATGATCTCATAGCAAGCAATGATCAAAAGGGAGTTGAAGATTTTAAAATATTGTTAGATCAGAAGTTCAAGTTGAAAGATTTAGGGAGTTTGCGGTATTTTCTTGGTTTGGAGGTAGCAAGAACAACTAAGGGAATTTTCTTGTATCAAAGAAAGTATGCTCTAGAAATTTTGGAAGATGCTGACTTACTAGGATGCAAACCTGTCAAAGTTCCTATGGATCCTACTTTAAAACTTAGCAAACATGAAGGTGATGTGCTAAATGATCCAAGTCAATATAGAAGATTGGTTGGCAGATTGTTATACTTAACTATTACTAGGCCTAACATCACATTTGCTGTTCACAAGCTCAGTCAGTTCATGGCACAACCTAGAAATCCTCATTATGCAGCTGCTCTTAAGGTACTTCATTATATAAAAAATGAACTAGGGAAAGGGGTATCTTTTTCTGCAAAATCAGAACTACTTGTCAAAGGATTCAATGATGCAGATTGGGCATCATGCTCAGACACAAGACGATCTGTTACAGGATTTTGTATATTTCTTGGTGATTCATTGATTTCTTGGAAATCAAAGAAACAAGCTACTGTGTCAAGATCTTCAGCTGAGGCAGAGTATAGAGCTATGGCTGTAGCAACTTGTGAAATTATGTGGATTCTTTATTTGCTAAAGGATTTGCAGATTAGACATGATAGAGAAGCAGTATTGTTTTGTGATAGTCAATCAGCTTTGCATATAGGATCCAATCCAATTTTTCATGAAAGGACCAAACATATAGAGGTTGATTGTCATATTGTCAGGGACAAGGTCTTGGCCAAAGTAATTAAACTGAATCATGTGAGAACTCATTGTCAATTGATAGATTTATTAACCAAGGCATTGGGTTCTAAATAGTTTTCAGAGTTGTTATCCAAGATGGGACTAATTAACATTTGTTCTTCATCAACCCATCTTGAGGGGGAGTAAAAAAACAAGCCTCAGTTTAACAACAACAGCAGCAATAGAAGTATATCTGGTGCAGCAACAACAGCTTAACAATTCTATTCATATAGCAGCAACAAAAAGAAAACTAATTGTATTTTTTATTGTTAGTTAGTTAATTTTTCTTTTACCAGATTCAGCTTCATTCGTTAAGTTGAATGTATATGTATACATTTTTGTATTGTTATTTGATTCATTGAATGAAATCAGTTTTTTTTTTCTTCATCAAGATTGATTTCTTATAAGCTTGTAATCTCAAAACTAATTGTATTCTTCAATAAAGGTTCTTTTGTCTGGTTCTCATCGTGGATGTAGGCCACATTGGCTGAACCACGTAAATATGTGTTTTCTTCTTTTAATTATTTCAAACAGTTAAATCCTTTTCTTTGTTTATTCAATTCTGCAAGATTTACTTCAATTTGGTATCAATTTTGGTTTTACATAACAAATCTGATTTTTTAACAATTGGTATCAGAACTTAATCACGATGAGGACAGCCAAATAAGATGTAGAGAAGTTCACGGGAAAAAATGACTTTAGTTTGTGGAGGCTAAAGATGCGGACTTTGTTGGTTCAACAAGGTGTTCAGGATACTTCTTGATGAAAAGAACATGCCCAATTCTCTATTTGACAAGGAGAAGGCTGAGATATTGCAAAAGGCTCACAGTGTCATCATACTTTCTCTTGGTGATAAAGTACTGAGAGAAGTGGCTAAAGAGAAGTTAGCAACAGCACTTTGGCTCAAGCTTGAAAGCATGTACATGAGAAAGTCCTTGGCCACTTGACAGTACAAGAAAACCTAGCTCTACACCTTCAAAATGGCTCCAGGTACGTTTGTGGATGATCATCTTGCTGAGTTTCACAAGATAGTCTTGGATCTTGAAAACATAGACATAACAATAAGTGATGAGGATCAAGCCATTTTGCTGTTGAGTTCTTTAGACACCTTCTATGCTAACCTAAAAGAAACCATGATGTATGATAAAGAGAGCTTGACTTTATAAGAAGTCCAATCAATTCTACATTCTAGAGAGCAACAAAAAAAAGGGGGGAGTTAAAGAATGAAGTTGGAGAGGGTTTGAATGTAAGAGGTAGAACGGAAAAACGTGAAAACAAGAACAAGAACAACAAAGGGAGGTCGAAGTCCAAAGGAAAAAGGTTAAAGTGCTTTAACTGTCACAAGGAGGGACATTTTAAGAGAAATTGTCCTGAAAAGAAGCAGCATGTGGGGAAGAAACCAATTGATGAAGGTGATGCAGTAGTTGTATTGGATGGGTATGACAGTGTCAAGTTATTAAATGTGTCTGATATTGATTCAAAAAAGGAATAGATACTAGACTCAAGATGCTTATTTCATAAGTGTCCAACAAAGTCCTGGTTTGAAACTTTTAAAGAAACTGATGGGGGTTATGTCCTACTTGGCAACAACAAGTCCTGTAAAGTACTTGGCATCGGGTTAGTAAGAATAAGGATGTTCGATGGTGTGGATAGGCCGCTCCAAGAAGTCAGGCACATACCTGAACTTAAAAGGAATCTTATCTCCCTAACTATGCTTACTCAAGCTGGTTGTACCTTCAAGTCAGATTCTGAGGCTTTGAAGATAGCTAAGGGATCGATAACTGTGATGAAAGGAGTGGTCAAGAATAGACTGTATACTCTCATTGGGAGTGTTGAGAATTCCACTTGTGAGTTTGTACCCACATTGGAAAATTTGAGTGGATGATGAGTGCTTATATACATGGTTGAGCCCAAGACCCAATATGCTTAAGCTTTTGGGTCAAGTTGGTGCTCATCCATGTGTATCAGCCCACCTATGGACTCCTCCGGTCCTAACAAGTGGTATCAGAGCCGATGGTTCATAACTCTGGGTGAGCGACGTCGTAAAAAGTCGAGACGTGAAGTTAATTCTCTTGATGTGCTAACAGTTGGAAGACCAAGTGTGTGGCTGAGGCCAATAAGGATCATCTAGGCTACCGATGGATCCGAATAGGGTCAAGATGTAAGAGGTAGGATTGGTTCGAAAGCACGTAGAATGCAATTCGACGCACGTAAGGTGCCAGTGGTAAGGCCCACTTGAGCAACTGTTGGAAAATTGGGCTTACTCCCAGAAGGGAGACGATTTCTATCCAAGGGGGAGCAATTGGAACTCACAAGTGAGGGGGAGATTGTTGAGAATTCCACTTGTGAGTTTGTCCCACATTGGAAAATTTGAGTGGATGATAGGTATTTGTATACATGGTTGGGCCCAAGACCCAATAGGCTTAAGATTTTGGGTCAAGTTGGTGCTCACCCATGCATATCAAGCCCACTCATGGGCTCCTCTGGTCCTAACAGGGAGAACTATTATTGGAGAAGCATCACCTGTTAAAAATGTTATTGATGATGCTGTCAAGCTATGGCATATGAGACTCGGGCATATCAGTCAAAGGGGGATCCAAGAACTGGAAAAACAAGGGCTGCTGGGCATAGAAAAGTTGATTGAGTTACCTTTCTATGAGCATTGCATTTATGGAAAACCAACCAGAGTTAGTTTTGGGAATGCTAATCATAAAAATTAGCAAACCTTGGACTTCATTCAGACTTGTGGGGGCCTGCAAGGGTAACGTCTCATGGAGGAGCTAACTACTTCCTAACTTTAATTGATGACTTCTCAAGGAAGGTGGATCTACTTCCTTAAGAATAAGAGTGACACCTTTTCCAAGTTCAAAGAGAGGAAGACTCTAGTTGAAAATTAGTTGGGCAAGAAAGTAAAGACACTGAGAACTGATAATGGTTTGGAGTATTTGTCTAATGAATTTAACAAGGTCTCTCAAGAAGAGGGTATAACTAGGCACAGAACAGTAAAGCACACACCTCAACAAAATGGGTTGGCCGAACGTATGAATAGAACCATTTTGGAGAGGGTTAGGTGTATGTTGTAACAACCTGCTATTTAAATAGGTTTTATATATACTATAACATTTGCATGCTCTGATACTACACTAGATTGAACCCAATCATCAACCTAAGCAGCAAGAAACAGAAATCAAATAATTATAACCATACGTAGTTATATACAATACCAGAGTGTTAATTTGTTTCCCAAAATATACTTGTACAACTGTTCCCCAAGATACCCTCAACTGGGCTGGGGCTATACAAAAATACTCCAAAAACATACTCACTATCTACTGATAGGACAGTACAGCAGCCCCTTTATCTGTGAGCCTGGTCTGCTCGCCTACCTAGGTCACCGGAAAAATGTTAAATTAATTGGGATGAGCCAACGCTCAGTAAGACGAAATATACTATTGCAAGTGTATGGCAAATGAGTTACAATACTATGAAAATCTATCACTATATAGTCATGTATCACTGAATCTGTAAAGTACAATACCGGTAATATAAATCTTCATCCTTTACAAGTTGCTTAACATTTCTGTACCTTAGGTTTCTACTCAAAATACTGCTAATATACATATATATATATATATATTTTTTTTTTTTTTCTGTTTCTGTAAAAACTGTATAAACATAGTAATAACTGTAAACTTCCCTGTGGATAACTATGTGTCATGATTTAACCCCTCATGACAGGGTTGTGTAGCTAGTAGGCGGGATTTACCCTGCCTGGCCAACCAAGAATAAATCACTATACTCCACAGTCTGATCAGCCCTCCTCAACCCATATCTAATGGGGAGCATGTCCACTCGTGGGATCTATACGATCAACCTTTATACCACGTATTATCTGAATAGGTAGTTGCACTCTATAAACTGTATGTAGCTACGGTACCGTACTCTGTAAACTGTATGGTCTAACAGGGTCTAATACTATATAATACATCTCTATATATATCATTATCTATTTTACCATGATTTTGTAATAACTGTATAAACCATGTCGCTATAGAAAATTGTATCTATATCAACTGTATTTCTGTAATAAACTGTAAAATTATATGTCATGGTACTATAAACTGTATTTGTATCAATTATATAATCATGGTATTCTGTAATTACTATAAAACATAACCACTGTCTGTATATTCTGTAAAACATAACACAAGAAAATATTGTAAAACATATTTCTGTACTATATCTATATTCTCAAGCCACACAGTACTTTTAAAACATATTAATCATATTTGATAAACTGTATAAATCTATACTTTAAACAATACTCTGGTGGAACATTTATAATTCTATACTGAAAATATACTCAAATAACCTAGCATAACATATTTACCTTACCTGTTTCTTGCTAAAAATCCCTTATTATAACGGGTCCAACACCCGCAGGGTTCTCCACTCAACACCCTCAAAAGCATAATCTCATAACAAAACATCGTTATTTCTACGTTTATAGCATTTCCTACAACTGCTCAAAAGTTAAATTCTGAATAAAAGGTCTTATCCTAGATTTGGGATGAATTCCAACTTCGTTCCACTGACGATCCAGCGACCCTCGAAAGTTATCTTGCAGAGAACTCTGCTAGGAGTGTCGTGGTGGCCTCAGATCGTCGATCCGGCGACTGAGGGGGCTGAAATCGAAGAAAGAAGGAGGAGGAGCCATAGAGGAGAGAGAGAGAGAGAGAGAGAGAGAGAGAGAGAGAGAGAGAGAGAGAGAGAGAGAGTTTCAGCTGAAATTTCTGTGTAAAAATCGGAGTTAAACACTATTAAAACTGCGGCCTTCGTCAATGAGCCACATCATCTCGTCGACGAGTCTTTCAGTAATTTCATCGACAAACCTTACTTCCTCGTTGATGAATTTTAGATGACCTAAAACCCCTCTCGGTATTTTCTTATCGACGATGCTCGCCCTCGTCAACGAGGTCCTGCTGTACCATCGTCGACGAATCCCCTGTATTCATCGACGAGACCTTGATAAATTTATTGGGGTATTTTCAAAAAGTACGATGTTGTCGACGAACGCTTCGTGTTCATCGATGAAGTCTACTACCTCCTTCTGTTCCTGTTTCCATTTTCCTCCATCTTTATTATTAAAATACTATTATTATTATTTTATTTTTTTCGGGTCGTTACATTCTCCTCCCCTTATAAAAATTCCGTCCTCAAAATTTACTATCTGTATCTTTATCTATACACTCCATCATTCAATAAAGGAAAATGGTCTACTTATTTTATTATTTGCCCTCACTTATGGCGGAGGAATACCGTGGTTACATGGGAAGTTCTGCGAGATTACAACCATAAAAGAAAATTCTCCCAAAATTGAAATACTACCTATCCTATACACTACATTACAATTCCACTATGCTAAACAAAATAAAATTACTATTACTTTAATTATACATCACTGCTATGACCCACTAAACAGGTGGGGATATTTCTATCCAATCTTACTTTCAAGCTCCCATGAAACTTCTTCTATTGCGTGATTCCTCCATAGGACTTTTACCAACTGTATCTTTTTATTGCGCAATTCCTGTTCTTTCCTATCTAGGATCTGTATTGGAGCTTTTTCATATGCTAAAGCCTTACTGACTTCCAGTTTCGCATGACTGATGATATGGAAAGGATCTGTGACGTATTTCCTTAACATAGAAACATGAAATACGCCATGCACTCGAAATAGAGATGACGGTAAAGCTAGTCGATAGACTACTGACCCAATCTTCTCAAGTATCTCAAATGGGTCAATAAACCTAGGGCTCAACTTACCCTTCTTCCCAAACCTCAAAGATCCCCTTTAGTGGAGTTATTCTCAAAAATACATGATCACCCACTTCAAATTTCAGTTCTCGGGGGCGAGTATCCGCGTAGTTTTTCTGCCGACTCTACACTGCACTGATCCTGTCTTGAATAAGTCAAACTTTATCGTACGCCTGCTGTACTATTTCTAGCCCCACAACTGGCCTCTCACCCAACTTACTCCAGTATAAAGGGGAACGACACTTCCTACCATAAAGTGCCTCATAAGGAGTCATACCTATGCTTGCCTAATAGCTATTATTGTAAGCAAATTCCACCAATGACATATACTGAGTCCAACTACCCCCAAAATCTAAAACACACGCTCGCAATATATCCTCGAGTACCTGAATGGTCTTCTCTGTCTGACCGTCAATCTGAGGATGGAAAGAAGTGCTGAATGCTAACTGAGTCCCCAATGCCTCCTGTAAGCTCCTCCAGAACCGTGATGTAAAACGTGGATCACGGTCCGAGACTATGGATACCAACACTCCATGGGATTGAACAATCTCCTATATGTAAATCTTTACTAACTTGTTCATAGGGTAGCTAATCTTAATAGGCAGAAAGTGCACTGTCTTTATCAACCTATCAATTATTACCCATATGACATTTTGACCATGCGGCGCCGATAGTAGCCCCATAACAAAATTCATGTATACGTGATCCCACTTCCATTCAGGAATGAAAAGTGGTTGCAATTGACCAATCGGCCTCTGGTGCTCAACTTTAACCTGCTGGCACGTCAAACACTGTTGTACAAACTCTACTATTTCCCTTTTCATGCTACTCCACCAGAAATATTCCCGCAGATCCCTATATATTTTCATATTATCAAGATGAACAATGTATAGAGATCTGTGTGCCTCTTCTAGAATCGTCCTCCTGATACTGTCATCTGCAGGCATACACAATCTGGTGCGAAATCTTAAATCTTCATTGTTAGAAATGCTGAATTCTTTCCCCTGACCATCCTGTATTCTAGCTATCACTTCTGTCAATTCTGGATCATCATTCTGATCAGTTTTAATTCTTTCATAAAGTGTAGGTTGTACAACCAAACTGGCAATAAGCGCCTGAGGATCATCTTCCACTAACTCCACATCGAGTCTTTCTAAGTCCATCTGAATAGGATGTTGAACTATCGCTGCTAGCTATGCTGTGTCTCCTGATTTACGGCTCAAAGCATCAGCCACCACATTTGCTTTACTTGATTAGTAACTGATGGTACAGTCGTAATCCTTAATAAGCTCCAACCACCTCTTCTGTCGCATGTTCAACTCTTTTTGTGTGAAGAAATACTTTAGGCTCTTGTGATCCGAAAATATTTCACACCCTCACCATATTAAGTAATGTCTCCAGATCTTTAGTGCGTGCACCACTGCAGATAATTCCAGATCGTGAGTAGGATAGTTCTTTTCATATTCTTTCAACTGTCTGGACGCATATGCTACCACCCTACCATATAGCATCAGTACACAACCGAACCCTTTCAAAGACGCGTCACTGTAGATAACATAACCATCACCTCCCGATGAAATCGTCAGTACTGGTGTAGTGACGATCCGTTGCTTTAATTCCTCAAAACTCTGCTCGCATTTTTATCCCACACAAATCTGACACTTTTCCTAGTCAATCGTGTGAGTGGTCCTAACAAAGCCGAAAACCCCTCAACAAAACGATAGTAATAACCTGCCAGTCCTAAGAAACTCCTAACTTCCTGCACATTCCTTGGTCTGGCCCAAATTACCACCACATCGATCTTGTTGGGATCCACTGAAATACCGACCCCTGAGATTAGGTGGCCCAAAAATGTTACCTTCTCAAGTCAGAACACACACTTACTAAACTTGGCATAGAGCTTCTCCTCTCTAGGTGTCTGGAGCACCTGCCTCAAATGCACCTCATGATTCTCAAAACTCCTCGAGTACACCAGTATATCATCAATGAAAACTACTACAAACTGATCTAAATACTAGTGGAAAACTCCGTTCATCAAGTCCATGAACACAGTAGGGGCATTCGTCAGACCAAATAGCATAACGAGGAACTTGTAGTACCCATACCTGATCTTGAAGGCTATCTTTGCGACATCCTCTGCTTTTACTCTCACTTGATGATACCCTGATCTGATGTCAATCTTAGAATATACTCGTGTACCCTGGAGCTGAGTAAAACAAATCGTTGATACGGGATAAAGGATATTTATTCTTAATAGTAACCTTGTTTATCTTCCTATAATCAATACACATCCTCATGGACCCGTCTTTCTTCTTTACAAACAATACTGGAGCTCCCCACGACGACACACTGGGTCATATAAACCCCTTGTCCAGCAAGTCTTGCAACTATTCCTTTAATTCTCTCGATTCAGCTGGAACCATACGATAGGGAATCTTAGAAATCGGCGCAGTCTCTAGAGGTAAATCTATAGGAAAATTCACCTCGTGCACAGGAGGCAATCTAGGTAACTCCTTTGGAAAAACATCTAGAAATTCTCGTACTACTTGGGTACTATCAATCTTCAATTCGTTTTCAGATACTTCTTTCACAAATGCTATAAACCCCTGACCTTCGTCCAAGAGTAACTCACTCGCCTACACAGCTGACACCAGCTGCGATGGAACATGTACCCGCGAACCAACGAATCTGAATTCCTACTCTCCAGGGGGTCTGAAAATTACTTCTTTCTTATGACAGTCAATACTGGCATGATTGGAAGCCAACAAGTCCATACCCAGTATTATATCAAACCCACACATATCAAATACAATCAAGTCAGCTGGTAACACTTTCCCCTGAATTTCTATCGGATAGCCTCTAAGTACCCTCTGACATCTGATCACTTACCCTGATGGTGTAGCTACTGACAGCGCTATATCTAATGATTGGGTATCACTCTCAGATAATTTAACATAGGATGTAGAGACAAAAGAATGAGTGGCACATGAATCAAATAAGACAATAACGGAATGAAATAAAACAGTAAATGTACCTGTCACCATATCCATAGCAGCCTCTGCATCACTCGGTGTTAGAGCATATACTCTCGCTGGGGCCATATTCTTCTACTGGCCACCACAAGGCGCCTAATATTCTCCCCGAGCTTCCTGATATCCTCCCCGATAAGGCCTGGGAGCTGAGACTGAGTCTGGCGGACCTAAGCATGCACACGCCATGTGGCTGAGTCTCCCACATCGATAGCATACATTGCTCCTTACCCGGTACTTCCCCGGATGACGTCTCCCACACGTCTAACATACTGGGACGATCGGCGCACTCTGATTTCCCCGAGGTCCCGCTATCTGCCTCTAGTCTCCCCTATCGCGATCTCCTCTTCATGGACCCCTACTAGAGCCAGCCTGAAAACCCTGAGGCGCAGATCTCTTCCTCTAACTCTGAGCTGCTACACCCCTTTGTATACCACTCTCAATAACTACAGCTCTATCTACAACCTCCGTAAATATCTGAGCTCTAAAGCCAATCACCTACTCAAACAAATTCTGCTTTAATCCCTCCTTAAAATTCCTTACCTTTTTCTCTTCATCAAGTACTAAATGTGGAGTAAAACGCGACAACTCGATAAATCGAGTCGCATGCTAGGATATAGTCATCTGCCCCTACACCATATGCATAAACTCTACTGCTTTCGCACTCCGTATGATAGTAGGGAAATACCGCTCGAAGAACAGCTCCTTGAATCGGTCCCATGTCACTAGAACTGGAACCGGCCTCTGTTTCTCTATCAGTCGCGCTGCTCTCCACCAGCGCTTCGCCTCCCTTGTCAACTTAAATGCTGCAAATGCTACCTTTTGCTCATCCGAACATGGTAGCACCGCCAATGTCTCTTTGATATCCTAGACCCAATTCTCAGCTACAATCGGGTCATCTCCTCTAGTAAAAGATGGGGACTTCATCCACGTGAACTGCTCGATTAAACAGCTATGCTCCTCAGAACTCCTAGACATCTCAGCCATCACCTGCTGAGTGACGCTACGCAATACAACATTTGTATCTCCTCCACCTATGCTGGAAGGTCCCGGCCTATCCTCCCCAGCATTCGTGTCACTGCTTCCTAGGTCCATCCTGAAAACAAGAAACACACTTAAGCACTTTATTTCCTATACGGACCTATCATGTACCAATTCAAAATTAATTACCTTTCCTGACCTTAATTCAATATTCAGTTCTATCACCTAGACACACGACTCAGCAATAGTTTACTATGATTTTCCTGAAATCGTCACCCTAAGAAAAACACAGAAACCACTATGGAAATCCTATATCCAGACAACAGAACAATCCTCAAATCCTTTTCTTATACTCTGGTATTACTCCTGCTGCACTCTAAAGTCTACAGAACCTAACAACCTAGGCTCTAATACCAAATTATAACAACCTGCTATTTAAATATTTTTTTTCTTTTTTATATATATACTATAACATTTAGCATGCTCTGATACCACACTGGATTGAACTCAATCATCAACCTAAGCAGTAAGAAGTAGAAATCAAATAAACATAACCATACGTAATTATATATAATACTAGAGTGTTAATTTGTTTCCCAAAATATACTTGTACAACTGTTCCCTAAGATACCCGAAACTAGGTTGGGGCTATACAAAAATACTCTAAAAACATACTCACTATCTATTGACAGGGCAGTACAGTAGCCCCTCTATTTGTGAGCCTAGTCTGCTCGCCTAGTTGGGTTACCTGAAAAATGTTAAATTAATTAGGATGAGCCAATGCTCAGTAAGAAGAAATATGATATTGCTAGTGTGTGGCAAATAGGTTACAATACTATGAAAATCTATCACTATATAGTCATGTATCACTGAATCTGTAAAGTACATTACCGGTAATATAAATCTTCATCCTTTACCTATTGCTTAACATTTCTGTACTTTAGGTTTCTACTCAAAATATTACTAATATACATATATATATTTTCTATTTCTGTAAAAACTGTATAAACATAATAATAACTGTAAACTTCCCTATGGATAACCGTGTATCATTATTTAACCCTTCATGACAAGGTTGTGCGGCCCGTAGGCGAGATTTACCATGTCTGCCCAATCAGGAATAAATCACTATACTCCATAATCTGATCAGCCCTCCTCAACCCATATCTGATTGGGAACATGTCCATTCGTGGCATCTATGCGATCGAACTTTATATCACGTATTATCTGAATAGGTGGTTGCACTCTATAAACCGTATGTAGCTACGGTACCGTGCTCTGTATGTAACGACCTCAAATTCCTTAATATAAAATGTAACATGATGTATAGAAAAGTCAATCCGAACCCATGGGTAACGAGGACACTTGTCAATCATAGCGAAAACTTAAGCAGCAGCAAGTATAAAATCTCAATCATCCAACCATAAAATATAGTATCAGAGTTTACTGCATCATCAAAATACTATATTTATATACATCCTCCAAAAATATCAAAATAACATTAGGATCATATAACAAAAATCCCCTGATCCTAGATCAGCGCTTACCCTTCTAGTAGGGAAGCTCAACTCACTCAACGACGGCTTTGACCCGCTGGTCTCTCAGGGTTTCTTGAAAATCATTTAATGTTCAAGGATGAGACACTTCTCAATAAGGGAAAATAAACTAAATACATCTATGTGGCAGCATGAACATTTAAGGCAATTATACATATACAGTACATTTCATATTTCTATAAACGTTCATCATATCGTACTGAATAATCACATGCTTTCATATTTGCTAATAAGTCATATCGTACATAAAACATATGTTATAACTAATAATACTGAAAACATACCTAGGATGAATAGTTAGCTAATGTCATGTATTACCCCCCATGACTGGTTGTGCAACCCGAAGGCGGGACCCGACAATGGCTAGCCGACCACTGCCGAGTCAAATATGTCTGTAAGTACGATGGGCCCTCCACACCCTAGTCCGGACTGTTAGGTGGATGTCCACACTCTACTGAAAGCCACATCGACTATTCATCTCCCACCCCCTCGTGGGGTGGTTAGCACTAATCTGATCATAAATATCTTATCTATAAGCTACGGTACCGTACTCCTGAGCTAAACTAAAGTAACATCCGGGTTTTGATAACATATAATACATGACAATATAACATCTTTCATAATTTCATAAATAAGGCCTCATGCCGGACATTTCATAAATATGGCATCGTGCCGATCGTCTCACAAATACGGCCTCGCACCAAAATCATACATAAATAAGGTCTCGCTCCGAAATCATACATAACTACAACATCGCGCCAAAATCATACATAAACACGACCTCGCGCCGAAATCATTTCATATATGGATATCATTATGAAAATAATCAATTCATCATGTTTATTCAACATCATAATGTACTGTATTCTTTTATAATTTCTCAAAACATATTTCATTCATATCATTGTCATTTCATGATATTTTTCCACGTAAAATAATATTCATGCCACATATTTACTGTATAAAATCATACATTGTATTCTAAAACCAAAGTTTTTGACATCTCATACATATATACATTTCAACATAGTAGTAATATTTTTCTCAAACGTGCATTCCTTCGTAATCTATAGATATAATACATGTTTTTCAGAAAATAATTTTTCTCATAAATAATAATAATTTGCATAAAAATAACTACTTTAGTTTATTCCCTTACCTAACTACTGAGAAAAGTCTCTATAAACTTTAGTCTCACACCCATAGGGCTTCCTAATCAATACCTTGAAAATAAAAACTCCCAATATTAAACTTCATTATTTTCACGTGTTTATCATTTTCGATAATTACCGCAAAACCAAATTTAGCTTAAAAAGTCTTACCTCAACTCAGGGATGAATTCCAACTTGCTTTTACCAACGATCCTTTTCGGCAGATTTGGAAAGAACTTCCCTAGGAGCGTCGTGGTGGCTTCAAATTGTCAAACCGGCGTAAATCCGGTCCGAAATCAAAGAGAGAGAGAGAGAGAGAGAACCTAATGGAGGAGAGATAGGGAGAGAGTTTGCTTAATTTTGAGGTTAAAATCAGGATTTTTGATATTTATAAGGCTGGATTCGTCGACGAGCCTCGTCATCTCGTCGACGAGTCCTTCAATAATTTCGTTGACGAAATCCACTCCTCGTCGATGAAATTCAGTTTGCTCAAAAACCTCTCTTGGTATTTCCTCGTCGACGAAATTTGGCTTCATCGATGAGGCCCTCTTATGCCCTCGTCAACGAATCCCCTGTGTTCGTTGACGAGGCCTCTAATTCTCTTTCTCTTTATTATTTTAAATATCATTTTTATTCGGGTTGTCACACTGTAAACTGTATGGTCCAACAGGGTCTGATACTATATAATACATCTCTATATATACTACTATTTGTTTTACCATGATTCTGTAATAACTGTATAAACCATGACGCTGTAGAAAACTGTATCTATATCACCTGTGTTTCTGTAATAAACTGTAAAACTATATGTCATGGTATTATAAATTGTATCTGTATCAACTATATAATCATGGTATTCTGTAATTACTATAAAATATAGCCACTGTCTGTATATTCTGTAAAACATAACACAAGAAAATACTGTAAAACATATTTATGTACTATATCTATATTCTCAAGCCACACAGTATTTTTAAAACATATTAATCATATTTGATAAACTGTATAAATCTATGCTTTAAACAATACTCTTGTGGAACATTTATAATTCTATACTAAAAATATACTCAAATAACCTAGCATAGCATATTTCCCTTACCTATTTCCTGCTAAAAATCCCTCACTATAATGGGTCCAACACATGCAGGGTTCTCCACTCAACACCCTGAAAAGCATAAATCTCATAATAAAACATCACTATATCTATGTCTATAGCATTTCCTACAACTGTTTGAAAGTCAAATTCCAAATAAAAGGTCTTACCCTAGATTTGGGATGAATTCCAACTTCATTCCACCGACGATCCGCTCCAGCAGACTTACAGAGAACTCCACTAGGAGTGTCGTGGTGGCCTCAAATGGTCGATCCGGCGACTGACGGGGCTAAAATTGAAGAAAGAAGGAGGAAAAGTCGTAGAGGAGAGAGAGAGAGAGAGAGAGAGAGAGAGAGAGAGAGAGAGAGAGAGAGGGTTTCGGCTAAAATTTCTGTGTAAAAATTCGAGTTAAACACTATTTATACTGCGGCCTTCATCGACAAGTCACGTCATCTCGTCAACGAGTCTTTTAGTAATTTCGTCGACGAACCTTACGTCCTCGTCGACAAATTTCAGATGGCCTAAAACCCCTCTCGGTATTTTCCTGTAGACGAAGCTCACCCTCGTCGATGAGGTCCTGTTGTACCCTCGTCGACAAATCCCTTGTATTCGTTGACGAGACCCTAATAAATTTATTGGGGTATTTTTCAAAAGTACGATGTTGACGAACGCTCCGCATTCGTCGACAAAGTCTACTGCCTCCTTCTATTCATGTTTCCATTTTCCTCCATCTTTATTATTAAAATACTATTATTATTTTATATTTTTTCAGGTCGTTACATATGCTATCTAACTCAGGTCTGTCAAAATCTTTTTGGGTAGAGGCTGCAAATACAGCAGTACACATAATCAATAGAAGCCCTTCTTCTACTATAGGGTTCAAAGCTCCACAAGAATTATGGTCAGGAAAACCAGCTAAGTATGGCCATTTGCGGGTGTTTGGTTGTGTGGCCTATGTTCACTCAAAAAACGGACAAGTTAGATCCTAGAGTTTTAAAGTGTATATTTGTGGGATACCCTAGAGGTGTGAAGGGATACAAACTATGGATTGATGGTCCAGGTAAAAAGCAGTGTTTGATTAGCCGAGATGTTACTTTTAATAAGTTTCAAATAGCTGGAAATCAAATAGAAAGCAAGTAAGATCATAACAAAGACTTAGGCTTGGACAGATTGTAGCTTAAGGTGGAGCAGTCAGAGAAATCTCTGCAACATCAGGTTGAGCAAACTGATGTAGAAGGGGAAGCAAGCCAAGGAGGGATAGAAGAGCAAACAAGCTCAGAAAGTCAAAATCTCCAAGCAGGTGGAGCTGATTCCTATGTTCTGATAAGAGACAGACAAAGAGTACCACAAAGATATGAGCAAGCTGAACTCAATGCTTTTGCTCTGTCAATTGCTGAAGAAATAATTGACATGGAGCCAAGAACTTATCAAGAAGCAATCAATAGCAAGGAGGCAGACAAATGGATCCTAGCTATGCAAGAGGATCTAGAATCCTTGAAGAAAAACCATACCTGGCAGTTGGTTCCTACACTAGAAAAATATAAGCTAGTTGGGTTTAGGTGGATCTACAAGAAGAAAGAAGGCATTCCAAGGGTTGAGGGTCCGAGGTACAAGGCTAGATTAGTAGCAAAGGGCTTTACTCAAACTGAGGGAATAGATTATAATGAAATTTTCTCCCCGGTAGTTAAGCACAGTTCCATTAGACTTCTACTTGCTTTTTTTGCTAACCAAGACTTGGAAATGGAAAAATTAGATGTCAAAACATCTTTTCTACATGGAGAACTTGAAGAAGTCATTTACATGCAACCTCCTGAAGGATTTGTGGATGAAACCAACACTAATCAGGTATGTCTCCTGAATAAATCACTGTATGGACTTAAGCAGTCACCTAGGCAGTGGTATAAAAGGTTTGATGTCCACATGATTAAAATTGGTTTCAAGAGAAGTAGTTATGATAGCTGTGTTTATTTCAAGCAAGATGAAGGGGAAATGGTCTACCTACTGCTGTATGTAGATGACATGCTTGTTGCTTGTAAAGATAGAAGAAAGATTGAACAAGTCAAAGGCATGTTAAAGTCAAAATTTGAAATGAAAGAACTCGGCCCTGCACAAAAATTTCTGGGAATGTAGATTGAGAGGGATGGAAGTAAGAAGCTACTATCTTTATCTCAAAAGTCCTACATCACTAAAGTTCTTAGTAGATTTGGCATGGATTAGTTGAAGATGGTTAAAAATTCCATAGGATAGTACTTCAAACTGTCAATCACATAAGCACCTAAGACAAAAGGAGATAAGGAATTTATGACAAAAATTCCATATGCTAGCATGGTGGGAAGCATCATATATGCTATGGTTTGTTCTAGACCAGAGCTGGCCTATTCAGTAAGTGTGGTCAGTATGTTTATGAGCAATCCAGACAAGCCACATTGGCATGCTATCAAATAAACACCTTACTGGTACTAAGTGTATGGGACTGAGATATGAAGGGAATGAGAAGCATGGAAGGGAGATTCAAGGCTTTGTAGACTCTGACTATGCAGGAAATGTCAACACAAGAAAGTCACTGACTGGGTTTGTATTTACTGTATTTGGAGGAGCTATGAGTTGGAAAGCAACTCTCCAATATGTAGTTGTTTTATCTACTACTGAAGCAGAATATATTGCGATGAATGAGATAATTAAGGAAGCTATATGGCTGAGGGGAATATCTCATGAGCTAGGTATGTGCCAAGGTAATAAGACTATCCATTGTGATAACCAAAGCACAATTCACCTTGCTAAGAATCAGGTGTTCCATAAGAGGTCAAAGCACATTGACATTCAGCTTCATTTTGTAAGGGACATAATAGTAGCTGGAGAAATCGAGGTTGTGAAGGTTCCAACTGAGGAAAATCCATCTGATATGATGACCAAGTCACTGCCAGCATTTAAGTTCAGACATTGTCTGGACTTGATAAATTAAAGGAGCTGCTAAGCCTCATGAAGAGGCAAGTGAGACTAGTTAGGAGAAGGAGAACAGGGTGAAGGTTTAAAATGTTGAAAAGGTGGAGATTTGTAATGATAAGTGCCAATTATTTTAACACACACATGACTAAACAAACAACTTGCAATTGTCAGTTATAGGTTGGATCTGGGAGGATAAGGCAACAGTTAATTGCAAGTTATAGGTGGCAGATTTTTGTTGCACTTCTTGGGTTAGTTAGGAGATGTGTGTTGTGTTGACCTTATAGGTCAAACCCGGTTTTGATTATGAGATATTTAATGTCTATCAAGTCTATGTGTAGGTTTATATTAGTAAGATTACTTGATGACATATGAAGACTTAAAGAATAAAGATCCTGAAGATTCATTCATTGTAATTAATATTATATTCAATTCGGGTCTGTAATAGTAAAATATGAAAGGTCTGTAATATTTACTGCATATCATGCATGTAGGAATTAATAAGTTCAAAGACCTTAGAATGACCCTAGGTCCTTACACTTGCACGTAAAATAGTCCCCAAGATCACATATAACATTAGGGGAATCAACTGAATTAAATCAGAACTTAAAAGGCTAAATCACAAGAGTTTCGGGCGACCGAACTAAGCAAGTTAAATTGCCTCAAGCGACCAAACCGTTGAAAGGTCAAACAGTTTACTAGACTTCAAGCAACCAAACTGAAAAGGGCACCACCGTCCTCGATCAACCGAATGTCCATTCTTACTTTCTCTACCAACTCGGCAACCCGAACTCTCACATTCAAAACTGCCCCGAACTACCAAATGTTCAAGTTCGGTAAACCGAACTTGATACCAAGCGACCGAACCGCGATCTTTTGGAAAATCGCCTCAACCCAACAAATTGAACCCTTATTCAGGCACCCGAACCTTGAAAAGACATTTTTCCTATTGTGTCTGTTTGGGCGACCGAATCAAGGGTCAAGCGCTCGAAACTCTCGAGTTGTCTTAATTTTTACCATGGTTATTTTAAGTTAAATAGGGTTAAAATTCTTAAACATTTTAAAAACAAATTTAATAATTCCTTGTGTATCCCCAATGGCTTAATTTTAACCTTCTTTATATATAGGGGTTTATTTGCTTGTATTAGGATCTAATTAGCACATTGATTAAACAAAAAATCCTCTGAAATTTCCTAAGCCCTATCTTCTCATACAAGCCCTGTAAACTCATATACTACCATTCCTTTGAGAAATCTAACTTTGTGAGTGTGTTATTGCTAAAAACCCTCATTTGTTCATTGCATTATTGATTTTTGGATTGAGGGTTGAGCTTAGTTTTCACTCCAAATTTAATTTAATAAATATTTTGAGTGGGAAAACTTAGACCTTGTGGGTCTTTGCACTCATATTGCAAGACACCTTAGCTCATATTTTTGTGTGTGCAAAAATCATTTTACAAGCTTAGATTTGAATAGCTCTTTGTGCTTTGATATTGAGAAAATATTTTTGAGATATTCATATTACTCTTGGTACAAATCTTTGAAACCCTAAAACTGTGATTGAGATTTTTAGCTTGTAGATACACTCTTGTGCTTAAATTTGAGATAATCTTTACTTTGAGTGTTGATTGCACATATACACCATTGAGCTTATTATTCATACATTATTTGTGTGCTTTGATTATTACTGGTGCAAATCTGTTTGATTGAGAAGTATAATATTTGTATGCAAATTATATTGTGATTCTGTTGTATTTCAGGCATGGCCTGAGGGGGCGATAATCCAGTCCGGAAGGATTGGTTATAAAGGTTGAGATCAGTCCTGTGCTAATTGGCCTGATTGTATTTAGGTACCGCTCCACCTATGAAGTGAACCCTAGTGTAATCTTTGTACTTGTGAACCAAGGCGGGGACGTAGGCATTTTACCGAATCTCGATAACATATCTGGTATCATCTCTCCTTACAACTTTATTATGCATGCTTAATTAGATTACTTGTGCAGTTTAATTTCTACTGAATATACATTGATTTATTTTATCTGCACTAAATTGACCTGAGGTTTGTGTAATACTGTTGATTGATCTAACGGATTAATTTTTAAAATATTAATTCACTCCCCTCCCTTCTCTTAGGATTGCACCAAAGTCAACATGTTGTATATAATGTTGGTTGTTTGTTAAAATCCATTTATGGTGATGAATTATTCCTGACAATAGAAAGATTAGAGAAAAAGATTGAAAGCGAAAGAAAACACCAAGAGCAGAGTTCTTCTTGAAACTGAGAGAAGTTGTGACTGTGAGATGGTATGCTTGTAATCTCAAAACTAATTGGATTCTTCAATAAAGGTTCTTCTGTCTGGTTCTCACCGTGGATGTAGGCCACATTGGTTGAACCACGTAAATATGTGTTTTCTTCTTTTAATTCTTTCAAACAGTTAATTCCTTTTCTTTGTTTATTCAATTACGCAAGATTTACTTCAATTTAGCATCAGTTCTGATTTTACATAACAGATCTGAGTTCTTTTGCTCTCTCTCTCTCTTTCTTTTTTCCCTATAACCGGTTAGTAAAAGTCAAAAAATAAAAATGAGAGTTAAAAGGATCAAATTATAATTGAATATTTTTAAAAATTAACGTAAAGTACCATTAGTAATTTTAAAGTTTTGACAAGGCGAGAGTGGTAGAAATCGAAAAAGGGAAGAAGAGTGATTACTTTGAGAGGATCAAACATTCATAGCCTTGAGACAAAATAATTCACATTGCATAAATAGCCATTCAGCATTATAAAAACAACTCATAATTGTCTCAATGGTGTTTCTTTGAATAGAAAAATGGCATGTCTGAATTCATCTGCTTGAGTGGCTCAAGCAATGCTTCCTTTTTACTTCTATTGCCAAGTCTTGTTAGAGGGTGTGTAGATTATTTACCTTGAAGTAACAGTGCTCAAGCAATGCTTCATTTTACTTCTATGTGAGGAAGAACGAAACCATCTTCCCCGAAACCCTAACTCCATGGAGAGACGTAAAACTAAAATTGTCTTCCTTTGCTAAAATGAAGATTTCTTCCTTTCCACACTTCCTCTCCCTTAATTCCCTCATCTCTCTCCTAGCAATCACACTGTTAACTCTTTTGCTAGTTATAAAAAACTCACTGATTTTAGTGAAATACACCTAAATGCCACAAGGCATGTAACTAACATACTGCACCCGCTTGCTTAGTATTCTTCTTCAAACTAGCTAATAGGATAGTCAATCTGTTCTACAAAGATTTGACACATTCATGCTAAAAAGCAACATCAAAATTGACAACCAAGACAACTTACTACTTGGTAATAACATCCCAACGCCAATTAAATTTCATCCGATATTGAACGTATGATTTTTCTTTTCATACTTATCAAACTTAGGACATCCTCTGAGAGAGTACTTTTGAGAGAAGAAGAAGAAGAAGAAGAAGAAGAAGAAGAAGAAGAATTGAAGGAGTGGGATGGGCTGGCTGGCACTGGCAGACAGGTTGGAGAGAGGGAGAGGAGTGGAGATGGGAATGAGTTGCGAAGAAGTGTGTTTCATTTCATTCAAAAGTAGGTGGGAGGTGGATGGCGGTGCTGTCCTACTCCATCCCCCATTTAATAATTTAAGCCTCTTTCAACTCAAAACGAATGTGGGGTGGGTTTCAATTTCAATTAAACAGAGCACATGCATATTTTATTTGACTCGACTTTAAGAAACAGGGAATGGGTTTGGTTGGAATTTTACTTTATGGCAGGTAGGTACATGAGGAATGGCACACTGGCACTGAAATGGCAACTGCAGCCCTAAATAAAATGGAGGTAGATAAGAAAATATACTAATAATTCTACTAAGGGGTGTATCTAATGGAAGCATCAAATGCTTTTATGCATTCACAACAGATTCTCCTCCCTACTATACGGTATTTACCCATTACTTCATTGCATCTTTATCAGGATCCCATTCTTTGTCCAAACTTAAAGAACTGTTTGGTATTATTTTTCATTTTTGTTTGCCATTCTCTTATAAATAAGTGGCAAATCTGCATTTTCAAAATTTTCTTGCTATTTTACCTACTGTCACCATGATTTAAAACTATACTTTTAAGATTTTCATTTAATGTGAAGTGCCATTACACAATACTTATTTAAGATCAGCTTGGATCAAGAATTCTATTAAGGAAAGAGAGAAAAGGAATTTTTTTGAAAAAGAAAAATCATTTTCTGCTACATTTTCTATCTATACCAAATATTATTAAGATTAAAAGTTTTTTTATGATTCTAATTTCAATTTTATTTATTCCAAAATCTGATTTTCACTTCCAATTTTTCATTTTCATTCTCATAATTTTTAACATCAATTTACGGGCAACCAGAGGTAGTTCATTGTTCAAGTTTTCCTAAAGAAAACCCCGAGATTTAGTTAGGGTTTGGCTTGTTATCATGCCAACTAGTTAGGTCATTATGATTTTCTCACTGCCCAAAGCCCAACACCCTGGAATTATTCCAAAGCAAAAGAGCAACATATAGAAACTGTTCAGATGAAGGATTTGTTTGGAGAAAATAAAAAGAAAGAAAAATAAGTAAATTTATTTTCTAATGTATTCTCTCCATACCAAGTACTATAAAAAATATGAACTGATTATAATATAATTAAAAATTAACAAAAAATATCATATGTTAAGGATTTGTAAAATCAAATTTTGTTTTCATCGATTTTGTATAATTTTTAATTTCTTCCTCACTCCTTAGTAACCAAACATGAAAAAGAGAATTCCTTTGTGTTTTTCTTTTCTTTCCCTAATGATTTCCATATGGGGTGACAGTGGATGGGCAAAAATTGCCTAATCCTCCATTAAACTATAAAGGAATTTTTTTGGAAATTTTGGAATTCCAAACCATTTGGGAATTGGGGTTGAACAGGATGTTTCATAATTTTGTTTTAATTACTTTTTCTTTCTCAGCCTCTTGGTGATCCACAGAACATTTATAAGCAAGAGGAGAGGAAAAACCATTTAGGAAAGCATAAAAGTACAAGACAAACAATACACAGATCTGTGATGTATAACTACACATGTGCCCCTAAGTATGACAAGTCACTTGATAATGTACCTGGCCAGTGGCTACTGATCTAGAAGTCGACTTCCTTCTTTAACAAGCACGAAAAGGCCGCCATCCCCTCTCGAGATCCGAAGATCCTTGTCAAGGAATGAAATAAGAAGCCAAGACTGAGTCCGATTGCCTGGGATGGGAATTTTAAGAGGAGGCTGACCAGAAATGGCACGCGATAGACTTGTGAGAGAAGACAGCAGAGGGTTGAGAGATTGCTGCACAGGGGTTAATGTTATTTTCTGCCCAAAGACATCCACAGTTTCTGGCAGATCAACATTTGACTTTATCACTGGAGGTTGCAATGTCCCTTCTTTAAATTGAACCTGAACACATATTCAGTATGAGTGAGAGTTCAGTCACCGTATCTTGTTGTGATGATGTTCTCTAAATTTCTGAAACAACTCCAAAACTACAACTACTAGTTTTGTTTTCTTGCATAACAAGGGACTCTTGCTTGGAGAAATCCACCAATACGGACTATGTCATCGTAGAGAAGTTACCACATGTTTCTCTCATGACAGGGATGTAATTTCAACATTCATCTACTTTAGTCCACATGCATATTCACTCATAAATTTTTTCCTCATTCATTAGCAACATGTTCCTTGCTTCAAAAATACCCTGGGCAGTGAAAATATTCTCTAAATTCCATTTCTTCATCCTCCCCCCACACGCCCACCCCCAAATAAGACTAAAAAAACACAATAGAAAGAGAAAATTAGACATCATTCTAGAAAGATCTGATTTAAAAAACAGTAAACACACCATGTGGTTGCTTGCAATATTGTGGTCATCTGGCCATGATCCTTTCTCATCCTTTATAGTTGTCATTATGTGTTAAAAAAAAGTGAGGTCTTAAATTACCTGAATTCTTGAAGGAGTTCGAACTTCAAAAGCAGCTGATGCACTGAAGGAAAAAGTTAGGAAAGGACTGGACAGGGAAGCAGAGTTCTCTATGGTGAGGCTGCCGGTGTTTATTGCTTGAGATATTTTTTCAACCTTCAACAAAGGTGTAGTGCCAGCTGCTAGAATTGGCAACAGCTCAGAAAATGCTGTATACCTGATTCATTACAAAGCAAAATCAGGATCAAGTGCTCAAACTAATTATACATAAAGAGACTACCTTCTCAGTAAACTATTTCATATATTTTCCAACCAAGTTCTTGTTATATTCATTTCCAGATATCCAAATTGGAAACAATGGAAAACTCATATTTTGGGGTAAAAATGCATATTGATGTTTACACACACATATCACTCTGCATAATTAAATAATAAAATGAAAGCTTGAGTTATGACTTGTCCAAAAGATAAAATGAATTAAAAATACAACAAACAATTCATAAAACTCGCTTTTTATATTCACATGAGCCAGAAATTTGTTCATTAAATACAAGCATGTACAACACTTTAAAAGATATCTACTGATCACTAACACCAAAAATCAAAACTAATTCTACCAAAACAAACAATAAATGAGAAAAAATAGAGAAATGTTCTTTAGAAAAGAGCATAAAAAATTATAAGCATTTCTTGGAAACATTTCAACATATTTGTGTAATAGAAAAAGAAATTTTACTAAATGGGCATCTCAATGGCCTCTAAATAGAGGCTACATCTCAACCTATTCATTATACTAGTAAACCGGTCAAACATCAAAACATTTGATTGCAGCACCTAATTTTTGTCAAATTGGTCTGACCGAATCAAACATGTTCCCATGTCTTATTTGTCAAGTGGGAAAATTCATAGGTCTCCTTTCTATTTTTATCCCATATGAAAAATGAAAATGACAAAAAACACAACACCCAATAGAGACATATATTTAGAGGGTTAAATCAGAAAACAACACATATTTATATTGTTAGATTACTACTTTACCTAAAAGCTTAAGCAGTTAAGTTGTGGGCTAACAATGTATATCAAGCCTTGACACTCCCCCCACACGTGCAGCCCTATTGCACGTAGGGTGATAAACAACAATAAACAATACCCATTACAGGGAATGGGCAACAAGACTAGAACCTAGGACCTAGCAATCATAGCTTTGATACAATATTAGATTATCACTTTACCTAAAAGCTTAAGTTATTAGATCGTGAGCTGACAATGTATATCAAGCTTTAACATAGATTAAATGCCAAACAGTTATTATAAAAATAAAAAATAAAAAAATAAAAATAAAAAATAAAAAAGCCCTTTCTCAAACCATCGCATCATTGTTAATGTAGCAAGGAAATCATTCAATTCTCTTTGCCCCTTCTTCTTACTCGTGCCCCAATCCATTTATTCTTCTGACCTCTAAGAAAACTCAACTCAAACTCATTTTATCCGAAGTTATTGGACCTCAATGTCTTCTTCATTCACCTTGTACTCTAATAAATAGGTGATGGAGAACAAAGAACTACCAATGGAGAGCTTAATATGTTCATATTGTAGCCTAGATTTTTATTTTAGCTTGGGAAATTTTCTGGTTGTTTTAGAAGCTTAATTGATGTAAGTTTATTTTGTGTATTAAGTATTTTCAAGTTATTGACTAATTATTTTTTTTTAGTTGGGGTTATTTTACAATTATGTGGGTTTTAGTTGTATTTTTGGGTGTATAAATACTTTGCTTGAATTGTATAAGAGTTAGCAGATTTGAATTCAGAACTTCCAGTGTTTTCCCTCCCCCTCTCTTGTCCAGGTTTCTCTCCTCTTCATATTTGAATTCAGAACTTCCAGTATTTTCCCTCCCCCTCTTTTGTCCAGGATTCTCTTCTCTTCTTCTTCTTTCTTTTCCTCTTCCTTTCTTCATGACATTGTTAGGAAGCCTAACCATGTCATGTTTTAGATAACCAATTATATCTTTTGTACTTGATTGACCTTAGGATTGAAATTAAATGGTTAATTTTTTATTCAAAATTATTTTAAATCCCATAATGTGATTGGTTGTCTAAAACATGATGTAGTTAGGCTGCTTAACCTAATAATTTATCCTCTCTCTACTAGATCTCTCTTAATTCTCTCCATTTCTGATTTCAGTTTCTGCGCTACATCAATTTGGTATCAGAGTAAATTCAATTCACCCAAAATCTTCCCATCTTTCATCCGCAACTGTCCATTATCATCTCCTCCAAATAATCATCCAAAATTCATACCTCAACCACCAAAATAACTACAACTAACTTCCAATTTCTGCCCATATTGCTTCAAACAAGAGAATTTCAGCAATTTGCGCACAGATTAAGGAATTTGGAGGCTTGAAGCACTGTTCATCATCTGCAACTTTCCCAGAAAATTACATCATGCTCCTCAATTTTGAACACCAGTTTACAGGCAGCATCACTTCATGACACCCCCCCCCCCCCCGCCCCGGGCGGGGGCGCGGAAAGGCCTTCCCCTGCAATTTCACTTTCATCCAACCAGGGCTGTCGGCCCACGTGCCATAAAAACATCTCCCATACTACCCTTCAAAACTCTACATTTCCTGGACCTCCACTTTACCACCCCTCGCTCTGTTATAATCCATAAGATCATCACAGAAGGAGCCTCGCTGGCGGCATATGCACCCCACGCACCAGCAACACACGTGGAAGAAACTGTGAGACTCTTCTGCATATCCCAAAATCGTGAGAAATTGAGTTTTAAGTGTTTAACCATGATACTGTGCAATTTTTGCAATATTTTGGCTTGGCTTTGAGATATTTTGCCCAATACTATAGAATCTCAAGACTGCCAATGCAAATTTCAGAGTTTTGGAGAGCAGTCAAATTTAGGCCCAATTGCACTATTGTGAGATTGACTGACAAATTTGTTCTCCTTTGCGAGATTTTGATGCTTTTTTTTTCTGATCGGACTTTATTAGAAGGACATCAACGGGATGCCAACCCTGAATATACTCATCCCTCCTGCAGGATGTCACAAAAAAACTAAAATTGCATTATGGTCATTCACTACAATCCTACTATGCCAGCTGGAAACTGCAGCAATCCACTGCTCTTTACTGGTCTGAAGCAGCATAAGAGATTTTTTGAACACTCCCTTGTTTCTTTCTTTCCAAACACAAGAGAAAATTGCAAGAGGGATGAGAGGCAAAGCCTCTCTCTTCTCCTTGGTTGCCCAAATCCCTTTCCATGCCCAAAGCTCCCCTTCCCCACCCCCCCTTCTCACTGAGCAGGCAGTAAACCACCTTTGTCCATTCATGGTTAGAGCCATATCCCAAAGGCCTCTGGTACAGGGGCATTGAAGGAGGATATTCTCAATTGATTCCGCATCAGCCATGCAAAGGGAGCACCTGTTGACAGTGGTCAGCCCCCACTTCTGCAGATTGTCCTGTGTTAAGATCTAACTTCAAGTACTTGACAAATATTTTGGAGGATTAATTCAAGCTACCAGCACCTTGAGCAACTTCCAGAACATGAAATTTCGATTTGCAGCATGATATTTCAATTCCAGCCACAATATTTTGGTTTTTCATCTGGAGATTTTGAAGTTGTTTGAAAGAAAACTGTCTGATCATGTTTTTGAAGCACATTTTAGGTAACATTTTGCAAGAAATTGGGCTGCTGTTGTACCTTTGACATTTCAGAGCAACATCTTGCACTAACACCACCCTATTTCAGGTTTGTTAGGGAATTTTCTAGGAGCATCAACAAGAAATCAGAGGGTAATAATTGAAGAATCTCTAACGGCTGCAAAGCATAAGGACCTTTTGGTAACATTATATGAACTTACACTACTTAGACTCCATAGAAATTGATTGAATAATGCTTACCGATTTTGGTACTTTATTTGAATTGCATTGGTCCGTACTTGCTCTCCAGGAAAAAGAAAAAAATGACGAGCCAATTCTACATATCTATTTCCCACCTAGTTGGAAATTCTCAAAAATTGATAAAAATTAGGTGTCGTCCTGATTTTGGTAGTTGTTTAGGTCCTCATTTTTTCCCAAGATTGGTTGGAGGACATGGAAAGTTCTTTTAAGTGGAATAAATTGTGTGACCAAAAAAGTATCCACTTAGCTAAATCAAAATTTTTTGGTTTAGAAAAGCAATATTGGCAAAAAGTTGAAAGGAGGAAATACCATTGTGGAGGAATTCCAGTTATTATGTGGTCTGAAATGAGATGTGTTTAAGAGAAAAGTATGCCCCACATTCTTATAGGAAGCAATTACTGGACCAATTGTGGTCTTAGGCAACTTTCTTCTAGTGTCACCAAGTATTATCTTAAATTCAAAGAGCTCATCTATCAGTGTGCTCTTAATGAGGAACCTACAGTGGTGATTATGTTCAAAAAAGGGTTGAGGCCTTGAGAGATGAAATCAGAAAGCACATTATTTTAATGTCCCACCACTATATCTGAGGCTTACCACAAGTCTTTGAAAGCTGACAGATTTCTCCAGCTACCAATCCATAATACCACTTCCTATCTTAAAAAAGTTTCATTAGTCTTGATCAATTTCTCAATGGTCACAAGGTAGTCCTAGACCCTCCCATGATGAACAAGAGAAAACCCAAATTGTTGATGATGAACAATTAAATGTCAGAAGTGTCCATGCAATTGTTGCATAATTGAATATCATGACTATATAAATGATTTGCATATTATTACAATTTTTTTATTCTTCTATGGACATAGTCACAACTCTTCTCAAAATAAGGCCTTATACTTGTCTTTAGTGACCCTAGACACTGTTGGAGACTCAAGGACAAAGATTGACCTTGAATTGTCAGCAATCTTGGTTGTTGAGACTTGTAATGAACTTCAAGATGAGATGCCAACTGCTAGGACAAATATGTTTATCATAGAACTTGCTCTCTAACCTCAAGTTTCCATCTCAAACGCAAAGAATAAGGAACAATTGGTAGCTCTAGAGTTTGTTGAAAATTCTTTAATCATGGGTCCTAAGGCAGAGAACCCCCTTAAGAATATGCCTCCTCCATCCAATAAATTTGTGTGACCATCCTCACATCTTCTCCCTCCACATCGTCTTTGACCAAGTCTCTATCATTATAGAACATGGACCCAATGCACATTTAGTCAAGTTGCCAATAGATTGGGAAATTAAATTAATTTCTTGTTTGGAGGACTTGTTATTTTATCAAAGGACAGTGCAGCCTTCTATGCTACTTGTAGTTGGAGAATCTTCTACATACTCTCCAGTGCAGCCTTCATGCCTCCTCGCTTTGCCTACATGTTTGATTTTGTTCCCACTCATGGAGTTAAAGCTGCTATGCCATCTCAGAAATCAAGTTCGAGTTTTCTCTACCAAGGGGAGTTTGATAGAGAACGACCAGTGGAGAGCTTTAGATGTTTATGTTGTGGCCAAGATTTATAATTTAGTTTAGGAAAGTTTCTGGTTATTTTAGAAGTTTAGTTAATTAAGGTTTATTTTTGGGTTATCTTGTTATTATTATTTTTGGGTTATCTTGTTATTATTTGCTTTAGTTGGGATTATTATGCAAGCTGAAGCAGAAATCAAAGAAAATGTTATACATCAAATCAAGTTGGGAAAAGAAGTGTTCCAAGTGTATTGTGAGGTCATAGAATACCCTTGAAATTAAAAGAAAATTTTAAAGGATGGATATAAGACCAGCTATGCTATATGGATTAGAATGTTAGGTAGGCAAGAAACAACATAACCAAAAAGTAAAAGTTGACAAAATGAGAATGCTAAGGTAGATGACTGGTATAATGTCAAAAGATAAATTAAGGAATAAACATATTCGTGGTGGGTTAGGCATAGCCCTTGTAGAAGATAAGATAAAGGAGGGACGGCATAGATAGTTTGAGGACTTGCAACATAAGTCAAATAATGCACTAGGGAGGAGGAGTGAGTTAGTTATTGTTAGTAACAATAGAGAAGACGGGTAGATCTAAAATAGCTTGAATGAGATTGTGAGAGAAAATTTAATAGCCTGTCAGAAGAAATTGCTCACAATCATTTAAATTGGCAAAAAAGGATTCATGTAGTGACCCACCTAGTGGGACATAAGGCTTGGATTGTGATTGTTGTTTGTTGTGCGTGTAGATATTTTGCTTGTATTGTATTATACAGTTATCAAATTTGAATTCAAAAATTGCACTGTTCCCCCCCCCCCCTCTCTCTCTCTCTCTCTCTCTCTCTCTCTCTCTCTCTCTCTCTCTCACGCACACACACACATATCCAGGATTCTCTCTCCCTTTTTCTTCCTTCTTGTACTTCCTCCTTCCTTCTCTATTCTGTTCCGTCTACTCTCTCTCTCTTTCTGCTCTTCTCTAATTCGCAGCTCTGCCTTCAATTTCTGTCTCTGTTATTCTATTCTGTCCTGCACAGCAACCTTTCTTCTCTCATCTCTCTTCTTCTCCCCCATTCTTCTCTTCTTCTCTCTATCCCTCACCCTCTCTCAATTCTATTTCTTATTTATGTTTCTTTCCTATATTAATAGGTGTTGGTAAAATACCATTCCCCTTAACACCTGTATCTTGACCCTTCCAAAAAAGGACTAGAGCTCTCATCAAAGTGGTCTCTTTCTTCAGTTTTCAAAATGGGAATCCCCCTCCCCCAAAATCCATAGTAGGGGTTTCTAACACATGAGGAGCACCCTCCAAAAAGAATCCAAATTGTTACAACTTAATTGAGCACACAAGAAACAATTCAATCTAGTTTGATCTGCTTTGGAGAAATGCAAAAAGGATTGAACTGGCTAGCTCACAGTTATTTTTCGCCATTCTTAATTCATGGGGTATTTGGAAGTACTTGTTCGGAATTTTTGGGGGACAGTGCACTTGCCCTTCTTTGGAGAGCCTATTTCTCTTGTGACTCAGGGTTTTAGGAAGGAGAAGACGAAGGCCCTTTGTAAGAATGAAATTTTTGCAACAATTTATGTATTTGGATAGAACACAATGCAAGAATCTTCAAGGGCTCAAAAACTCTTGGAAGTCTGATTTCGAGAAGGGTGGTCTTTCTTCCTCCAGTTTGGTGCTCTAACACTGGTTTTCAATAGGGATGTCATTCGGTGACATGCAGAGCAATTGGAGATCATCGCTTTATTAGCTTTCTAACATTGTTTCAGTCTCAATATTTTTGTTTCCTTTTTGTGTTTATGTTATCTTAGAGGATGCCTTGTCCTCCTTTTCGTATCTTCCCAAAATAAATTTCTTTGTTTTCCTCGTAAATTTTATAAAATAAAATAAAATAAAATAAAAAAAAAGCCAATCCCACCACAATGCTTAGGGATTCCATGTGTTACTCCTAATCAATCTCTTCTTTTATTTGAACTTCACCCTAAGGCACAGCAGCAATATTTTTCATTAAAAGCAGTAAAATTAAGACAAGTAACACAAATTTTCATCACAAGAAAAGAATATCTGCAAAAAAATACAGCCCTCTATTCAGCATAAATAGAGTTGACTAGTAATAATGGAAAACTTTGTGCATCCCCCTACAAATATATTAAATGTTGAAAAAGATCCATAAACAAAAATAAAATTGTGAAATCATGACCGCAATGGTCATAGCAAATATGCCCACAAGGTGTAGTATAACAAAATAAAGCTAATCATTTGTGTCATGGACAAGAGAACATGCAATCTGTCCCAATGACGACAAAGGGGTACAACTTATCAGCAGCAACAGCAACAGAAGCAACATAGTATCTCCCACACAAAAGATCACTCATCCCTAGTCCTAACATCTAACCACATTGGTCCATCTTTTAAACACATACACAGAATCAAAGAATAAAAATTTTCGAGCCTAATTCCTCTCAAACTACAAAAGTAACGGACTTATTGATCAACACAAAAGAGACCATTGAAATAGCAGTTACAATAGCAATGACAACATCAACAATAGTAATAATAGTTATTGCAATTTCATGCTGAAAAATATTTTTTAAAATCAAAACATAAGAAGTCCAAAGAAAAAGCATATATTTATGTAATCCAAGTTTTCAAACAAAACCAAACTGCCCAATGCCTATTACTTGTCTTTATGTTGGAAAAAGGATTTATAAACCCAAAAGTGAACGACTGCATGGCACAATAAGCCTAGATAATCATATAAAATCTTGTTTTTATTTTCTAGAGAGTTAAAAAAATAATAATTCAAACAACATTAGTCAAACTCAATAAAAATATTTTAAGAGTGAAATGAATAAAATCACAACTATGAGGACTTCATGATTTGATTTGGATTTGCAAACAATCAATAGGGCTTTGTTTATCCTGACTTCCAACTTCCATCACTCCCATATCTTCAATGAAATTTATCTTGATACAAAAACCTCCTCACATGAATTCTGCAACTCATCTTATTTCATAGTGGATTTTCTTATTTGTGTTGCAACTTGGATTCCCACATGGCATTTTGCATGTGTTGTAAAAGCAAAACTCTTTCCAAACTCATGATTATAAAAAGAACACTCGAATATTTATAAGTAGTTTTTGAAAGCACATAAGCACTTATTTACATGACAGCTTAAACTCTATCCTATAGAAACTTGCAGAAGTATCCAAATGTATAAATTACATTATCTCGCTATTTATTTTTATAGAAAAGAACATGTTTGTTTCCCATCAAAACTTAAAATAAAAATAAATAACTTGTGAAAATTTGAGGGCCTTCTATTTTAAAATTATAATAAATATATGTTTCTACTTCTTAAAAAATTTACCAAACTAAAATAATGAATGGATAAATATGAGGCCCCTTGGCTTAAAATAAAATATTTTAAAAAATAAAGTGTGATATTTGATTGGTTCTTCTATTTTCTTCTTCTTTTTTTATCGCAAAGTGTTCACTCTGTAATAAGATATTGAAGCTAACCCCAGCACCAAAACCCCCACCCTTCTCACTGTCTCTTCTACTCATTAGCTTGTATTTTCCATAAACAACCAGTGTTAAATTCCAAAATACTACCCAGTATCTATTTTAACAACCAATAGCATTTTTAAGTAATTAAGTATGAATTTATACCACCCAAAAGGCAGCGGTAAAGCAAGGGCCTCACCGTTAACGGGATCGAAAAAGGGGAATTCCCATAAAAATTGATTGAATTTGAAGGTTTTTAAAATATAAAAGGAATTTAATGACCCAATTATATATATTGAAGCTATCTCCTAAATTTCGATAATATGGGGAAAGATAGAAATTTTATATGATTTGAGGGCTGCAGACTCCTCAATCTTGTATTGACTCCAACCTTGACCAATGGGAGGACCAGTGGTCAAATCCCCCTCATGTAAAATGAGAGGTTTCAGCCTTCAGGTTCTTTGCTTCCAACTCTCCCTTGAAGCTAGATTTGCCTATTCTTTTTCACATTCTGCAAGGCTTTTAAAGTTGTAGTAGGGTGCCTGCCCTTGTATGTCTTTCATTCCTTAAAATCTTTAGCAGTCCTTTCACATTTTGAGTGTTAAGCAGCTCGATTCCCAAGTAACACATTCTGGAAACTTGATCTGAAAACGTAATCTCAAATGGATTTTACTTCCAGATCAGGAGCATTACTTTCTTCCTATGCCTTGTATACTATATTCTTGTGCCTTAAATACTAGAGCTACATTCTCTCGTAAATCTATGTTCCACTCTCTTGTTCCTGACCTCTCATTATGTGCCTATGTGAACTAATGCAGCGAACATGAATTAGTATACAGAAGTTTTTGTTCGAATTGAGCTGAATTGACTTAAGTAATAGGCATTATATCAAATTTCATAGACCACCAGAGAGAATCAACCATGAGTATTCTCGTAGCTTGTGATCGCATCTTGCATTTGATTAAATAAATCAAACAATCCGCCCACCCTCAACCATAATATGCTATAAATGTTAAACATCACATTGATGAGGTAGCAATAGATAATCCGCTAAAAGTCTAAAACCAATCTATTTCTTCAAATGAAAAAAATTAAGAAGTTATGAAATACAAATTTGTAAGAGAGAGAGAGAGAGACACACACACACACACACACAAAAAATTAAGAAGTTATGAAATACAAATTTGTAAGCATATGACAGTAAACACATGTATAGACACAAAATAAGAAAATGTGTCAGAAATACAAAATTGGAAGTATGTGACAATTAAAACTTACACCAAAACCCAGTTCCCGTCAAGAAGCCCTGCAGCATCTGTCGGCGCCGGAGTTGGGTTCGCCACCTCCAACTGATTAACCAATTCGGAAACCTCAGCCCTCACCTCCGCCGCCGCCTGCAACCCGAAATTAGTCCCATACACAGTATCCACCAAACACTTCTTCAACCCCCCAAGCTTGTCTTCCCTCACTGCCCCCACCGTACTGCCATTCCCACCCACGACAGCAACATCCTCATCCCCTCCCCACTCATCATCTTCCTTAGCAGGATCCGCCTCCGATAGCTTCGTATAGGAAGTCTCCGGCTCCGATTTCTCGCCCCATTCGTCGGGGATGCCGGAGGGGGCAGCATCGACGGCGTCAATATCGTCGGGGGATTCGGCGGGAGAGTCCGGAGGAGGGTTTTTGCCGGCGTTCGTGGAGGGCTTGTCGGAGAAAGGGTCTGGGTCTCCGGAGAAGGAGGAGTAGTAGCGAATGGAGGAAAATCGAACGTTTGTTATTGACGTCCGGGATGGTAATGGGGTTGGGGAGAAGAAGATAGGAGGGGTTGGGGAACATGGGGAGGAAGATGAGAGGGTTTTAGGGTTTTGGAGAAAGAGGGAAGAGGGAGAGGTGAAGAACAGTGCCATGGGAGCTTTTGCAGAGATCGAGCTCCTAGGCTATGGAGTCCGGGCTGTGCGTACACGCAGTCTGCACTTCACACCATAAAATGAAGAGTGAAAATAAAAAATAAAAAATAAAAAATTGAGAAACAAAGAAAAAACAAGAATGTTAACTAAAAAATAAAAGTAATTAAAAAAAATCATGTTAATTGTTATACCCAAAATAAATAATTTTTATTGCGTGTTCCATATTATTCAGGTTAAAATATAAATTAATAATACTTTTAATTAGTGGATGCTGATCGTTTAAAATGTAGTGTTGTATTATTAGATTGGTGTTTTATAATTTTATTTTCATGATTTAATGATGAGTACTTATAGATATGATATGAAAGAGTAAAAATATTTTAATATTTTAAAATTTTAAAATTTACATTTTATGTATTTATGATTTAAAATATGTAATTAAAACTTAACTTTTGTGGTGGGGGGCCTCTTTAAGAAAAATAAGGAGAAAATATTTATTAGAATTTATTTTTTCTTTTCTTAATTAATAATAAAACTCTAGTATTTCAAAAGATAATTTGCTTTTTCAAAAAAAAAAAATACAATTTTCCCTCTTTTATCAGAGGTTTTTTACACCCAAAATGCTTTTTCATGCTTTCTAAATTTCAAATGAAGTTCATTCCATGCATCTAAGGCCCTCTCAACTTATGCTTAAGTAGCAAACTTTAGTAAAGCGCACTCGTTCTAATGGCGTACCTATTGCATGATGGGTTAGCAAGAAAATGGGAACAACGGCTTAAGCCATTAGGTATAGGCGCTTTACAGAGGTAGAATCTTCTAGTTCTTCTTACTTGACCTGAAACCGATCAATTTAGTCATGAGCAGGTTGAAGGGAGCTTTAACAGGCCTTGCAGGACCGAACACACATATGTGGCAAAATACAGGAAAAAAATTTTTTAGTCAGATAACAAGGCTAATGTTTTGAATATTACGACTTTTCAATTGAGATTTAAAAACTTAACATTTAAATAAAGTTAAATGAGCAATAGATTATCTTCGTAGAATTAGTCAAATGTCAAAAAGACATAAGTTGTTATTATATTAAAAAAATAATAGGAAAAACTATATACTCTCCTTATGGTTAAATTCAAAATCAATAAGTCACCTTACGATTTTGTTATGATTATTAAGTGCTCATGTGATTTTTAAGTTATGAAAAGTCATAACACCATAAACTCGTATTTATTCAGAAGTGTATAAATACTAAAATGTCTCTCATATAATTAATTAGCTTAAGGAATAGATGAAAACTATAAGTGTAGCGACCCTAATTTTCTTTAACATAAAATGTAATATAATGAATAAAATGGTCAACCCAAACCCGTGGGTAACGGGGACACTTGTCAAACACAGCAGAAAACCTAGCAGCAGTAAACATAAAATCTCAACATCCAAACATAAAACATAATACCAGAGTTTACTACATCATCAATATACTGTTTATATGTACAATCTCCAAAATAAAAAACAACACTAGGACCATATAACAAAATCTCCTAGTCCTAGTTCAATGCTTACCTTTTTAGTAGGGAAGCTCCACTCACTCAACGGCGGCCTTGACTCGCCGCTCTCTCAAGGGCTCCTGAAAATTAATTAATGTTCGAGGTGAGACACTTCTCAGTAAGGGAAAATAAACTAAATACAGCTGTGTAACGAACATTTAAAGTGCTTATATATATACAGTACATTTCATAACCCTGGAAATACTCATAATATCATACTAGATAATCATGTACTTTCATATTTGCTAATAAATCATAACATACATAAGCATCTGTTATAACTGTAATACTGAAAATCTACCCAGGATGAATAGCTAACTAATGTCATGTATTACCCCCCATGATGGGTTGTGCAGCCCGAAAGCGGGACCTGACAATGGTTGGCTGACCACTGCCGAATCAAATATGTATGTAAGTACGATGGGCTCATAACACCCTGGTCCGAACTGCCAGGTGGACGTCCACACTCTACTGAAAGCCACATCAATTATCCATCTCTCATCCCCTCGTGGGATGGTTAGCACTAATCTGACGATCTACACATATAGCCACGGTACCGAGCCCTAAACTGAACTAAACTAACATTTTGGTTGTAATAACATATACTACATAAACATACATAACATCATCATGGCCTCGTGCCGAAAACATAGATACGGCCTCGTGCCGAAATCATAAATACATGGCCTCGCGCCAAAATCGTAAATACGGTCTCGTTCCGATAATATAAATACATGGCCTCGCGCTAATAACATAAATACGTTTCAGATATTGGCATTCTGAAAATAACTCATTTTTTATATATTCGTCAAACTCAATATAACATAACTCGTCTTTTCAAAACACCTGGAAATATGTTTGCTCGTAAAATCAATCATATCTTTGATTCAGTTCACATAAAAATAATGTTCATGCCACACATATGTCGTTTAAAGTCATGCTTCATATTCTAAAAATCATCATTTCTAGCATCTCGTACATACATATACATTTCTATTATAATAGCAGTATTTTTCAAACATACATTTCATATGTAATATACAAAGATAGCATAGGCTTTTATGAAAATAAATGTGCTCATAATTAATAATAACATTCATGGAAAATAACTGTTTTAGTTTATTCCCTTACCTGGCTACTGAGAAAGCCCCCAAAATATCTTAGGCTAACCCCTGTATGACTTCCTGATCAACACCCTGAAACTCAAAACTCCAAATACTAAACATCAGTATTTTCATGCGTGCATCAATTTCTATAACTACCATAAAGTCTAGTTTGGCTTAAAAAGCCTTACCTCAACCCAGGGATTATTTCCAACTTCGTTTTCCCAACGATCAGCTCCAGCAAACTCGTAGGGAACTTCGCTAGGAGCGTTATGGTAGCCTCAGATCTTCGATCCAGCGTAAAACTAGCCCAAAATTGAAGAGAGAGAGTGAGAGGGCCGAAGAGGAGAGAGAGAGAGAGAGAGAGAGAGAGAGAGAGAGAGAGAGAGAGAGAGAGAGAGAGAGAGTGAAGAGGAAGCTTGCAAATGAATAAAAATCGGATTTTTCATATATATAGATAGCAGAATTCGTTGACTAGCCCGATCTTCGTCGACAAGTTCTTCATAAATTTCGTCGACGAAATTCAGTCAGCTCAGAAACCCCCTCTCGGCATTTTCTCGTTGACGAGGCCCTGTGTTTGTCGACAAAATTCTTAAAGCCTTCGTCGACGAAACCCTGTGTTCGTCGACAAAGCTTGGCAGCTTCCTTCTTTATTTTTGTTTCCATTCCCCTTTTTTTTCCTTCCAAAATGCGCGTTCATCGACGAAGTCTACGGCCTCCTTCTGTTTCTGTTTTTATTTCTCTCCCTCTTAATTATTCAAATTCCATTTTAAATTCGGGTCGTTACAATAAGGATCTTCTAATATGGGAATATTTTTGGGCTTAATTAAAGCTCATTAATTTTATGAGGCATTTTAGTATTTTAACACATTGAAGTAATTGTGAATTAATATTATTATTACTCTTCATGGTTTTAAAAATCACTACGGAATTTAATGATCGTCAACTTTATGAGACATTTTAGTATTTTAACACAATCAAGTAATTGTGAATTAATGTTATCATTACTTTTCTGGGTTTTAAAAATCACTAGAGAATTTAATGATCATAACAAAATCATAAGATGACTTATTGATTTTTTATTAAACCACAAATGCATAGTTTTCCCAAAATAATAATGATAACAGGGTGTAAATTACATATTTATTTTTGATCAATTTTTAAGTAAACATGAATTAATTGTATTATTAGTTTTCATGGTTTTAAAAATCACAAGGGAATTTAATGATCATAATGTAGTAACCCGAAACAAGAAAATAAAGAAATAAATAAAAGAAAAGAGAAAGGAAAAGGAAAAAGAGGAAATTGGTTTGGCATAGGACCAAACCGTCGACGGTTTCAGGAGGCTCAGAAAAACCATTGACGGTTTCAGCTGCGGGAACGGTTTAAGTGTCAAACTGTCAACAGTTTTCCTACAGGTCTGCTTACTCAAGGGGTAAGTTATATTTTTTCATAACTCTCACACTCAACTCTCTCTCTAAAGTTGGGGTTTTGACTCTCTCTCTCTCTCTCTCTCTGTGTCTCTCTCTCCCTCCTAAGCCTAATTGGAGTACGTGCTTACACTCCGGTCTTGCCTCTTTCTTCTCAGCTTGTAAGATCTCATTTTTCGAACGGTTCGGAAAGCTAGGGTTTCGGGTTTTCGTTTGTTTCGGGTCATTTTCGAGAAAACAAATAAGGAGATTATATTATGTCAGTTAATTTTGTAAGTTTCACCGATTAAAATGAAGCATATGTTTATATACATATGATTCCAACCGTTCAAACTGAGGTTTTTGAGCCTAGCGTTCGGTTAATAGATATTATTTTCGAAACCAACCGATTAAATTTGAATATGAGATTACTGGATTAAAGTACTGGATTTTTTTGAACGTTTTGATCGATTGAAATTATTGATTCCAAATTGTTATGCGTGTTTTATAAATAATAAAAGTGAGTAGGGTTGATAATCTCTATTTTTCCTTTACATATATATATATATATATATATATATATATATTAATCAAATAAAATCTATGGAGATAATAAAACCTGTATTTTCAACTAAGCAGATATGTAGTATGGTAGGACCTATTTTTTCAGTAGATGATATAATTGTAAGAATATGACAGATATGGTATACTGATTTATGATTTATTAGATGAAAATTGTGTGGCATGAGAACGGGATTTAAACGGCATAAATAAACGGGATAATTATACAGTATGATGTGTCGGCTATAAGCCGTGTGATGATGTGCCGGCTATAAGCCATGTGGTGATGTGCTGGCTATATGCCGCGTTATGAAATTTCGGTTGTACGCCGAGTATGATATGCCAGTTTTATACCGAGACAGAAAATGACAGAATTATAAACAACTTATGTTTTATATAGTATTATGAAAAATGAACTATGATTTTCAGTATTATTATGTAAATTGTCATATATGATTTATGAATCTTGTGGATATAAGATGTTATGTTATGAACACGATACCGTAGCTAGTTTTGGGAGGTGGTGCGATCACACTAGGATGATAATGTGATGATGGATAGTCGATTGGAGACATGGGTACAGTACTACCCCAAAGCAGTTCCAAGAACCCCATCTGATGCAGTTCCGAGTGACCCTTCCCAATATAATTTGGGGTTAAGGGTAGACACAATCGTACTTACTACCTTTTTCTGACTCGGCTATGGTCGGCTGACCATATGCTAAGTCCAGCCTTCGGACCGTACAACCCGTCATGGGGGGAACATGTCATATGAGTATGTGAAAGTGTGACATCGCTAGTTCAACAGTCATGTTGTATCTTCTAGGCATATATGGGCAAATTTACTATAAAATTGGCTGTATTGAGCCGATAGTTCATTATTCTAAAATTATGTATTTTTCAGATATATAGTGCAGTACAGTTTTAAAATGCCATTTTAGATATAGTTAAATCATGACAGTAATGTGTTTACACAAAACCTCATGCTAGCCACACACTGATAATAATATAATATGTCTTACTGAGAAGTGTCTCACCCCATTATGCAAATCATTTTTCAGGTCCTATAAGGAATCAAGCCTATCATACTACAGGGCTAGGATTAGACAGTTAATAGTGATTGTTAGAGCTAGTGAGACAATGGACAATAGTTTTTGTTTTGTTTGGGTTGTAATATCACGATATGGAGTTATGTATGTATGTATTTGGGAACAGTTAGAACTCTGGTAAAGTGTTTTGATGTTTTAGTATTTTCCGTTGTGTGTTTATTTTTAGTAATGACAAGACCACCCGATTTTCCCTTATTAGGGCGGGTGGGGATATTATGGTATCAGAGGAGTATTTTATTCATAAATAGCATCCGGGTCCACGTGGCGAGTCGGAGTGCTACAGTTGGTATCAGAGCTTAGGTTGGTAGGTTCTGCAGATTATATCATATGATCTTACCAAAGTATAGGTTCAGATTGGGGACGAGGATAGGAATAGGCAGAATAGGAATTTTGAGTTTTGTTCCATAAGCCTGGAGGCAGAGATCCATTGACAAACTTCTGTGTTTTTCTGAATTGTGTTTTTCTGAATCAGTCGACAGGTTCAGAAAACCACGGCAATCCAATGACAATTTTGTTTCCAAACAAAGGGACTATAACTTGGAACTAGAACGGGAATATTAAGTTGGTAGAGTATGACGTAATTTAGGGGCGACGATTTAGGCCAGCAATTGAAATTTATCAACGGAGTCTTTTAGTGTTATAATCACACCAGATATTTAGGATATTAAAATCCTAATTTCGTTTTGGTTATATCTTCAGAATGGATCCTAGGGACAGTAACGCTTTCGCTGGAGGGGGTATCATTGAGGGGGCTGCCCATGAGGGTGGCAACGATTCTACAATGGCGCTTCGGGATTTTTCCCAGCAGTTTATGGCCGAGGTCATGTAGAGTTCTCGGGAGCAGGATCATCCCACTACTGAGTTGGGAGCTTCTATCGAGCAGTTCACTCACCTAAAGCCTCCTACATTCGTGGAAAGTACCGATCTAATCCTTGCAGAGAATTGGATTCAAGAAACTGAAAAGATCTTGGTCGTACTGTAATGCACAAATAAGCAAAAGGTGCTTTATGCCACGTTTAAATTGACTAGAGAGGTCGAGAGATGGTGCGAAGAGGTAAAGCTGCTAGAGGAGTAGAGATTGGTACTGATGGTGATGATGTGGAGCCGCTTTAGGGAGGTTTTATTTTATCGATATTTTCCAGCCTTTGTTAGGAAGACAAAGGAGAAGGATTTCCTGAACTTGACTCAGGGACAGCTGACTGTTTAGTAGTACGCTGCTAGGTTTATGGAGTTGTCTCGTTTTGCTCCTTATATGGTACCAGACGAGTCTAGAAAGGCTTGGAAGTTCGAGAGGGGCCTGAGGCAGGAGATTTTAAAGTAGGTGGTTGTGTTACATGTGCAGGATTTCACTACACTGGTGGATTAGGCCACTGTGGCAGAGGCGAGTCTACAGGGAGATGTGGATGTTCAGAACCAAAAAAAAGGTCAATGTCTTCTGGTTCTCATACGGGTACGAGGCAAGGTCCTTGGAGGAGGTATGGTAATGGCGGAGGCCAGCGACGAGAGATAGGTGGTGGAGCATTCAGGGCACTTCGTCATTCCCAGCTTGCCCTACATGTTGCAAGAGGCATTTGGGAGAGTGTAGGGGAGGATCAGGTGGCTGCTTCCGATGTGGTAGGCCTGGACATCTGGCACGAGATTTCTGTACGACGTGGAGCAACACATCTCCACAGCATCAATATCCGGGAGGTAACCAGGCACCACGCGGGAACTACCAAAGGAGCACAGCCCAGGCACGGGTGTATTCCTTGACTCCTGGAGACGCCGAGAATGCAGGAGATGTGGTGACAAGTAACATTTATATGCTTTCAAATAGAGCTATTGTATTGTTTGACTCGGAAGCGACGCACTCTTTCGTATCTCAAGGATTCATCAAATTATGCGGGGTAGAAACACAGTATTAGATGTCGAGTTAGAGGTGATCATACGGACAAGGTCAGTGGTAGTGTGTAGTAAAGTGATCCGAGACTATCCAGTGGAGATTTAGGGGAGAACGATGCCTACTAACTTGATTATCTTTGACATGCATGATTTTGATATCATTCTGGGGATGGATTGGTTAGCAGCTAGCTATGCGAGTATTGACTACCACAGGAAGGAAGTAGTGTTCCGACCACCTGGGGAGCAGGAGTTAATAATTGTCGGGTCATGTGTGCGCTCTACACCATGGATATTTTCTACCATTCAAGTAAATAGGTTACTCCTAGAGGGATGCCAAAGGTACCTAGCATTTGTGAAAGAAGCACAGAGAGAAGAACTTAAACTGAAGGATATCCCTATGGTAAGGAAGTTCTCAGATGTTTTCCCAAAGGACTTACTGAGATTGCCTCCTGATCACGAGGTGGAGTTTGCCATTGAGTTGATTCTAGGGATGACACCAATTTCGAAAGCTCCATACAAAATGACTCTAGTTGAACTAAAGGAGTTAAAGGAGCAGCTTTAGGAGCTACTTGACAAGGGGTTTATCTACTTGACAAAGGGTTTATTAGACTTAGTGTATCACCCTGGGGAGCACCGGTGTTGTTTGTAAAAAAGAAGGATGGGTCGATGAGGATGTGCATCGACTATAGAGAGATTAATAAAGTGATAGTAAAGAATAAGTACCCGCTACCCTGAATTGACAATCTGTTCGACCAGTTACAATGCACACAAGTTTTCTCCAAGATCAATCTGTGATCCAGGCATCATCAAGTGAGGGTTAAATTAGAGGATCTACCAAAGACGGCTTTCCTTTCTAGGTATGACCACTATGAATTTCTGGTTATGTCTTTTGGATTGACCAATGCTCCTGCGGCATTCATGGACCTGATGAACAAGGTGTTACACGAGTACTTAAATCACTTCGTGGTTGTTTTCATTGATGACATCCTGGTTTATTTGAGGAGTCCTAAGGAGCATGCGGCTCATTTGAGATTGGTACTTCAGGTACTCAGAGGAAAGAAATTGTTTACGAAGTTCAAGAAATGCAAAATTGAGTTTTAGCTCTCTTTGGACCTCAAAAACCTTAGCCCTCTTTTGACCTAAAAAACATTTCAAACCTTTTGTATGAGTATGTCTTTGAGTTGAAAGGTTTTCTATGAAAAGTTTGGTTCCCTAAGGTCAGTCTATGTTTGTTATTGAACTTTCCATCTTATCAAGTAAGGCATGCATATTCAATTTACACTAAATGCATTACAACTCAAATAATAAATGTCTTCTCTTCTTTGCTTTTCAATTTTCCATGGAATACGCTAGACGATATGAGCTTTAAGTCCCTTATGGTTTCCATTCTAACTTTACCCTATGTGTGTGCTGAAATGTAAACTTATTTAAGCACTAAACGCACACATAAGATACTTGTGATTTGTTATTATCAAAACGGGATCAGACTCGAAAAGTCAAAACAAGGATCTCAATCCACTATCACAATCTCATTCATCGGCGGAGAAGCCTTTACACCACAAGGGAACCAATCCCTTTATGCTCATACAGAGCCTTTCAACAAGGTTCACCAAGAACTCTTACAATTTGGTTCACCAAGAACCTTCACATGAGAACAAATCCCTTTTGCTCACATAGAGCCCAAACAAGGGAACCAATCCCTTTAACACTTGGTTCACAAAAAAACCCTTACAAGATGAATATGAATTACAACAACAATGCTCCTTAAATGAGCTTATATTTGATACAATGAAAACCTCACACAACGCTCTCAAAGTAATGAATCACAACGAGATTAAAGAGCAAGAGAGATGTTGAGCACAAAGATGATGAACTAAAATGTAGTGTGCTTGGAAATGATGTGCAATTACTAAAAATCTATTTAAACAAGTCTTTGGACTTGTATTTATAGGCAAATTGAAATACCAACCGTTTTATGGCCGTTGACTTTATAAAATAATTAAATACTTTAAAAACTGGCCGTTTATAGCGTTGTGTTTAGAATCCTGATGCAAACTATCGAGGAATTCCTCAAACCGTTGATGGTTTCCCCTCAAACCATTGACAGTTTGCTCGAACCATGGATGGTTTCATTCAAGCCAAATTCCATTAAATTCTCTGCCTGAAACCGTTGATGCACCTTGACCAAATCATCGACAATTTGCCATGGTTCTTCATTAACTTTATTTTTAGGTGCTTAAATGAGGTTTTAACCCAACTGGGACCAAGTCTATAAAATATTACAACACTAAAATGATTTAAAATTTGTCCCATATTAAAAAACATTTGAGTATAGTATATTTTTATCAAACTCTTTGTTTTGTCTTTGAAAACCATGAGTATTAAAATTATGACTTTGTGATATCCTATATACTCTTATGAACTAGCTCGTATGCACATGCAATTTGCTCAACTCTTGCTCAATAAATATGCATGAAATAATACTGCAAGAGTTATAACAATTCCTACCTCAAACACTCCCCATAACATTATGACTTTACATTTGCTTTTATTGGATGTGCTTGAGTTCTTTCGAGTGATTGTTCACTTTAATCTTTTCTACTTGAATGTCCACTCGATCTTTACCTATGAGACTATCCGAATTTGTGTGATTTCGCCACTAATACTTGTCACAACTTAGTATGCAAATATTAGTTTAACTTAAAACCACTAATGAGTTGTTATCATCAAAATACGACAATTAGGATCATGTAGCCACTCAGGCTAACACAACCTAGTAGAGAAAAAAATATTAAAAGATTTGTAAGCATTGATGAAGTAAGCACAGTGGTTGAGAATATCAGCAATCTTACAAATCCTCCAAATCCATAATAATTTAAAACATGTTACTATTATGATTTATTGTTTTTTTTTTTCCTAGCAAAATAAACAAAATCAATAAATACTAGAAGAAACATTCAACTTCAAGAAAGATTGACACCAAAAGAACAAATTGATGTCCCAAAATTTAATTATAATTCTTGACAACCTAGAAATGTAAATGGAAAAATGAAATTTGAAAACACAAGTTCAACACTCAAAACTCATATATATATATATGTTAAAATAATAATACATAAAGAAAAAAATTAAAAAGAAAAGAAAATTAAAAAAATAGAGTGTTGGAATTGGTGTATTCCCAAGAGGGGGGTGAATTGGGTATTTAAAAAAATTTCTCCTAGGTTTAATTAAACCAGTAGCAATAATACACAACTTAGAGTCTTTCTAAGCAAATACCAAATGCACAGATAAATATAATATGTGGAAATATAAAATAGTGTAGACACGATATGTTATCAGGGTTTGGCCAATACTACCTACGTCCCCGCCTCTAACTCGCAAGCCCGAGGATTCCACTAATGCTCGCTTACCGGGTGGAGTGACATCATCTACAACACCAGGTCAAATTACCAGGGCCTACCTCAACTTTTACGTCTCCTTAAAGGGGCGAAGAAGACCCACCTCAGGCCACGCCTGAATTACAATCAATAAAGTTTTTCGTACAATTAAAAGTACTTTTAACACAAGCAGATTTGTACAATAATATGATCCAAATATATGCACTCATAGATGATATGAATTTAATGCTCAAGTGAGATCTTAGAAATTTAATTCAAGACAATATATTCAACAAATGAATATTCAAGGTTACCTCAAAACCCTAATCAAGTATCACAAAGATATTTTATCAAATATAATCACAACAAACACTTAGAGTTTAAAAGCTTGCAAAAGATTTATCAAATAAAGTAAGCAAGCTCTCAAGTCTTGCAATTTGAATGCAAAGACTAGGAAGCTAAAATAAGTTATTCCCACTCAAATATGTATATATAAAATATTATGGGAATAAACAATCAAGCAAAACTCTCAAAAAGATTTTTCAAATATGTATGAATATGTGGGAGTAATGCCAAGGAAATGATTTGAAAGATACACACAATAACCACAATCAAATCCCTACAAACTTGCAATTGATTTGCAAGAGAGGAATAATATAAACTCTCTATTTCAAAAATAATATTTGCAAGTAAGTGTAAGAGAAAGTATTAAAAAAAATGCTTGAAATGTAAAGTATATAGCAAAAGAAGTATAAAAATTTGAGAGGAATTTTTGCTAATTACTTTTGCTAATCACCTCTCTAATCAAGGCAAATGAGGGGTATATATAGAGTACCTTCAAAAATTAGTCGTTGGGGACACATTAGGTATTTTGAAAAAGTTTAATTAAATTTTAATCCCAATTACCCTTAATTAACCACGGTAAAAATAAGGTAACTCGAGAGTTTCGTTCATCCAGTTCTTAGGGCCAGACGCTCGAAAAGACCCAAAGAAAAGTGAACTTTTTGATTTCGGGTGCCCGAGGATGAGTTCGGGTGGATGAGCCAAGGTAATTTCCCAAACGTTCAAGGTTCGGTTGCTTGGTGAGTAGTTCGGTTTGCTGAACCTCATAATTCGGTCGCCCAGGGAAGGTAAAAAGTGACAGCTCTAAGGTTCGGTCGATTGTGGACATTCAGTTCAATTTTAGTTTGGTCGCCTGAACCATAGTCAACAGTTTGAACTAGTCTGGTTCGTCAACCGAGACATTTATAACGCCAAGGTTCGGTCTCCCGAAACCCTTTTAAGCTTCAATTTTGGTTCTGATTTTGATAAGTAGTCACCCTTATTCATATACTTATAACTTTTGAGTTATAGGAGATTTGTCATGAAGTGCTTGGGGACTAAGAGTCAGTCTACGGCCTAAGCTTTTAAATTAAGTCCAAAAATCCAGTGTTGGTTGACCGAAGTCTTCATAAGCCCTGATTTTGATCTTAAACTTATTCAATCATATATGAATAAGTTATAGCATTTTGTGCTAAAGTTTTAGGGTCCTAATGGTCAATCTATGGTCTTTTGTATCTTGAACATTAAGTCCTATCATGCATGCAGATGTATTATTATAGACTATATTATACTACAATCCCAAATAAAATTGAATGCAATTACAATAAGAAAATGTGGTCTTCATTCCTTTTGCTTCTTTAAGAGCCATATGAGGCTTGATCTTTATGGATTGTATGACTTTCTTGTGTTCCTACCATCAGTGCATACTAAGAATGAACCTGTTCAAGAAGCCTAATGCACAGGTAAGATACTTTGTATTTTTCATAATCAAAATGAGATAGGACTCAAAAAATCAACATAGAGCATTTAGATCATCTCATACAAGTGTTTTGAACATACATATATAATATATATAATTATTTCTAGAGATTATTTTTTTTCTAGATAATAACCAGATGGCCACCAATGTGTATCTATTACCACCATTAGTTATGCCTACTATTTCATCTCAAGATGAAAGTCAAAAGCTCCCTTTGTCACTAAAATGAATATACCAAAGAAAAAGGATGAACATGAGAAAAAAATCTAAGAAATAGAAGGGAGAAAACAATTGTAAACTTCTTATATATCTATATTAATTGAAGATTTATTTCATTTCCTTTATATTATTTTTTCAAACAACAAGCCAAGGAGGAAGGGAGGAGATGGGAAGGAAAGAAGGAGGACATGCTCGATAGAAGACTTGTTATAGTCATCACATACTCCATCGCTATCGATCAACAACAAAGGAGCCCTTTGTTAACAATGTTCGGTAGACATTCTCAAACAATGAAGAAATCAAAAAAGCAATTAAATAAAACAATGAATTCAGATTCAAAACTTTTAAGAATCAAAGGAGATGGAAGATTTACGATCTTTATTATTGCTTAAAACCTCTTAATTGTCATTAATAGTTTAAAAGCCTTTAAGAATGAAAGGGATGAAAGATCTACGATTTTAACCCGGCATTCTATGATAGCTGATATTTATTTAAGTTGAATTTTATAAAATTAACTATGTTGGTTCATAAAAAATTGACTGTGGATGTGTCGTTTGATTTTAGGTTTCACAAATGAAGTGATGAACATGCTTCTTCCATTAGTATATGTCAGCCGCCCCTTCATTAAATAGCCTTGGGCCCTTTGTGGCCCGTTGCTTTGAATTTGCATTGGTTATAAGCTTGGGTTCGGGCGTTGAACGTCTGTTGTGGGCTGGGCCGGCGTGATGATGGACCATAGTAGAACGGGTCGATATGGGCCCATTGGGAGGGGGACTGCTTTGGATTACCAGACTCCTACACTTGGTCGGTTTAGTTTAATCCTTTTTTTTTTTCAAAAAAGAATTTTCATATTAACTAAAAAGCAAAACAAAAAATAAAAAATCTAAGACCGTCAAGTTGTTTGGTTGATATTTATGAATTTAAAATAAACTAAAAATTCAATTGAAAAAAAATACTCATTTTTGTTCTTGAATCAAATGACAATGAAAAATATAATAAAAATATAAAAAGAATACCAATAAAAAATATTATAATAAAAATATAGAAAGAGTGCCGATAAAAAATATTATAATAAAAATATTGAAAGAATACCAATAAAAAATATTATAATAAAAATATAGAAAGAATACCAATAAAAAAAAGTGTAGAAGTGGAATGGATGAGCTATGCAAATGTTGACTTCAACATACTTGCTACTCTAGTAAAAAAGTGGTACCCTTGTAAGCAATCAATAATTGAAGTTTGCAACTTGAACCTAAACATATAACTATATTTGAATGAAGATTTGGTTTGGGAGGAAAAAATTAAGAAAAAAAAAGTGGAGCAAATATTTTTTTATTATATTTTTTATATTAAATAGTTTTAAAAATTAAAATCTATTTTAATGATTAAAATTTTTAAAAAATAAAATTTTGTTCATTAATTTACAATATATTTTTATTTTTATTTTCTCATTTTCCTCAATAACTAATCAAGAAAAGTAATTCTTTCCTACATTCTTCCTTTTTTACTTTTTCTAATGATTTGTCATTCCATACTAAGAAATTATAGAAGGGAGTTGCCTATTTTCTAAAATTTTAAAGTATGTGATAAATTGTTGAGTTGTGAGTTATATTTAGAAGGGATTATTCACTTGAAGTCTGATACAAATGGGAGAGCTCAATGGCCCTTCATGTGCGAAATCTCTTTATTTACTTAAACTAAACCCAACGGGGGTTTGTTTGTTGAAAATTAAACTTGAGGGTGACAGTCATCTCCACCAACCCTAATCCACCTTGGATGAAATTAAGCCAGTCACCTCCACCAACCTATTGAATTTTGAACTTGGTCGGCAGCCACCTCCACCAACTCCAACTATTATGTTGAATTTAATCTTCATTTACTCATAAGATCCATTATATATAGGTATGTGTGTGTGTGTGTGTGTGTGTAAGTAATGTATATGTGGTGAAGAGAGGACGAGTAATCAGTGAGAAGAAGAAGACATTTTATATTCTGAGAGTCTGTTGTATTTTTCAGATTATTGTTGAAATCAATTGAGTGTTTGTGTGCAATTTGAGTATTTGCTCACTGAATTCAATCAGAACCAGTGATTAAACGAGTCCCCTCCACCCATCAGTGGTATCAAAGCGCCAAGGTTTGCTGAAATTTGTCAAACAGAGGCGAACATAGAAAAATTCAATTTTTTTCCCAATTTGAAGTTGCTCGAAATCAATTTTTGAACATACCATCGCCTAGAACGCATTGAGACGAGTTAATAGGTGAAAACCGCGTCTTAAAAGGAGTCTAGAGGCCTTCCCATGCGCTCACACGTGCCACTAGTTGATACGACGTCATCGACACGCACTGCATTCCCCGATGAGAGTGTTGACCGGTGATGTCATGTGCCTTCACACGTCTTCTTCACCTGACTTACGCGATCTAACCTAGAAATCAGCGACCTGATTCACGACCTGGCCTAGAAACCAACAACCCATACCCAAACCTGCAAGCATTACCCAACCCGACTTGACCTAGAAGATCGACCCGTATCCAAATCTGTGGATTATCACCGACATGTGGCTCATCCAAAATACGTCATGTGGCCTAACGGCGCTCACTAACGCTGTCTATCTGCTGTTAGGGAAAATTGCTCCATTCAAACCAGTTCAGAACTTCTTTAGCCGGTTCAGTGTTATTTAGACTAGTTCTTTGCTTCAAAAAATCGGTTCTTGAAGGTTTTTAACCTTTTGAACACACTAGTGGCAACGAATTTGCCAAAATCCATCCCCAATATTCAGTTTTGATATATATCAAACTTGATGGTGAACGGTACTATACAAACAGTCATTCCAAAGCTGACAAAGGACAACCACGACGACTGGTGCATTCAAATGAGAGCCATACTAAGGGCTCAAGATGTCAAGGACATTGTTGAAGATGGGTACCAAGAAGCCCCATCAAAAGAAGCCAAAGCATCTACGTATGATGCTCAACGAACGACCCTCCGTGCTGATCGGAAAAGGGATTGCGAATCCAAGTCCATAATCTACTAGAGCCTTGATGAGACCACCTTCCAAATTATCGCTTCTGGCAAGACATCCCAAAAAGTCTGGAATACTCTCCACCGGACATACAAAGGAGCCGACAAAGTGAAGAGGATTCGCCTCCACCGAACTTCAAATCCTTGCAAATGAAGTCATCTGAATCCATTTCTAAGTACTATACTCAAATAATGGTTGTCTCGAACTACTTGAGGAGAAATGGAGAGAATCTCACAGACATGAGGATATGTGAGAAAATTTTGCAATCTCTAGATCCAAAATTTGACTACATAGTCGTTACGTTGGAAGAAACGAAAGATCAGGAGACCATGTTTGAAGAATAGCTCATAGGATCTCTGCAAGCTTATGAGCAAAAGGTGAACAGAAGAAGTGACGGTAAGTCACTGAAACAAGTCCTATAGTCAAAACTATCTTTGACTGATGGGAAACATGAGCAAGGGGGAATGTCGCACCAAGGATAAATGTGAGGTTGAGGATCTTGTAGAAATAGGATCTAGATATACTAAATCCAGAGAAAGAGGCCGAGGTGGATAAGGTTCCACGAGAGGAGAGAAAGACAACAGAACAACGTCCCACGAGGAAGAGGATGTGAAAGAAAAGGTGGCGGTTACAGCAACCATTAGAACATTGATAAAAGAAACATTGAATGCTATAATTGCCATAAGTTTGGCTACTATAGCAACGAGTGTTGAGGTCGACAACAAGAAAAGGTTAGTGAGGAGGCTAACCTTGTCAAAACTGAAGATGTAGCTGGAGAGTCGTTGATGCTAATGACGCACAGCTCAACTCAGGACCTAAGTGTTTGGCACCTCGACTCTGGAGTCAGCAACCATATGACTGGTAGAAAGAACCTATTCATTGAACTTGATGAGAAAGTTCAGGGGGAGATCTCTTTTGGCGATCTCTCTAAAGTCCCAGTCCGAGGGAGAGGATATGTCCTGATCAAGCAAATGGCTGGAGATTATGCTTACATCTCCAATGTCTATTATGTTCTAGACATAAAGACCAACATATTGAGTCTCAGATAGCTTGTGGAGAAAGGGTACCGAATTAGCTTTACAGATAAGTAGATGGTGATATCAAACGTTTAAGGTAAGCTCGTCACTTGAGTCATGATGGCAAAGAATCGGATGTTCTCTCTCGTCATCTATCATGACATGCCAAGATGTCTAAGCACCATCATCAACAACAAAGATTGGCTGTGACATATGAGGTTTGGACACCTCAACTTTGAAAGCTTGAAGCAGTTGGGAAGCAAGAAGATAGTGAACGACTTACCCAACATCTAGCATCCGAATGAGATATGTGAAAGTTGTGTTCTAAGTAAGCAACATAGAAACAATTTTTGAAAGCAAGCCAATTGGAGATCTACCATGCCGCTCTAGCTAGTACACACATACGTGTGTGGCCCATTGAACCCAATTTCAAATGGACAGAACCGATACTTCCTTACCTTTACTGACGATTACAGCAGGAAGACTTAGGTCTACTTCCTGAAAAGGAAGCCACAAGTGTTTGAAAAATTCAAAGAGTTCAAAACTCTTATGAAGAATAGTGACTATCGCATCAAGTCACTCCGATCAGACCAAGGAGGAGAGTACATGGAAGAAGCTTTAAAGGAATTCATTAGGCAACAAGGGATTCAAAACCAATTCATACCAAACTACACTCCCGATTTGAACAACGTAGCTGAGAGCAAGAACCGCACGATCCTTAACATGGCCAAAAGCATGTTAAAGGATAAGAATGTGTTCAAAAGTTTTTGGGCAGAAACAGTGTTATGTGCAGTTGGTTTACTCAACAGGTTTCCTATGAAGAATCTTGATACAAAGACACCACATGAAGATTGAAGTACTCATAAGCTTAGTGTGAGTCATCTTAGAGTGCTTGGCTCCATAGCCTATGCCAAAATCCTAAAGGCAAGAAGGACAAAGTTGGAAGACAAAAGAGAGAAGTGTATCCTTATTGGATATGGTGATAGCACCATGGGATATCGACTCTACAATCCCATCAACAAGAAAGTCATTTTCAGCCCAGATGTCTTTTTTGAAGAAAATGAAACCTTGAAGTAGGACCAAACTGAATCTTCCAAAGATACAGAATTGACACTTGAAGGAGAAGAACCCACGTAGACAAGAGAAGTGGCTATCGAGTCACAAGTTCCCAAACTACAGACACCTCCACACGATTTCCATTCACCATAGATAAATGGAGCTCCATCACCAACTGAGCGTGAAATCTCAGACATAAGGCCTAGAGGAGCCCGTATCCTAGTTGTTTTGTATGAAAATAGAGAACCTATAGAAGATTATGTTACTTTATACTGTCTGTTGTTGACTAGTGACCCGATTAGTTTTGAGGAGACTAACGAAGAAGACAAATGGAGAAAATAGATAGATGAGGAGATTCAATCCATCTAGAAGAACAAGACTTTGGAGCTGAAAAATCTCCCGAGGGTCTACAAGACTATTGGTGTGAAATGGGTCTATAAGACCAAGAAGAATGCTAAAGGAGAAGTCCAGAGATAAAAAGCAAGAATTTTCGCCAAGGGCTACAAACAAAAAGAAGAGATTGATTATGGAAATATCTTTACCCTAGTTGCCATGCTTAAGACTATCAGATTACTAATTTCACGCTTTGCACAAAATGGATGGAATATTTACCAATTGGATGTGAAATCAGCATTTCTGAATGACTTTCTAGAAGAAAAGATCTATACCAATCAGCCACCTAGATATGTGAAGAAGGACAGAGAAGATAGAATGTACAAGCTGAAGATAACACTCTATAGTTTGAAGCAGGCACCTCGTGCGTGGAAGATGAGGATTGATGACTATTTCTAGAATAATGGATTTGAGAAGTGTCCATAGGAGCATGCGCTATACATGAAGATGGAGACAGACGGAAGCATGCTGATTGCCTGCCTATATGTTGATGACTTGATTTTCATCGGAAACAATCCAGAGATGTTTGCCATTTTCAAGAGGAGCATGGTCAAAGAATTCGAAACAACAGATATTGGTTAGATGACTCATTTCCTTGGCATAGAATTCGTGCAAAGCGAGAAGGAAATTTTCATCTCCCAGAGCCACTATGCAAAATAAATACTGAAGAAGTTTGGTATATGGACAACTGCAACCTTGTGACAACTCTGGTTGAAACGAGATTAGAGTTAAAAAAGAATGAATAAGTAGATGTTGAACCCACATATTTCAAGAGTCTAGTTGGAAGCTTGAGGTATTTGATGTGCACCAGAGCAGACATACTCTATGGAGTTGGACTTATCAGCAGGTACATGGAGACTCCTGACCAATCCCATTTGAATGCAACACAGAGAATACTCCACTATGTCAAGAGTACCATTACTGATGGTATGTTCTATTCATCAAGAGGTGATTGCAAACTTATTGGCTATTCAGATAGTGATTGAGGAAGGGATCTTGATGAAAGAAAAAACACATCTGGATTCACATTTTTCATGGGAGATACAACGTTTACAGGGTCACCAAAGAAGCAACCCATCGTAACGTTGTCATCATGTGAAGTTAAGTATGTTGTTGCCAGTTCAGATGTTTGTCATGGTATATGGATCATAAATGTATTGAACTATCTTATATTTCTCCAAGATAACCCCAAATAAGTTTACATCAACAACCGATTAGCGACTGCACTTGCGATGAATCTAGTCTTTCATGAAAGAAGCAAACATATTGATACTCGGTATCATTTTATCAGGGAGCATGTCAAGAAGAAAGAAGTGGAACTGATGTCTTACAGAACGTATGATCAGATTACTGATATTTTCACGAAACCACTCAGGCATAATATTTTTGCAAGACTGAAAACAATGCTCGGAATGATAAATCCAAGAGAGTCAAGTTTAAGGGGGGATGTTGAGAATTAAACTTGATGGTGGCAACCATCTCCACCAATCCCAGCCCACCTTGGTTGAAATTAAGCCAGCCACCTCCACCAACCTGTTAAATATTGAACTTGGTCCGCAGCCACCTCCACCAACTCCAACTAAATATGTTGAATTTAATCTTCACCTACCCATAAGATCCATTGCTATATATTGATGTGTGTGTGTGTGTAATGTATATGTGGCGTAGAGAAGGAGAGTAACTAGTGAGAAGAATAAGACATTGTATATGTTTGAGAGTCCATTGTATTTTTCATATTATTGTTGAAATCAATTGAGTGTTTGTGTGCAATCAAAGTATTTGCTCACCGAGTTCAATCACAACCAGTGATTGAGTGAGTCTCCTCCTCCCATCAGTGTTGTAGGGTGCAAATGGGTGAAACCTTCTTGTGATACAGTATAGTACATTATCATATGAGGGTATTTTAGAGTTTTGATATGGAACTACACACACACACACACACACACACACACACATTGTAATCAAGGATTAAAACCCCAAGACAGTTTTCATTTGATCATAGTGAGAATAGTGCAAAGACTTTGTGGATGTAGACACATTGTCAACAACATAAATTTGTATTCTTCTTCTCTCTTTTAATTTTCTCTATTTTTCATATTGCTCTATGTGTAAACTTAGGGCATGATTTCACAACAAGTAACTTGTGTACACATGAATTTTCTCTATTTTCCTTTCTAATATACTCAATCAACAAATTTTAATTTGATTATTTGGAATTAATTATTTAATCCTAGTAATTAAATTTGTTAATTGATTAATTAAAAAAGAGCTTCCTGTGCCGTGAATTAAAAATTGGGCATCGGAAGGGACCCAAGCACCGTAGGTTAAAAAAACAACATTTTTAGTAAGAAAAATATATTTGTTTACATTAACATTGCATACAATTGTTTTTTTTTTTTTTTGGCAGGTTTAGCAATATTATAAAAGAAAAAGCAACAAGTAAAACAAATGAAGGGATAAAAAGAAAACTAAATAAAAAATAAAAAAAAATCAAACAAGTAAGCTTTTGTGAAAGCTGAGAGAAAAATCCAACTAGTCTTTGAAATTGTGGACACTGATTTGAAGGAGTTCATTCCAAGTTTTCACCAGGTAAGAGACACCATTCCTGCAAAAACCATTAGAAATGACAATGCAAAAGTTTTTATTAACCCATAACCCATGAAAATATTAATACAACAAATATGTTTTTCTTTTCTTGTTGCATGTGTTTATTTGATGGATTAAAAGTGATTAGGTTTATCATTTACTTTTATCCTGTAACTTTTACCACCAAACAAATAACACACAAACAACAACCGGCAAACAAGAGCGTCTAGTAAAACCATAGAACTACCGGTTGGACACCATGGAACAACCCCAGCAAAGGATGCACATCGGAGAGAAATTATACAGGGAACCTCCCTCTCCACGTCTGTTTCCCTAATGTTAGACATGTGACAATTTAGTCCTTTATTCATTAATATCAAAGAGAGACTCATTTTCAGTAAGTGTATATTTAAGAAATTAGGTACACAGACACGTGAAGGGGAGGTCCCTTATATAATTTCTCTACATTAGACGCACGCATATATCTTAATATTTCTAGTTAATAATTAATATATATTATGATGGGTACGCGTGTTATTGGGCTTGTGCGCCGTGATGTGCGGCCTGCCACTCATTAATTAATTAAAAATGTGGTCCCGCTGAGGAGACAAATAATAAGAAGAAAGGAATGGTCGTCATAAATGCATAACACAATGTTGCAACGTTCGAGTTCGGCATGGTCGACCTAAGTGTGGACCAACACAGAATGGGATGACACTCTGGGTTAATATATAAATATTTTAACAAACTTGTTGCTAATTTTCTATTTATCCATGTCTTAGATTATGTAATTATTACTTAAACTAACGTTAGGTTCCAATAATTTAGGCTTATTTAGTTCGGTGGAATAGTTATTTATTGAAATAAGATGAAATATAATTTAAAATTTTGACAATTAAGGGAATGATTATTCTTTATATATTTATATATTTTTTAATATGTAATAAGAAAGGAAAAGACATTCTCATGATCAAATTTAGAAATACTTAGTCATTATTTATTTCTTATTATGAATTTATTGGTTTTACCATATTAATGTTGGATGTTTTAAATTTAAAAAATATCTATTTAATAGTCATCGGTTTTGTTTTAGTTCAATATATGTTAAATTAAATATATAAGTTTAACATTTTAAAATATTAACTACTACTTTAACGGTTTCATATTTTTGATTGTGAAAGTTATAGTTAATTTTTTCTATGTAAACTCTGATCCAGTTTCATTACAATATACCCTTTTTTCTTCTTGGATATAACTTTATCTTCTGCTATTTCTTGATGTTTATATTTTGTTGGGTAACTAAATGACATTACATCTCCTATAGTTATGGTATTTATGAGTGCACACAAAACTAAGTTAGTTGACTAATCCTGGAGGTCATGTGTGCAATGACTATATCCACTGAAAAATGTTCTCTTTAGGCATTAAGATAGTAATCTTCCAAGTCTTAAATTTTGATAAGTATTTGTATTTGTTTTTAATATTAATTTTATTAGTAAATATTTTTCCTTAAATTTTTATTTCCAACAATCTTAAATCTGAAGGCTATTATCTATTTTAGAAGGGAAAAAAATAAATTGCATATATTGAGAATATTTTAAAAAAACTTTGATTCCATTAAGGTTTTAGAGATATGTTATTTGTGTAGTAATATTTTACTAAACTTATTTAAATATTACCAAATTTGAAAATATATTAAAGTGTGGGGGTTACAATGTTAAAATAGCTATAAATTGTTTGAGATTTATTATATTTGAGTCAAGTATAAAAACTGTGGTTTGAATAATTGAATTAGAAGGGTTTTTTTTTGCTTCCTTTTTGTTGGTCTTGACTTGTTTATTTAATGGGGAGATGTATATGTGCATAAATGAGGCAACACTGTCGTTTTCTAGTAGATAATATTTTAATATTTTATTCTATTTCACAACACATATGGGAAAAATTATTATTTATTTTCCCTAATTATATGATTACGTGATTTTTGTAAGGCGCGTAATTTATTATCTTTAATTATGGGGATTAAAGGGTTTTGATATTCATATGTGAAATAAACAATGGTGCATAAATATGCAATTAAATTAATATTATTGTTAATATTTTGCAAAACAAGATAGGTGCAAGTGAGGCACAGTATTTGCTTAAGAGCAGTGGTGAGAATTTTGCATTGCATTGTCCAAGTGGATAATAGACACTTAGTTATAGTATTGACTTTGGTCAGTGTACCTATGGACTAACCTGAACTAACTGTATAGTCAAATTGAACTATTATTAGTGTGATCACAAAAATGTGGAGGTTCCTAGTACCAATGTGATTAAAATATGAGATTTCAAAAGTTGATTAATGAATTCCTTAACTAAAGGACTAACTAAGAAACTAATAGAAAATAAATATTGGGCATGATGTGTCTTAAGCCCTTAATATAAATTACTAATGATGGTAACTCAACTTTTGTAATTTAGAACTTATGAATATCTAGGTTTGGTGCATGGCCTATTCATACCAACTGTGGATTTATATATATATATATATATATATATATATATATGTATGTATATTATGTATGATGGGTACGTGTGTTATTGGGCTTGTGCGCCGCGATGTGCGCTTGCTACTCATCAATTAATTAATAATGTGGTCCCATTAAAAAGGAAGAGCACAAAGATTTTTAAGTATATATTGTCAAAATGGTACGCAATTGGTGTGGTTCTCATAAATGTATAACACAATGTTTTATTTTTTTCCCCCTTTTAGTTGGTTGTTCATGAACTTTTATTAGAGGTGTTGCAATGTTTGAGTCTGGAACGGTCGAACCCGAGGACTCTAGCTATCATTGTGTCACATTGGACATCTTGATGTGGCACCAAACCCAAAGAATGTTTAACGGACCCCACTACCAACATTCTTTTAATATCTTGAGTATGATCTTAGGGACAATAGGCTTGAACCCTCGATAATTCGGTGGAATAGTTACTTATTAGAATAAGATTAAAAATAATTTAAAATTTTGAGAATTAAGGGAATGATTATTCTTTATATATTTTTAATTATTTTATTTAACATTATCGCAACGTCCTGGAGAAAGGTTCGAAATGACGAGGGATAATAGATTTTGAATTTCGAAATGAAGTCGCCACTAACCTAATCTTTACTTTGGGTGCGGTTAGAACATCTAATCTTAGTTTGCTTTATCAGAGTCGGGATCGGGAGTTCAATTATGCGAGGGAAATGTACTAGTACCTCTTATACACCCGTTCTACAATGGTACTAATTAGTTATGAATTATCCCTAAATTGAATTTTGATGGTCTTTAATTAATTCCTATAAAATAAGAAAAAAATATAAACAAATAAAATAAAATCAAAGTGCGAATTTAGAAATATCTAATAAGATGTCCAAATGAGGGAATCTTATTCGATAAACCCTCCCTTAGAGCTAATACAAATGAGGTTTTGAATTACCTCTTTACCCTTTTTGAAATCATTGGGGCACACAAAAATCGAAAAAATGATAAAAAATTATCTTTGAAAACATTCCCAAATTTTTTAAAATCCTTGTAAAATCATTTTATAATTTCCCAAATATTTTTCTAAAAAACTTTCTGAGATTTTTAAAGAGTTTTCTTTATTTTTCAAAGGTATTTTTATTTTCTATTTTTTTATTTTGTGTCAAAATAACTCAAAACATTTTTCCTAACTAGAAAAATATTTTCCCAATTTTTTCTTCATTTTAAATGATTTTATTTGTTGTAATTTTTTGCAATTTTTCCCTATTTTCTTTTTTAAAAAATTTAAAACTAATTAACAAAAATTATTAAATAAAATAATATATAAAATTAATAAATAAATAAATAAATATAGTGAGCTTCGTGAATTGGCTTATTCAATTCATTTAAAATGAACCTGATTAATCCAACAAGTGTCACATGGACACCCACACCGGTGTATGTGGCATTTTTTTTTTTTTGTATTTTTAAAAATATTATCGTAGGACGACATTAGCAGAGTTACCTTGATATGTGTTACCATGACACGTGTCATTCTCTAGGGTCTTCCTTTTATTTTTAAAATTTTATTCTAAAAAAAACATATGACTTTAAAATTTTTTTCTTATTTGAAATTGCCGTTGCAACGAGTTCGCTGTCTGAGTAAAAAAACTGAAGTTATAAAACTGCAAAAAAACAAATTGACCGATCATAATTAGGAAGGATGAATCATGAAGAACCTGTAAAAAATTCAACTCAATTAGACAAGGAATTACAATCTGATCGTCTAGATCAAGCTTACGGTGCAAACCTCCAATCCTGAAACCGCTACTGAATGCATGACTGTTATCCGAGTCACAAAATAAAACTTCAAACCTCTAAATAACATTCTAACTGGTAAAAATTAAGAAGGATTAGTCATGCACAACCTGTAAAAATTGCAGCTTAATTGGAGGAGAAATCTCTACCCGATCGTCCGAATTTAACTGACTACGCTGACACATCTAATCCTAAAACTACTGCTGGCATGAGACTAATATCCAAAGCACAAAACCATAGTTTAAAAGTTCTAAATAACAATCTAACCGGTAAAAATTAAAAAGGATAATTCATATACTACCAATAAATAATTTAGCTCAATCGGATTAGAATTCACCACTTGATCGTCTGGATCAAACTAACTACGCAGGAATCTCGGTTGCTGTAATGAGGCTACTATCCGGATCAGAAAACCGAGGTTTCCCAAGCTTCAAATGACAATTGGAGCATCCAGAGTGAACAGGGATGAGTTAGGCACCACCTGTTAAAATATCAGCTCAATCAGATGTGAAATCACTCACTGATAGTCTAGAGAGAATTGACTGTGCGGGTACTCCCAATCCTAAATTTTCAGGAAAAACACACTTTTTCCTTCTCTCTCTCTCTCTCTCTCTAACATGAAATTCTTTTTTCTCCACTCTCTTCTTGTATTTTTTTTCCATTTCCTAAGCTCCTATTTATATGACTCAAGGATTAATTTAATTAGCTAATCTAATTCAAATCAACAAATCAAAATTAAATCTCAATTGCTAACTTAAATTTGATTAACCAAATTTAAATTTAATCAATCAAAATTAAGTAGCTAAATTAGTTTTAAATCATGACTTTTTTCTAATTTGAATTTGAATTGTATGTGTGCAAGTGCCAACATGGAAGACTATAATTGTCCATTTTCATTGTATTTTTTTTATTTTATGTATTTGTAATTTTTTTTGTATTTTTTCCTATATAAAATATAATTTTCCTTTATTTTTGTATGTTGAACTAATAAGGCTTAATCTTGTTTTGATGATAACAAATCAAGGTTACTTAACATGTCTTTGTGAGTATAAGTTTTAGGACTTAAGTGATCTTATGGTCTCAAGTGGTTATACTTGAAAATTTTGAATGGAAAATCACACTTAAAGCTATGAGACATGAGAAACATGAAATTTCAAGTAATGTGAGACATGAAGCTCGTTTAAGTAGTGCATAAAACTCAGAAGACATATTAGAAGCTTCACAACATGAAGACTTAGATACTAAGATAGGAAAATCATATGAAAATCTCATGCAAGTACCTCAAAACTCAGTACTGATTGATTGAAACTCCTAGGAAATGTCATTGGACTTACATACCTAATTTTATTCATGGAAAATATTTTCTCAAAGTCCAAAATGAGTTTTCAAATATGTGAATTAAGTTTAGAGTCAAAAATCATTGAAAAACAAGTTTGCTGAAAGGATAGGCGACTGATGATAAATCATCAGGCAACTGTGGTGCTTCTGTGTTTCAAAATATTCAAATAGAATAGACACAGATGATTGACCTCATTCTGACTTTCAGAATATGCTAATTTAAAAGGAGCACAGGCGACTTCCCCTTTGGGGACAGGCAACTGATGCGAGTGTTTAAACATTAAATAGCGTTGATCTTATTTCCAAATCTTGTGTGAATGGTTTCCAAATTAAGAGAAAGTTCAAGGGAAAGTTTTTGAAACCCTAGTGCTCTATTTAAACTTATTATTCTCGCACATTAGGGTAACATACACAAATTTAAAAGCAACGGCACACACAACTCTCTTGTATTCTCTTTGCTGAAAGGCTAGTGCTGTGTTCTTGATTCTTTCACTTAGAAAAGACTGTTTTGATCTTCAAAACTCACATCTTTCAATTAGTTATGGCGATATACTTCGAGCTTCAACTTTCATATTATTTTTGAATCTAACATGTACTAATCTGCTCGTTTAAGGAACTTTTTCTTGTACAAGCAAGTATTTGTTGTTTCTTGTATTTTTTACGGTTCAAGGGATTGAATAGTTGCCTAGAGAAGGGGGGGGGGGGGGATTCTCGTTAGATAGGCGAAGTCCACCTTTGAGGGAGAGAGGGTGTAATTTCACCTGGTAATGAAGTTAGTAAGGGAAATCCTCGCAGTGTGTTACTGGGGGCAAGGACGTAGGCTGCAGCCGAACCTTGTAAAAACAACGATGTTCAACTTCCTCTTCCCTACTCTTTTTTATTTTCTGCAAGTTATAAACTATGTGCATGATTTTATTTTTATAAGAACTTGCTGAATATTACCTCATACTCAATATTAAATCTTGTTGAATATTTGAGGTTGAACTAAATATTTGAAAATCTGTTGAAAAGAGGAATCTTGTTAAACATAGTGAACTTCCTGAACATTTTTTGTTTGAGATCAAATATATATCAGTTGTATGAGCAAAACATTAATTTGACCATTCAAAAGGGTTTACAACTTTGAGTTTGAAAATAAATAATCAAAGGATTAACTTGTTGTGAACATATTTTGTGAATGAAGTGTATGTGCTGAAGCTAAACAAGCATTTTACAAAATTTGTTTTCAAGGAAAATACATGTGCTAAAAGTTAGAACTCAATATTGATTTTCATTAAGGCATAAATCAATCACTGAATTTATCCTTGGGTACATTATTGTGTGTTGACCTTTTAAGTCCGATCACTATTTTGATGCTAACAAAGCACATGTATCTTATGTGTATACTTAACTTGTGAACAGGTATATGATTCAAATCACACATAAGATCAATGGAAAATAGAAGCCAATAGGAACATAAAGCTCACACACTTCTTGCGAATTCCATGGATTATAAAGACTAAAAGAAGAAGACATTTTGATTTTTATTATATTACATTTAATTTTTATTCGTTGGTTTGTAATAATGCATGCATATGCATGATATGGATTGTTTGCTCAGACGACCTTAGATTGACCTTAGGGACCTAACTGTTCACATAAAACCTTTTTCAAAATTGCCTAAATCACACAAAGGTTTTAAAAATAAATTAAGGTACAAAATTTGGGCTAAAATGAATTTGACCAAGACTTCGGTCGACCGAAAGTCGATCGACGTTGGATTTTTGGGCTTAATTAAAAAAGCCTAGGCCATAGACTGACCTTAGCTCCCCAAACACTTCATGAAAAATCCCTTAAGATAAAATGTCACATTTATACATATAGGGATAAAACTTAGGGTCAAAATTATGTTTTTGAATAGCCTTGGTCAACCGAACCCCTTCTAGTTATAATCAACTTAGTCGACCGAACACCATATTGACCAAAAAGTCAAAATGTTGACCAAGCTTGAATCGTGAATCGACCGACCTCTTGGAATGTTAAATGTCTCGGTCGACTGAATAGGAGAAAATCAAACTTTTGACTTGTCTTGGTCGACCGACCTGTTTTTGAACTGACATTCTTCGGTCGATCGAACTATAAAAATTCACTTTTCCACCAACTTGATCGATCGAACTTATAGTTCAAAAAGAGCTTGGTTGACCAAATCTATATGAATGGTCGACCGAACCCACAAAGGGTTCAAAATCGTCCTAAAATGGTCGACCATATCCTTAGTTCAAATTTGCCCTAGTTGAATGAACTTACAGAAGTAGTCAACCGAACCTTGACCTAGGTCGATCGAACCTCTCGGGTTGGAAATTTTTTAAGGGCTAAATCATTATTAATTTTTCACTTAATCTTTTCTAAAATGACGAGCGTATCCCCAATGGTCATAAATTTCCCAGAATCTTTTTATACCCCTTTCATTTGCTTAATTATTAACTTTGATTAACAAATTTTTCTCTCAAATTTTTTTGTTAATCAAATTTTCTCCAACTACTTTTTCTTTGCAAAAATCTTTATGGGGTAAATTTTATACTCTCCTAAACTTTCTTTATCGGTCTTTGAAAAATATTTTGAAAGAATGTATTTTATTTGTTTGGGCATTTCATTTTTCAAAATCACTTACTCTCTTGAACTTTTAGTTTGAAAATTATTTTTGAGAGTAAGTTTAGAGTTCTTACCATATTATTTCTTTGATAAATATTTTGTGGGAAAAACTCTTCGTAGCCTTTGAATCTTTGCACCTCTATTGCAAGATTCAAATGCTCAAATAGTATTCATTGTACAAATATATTTAAGCTTAACTTCTAGATTCTCCAAATATTTTTATTTGCAAAAATCTTTGTTGGAGAACATATTTATTATTTACATATATTCATATATATTATTTGTGCAAAAACTATTTGAAGAGCAAACCCTAGGTTCTCCTATACTTGTATTGAAATATAATGCTTGGGAGAAAGTTTTAATAGGGTCACATCTTTGAGTATTTTAACATACACATCATTTCTCAAAAATTGAAAATATTGTTTTGAGCAAACACCCTTTCTCTACTGAGCATAACTCATATCATAAGAGAGTATATGTATTTGAGCTTTTAATATTGTACATCTTTGTTTGTATTTAGAAGCGTGTTTATATGTATAAAATTTTTTTTTTTATCGACCAGTTGGGTTCATCCCGTTAATTGAACTGGGGAGTCTCAGCTCTGTAAGTGAGACCGGTTGGGTTCAGTTCATAATTGAACTGGGGAGTCTCCGCCCCTTAAAGGAGACAAGTTGGGTTCAACCTTGTAATTGATCTGCGGTTTACCTCATTCGTAAGGAGAGATTGTACCGATTTCTGCTCCGCCCGTTTAAGTGAGCAGGGATAGTGGAATCCTTGGGGGGTATGCCTAAGGCGAGAACGTAGGCTGGTTTGACCGAACCTTGATAACAAATATCGTGTGTCGTTATCTCTCTATCTCATTTATATTTCTGAAATTAAATTTTCGTATATGTATGATTTCAATTATAGTTATAATTATTTACATGTACACCTTTATTTCAAATGAGATATGTTCTATGTGTATGTTTGCATTTATCATTTTATTAATTTACTTACATACATGATTGTATTTTGAATGAGATATGATATATGGTGAATCGGTGTAATTTTTTAAGTTAGTCGAAATATTTTTAAAACCCAATTCACCCCTCTCTTGGGATCACACCAATTCCAACATTGCGAATCTTCTTGAATTAAGTTGAAAGTTATAATACGAACACGTGCTCAACTGAATGTGTTATCTCTTATTGTAAATTCAGTTTGTATATCCATATTCATATCAAAAGGCTTGTAATTAACATAGTTTTGATTGCTGTATATCTACATATATATATTGGAAAGTTGAATAGTTAAGGGTTGAAGTATTTAAAATTTTGCAAATAATTTTTAAATAACCCAATTCACCCCTCTCTTGGGAATACATCCTAATTTCAATTGGTATAAGAGCGTAGGTTGTAGTATATCCTAACAAGTAGCTATATAAAGATCCCTATGGCAAAGTTAGGAGTATCCCCCTTTGGCGAAGACCAATTTCATCAAGACCTCCCATCTTTTGCGGGGAAAGCTACACCTTCTGGAGGCAACGAATGCGAATATTTTTGCTAACCATGGATTACAAAGTATGGAAAGTAGTCACACATGGTGACTTGATTCCCACAAAATCTGTAGACAACAAAAAAGTTCCTAAAGAAGAGAAAGAATGGAATGATATAGACATGAAACAAATTCAAATTAACTATAGTGCAATGAATGTGTTGTATTGTGCCTTAGATGCAAATGAATTCAATAGAGTTATGAGTTGTAAATCAGCTAAATAAAATTGGGACAAGTTAGAGGTTACCTATGAGGGAACCATAGATTTTAGGGATAGTAGGATTGACATGCTCACCAACGAGTATGAAGCCTTTAAGATGAACCTAAAAGAATCCATCACCAGCACGTACACTAGGTTCACCCATATAATTAATTCCCTTCATGCACTAGGAAAGAGCTATTCTACCTATGAGATGATTAGGAAAGTGTTTAGAGGACTTCCTCCTATTTGGGAACCTAAGGCCATTGCCATAACTAAAGGCGGAAATCTGAAAACCATTTCCTTAGATGAATTAATAGGTTCGCTTCTCACATATGAGATGACGATGAATGGAAGAGTTGCTAAGGGTAATAAAAAAAAAGAAAACAATAGCTCTAAAAGCTTCAAAAGAAAATTTCCAATGAGGAAGAGGATGATGAGGGAGAAGACGATGATCTAGCCTTGTTCACTAGACGCTTAGGCAAATTCTTTAATAAGAACAAGAGATTCGCTAGAAAATTCAGAGGATCAAAAATAGATAAGGGTGAGACTAATAAGAAAGAAACAAAGAATGAGAATGTAGGACATATAAAACCTGATTGTCCATAACTCAAGAGAGATGCAAAGAAGAAGAAAAAGAGAGCAATGAAAGTAACTTGGGATAACTCATGTTCAAGTGACTCAGAGAGTGAATTAAGCAATCATGAGATGGCTAACTTGTGCTTCATTACAAGAGAAAATGAGGTAAATTCCAATTGAACCTCATCTTATGAAACTAGTGATGAATCTTGTAATGAATCATCTGAAAGTTTATCTTCTTATAGAGAAATCCAATCTAAATTATTTTCATTACATAATAGATTCATAAAAGTGTCCAAGAGGAATATAGCTCCGAGATAGTAAAATGACACACTTGTGAATCATCTAGAATCCTCTAGATTAATTGAAAAAGAAAAGGACTCAACTATTGATGAACTCATGGATAAAATAAATAAGATGTCCCAAGAACTAGTTATTAAGTTACAAGTAAATGGTAAAAGTGCAAAAGACAAAGAAATTTTTAGTCTTAAAAGTAAAGTTGAAGATCAAGCTAAAATCATATATAACTTTACTAAAGGAAAAGAGAACTTTGACAAACTTGTTGGAGTTCAACGAATGTCATTGGACAAGGAAGGAATAGGCTTTAATGGAATTAAGAACACTAAGAGAAGAAACCTCTATATGGGGTACTTTGTAAAAGCCTCCAACATTTATACTGATACATCTTCAACTAATACATATGAACACACTACGTGTTTCGTATCTAAGGAGAAAGGGCATATAAAATTTGAATGTCCATATAAAAGAAAGAGTGTCAAAATTAAGAAAGTATGGAGAGCTAAAATTGAAAATAAATTAAATTCAAGAAGACCTAAGAAGGTATGGATATCAAAAGTAATACATCGAATCCCTTCTTGTAGGTATGCTTTAGGTCCACACCAACAAAAGATAAATGGTACTTGGATAGTGGGTGCTAAGGCATATGACCGGAGATAAGTCCAAGTTCACCTCATTAACATTAAGGGATGGTGGTGGATATGTCACCTTTGGAGACAATGCTAAAGGAAAAATTATCGGCATTGGTAACGTCGGTAAGAAACCTTCCTCAGAGATTGATGATGTGTTGTTAGTTGAAGGATTCAAATATAATCTGCTTAGCATTAGTCAACTAAGTGACAAAGGCTTTCAAGTAACCTTTAAACAAGACAAATGCATAGTTCAAAATAGTAAAAATCATAAAATCTTGTTTTTTGCAAATCAGATTGATAATGTTTATTACATAGATTTTAAGAACCCGATATCTCAAGAAGTTCAATGCTTCACAACCAAAAATGAGAATAGTTGGCCATGGCATAGGAGATTAGGACATGCAAGTATGGATTTGTTGTCAAAATTAGCAACGAAAAACTTAGTAAGAGACTTGCCTAGTACTAGGTTTGTTAAGGACAAAGTGTGTGATTATTTTCCGCACCTATACGTTATTGTTTAATGCTCTGATTATTTTACACATGCACTTTGAATGATTGTGAATTACTGAGAATACTATATTCATTTTAATATTTGCTCAACAATTTATCTATTGTATTGGTATGTGTTTAGACAGAGCCTAGGTTGTGTATTACTGCTGCTAGCTTAATTAAATATAGGAAGAAAATTTTAAAATATCCAATTCACCCCGCCCTCTTGGGAATACACCAATTTCAACAATTATAAGGAATTAAATACAATTTAAATGTTACGATATTATATTTAAATTCAAATAAAAAAAATTCAAGTTCATCATTCAATTATTGTAGACTTCTTCTTCCAAGATAGTTAAGGAAATTAACCAGCCCTGACCAAGGTTGTCCACTGTAGTATATATTATAGTAGACTCCTTATACAAAAATGTACGTAGGTGGCTCGAAGTAACTAAATAATAAATAAATAAATAAAATTTTAGCGGTAAAAAGTAGTCTCATGGGTCAGAATCATCGACTGTAGCTCACTTACCCCCCGAAGTAAGGCCAGGGCATGAGACCACTTGGGCAAAGTGTGGGAGGGGGGCAAGATTCGAAACTGTGACCTCATGGAGGCACAAGTGGCCCCCTACCACTAGGCCACCCACCCAACTGGTGACTTAAGGATGAGATTAATTATAGTTAAAGCATTAATAAAGATGTAGAAACATGAATAGAGCCTTGATTCTGCAATACGCGTTGCTCGCTCGATTTCCACAACACACATCACTCTCTTTCGATTTCCACAACATGTGACATTTTCCCTATTAAAAGGGTCTGCCCTCCTTGAACTCTTAGAGTCACAACCTTCTTCCATCTTCGCAGAGATTAGCTCTTCCTAACTTTCCTCTTGGTTATCTCATTTCTCATTTCATTTAACTGAAAATGTTACCAAATCACCTCACTCCCCAAGTTGTTGAAAGCAGCACTAGATCTCCATTACCAAGGTGGAAACCCAGCAGGGAACAACTGATGATTCTAGATGAGGCCTTTGCAACAATAATGGGGAACTCCCCTCCGTGGAGTGGGTTACCTTGCTTGCAGCATGACTCCAATGGTATGGTCCGATTGAGTCGAGAAATGTACGCTTCTGGTTCAAAAACCGTAGGCGGAGGCGAGGACCAGCTGAAGAGACCGCCATTCCAACTACTACCCCACCAGTCATCAATTTTCCCTCACCCACCACCATCACCCTGAGCAGTATCCCTATCACTACTTTGACTGCTCATGTCCTCATCTCCATCGGCAATGCCCTGCTAGTAAAACTTACCACCGCCATCACTCCAATGGGCCGTAATCCTTACAATTTTAGTACCGCAGTCTTCACGGTGGATATTTTTGAAGAAGATGGTCTATACACCCATTTCCAGTAGCTCCTACTTATGTTGAGAAACACACTCTGGCACTCGACGACCCATTACGAGCATCCCCACCTAAGGTCACTAAGTGACGAAGGCAGTTCTTCCTCCCTTACTGAACAAACAGGCGTTCTCTCCCTTTATTCAACCCAAGTCGGCGACATTACAAGTGGTCAGTGCCGCCAATAAAGAACTTAGACATATGGCGGTGAGCACTTCAATAGATGTTGACGTTGAGCTAAAGCTCTAACTTAAGCACACGCATGGGGAAGAAGGATCAGATCTTATTTAATTTTATGTTATTTTATTTTTTTTTCTTTGTAATTTATGAGATATGTATATATATATATATATATATATATATATATAATTTTTTTCAATCTTTTTCCACATTTTTTGAGTTCTTCTACTTCAACCCCTATTAGACCAACGATTCTCACTTCAATCTCCTAGACAAATATTCTGTCAAATTGGACCTATAATAAGACTTAGCCAAATCTTTCAAACCAAGAGTGCAAATACAGTACTTATTTTAAATAAGAAAATTTCGAGAACGAAATTTTTTATAAGGAGGGAGGATGTAATGACCTCAAAATTGTATATATGATTAAAGCATAATTATAATAACAATAAAATAAAAATGGTGATTAAGTTAATATTAATACAGAGATATTTTTCTGTAGGATCTTTGATTCCATATTTGAGGCCTAAGAAAGACCTTGTCTTAGCGAGTGCTCAAAGACCATTGTGACTCAATCGTTCCCTGGAGGTCGGCCTGGTCAAAATGAAATTTCATAAGATAAATAGGGTAGACATTGTTTGTATACGTAAATAAGTACATATTCATAAAATAATATTTTTGACTGATATAATAATAATAATAATAATAATAATAATAATAATAATAATAATAATGGTATCCTATGTGGGGCCCATATGACCTGGTGCGGCCCACACGAGTCTCGGACTCGAACTTGGTTTGGTATATCAATTGCAGTCTTCATGCACTGAAAGTTTTAACGTAATCCATATATACCTACAAAGAATTATGAACTGAAGTGTGTTTTGAGTGTATGTGCCTGTGTGAGGGTTGAATCGTAGGACATAGGTTGACTAATTCCGTTCTACATTAGTGTCCTTGTATACACTTCATAAATCTTGCAATACAGGTGATCATACCCACATCCAGCGCATGTGGGGTCCACAAGACTGTATAAGAGCCACATGAGTTTCAAAACCGTGTGAGGTGCACATAAATCCTGAAGTTGTGTAGGACCCATGAGACCGTGTAACGTCTATTGGAGTTATGTGGGGCCCACATGAGTCTCGAAATTGTGTAGGGCCCACAAGACCACATGGGGTCCATAACTGTGCGAGGCCCACAAAATCGTGTGGGGCCCCCATGATGTCTTGGACTCGAACTTGCTTCTTCCTTCATAATAAATAATCTATTTGATAGTGACTTTTACTGTGCTCACTCTACCGTTCATACTTCTTCACAAATAATATGCACAGTAAAATAATATCTTTGGCCAACATATATTGTAGAAACATATGATAAATATATGTAATTATTATATAATACATTAAGTCGCCTCGTGAGTAGACACAGAGGATGTAATGATTTCAAAAAAAAATTTAATTAATTAATTTAATAAATTAATTAAATGGGAGTGTCGGCAAGCACTCCCATTTTTTTAATTTCCCCCACATGTAGCTCCGTCCCCATCCCATACCTCCCATTCAAGCCCATCTCATGCCTATTCCTTTATTTTAAAAAAATAATATTCACCCCTCTCCTCACGCTTTTAAAAATTCCATTTTCTTTCCCAAAAATTTCCTATAAATAGGAAGCTCTCAACTTTTATTTTTCACAAAAAATTTTCAAAGAAAAAGAAGAATTAGTGAGTGAAAGAATTAGTCATGTCAAAGTGCTTCGGTACAGTAACTTAAAGTTTAAATGGATCAAAGTGCACCCACACTGTTTACAGAGTGGTTATATATGGTAGTGAATTTCTCTTGAGTGCACATCTAGTTCCAAGTTAGGACTTAATAAGAAAAGTCTCACTTAATGATGATGTACATTGATTTAGTTTGGCCGGCCAGTCAGTTAAGTCTAATATTCGGACCACACAACCCAGTCATGGTGGTAAACATGACTTACGGATAATAGGCCCAAGGGTGGTTTTTATAGTATATGTATATACATATTTAATTACGTGTACAGAGCTATTGATGATTTGAAGGAAAAATATATATATTTATGTGAACAAAGCCATTTTTGTGCCTAAATGATGATTTGAAAGAAACGAATAAGAGAAAGTATATATATATTATAGTTACAGTTTTAAAGTTAAAAGTTTAGTTTAACGGTTACAATATATGGTTATAAAATTTTACTGTTATAGTTGATGGTAAAAGTTTTATGTATAAATTTTTAAATTTATTTTTATTTTAAAAGTAGTTTTGAAGTTATAGTATTAAATATTATTTTACAAAATTATAATATTATGAAAGTTCATTTTGGCTACACACTAATAATAATCTTATTTACTTACTGAGCGTCGTCTCACCCCCATCATTATTTTTACATTTTAGATAATTTTGAAGAGTGTATCAAAAATCTAGCATGACAAATACATGGACGGGAGTAGAAAGAGTAGAGTGGAATAAAAATTTAGCATAATATAATTTAGAATACGTTTGTGTATTTTAGAATTTTATAAATTTTCATTTTAATAGTTGAGACATATATTTGTAATAAAACTAATTAGTACTCTAGTATAAAAACAATTGAGATTTATTTGCGTCTACTGAAAAATTTATATGTAAGAACCCATTCGGGTTCAAGTCCTTACATAAAAGTACAATTAGAATACTTTAGTTTGTTATCATCAAAATGAGATTTAACATTGTTAGGCCAACATGGTCCACTTGGATGTCTTAGCCAATGCCCAAGTAGATTCCATGCTTGAGCAGAAGAAGAAGTTTTTTTTTTTTTTGGAATAGCCCACTTAGTTGTTATGAAATGAATGATTCATTACATAATTAATTATAATTTGATTAGAAGATAATTGAGCAACTTTGGGGAAATTAAAGGTAGCAAATTAAAGAGAATTATGGCTAAGAGTTACTATAATTTTTGTGCATTTTGGTGAGATCCAAAAAGGGAGAAAGATAAGAGAAAAGTAGAGAAGAAAACTGGATGAAATTTGGGGCCAAAGGTGTCCATGCAGTCAAATTGATCATTATGATTAGATAGTGATTTTTTATTTGTTCGAGCTGAAATTTTGATACCATGTTCATGACTTGTCTTTCTTCAATCTAGTTGGTTTGATCATCATTTGGAACTCATTTTCTTTGGTTTTCATGGCTTGGATAACATCCTTTGTTTTTTGCGAGACCTCTTTGTTTTTCGTGAAGTTCAATTCCACCCTTTTTGGGTGATGTTTCATGTTGATTTGCATACCAAGAATTTCCTATTCTTGATGAGTTTAGTTGATGTATGCCTCTAGTTTTAACTGGACAAGTCCTATTGTAACGTATTATGTTTGACATGAAGGAATATTGAAAGCAGACTTGGTCCTATGATTTTTCCCTTCACATCTTAGGTTTTCCATGTAAATTTAGTATTCCTATTGTGATTGTATGGTTGATTTGTATCATTTTGGTTGTTGATTATTTTAAATTATTTGGTAATTAATTATTCTACTTTGTGTTAATTAAATTAGGGAAAGATTTGTTTAAGATTTTGTGCTTTGACGATCACCTCGATATCTCCCTTTCCCCAACACCTCCATTGTTTCCAACAATTGAGCTCCTCCATTGTTCAATAAACCCTTATTTTCTCTATGATGCCAAACCTATGAGTTTATTTATTAAAACATGACTTACGAAGTTTGGAGTCAATATAAAGGTTTCCATATATATTGAACATCTGAACCAATTATTTTCATTTATGATAAATTATATTATTATTTGTAATTTTTAAACAAATGTATAATGTAAAAAAAAATTAATTGTATTAAATTTTAAAAGAAACTTTTGCTTTATGTAGTTATAGATCTCTTCATTTTATTAAATAGTTTTACTATATTCAAAGAGATAGAATATAAAAAATAATACACACACATATTATATATATATATATATATATATATATATATAATATGTGTGTGTATTATTTTTATATATTATTTAAAATATATTATCAACTCATTGACATGCTCATTGTTAATTTATTTTATAATAAAGTAGGTTTAAGCTTGTATTTTAATATTCTATATTAAATTAATTATAGATAAAACTATATTAAATTAATGCAACACAAAAATTCTTTTCTTCTCAATTTCATTTTAAATTTAAATTTAAGTTATTGAAAACGCATATATTTTTAAAGATTGAATTTTAGATAGTAAATCAATCCCTAAATCTAGTATGATATTATTTACTTGAAAAAAGAAAAAAAGACATGATACTAAAATAGTTGCATAGACTAATCTTTCCGCCATGAGCTTTATCTCACTTGCGATATAAAATGTAACTTTTTTTTAATTTAAAGAAAATAAAATTTATTATAACTTCATGGATCTACTACGTGGTCATGAATAATATTTTTAAGTTCAAGTTCACAATCATTTATCCAACATTATTTTCAATAAAAATTATATGATTATTTTAAATTAATTGAATTTAAGTCAATCAACCTAAAAACTCCCAATTCAATGTGATTTTAATATTTATACCATTTTTATTGGTAATTATATTGAACAATGAAAAAAGAAAATTAGTGGGTGTTTGAATAAATATAAGTGTTTAGTTTTGAACACTAAATTCTAATATGATTTTGTGAACTAGTTTTGAATTGAACTTGAACCGGTAACGAAATTTAAAAGATGATATTTTGTTATTTCTCTTGAAATAATAGTTGTGTTAGGATCAAAGCACATTAAATTCAATTAAGGTTATGAATTATAATTTTTTTTTAATGTGTGTGTGTGTGTGTGTGTGTGTGAAAAGGGGGCTAAGCAAGACCCATGGTTAATGCACATTCTTTGTAAACACACAAAAATGAGAAGAATAAAGAGTCCCTAAACAAGTTTTTAACTCCTAAAATAATCACTGTGAGTATACTAATCTGTCACACATGTATGAGTCCATGCCTATATACATGTTTTATTGTAGTCATGCATTCATAATGTATAAAAATGCTTATACTATTAACATATTTGTATAAAAATTAATAGATCCTACAAATAAAAAAAAGAAGAAGAAGGGAAATCAGCCCTAGAAACCAAGTTATTTTCAAAGAAATTCAATAGTTTCTAAACTTAAACTTCAATAAATAATTAATTTTTCTTAAAAAGAAAAAATAAAACTCATTCTTGTCTTTAGAGATATTAAGAAGGAAACTAATTAATTTAGAAACGTATTTGTTTATGTTGTTAGGCTTCATTATTAGCCAATCATACAGAAGAGAAAATATTAGGAGTCAAAATTTTAGAAAGAAAAGAGGCTTGGAATATAAGTGTTACATGACTATGTTTATTAGATGCCAACTAGTATAGTAATGTGGTACCAGATTGATATTGATGGGTGGAGGGGACTCACTCAATCATTGGTTATGATTGAAACTCAATGAGGATTGCACTCAATTGCAAAACAATTAATTTCAATAATAAACTAGAAATAAATTACAGAGAAAAATCTCAATAAAAAATCTCTCACTGGTTATTCACCCTCTCTACACCACATGTTACATTACACATACACACATATATCTATTTATAGCAAAGGATGAATGGTAAATTGTCATTAATTTTAACGAAATTAGCTGGTAGGTGGAGTAGGTTGCCTACAGTTCAGAATATTCAACAATATTGGGCTAAGTTGGTGGAGGAGTTGTCGACCAAGTTTTGCTGCCACCGTTCCACTGCCAAGTTTAATCTTCAACACCCCCCTTAAGCTTGACTCTCCTGGCTTTGTCATTCTGAGCATTGTCTTCAGTCTTACAAAAATATCATGCCTAAGTAGCTTTATGAAAATATCAGCAATCTGATCATACGTTCTGCAAGACATCAACTCCACTTCTTTCTTCTTGACATGCTCTCTAATAAAATGATACCAAGTATCAATATGCTTGCTTTTTTCATGGAATACTAGATTCTTCGCAAGTGCAATAGCTGATCGGTTGTCAATGTAGACTTTTGTGGGGTCATCTTGAAGAAATCCTAAATACTTCAGTACATTCCTGATCCATATACCATGACAAACAGCTGAGCTGGCAGCAACATATTCAACTTCACATGATAACAGCGTTACGATGGGTTGCTTCTTTGATGACCATGTAAATGTTGTATCTCCCATAAAGAATGTGAATCCAATCATGTTTTTTCTTTCATCAAGATCTCTTCCCCAATCGCTATCTGAATAGCCGATAAGTTTGCAATCATCTTTTAATGAATAGAACATACCATCAGTGATGGTATCTTAGACATAATGGAGTATCCTTTTCGCTACATTCAAATGGGACTGGTCAGGAGTCTCTATGTACTTGCTGACAAGTCCAACTCCATAGAGTATGTCTGGTCTAGTACACGTCAAATACCTCAAGTTTCCAACCAAACTCTTGAAATATGTGGGGTCAACATTTCCTTACTTATTCTTTCTTAACTCCAATTTCGTTTCAACTGGAGTTGTCACAAGGTTGCATTTGTCCATCCCAAACTTCTTCAATACTTCTTTTGCATAGTGGCTCTGGGAGATAAAGATTCCCTTCTCGCTTTGCATGACTTCTATGCCAAGAAAATGAGTCATTTGGCTGATATCTGTCATTTCGAATTCCTTGACTATGCTCCTCTTGAAAGCGGCAAACATCTCTGGATTATTGTTGGTGAAAATCAGATCATAAACGTATAGGCAGGCTATCAACATGCTTCTGCCTGTCTCCATTTTCATGTACAGCACATCCTCGTAAGGACACTTCTCAAATCCATTCTTCTGGAAATAGTCATCAATCCTTATGTTCCACGCACGAGGTGCCTGCTTCAAGCCACAAAGTGCTTTGTTAAGTTTTTACACTTTATCTTCTTTACCCTTCTTCACATATCTAAGTGGCTGATCAATATAGATCTCTTCTTCCAAAAAATCATTCAAAAATGCAGATTTCACATCAATCTGGTAAATCTTCCATCCATTTTGTACTGATGGTAAAATTAGTAATCTGATAGTTTCAAGCCTAGCAACTAGGGCAAAGATTTTGCATAAAAATAAAAAAAGTAATTAATAGCAATCATTGGTTATGATTGAAACTCGGTGAGAATTGCACTCAATTGCAAAACAATTAATTTCAATAATAAACTGGAAATAAATTACAAAGAAAAATCTCAATAAAAAATCTCTCACTGGTTATTCACCCTCTCTACACCACACGTTACATTACACACACACACACACACACACACACACACACATCTATTTATAGCAAAGGATGAATGATAGGTTGATATTAATTTCAATGAAATTGGCTAGTAGGTGGAGTAGGTTGCCTGTAGTTCAGAAAATTCAACAATATTGGGTTGGGTTGGTGGAGCAGCTGCCGACCAAGTTTTCTTGCCACCGTCCCATCGTCAAGTTTAATCTTCAACAGATATCTAATATTTTCTCCACACTTTGTGCTGGATGCCCATATTGCAACATCATGTACATTGATTGGTGATGAATTTTAATGTGCGAAAAAACCATTTATTATAGTTATAGACCTTTGTCTTCTTTCAGATACATGTTTGATATGTACAATGCATTGAAGCATAGGTGTAATGGCCTTGGGCCTAACTCTGGTGAGATATTATCTGTTTTAACCCACTAATCTCATGAGTTTGTCCTATAAAAGACATCTTATATAATTGGAGCCCAAACCATCCTTATAAATCTAAACTTTCCCTAGTACACACCCAATGTGGGATCATGGTATGCTCTCTCGTTTGATCTCGATCTAACGCTTTTGTTGGAGTGGCTTACACCTTTGTGTAGGATTCACTCATATGATAGTATCCATAGGGTGACTCTGATACTAAATGTAACGGCCTTGAACTACACTCTGTTGACTCTATAAGTCCAATCTTATTTTGATAATGACAAATCATTTGGTATTTGACCTGTGCAAGTGAGTTTGTGAACATGATCATGATTTAGAATGCATAAACGGTAAACTTGTATGGAAGCCACGAGGAACCTAGAGTTTATATCACTTGGCACAATCCATAGAAATAGAGGGATGAAAGGATGATGAAGCAAACTTCAAGTTCAAGATCTTCAATGGAATGGGTATTTAGAATTGAATGTATTTACATATATCATATGATATAACTCGAAGCTTAAATATACTCTAAACAAACCTTATGACTCATGCATTTCATGAAAAATACATTTACATTAGTTCTAAGTTGAAATAAATTTTTCGAGGCAAATTTTAGAGGCCTTGTTGACGAACCCAATGGCTTCATCGACGAACGCATGAAGGCCACTCGGCGATGAATAGTGTTGTCTCGTCGACGAACAAACACCGAGAGCCAAAAGTGCATACAGTGCTCTCATCGACGAACTCATGGCCTCGTTAACGAACGAGTGTTATATACTCGTCGATGAACTTACCCATTTGTCGATGAAGGACGGGGCTTTGATTCACATTTCAGCGTTGACACGGACTAAAACTCTTATTTTTAGATGATCCAACGGCCAGGATTTAATCTAGGGCCAAGAACACTTATAAAAACAATCTCTAAACCCTAGAGCACCACTTTTTGCCTATCTCTTGAGAGTCTTGAGCTTATTGCATCAATCTTTGGCATACTTTTGAGAAGCTTTGAACATATTGTTAAGAATCGTTGCCTACACTACAAAGAAGTCACATTTGTTTGGGCATTCGTATATTCAAGATTTGAGCAAATACACATACAACTTCTGCTAAATCTGGTTTGACCTTGAGGTTTGGAAAAATATTTTATTGAGGTTTCAATTTTTTACTAGTCGGTCATCTTCTCTATTATTCATTTATTGAAAAATCTTTTCAGGAGCAAGAAACTAATTTTCTCATAACTATTTATTTGAAAAATCTTTTGGGCACAATATTCTAAAGTTTTGAATCCTAGGGAATTTCAAAGTTATATTTGTATACAAAGCGGTCTATCTTATTGGTGCAAAAAGTATTTGAAAAATAGTGTTTTAAATCTTTGAAATATTTAAAGTTATATTTTTATTCAAGGATTTAATCTTACGAGTTATTTGATAGCAAGAACTTATATTTACATAATATTCAAGACTATTTTTTAAAAGATCTTATTTGGTATTTTTGCATAAAGGGATTTGAACTCAAACCCTAAATTCTTCAAAGCATTTATTCATAAAAATTATTTTTGGGAGATATTGATAAAAAGGTAGATTTGTGAAGCATATCATTCTTCTTATAAAGATCATATTATTACACACATAATGAGCTTCAAGTATTTATCATATGATTATGTGTTAGAATTTATCTTATACTCACTAGTTTGGTTAGAAGCATTTTGGGTTGTTGCAGAAATTGTAATCTTTATTTTGTATACATGGTTCGGGCTATGAATCGGGATTGAGGAGGAAGCTACTCCTATTGTAAGCAGCAAGTTGTAAGGGAAGTTCCGTCCAAATTAAAGGAGCAAACTTTTAATAGAATCCTTGAGTGAGTTGCTCAAAGCGAGGACATAGGCTAGGGTAGGCAGGACCTCGTAAAAATCGAGTTTGCATCTCTCTTCCCCTTACCTTTCTTTAATTCTCACGTAATCTCATTGTGTATGTGTTGAACTTTTAGTACGTGTGTGAGTAATTAGGTAACATTGTATGCTTGATAAAGACACACATAAAATTAATTAATTGTGAAACATTGAGGTAGTTGTGAGTAGCTTGCAAGTTTGAAATTGATAGTTTTCAGAATTAGAACCTAAATGACCTATTTTTTAAAATATCCAATTCACCCTCGCTCTTGGGATAACACCGTAATTCACAAACTCTAATGAGGTATTGTTTGCTTTTGCCACTTTTCTTATAGGTTTGTCCTATAAAAGGCGTTTTACATAGTTGGAGCCCAAATTGTCCTTATAAGCCCAAGATATCTCTAGTACACATTTGATGTAAGACATGCTCTCTTGTTCGATCTTTGACACCCTCATTAGAGTGACTTATACCTCTATGTAGGATCCATCCACATGATATACGTTCCCCCAAGGTGATTTTGATACCAAATGTAATGGTTTTGGACCCAATTCCAATAAGGTATTATCCGTTTTGGCCTACTAGACTCATGAGTGTCCTATAAAAGGAATCTCATATAGTTGGAGCATAAACCATCCTTATAAGCCCAAATCTCTCTAGTACACATCTAATAAGGGACTGTGACAAATAGCACTAACCTTGTGTGGTTATGTCCACTGTCCTATTGTTTCTTGTTTGGAAATTCACACTAATTCTCATGCAGCATTTAGACACTCTTGTAAGATTTACATTATGTTTGATTTGAGGAATGGATTAAAATGGAATGAAATTTTGCATGGAGAGAATGAAGAAATCAAGTGAGAAGTTCGATTTTATTCCATTCATTTGGTTCCATTCCAATCTACAGTAAGCATCCAGAATATTTTTATGAAAATATTTGCCACCTTATTTATTTTGTATAATACTTACACTTTCTAGATTGTATAAGAAGATCGCACAACAAATTATAATAATTAATATAATAATTACACATCGTAAATCTTTTCTCAAGAAGACTCTAAAGACAAATTTAATTTAATGCCTTGTGTTTGGGAGCATGAATTTCAAACTTTAGATTTAAATTTGGGTGGATTTTGACAAATTTAATACAATTTTATATTACATTTTATCCAAATTCAACACAATTTTAAATCTAAGATTTCTTCAAATAGGATAAGTGTCCACGTAGTCGTAGTGTCGACATAAGCATTCATATATGACCCCACATCACCTATGAGTTGGCAAGTGTAATATTATACATATAGTGACATCAATCGATGATTTTCAAATCATGACCGTTTCTTACCGTTACAATTGTTAAAAAATTATTTCTGACCGTTACAATTCTTTCACTTTTTCATAATACATCTCAGACGTGATAATTGCGACATATATGGAAGTATACCACTCCCTTTGCGTGGGTCTCAGACATCCTATGTCGTAGCATACTGTGATTAGTGAGTTTGAAAATCGTACATGGAGAATTCATTTTTCCCTGCTACAAATTAACTTTCTTTCCTTCTTTCTAATTCAAACTTTATGCGATGAAACTGTATAATACTGAATCACATCTAATACTTTATTAAAATATGAACTAAAAAAAGTATATTTTTTTTTCTCTTTTTGACTCCATAAAATAAAAGATTTTGTTTAAGAAAAGAAAAGAAAAAAAAAAGAAGAAAGAAAAATATTTTCGATTATAATATTTTAGTATGATTAGAGATTTAAAAAATTCAAATGTTAACACTTAATAATGGTGTATATTGTCCATCCATTTATTTCTTTCTTATTTTTTTAATAATTAAGTATGAGAAAAAAAAGTAAAATTTTTCGTATTTTTCGTCAATATTTTATTGTTTGATGTCAATCCTATCCTACTCATATATAGAAAGTTGAAAATTCTCAAACTAGTGGCTTTTCTTTAATTTTCTAGGCTGCCAAACAGGGTGGAGAGTGTGGATGGATCCGGATGATGAGAAATTAGAATGGTCCAAGAGAAGTTGACAGGCTGGATCCACTTTATAAGGGGAAGGGGTCAACCCCTATCACATCATTCATCATGACCCATTATAATTGCCGCTGGCAGGGCCAAGGCAGGGGCCTTGACAGTGAAAGGAGTGGGTTTTCTTTTGGGCCTCCGTTACTAACAGTTACACTAAGTGGCTGGTTCGGATCCCTTGACCCTGTTATTCGGGTCCGGATCCATTTTGACCATCTTGACTTTCCCGGACTCTTGCTTATTATTAATTGACTCGATTTCCCCGCCCGCCGCCCGGAACTCCAAGGTTCACTTCAAAGTTCAAACCCACGAAAAAGGGACCAAATTGCTCACGCTAATGCAAAGCGTGTACTTAACAGGCGCTCTAGACGTGAAAGATGGCTCTTTAAAGAAATAATAATAATACTTTTAGTTTTCATGCTTAAAATGTTCAAACTTCCAATTAATCATATTTGAGGTAATAATGTAATTTTTTTTTTTTTTTTTGCATTTTATGATTTGGCACTTAACATTATCGATAAAATTAGTATCCAAATATGGTAATTTAAATTTAAAACGAACAATTAATGGTCATGCATGATTCACGTTTAAGATTATGAAGTTATTGTAGTACCGTATATAAGTGTTAATACCTTATGCTTATATAACAATATTTTTAAAATTGACCATGGTTTGTAGACTTTTGGCTATTAGTTTCTTGACCCATGATATAACTAGTAGATAACTAATAATAATTAATGATTTGTTTTAACCTCACCAAATATAAAATAGATTAGTGACAACTCTGTTGATTTATTTTAAACCATATATCATTTCTCGGCCCATTCCAATTTTCACATATTAAGTTATAACCTCACCAAATATAAAATAGGTTAGTGACAACTCTGCTAATTTGTTTTAAACCATATATCATTTTCCATTCCATCTTTCACATTTTGAGTTCGCCATTTAAGTCAAGATAGTTTGGAAACACCACCTTGACATGCAATGACCTCTCAACATGTTGCGACATAGTCAACATGCATATCTACTGTTCTCATAATCATTGAGGTAATTGGAAAGCTTGAGATCATAATTCCATCATTAACAAGCTTAAAGTTAGTGTGCTAACATTTATAAGGGTTTCAAAGGTCTCCTTGTAGGCTTGCTATCGTGTATGTAAAGATACTGTTTATATTGGTGTTCAACAAGATATCTTGCTAATATGCTAGTGTGTGCATTGTGAAACCCCTTATAAAGTCCGCTCATAATGAGCATATAGACATTAGCCTTTAAGTTCTCATGTACAAATGTGTTGTTCTGATAGGTCACACCCAATTTTGATTATGACAAATACTCTTGATACTAATGATTGTATTGAAAATTGCATGCAGGTTCATCTTGTGTGCGCTTCAAGACTAAAAGACATATCATGGTGGCAGGCGTTGTTCGTGCCGAAGAATGAAGATCTATGTATTGTGTTTTGTATTCATTTATTCATTCTGGGATGTAATTTATTATGAATTGTGTACTCATATGACTTGTAATATTCTGCATCATGCATGGTAGGTAGGTATGCTCAAATGACTATAGTTGGACCTTAAGTACCTATACTAAGTACTACAAAAAATAAGATTATTAGTGACAGTTTGAAACCGTCACTAATACTCACAAAACCGTCACTACTAGTTTTAGTGACGGTTCTATGAGTATTAGTGACGGTTTTCAATTTGTTGCTATACCTGTCGTTACTAATACTTATTGGTGACGAATATTTCAAACCGTCACTAATAATAGAGTATTAGTGACGAATTTAAACCGTCACTAATAATAGCGTATTAGTGACGGTTCTAATCCGTCACTAAAGACCGAAGCCCATCACTATAGATTCTACACCAGATCTATCAAAAACCGTCACTGATACTCTATTATTAGTGACGGTTTTAAATTTGTCACTAATTCACTATTGCTATTAGTGATAGTTTTATATTCGTCAGTATTACTCAATTATTAGTGATGATTTAGGTTCGTCACTATTACTCCATGATTAGTGACGATTTTATAATCGTCACTATTACTCATTAGTAGTGATGATTTGCGAAACGTCACTATTTGTCTATCATTAGTGACGGTTTTAGGACCGTCACTATTGCACTGCAGAACCGATTTAGTGGCGGTTTTAAACCATCACTAATGACATAGTATTAGTGACGATTTTGAAATCGTCACTAATACTTAAATTGCACAATTAATAGTGAAGTGTATTTTTTTCCAATTATTAATTCCTGTAAAAATCTGATTCAAATTAATTCCTGTAAAAACCATAATTGCAATTCAAATTTAAGTACAAATATATTATACAAATTCAAATTCAAATACAAATATATTATAAAAATTCAAATTTAAATACACAATATTATAAAAATTCAAATTTAAATACATTTCATTTGTTCAAATAAAAAAAAAATGAAAAGCTACATCCGAGCTGTATGGCATCGTCCTGACGTTGTCACAGTTGCAAACCTTACAAATTAAAAAAGTTAAAAAAATTAGTATACGGTTTTTGAAAATAAATCACTACGTAGCACATATATATATATAGGCATAAAAAATAAATCACAGCAACATCGGATTGTAGAGGACGAAATAATCCACCCCTTAATTAGTACACACCAATACAAAGAATGAAAAGCATAGTAACAATGCAAATTAGGCAGTGTGCACCAGCATAAAGCAACACTATGGAACTTTAAAGGTTAAGTTCAAAAAGCGGTCACGACTACAGAATTCAATATTCTAGGAGGAATCATAGATATACATAGCATCGAATAACTGCAGGTACTTAAGCAGCCGTGCTGACACTCAATAAACAATCTAGTAGTAGCTAGAAGCATTTGCAAGCAGGGTTAGGTGATACACACACAACATCATTACAATATCTTCACTTGACAACCAATTGGAAGAAGAATTAGAAAAATTTGTAAGTTGTCTTATGTTGAGGTAATGCATTGAAGATGTATTTTGGACTGCCACCACAACCTTGAGGCTTTGAAGGACATAATGTGAAATTTAGCGTCACTCGTAAAAATCTTTTTCCAAACAAAACTAGAGAGGAGTTTCTCAAGATGTAAGCTGATATTCTAGAAAGTATCCTTTTTTTTTTCATTGTTCTCATTAGTTAATTACATTTACTCCAAGGTCCATATCTAAATAAAAAAAGGACTCACCTGCAAAGAGTTTTAGGGGATGACAATGTATTGATTGTCAAATTTGCTAATAGAGAGATAGACCTCAGCACTTCGGCGACCTGTTCTGGTAATTATTACACTGCCTACAGAAGTATTGCAAAGGAAGGAATTCTTGTAGGTTTACGTCGTTATCGATTTTTTGGTGAGTTTTTCTTCTCCCATTCATTCATGCTTTTGGTTTGGTTAATTTTGAAAATTTATGTTGATGAAGTCTTTTAAAAAAGAATGATTCATAATATGGGTTTTGTGTTTTCCATCTGCTAATTTGGATCAGTTGAATTTGGTCTGCTAGATGGGCAAGATATCATCATAAGATACAAATTTCTATTATGTTCATATGCGCATAACGTCAATACAAAGTTATGAGTTTGTTTTACATCCGTACATTTAATTTATAACAAGAATCAAATTGTAATTCATGCAGGGTGCATGGCAACCATCTTTGAACATTTCAACTGTGCTAATAAGCATTGAGTTGTTACTAAGTGAACCCAACCCTAATGATGGCCTTATGTGTGAAACAGTAAGTTGATGTACTTTCAAGTGTTTGGGATGGGGTTTGTGGTTAAAGGCATCTCTTTGATTTATTTGTATGTTTAGATGAGTGTATAGAGCAGGGAATACAAATACAACCGACAAGCTTTTGACCAAAAGACACGATCTATGATTGAGAAATATGCCAAGGTTGGAACTTAGAAGATTGGAATTCAATTTCAAAATAACTTCACATGCACAGAATTTTGGCTGAATAGGGTCTTCCAGTTCTGCTCTTAAAATGTAACTTATTTGTGGAGCACCCAGCCTTGTAAGTTTATTTTCTTAACTATTGATGTGGGATTTTAGGCCTTCCTCTAAATTATGCTAGTCCCATAGTAAGGGTCTATGACTTTTGCATTACAAGATTTGCAGATGAACACCAATGGCTGCCCTTTGAATGCTATACGTGCAAAGTACAGACAAGAAAAAGGTGGAAAATTGAATCCTCTTTGCCTTTTGTGTTCAATTCTTTTTAACTTAGCACCCGAGTAATTGATTGTTGCTGATTGTTGATAATATTTTTTGTGCTACTTTCATTTTTTTGGCTAGACAAAGGAAGTATACAAACTAAGAAAGCAGAGAAAAAATGTTATTCTAAAGCATTACAAAATCATGTTACTTAGTGTTTGTATTATATATATTTTATGCCAATTTATCCTTACAGTATGCTAATGAGGTTGTTGTGGTTACAATTCAAGTCTCTAGCGGCTTTGTCTTCCTCGAAACCACTCCAAACACTGTTTTAAAGATATAGAGCTAACACAAGGAACAACTAACAAGTACCATAACTAATTGGACCAGAGTTTCCTCTGGATTTTTGCTAACTCTTTGGATGTCAAATCTCAATCTTCTTGCTTTCCCATTAATACTCACTTTTTCACTTCAAATTTTTGTTCATAAATTTTTTGTGAGTTTATCAGGTATTGGTTCTTCAAAACCTTTTCTTTTGTAATGTTGAATCATGGAACTAGGGATGTAATTAGTGCAGCTAGTTTGAAGTGAAATGACTCATGGTTGTCTTAGTTAAAACTTCCAACTTGACACACGAAGGAAATTTGCTGGTCTGCAAAGAGGTAATGTAATTAGGTGATTGTGACTTTTTTAGTTCTTTTGGAGGCCTTGCCTACAAAATTGCAAGATGGATTAGTCATTTCCATGACTTGCTGGAGTTGCAAGGTTACATTTAGTATAGAAGTTCTCAGACCTCTGCGTCAATTAATAAGTGACCAAAAAGGACAATATTTTTCCTTATAATTACAAGTGCTTTGATATGGACATGGGAATTTCATGCTCTTGGAAATGGGTTCATAAGGGATTTGCGGAGAAGAATGGGCTATTTCCTACTACACAACTCAAGTTCAATGAACTAGATTTGGTGTTTCTAGTCTTTTGTTTTGCAGTTTAGCCATACTAATGAAATGACAATATTGTAATGGATTTTAAAAAATAGAATAAAATTGCTACTCTTTGCACCTCATGCTAGAAGCTATATACACTGATTTTACCTAAAACTATTATCCACTTATCGAAGTCTAACCTCCTCCTTAGTAATACTATTTCTTTTGCACAAAGTATTTTTTGTGGGAGAGAGGCAGATTGTGTATGTTATTTTTAGTAGACATTTAAGTGGTAGGATGTTCGTCGTACAGAGAAAAAAGGCATTGTGTTCGTGAGCCCTGCAATTGCATCAATACCTTGAAGGTGTCCAAATGATCGATCGGGTCAGTCAAACTCTTGTACCTTTCAAAAGTCAGCATTTTGAACTTGCTGGGGAGCAAG